>NW_028133349.1:0-600000 GCF_964374135.1 Grampus griseus | reverse complement strand
GAAGCCATCCTGCGGTGTTGCGGCCAGCTCACAAGAAAGCGAGTTGAAGAAAGGAGCTCAGGGGCACTGTAATTCACAAACCTGCAGAGTTATAAATGACAGCTATCGTCCAAAAATATACTGAAGTAAGGCTGCCAAGAGGACTTGAAAGCGCGGCAGAATTGCAGGAAACCGATTTCAGGAGGTAGACTGGAATTGCATTGAAAGCATAGGAAAAGAGGCAGAACGTCCACAATGATGCACTTGGCCAAAAAGGGCATATGCGTTTTTTCCTGAATATATTCAGGAAAAAACGCATACGCCCTTTTTGGCCAACCAAGCAAGCTTGCAAAGGAAATCTGCACTACAATGAAGTCTCACTTCCCGCCGGTCAAAAGGGCCATCTGAAAAAAGTGTAAAATCCAGAAAGGCAGGACAGGCCATGGAGAACTGGGAGCCTTGTTATGCTGATGGGCGGGATGTAAATTGCCAACAGACACTTGGGAGAAGTGTATGGTGTTTCCTGAAACATCTAAAAAACAAAGCAAGAGAGCCTATGGCACTCCCACTTATGGTCCTATAGCTTAGGGAAATTAAAATCAAAAAGACACAGCCACCCCAAAGTTTGGGACGCCTCTGTTTACAAGAACCTCGTTTACCATACAAGTTCAATATCACAGAAAGTGAAAAATGGATAAAGAACATGTGGTACTTACGTACAATGCAGTATCACTCAGCAATGAAATCTATGTCATCAGGCCCGTAGCAGCATAATGAGTGGATTCAGGTACGATGATTCTAACTGAAATAAGTCACACAGAAAAAGAAACATCATAAGATATCACTAATACACGGAATGTAAACTTGGCTACACAGGAACTAAATTCCAAAACAGAACAGGGTCTCAAATTTAGAAAACCAACTTATGCTTGCTTAAGGGGAAAGGTGAGTTGGGGTGCTGCATAAAACCAGAGATTGAAATGAGCACAGATAAAGTTCCTTAAGCCAAATATGGAATAGACAAGAGCTACTCCTTGCTCAACGAAATGGACTCAACACCCCATATTAAATGCCTAAGAATGTACCTGACTAGTAAGTATCTTAAAACCTATGGATTGCTATGTCTCCGAAAGAGAATCAAGCATGTGTACAGGGGCATAAACGCAGCAGTGATAGGATTGGAGAGGTTCGGTGAGCAAATGAAGACCCTTTGAATTCATATTGCATGGTACCCATTCCACAGGTTTCAACTACCCAGGTTTAAGGTATTCTTCCTTCAGCTAAAACATGCATGTGGAACCTAGAGTATGATCAACCATGTGATCGGGAGACGTGTTCAAATATGTCTCAGTTTTCGTACCCTGGTACTCGGGTGCAACATTCCAGACGCTTAACTAACACTCTCCCGACTTGGAGAGTCAGTCCCTTTAACCTCCTGTTTGGCCCAGTTTGCAATTTCTGCGGAAGATGAACAGGAATAGCGAGAACCAATGAGAGACTAGCTGGAGGTGTCTGGACGGGCAAATTTAACTCTCATTTCCTACCAGGAATAGGAATTAAACAAAGGCTCAGCGTGCCATGCCGGAACAAGATTAGGGCCTGAAGCCATCCTGCGGTGTTGCGGCCAGTTCACCAGAAAGCGAGTTGAAGAAATGAGCTCAGGGGCACTGTAATTCACAAACCTGCAGAGTTATAAATGACAGCTATCGTCCAAAAATATACTGAAGTAAGGCTGCCAAGAGGACTTGAAACCGGTGCAGAATTGCAGGAAACCGATTTCAGGATGTAGACTGGAATTGCATTGAAAGCATAGGAAAAGAGGCAGAAGGTCCACAATGATGCACTTGGCCAAAAAGGGCGTATGCGTTTTTTCCTGAATATATTCAGGAAAAAACGCATACGCCCTTTTTGGCCAACCAAGCAAGCTTGCAAAGGAAATCTGCACAACAATGAAGTCTCACTTCCCCCCAGTCAAAAGGGCCATCTGAAAAAAGTGTAAAATCCAGAAAGGCAGGACAGGCCATGGAGAACTGGGAGCCTTGTAATGCTGATGGGCGGGATGTAAATTGCCAACAGACACTCGGGAGAAGTGTATGGTGTTTCCTGAAACATCTAAAAAACAAAGCAACAGAGCCTAGGGCACTTCCACTTATGGTCCTATAGCTTAGGGAAATTTAAATCAAAAAGACACAGCCACCCCAAAGTTTGGAACGGCTCTGTTTACAAGAACCTCGTTTACAGTACAAGTTCAACATCGCAGAAAGTGAAAAATGGATAAAGAAGTTGTGGTATTTACTTACAAAGCAATATCACTCAGCAATGAAATCTATGTCATCAGGCCCTTAGCAGCACAATGAGTGGATTCAGGTATGATGATTCTAACTGAAATAAGTCACACAGAAAAAGAAACATCATAAGATATCAGTAATACACGGAATGTAAACTTGGCTACACACAAACTGAATTACAGAACAGAACAGGGTCTCAAATTTAGAAAACCAACTTATGCTTGCTTAAGGGGAAAGGTGAGTTAGGGTGCTGCATAAAACCAGAGATTGAAATGAGCACAGATAAAGTTCCTTAAGAAAAATATGGAATAGACAAGAGCTACTCCTTACTCAACGAAGTGGACTCAACACCCCATATTAAACGCCTAAGAATGTACCTGACTAGTAAGTATCTTAAAACCTATGCATTGCTATGTCTCCAAAAGAGAATCAAGCGTGTGTACAGGGGCATAAACGCAGCAGTGATAGGATTGGAGAGGTTCGGTGAGCAAATGAAGACCCTTTGAAGTCATATTGCATGGTACCCATTACACGGGTCTCAACTCTCCAGGTTTAAGGTATTCTTCCTTCAGCTAAAACATGCATGTGGAACCCAGAGTATGATCAACCGTGTGAACGGGAGACGTGTTCAAATATGTCTCAGTTTTCCTCCCTTGGTACTCGGATGCAACATTCCAGACGCTTTACTAACACTCTCCCCACTTGGAGAGTCAGCGCCTTTAACCTCCTGTTTGGCCCAGTTTGCAATTTCTGCGGAAGATGAACAGGAATAGCGAGAACCAATGAGAGACTAGCTGGAGGTGTCTGGACGGGCAAATTTAACTCTCATTTCCCACCAGGAAGAGCAATTATCCAAAGGCTCAGCGTGCCGTGCCGGAACCAGATTAGGGCCTGAAGCCATCCTGCGGTGTTGCGGCCAGCTCACAAGAAAGTGAGTTGAAGAAAGGAGCTCAGGGGCACTGTAATTCACAACCCTGCAGAGTTATAAATGACACCTATCGTCCAAAAATATACTGAAGTAAGGCTGCCAAGAGGACTTGAAAGCGGGGCAGAATTGCAGGAAACCGATTTCAGGAGGTAGACTGGAATTGCATTGAAAGCATAGGAAAAGAGGCAGAACGTCCACAATGATGCACTTGGCCCAAAAGGGCGTATGCGTTTTTTCCTGAATATATTCAGGAAAAAACGCATACGCCCTTTTTGGCCAACCAAGCAAACTTGCAAAGGAAATCTGCACTACAATGAAGTCTCACTTCCCCCAGGTCAAAAGGGCCATCTGAAAAAAGTGTAAAATCCAGAAAGGCAGGACAGGGCATGGAGAACTGGGAGCCTTGTTATGCTGATGGGCGGGATGTAAATTGCCAACAGACACTCGGGAGAAGTGTATGGTGTTTCCTGTAACATCTAAAAAACAAAGCAACAGAGCCTAGGGCACTTCCACTTATGGTCCTATAGCTAAGGGAAATTAAAATCAAAAAGACACAGCCACCCCAAAGTTTGGGACGCCTCTGTTTACAAGAACCTCGTTTACCGTACAAGTTCAATATCACAGAAAGTGAAAAATGGATAAAGAACTTGTGGTACTTACGTACAATGCAGTATCACTCAGCAATGAAATCTATGTCATCAGGCCCTTAGCAGCACAATGAGTGGATTCAGGTACGATGATTCTAACTGAAATAAGTCACACAGAAAAAGAAACATCATAAGATATCACTAATACATGGAATGTAAACTTGGCTACACAGGAACTGAATTCCAAAACAGAACAGGGTCTCAAATTTAGAAAACCAACTTATGCTTGCTTAAGGGGAAAGGTGAGTTGGGGTGCTGCATAAAACCAGAGATTGAAATGAGCACAGATAAAGTTCCTTAAGCCAAATATGGAATAGAAAAGAGCTACTCCTTACTCAACGAAATGGACTCAACACCGCATATTAAACGCCTAAAAATGTACCTGACTAGTAAGTATCTTAAAACCTATGGATTGCTATGTCTCCAAAGGCGAATCAAGCGTGTGTACAGGGGCATAAACGCAGCAGTGATAGGATTGGAGAGGTTCGGTGAGCAAATGAAGACCCTTTGAAGTCATATTGCATGGTACCCATTACACGGGTCTCAACTCTCCAGGTTTAAGGTATTCTTCCTTCAGCTAAAACATGCATGTGGAACGCAGAGTATGATCAACCGTGTGAACGGGAGACGTGTTCAAATATGTCTCAGTTTTGCTCCCCTGGTACTCGGGTGCAACATTCCAGACGCTTTACTAACACTCTCCCCACTTGGAGAGTCAGCGCCTTTAACCTCCTGTTTGGCCCAGTTTGCAATTTCTGCGGAAGATGAACAGGAATAGCGAGAACCAATGAGAGACTAGCTGGAGGTGTCTTGACGGGCAAATTTAACTCTCATTTCCCACCAGGAAGAGGAAATAACCAAAGGCTCAGCGTGCCATGCCAGAACCACATTAGGGCCTGAAGCCATCCTGCGGTGTTGCGGCCAGCTCAAAAGAAAGCGAGTTGAAGAAAGGAGCTCAGGGGCACTGTAATTGACAAACTTGCAGAGTTATAAATGACAGCTATCGTCCAAAAATATACTGAAGTAAGGCTGCCAAGAGGACTTGAAAGTGGGGCAGAATTGCAGGAAACAGATTTCAGGAGGTAGACTGGAATTGCATTGAAAGCATAGGAAAAGAGGCAGAACGTCCACAATGATGCACTTGGCCAAAAAGGGCGTATGCGTTTTTTCCTGAATATATTCAGGAAAAAACGCATACGCCCTTTTTGGCCAACCAAGCAAGCTTGCAAAGGAAATCTGCACTACAATGAAGTCTCACTTCCCGCCGGTCAAAAGGGCCATCTGAAAAAAGTGTAAAATCCAGAAAGGCAGGACAGGCCATGGAGAACTGGGAGCCTTGTTATGCTGATGGGCGGGATGTAAATTGCCAACAGACACTCGGGAGAAGTGTATGGTGTTTCCTGAAACATCTAAAAAACAAAGCAACAGAGCCTAGGGCACTTCCACTTATGGTCCTATAGCTTAGGGAAATTAACATCAAAAAGACACAGCCACCCCAAAGTTTGGAACGGCTCTGTTTACAAGAACCTCGTTTACAGTACAAGTTCAACACTGCAGAAAGTGAAAAATGGATAAAGAAGTTGTGGTATTTACTTACAAAGCAATATCACTCAGCAATGAAATCTATGTCATCAGGTCCTTAGCAGCACAATGAGTGGATTCAGGTATGATGATTCTAACTGAAATAAGTCACACAGAAAAAGAAACATCATAAGATATCAGTAATACACGGAATGTAAACTTGGCTACACAGGAACTGAATTACAGACCAGAACAGGGTCTCAAATTTAGAAAACCAACTTATGCTTGCTTAAGGGTAAAGGTGAGTTGGGGTGCTGCATAAAACCAGAGACTGAAATGAGCACAGATAAAGTTCCTTAAGCCAAATATGGATTAGAGAAGAGCTACTCCTTGCTCAACGAAATGGACTCAACACCGCACATTAAATGCCTAGGAATGTACCTGACTAGTAAATATCTTAAAACCTATGGATTGCTATGTCTCTGAAAGAGAATCAAGCATGTGTACAGGGGCATAAACGCAGCAGTGATAGGATTGGAGAGGTTCGGTGAGCAAATGAAGACCCTTTGAAGTCATATTGCATGGTACCCATTCCACAGGTTTCAACTACCCAGGTTTAAGGTATTCTTCCTTCAGCTAAAACATGCATGTGGAACCTAGAGTATGATCAACCATGTGATCGGGAGACGTGTTCAAATATGTCTCAGTTTTCGTACCCTGGTACTCGGGGTCAAAATTCCAGACGCTTTACTAACACTCTCCCGACTTGGAGAGTCAGTCCCTTTAACCTCCTGTATGGCCCAGTTTGCAATTTCTGCGGAAGATGAACAGGAATAGCGAGAACCAATGAGAGACTAGCTGGAGGTGTCTGGACGGGCAAATTTAACTCTCATTTCCCACCAGGAAGAGGAATTAACCAAAGGCTCAGCGTGCCATGCCGGAACCAGATTAGGGCCTGAAGCCATCCTGCGGTGTTGCGGCCAGCTCACAAGAAAGCGAGTTGAAGAAAGGAGCTCAGGGGCACTGTAATTCACAAACCTGCAGAGTTATAAATGACAGCTATCGTCCAAAAATATACTGAAGTAAGGCTGCCAAGAGGACTTGAAAGCGGGGCAGAATTGCAGGAAACCGATTTCAGGAGGTAGACTGGAATTGCATTGAAAGCATAGGAAAAGAGGCAGAACGTCCACAATGATGCACTTGGCCCAAAAGGGCGTATGCGTTTTTTCCTGAATATATTCAGGAAAAAACGCATACGCCCTTTTTGGCCAACCAAGCAAACTTGCAAAGGAAATCTGCACTACAGTGAAGTCTCACTTCCCCCCGGTCAAAAGGGCCATCTGAAAAAAGTGTAAAATCCAGAAAGGCAGGACAGGCCATGGAGAACTGGGAGCCTTGTTATGCTGATGGGCGGGATGTAAATTGCCAACAGACACTCGGGAGAAGTGTATGGTGTTTCCTGAAACATCTAAAAAACAAAGCAACAGAGCCTAGGGCACTTCCACTTATGGTCCTATAGCTTAGGGAAATTAAAATCAAAATGACACAGCCACCCCAAAGTTTGGAACGCCTCTGTTTACAAGAACCTCGTTTACCATACAAGTTCAATATCACAGAAAGTGAAAAATGGATAAAGAACTTGTGGTACTTACGTACAATGCAGTATGACTCAGCAGTGAAATCTATGTCATCAGGCCCGTAGCAGCACAATGAGTGGATTCAGGTACGATGATTCTAACTGAAATAAGTCACACAGAAAAAGAAACATCATAAGATATCACTAATACACGGAATGTAAACTTGGTTACACAGGAACTAAATTCCAAAACAGAACAGGGTCTCAAATTTAGAAAACCAACTTATGCTTGCTTAAGGGGAAAGGTGAGTTGGGGTGCTGCATAAAACCAGAGATTGAAATGAGCACAGATAAAGTTCCTTAAGCCAAATATGGAATAGAAAAGAGCTACTCCTTACTCAACGAAATGGACTCAACACCGCATATTAAACGCCTAAGAATGTACCTGACTAGTAAGTATCTTAAAACCTATGGATTGCTATGTCTCCAAAGGAGAATCAAGCGTGTGTACAGGGGCATAAACGCAGCAGTGATAGGATTGGAGAGGTTCGGTGAGCAAATGAAGACCCTTTGAAGTCATATTGCATGGTACCCATTACACGGGTCTCAACTCTCCAGGTTTAAGGTATTCTTCCTTCAGCTAAAACATGCATGTGGAACCCAGAGTATGATCAACCGTGTGAACGGGAGACGTGTTCAAATATGTCTCAGTTTTGCTCCCCTGGTACTCGGGTGCAACATTCCAGACGCTTTACTAACACTCTCCCCACTTGGAGAGTCAGCGCCTTTAACCTTCTGTTTGGCGCAGTTTGCAATTTCTGTGGAAAATGAACAGGAATAGCGAGAACCAATGAGGGACTAGCTGGAGGTGTCTGGACGGGCAAATTTAACTCTCATTTCCCACCAGGAAGAGGAAATAACCAAAGGCTCAGCGTGCCATGCCAGAACCACATTAGGGCCTGAAGCCATCCTGCGGTGTTGCGGCCAGCTCAAAAGAAAGCGAGTTGAAGAAAGGAGCTCAAGGACACTGTAATTCACAAACTTGCAGAGTTATAAATGACAGCTATCGTCCAAAAATATACTGAAGTAAGGCTGCCAAGAGGACTTGAAAGTGGGGCAGAATTGCAGGAAACTGATTTCAGGAGGTAGACTGGAATTGCATTGAAAGCATAGGAAAAGAGGCAGAACGTCCACAATGATTCACTTGGCCCAAAAGGGCGTATGCGTTTTTTCCTGAATATATTCAGGAAAAAACGCATACGCCCTTTTTGGCCAACCAAGCAAGCTTGCAAAGGAAATCTGCACTACAATGAAGTCTCACTTTCCCCCCGTCAAAAGGGCCATCTGAAAAAAGTGTAAAATCCAGAAAGGCAGGACAGGCCATGGAGAACTGGGAGCCTTGTTATGCTGATGGGCGGGATGTAAATTGCCAACAGACACTCGGGAGAAGTGTATGGTGTTTCCTGAAACATCTAAAAAACAAAGCAACAGAGCCTAGGGCACTTCCACTTATGGTCCTATAGCTTAGGGAAATTAACATCAAAAAGACACAGCCACCCCAAAGTTTGGAACGGCTCTGTTTACAAGAACCTCGTTTACAGTACAAGTTCAACACTGCAGAAAGTGAAAAATGGATAAAGAAGTTGTGGTATTTACTTACAAAGCAATATCACTCAGCAATGAAATCTATGTCATCAGGCCCTTAGCAGCACAATGAGTGGATTCAGGTATGATGATTCTAACTGAAATAAGTCACACAGAAAAAGAAACATCATAAGATATCAGTAATACACGGAATGTAAACTTGGCTACACACAAACTGAATTACAGACCAGAACAGGGTCTCAAATTTAGAAAACCAACTTATGCTTGCTTAAGGGTAAAGGTGAGTTGGGGTGCTGCATAAAACCAGAGACTGAAATGAGCACAGATAAAGTTCCTTAAGCCAAATATGGAATAGACAAGAGCTACTCCTTGCTCAACGAAATGGACTCAACACCGCACATTAAATGCCTAAGAATGTACCTGACTAGTAAATATCTTAAAACCTATGGATTGCTATGTCTCCGAAAGAGAATCAAGCATGTGTACAGGGGCATAAACGCAGCAGTGATAGGATTGGAGAGGTTCGGTGAGCAAATGAAGACCCTTTGAAGTCATATTGCATGGTACCCATTCCACAGGTTTCAACTACCCAGGTTTAAGGTATTCTTCCTTCAGCTAAAACATGCATGTGGAACCTAGAGTATGATCAACCATGTGATCGGGAGACGTGTTCAAATATGTCTCAGTTTTCGTACCCTGGTACTCGGGTTCAAAATTTCAGACGCTTTACTAACACTCTCCCGACTTGGAGAGTCAGTCCCTTTAACCTCCTGTATGGCCCAGTTTGCAATTTCTGCGGAAGATGAACAGGAATAGCGAGAACCAATGAGAGACTAGCTGGAGGTGTCTGGACGGGCAAATTTAACTCTCATTTCCCACCAGGAAGAGGAATTAACCAAAGGCTCAGCGTGCCATGCCGGAACCAGATTAGGGCCTGAAGCCATCCTGCGGTGTTGCGGCCAGCTCACCAGAAAGCGAGTTGAAGAAAGGAGCTCAGGGGCACTGTAATTCACAAACCTGCAGAGTTACAAATGACAGCTATCGTCCAAAAATATACTGAAGTAAGGCTGCCAAGAGGACTTGAAAGCGGGGCAGAATTGCAGGAAACCGATTTCAGGAGGTAGACTGGAATTGCATTGAAAGCATAGGAAAAGAGGCAGAACGTCCACAATGATGCACTTGGCCCAAAAGGGCGTATGCGTTTTTTCCTGAATATATTCAGGAAAAAACGCATACGCCCTTTTTGGCCAACCAAGCAAACTTGCAAAGGAAATCTGCACTACAATGAAGTCTCACTTCCCGCCGGTCAAAAGGGCCATCTGAAAAAAGTGTAAAATCCAGAAAGGCAGGACAGGCCATGGAGAACTGGGAGCCTTGTTATGCTGATGGGTGGGATATAAATTGCCAACAGACACTCGGGAGAAGTGTATGGTGTTTCCTGAAACATCTAAAAAACAAAGCAACAGAGCCTAGGGCACTTCCACTTATGGTCCTATAGCTTAGGGAAATTAAAATCAAAAAGACACAGCCACCCCAAAGTTTGGGACGCCTCTGTTTACAAGAACCTCCTTTACCGTACAAGTTCAATATCACAGAAAGTGAAAAATGGATAAAGAACTTGTGGTACTTACGTACAATGCAGTATCACTCAGCAATGAAATCTATGTCATCAGGCCCGTAGCAGCACAATGAGTGGATTCAGGTACGATGATTCTAACTGAAATAAGTCACACAGAAAAAGAAACATCATAAGATATCACTAATACACGGAATGTAAACTTGGTTACACAGGAACTGAATTCCAAAACAGAACAGGGTCTCAAATTTAGAAAACCAACTTATGCTTGCTTAAGGGTGAAGGTGAGTTGTGGTGCTGCATAAAACCAGAGACTGAAATGAGCACAGATAAAGTTCCTTAAGCCAAATATGGAATAGACAAGAGCTACTCCTTGCTCAACGAAATGGACTCAACACCGCACATTAAATGCCTAAGAATGTACCTGACTAGTAAATATCTTAAAACCTATGGATTGCTATGTCTCCGAAAGAGAATCAAGCATGTGTACAGGGGCATAAACGCAGCAGTGATAGGATTGGAGAGGTTCGGTGAGCAAATGAAGACCCTTTGAAGTCATATTGCATGGTACCCATTCCACAGGTTTCAACTGCCCAGGTTTAAGGTATTCTTCCTTCAGCTAAAACATGCATGTGGAACCTAGAGTATGATCAACCATGTGATCGGGAGACGTGTTCAAATATGTCTCAGTTTTCCTCCCCTGGTACTCGGGTGCAACATTCCAGACGCTTTACTAACACTCTCCCGACTTGGAGAGTCAGTCCCTTTAACCTCCTGTTTGGCCCAGTTTGCAATGTCTGCGGAAGATGAAAAGGAATAGCGAGAACCAATGAGAGAGTAGCTGGAGGTGTCTGGATGGGCAAATTTAACTCTCATTTCCCACCAGGAAGAGGAATTAACCAAAGGCTCAGTGTGCCGTGCCAGAACCAGATTAGGGCCTGTAGCCATCCTGCGGTGTTGCGGCCAGGTCACAAGAAAGCGAGTTGAAGAAAGGAGCTCAGGGGCACTGTAATTCACAAACCTGCAGAGTTATAAATGACAGCTATCGTCCAAAAATATACTGAAGTAAGGCTGCCAAGAGGACTTGAAAGCGGGGCAGAATTGCAGGAAACCGATTTCAGGAGGTAGACTGGAATTGCATTGAAAGCATAGGAAAAGAGGCAGAACGTCCACAATGATGCACTTGGCCAAAAAGGGCGTATGCGTTTTTTCCTGAATATATTCAGGAAAAAACGCATACGCCCTTTTTGGCCAACCAAGCAAGCTTGCAAAGGAAATCTGCACTACAATGAAGTCTCACTTCCCCCCGGTCAAAAGGGCCATCAGAAAAAAGTGTAAAATCCAGAAAGGCAGGACAGGCCATGGAGAACTGGGAGCCTTGTTATGCTGATGGGTGGGATGTAAATTGCCAACAGACACTCGGGAGAAGTGTATGGTGTTTCCTGAAACATCTAAAAAACAAAGCAACAGAGCCTAGGGCACTTCCACTTATGGTCCTATAGCTTAGGGAAATTAACATCAAAAAGACACAGCCACCCCAAAGTTTGGAACGGCTCTGTTTACAAGAACCTCGTTTACAGTACAAGTTCAACACTGCAGAAAGTGAAAAATGGATAAAGAAGTTGTGGTATTTACTTACAAAGCAATATCACTCAGCAATGAAATCTATGTCATCAGGCCCTTAGCAGCACAATGAGTGGATTCAGGTATGATGATTCTAACTGAAATAAGTCACACAGAAAAAGAAACATCATAAGATATCAGTAATACACGGAATGTAAACTTGGCTACACACAAACTGAATTACAGAACAGAACAGGGTCTCAAATTTAGAAAACCAACTTATGCTTGCTTAAGGGTAAAGGTGAGTTGGGGTGCTGCATAAAACCAGAGACTGAAATGAGCACAGATAAAGTTCCTTAAGCCAAATATGGAATAGACAAGAGCTACTCCTTGCTCAACGAAATGGACTCAACACCGCACATTAAATGCCTAAGAATGTACCTGACTAGTAAATATCTTAAAACCTATGGATTCCTATGTCTCCGAAAGAGAATCAAGCATGTGTACAGGGGCATAAACGCAGCAGTGATAGGATTGGAGAGGTTCGGTGAGCAAATGAAGACCCTTTGAAGTCATATTGCATGGTACCCATTCCACAGGTTTCAACTACCCAGGTTTAAGGTATTCTTCCTTCAGCTAAAACATGCATGTGGAACCTAGAGTATGATCAACCATGTGATCGGGAGACGTGTTCAAATATGTCTCAGTTTTCGTACCCTGGTACTCGGGTTCAAAATTTCAGACGCTTTACTAACACTCTCCCGACTTGGAGAGTCAGTCCCTTTAACCTCCTGTATGGCCCAGTTTGCAATTTCTGCGGAAGATGAACAGGAATAGCGAGATCCAATGAGAGACTAGCTGGAGGTGTCTGGACGGGCAAATTTAACTCTCATTTCCCACCAGGAAGAGGAATTAACCAAAGGCTCAGCGTGCCATGCCGGAACCAGATTAGGGCCTGAAGCCATCCTGCGGTGTTGCGGCCAGCTCACAAGAAAGCGAGTTGAAGAAAGGAGCTCAGGGGCACTGTAATTCACAAACCTGCAGAGTTACAAATGACAGCTATCGTCCAAAAATATACTGAAGTAAGGCTGCCAAGAGGACTTGAAAGCGGGGCAGAATTGCAGGAAACCGATTTCAGGAGGTAGACTGGAATTGCATTGAAAGCATAGGAAAAGAGGCAGAACGTCCACAATGATGCACTTGGCCCATAAGTGTGTATGCGTTTTTTCCTGAATATATTCAGGAAAAAACGCATACGTCCTTTTTGGCCAACCAAGCAAACTTGCAAAGGAAATCTGCACTACAGTGAAGTCTCACTTCCCCCCGGTCAAAAGGGCCATCTGAAAAAAGTGTAAAATCCAGAAAGGCAGGACAGGCCATGGAGAACTGGGAGCCTTGTTATGCTGATGGGCGGGATGTAAATTGCCAACAGACACTCGGGAGAAGTGTATGGTGTTTCCTGAAACATCTAAAAAACAAAGCAACAGAGCCTAGGGCACTTCCACTTATGGTCCTATAGCTTAGGGAAATTAAAATCAAAAAGACACAGCCACCCCAAAGTTTGGAACGCCTCTGTTTACAAGAACCTCGTTTACCATACAAGTTCAATATCACAGAAAGTGAAAAATGGATAAAGAACTTGTGGTACTTACGTACAATGCAGTATGACTCAGCAGTGAAATCTATGTCATCAGGCCCGCAGCAGCACAATGAGTGGATTCAGGTACGATGATTCTAACTGAAATAAGTCACACAGAAAAAGAAACATCATAAGATATCACTAATACACGGAATGTAAACTTGGTTACACAGGAACTAAATTCCAAAACAGAACAGGGTCTCAAATTTAGAAAACCAACTTATGCTTGCTTAAGGGGAAAGGTGAGTTGGGGTGCTGCATAAAACCAGAGATTGAAATGAGCACAGATAAAGTTCCTTAAGCCAAATATGGAATAGAAAAGAGCTACTCCTTACTCAACGAAATGGACTCAACACCGCATATTAAACACCTAAGAATGTACCTGACTAGTAAGTATCTTAAAACCTATGGATTGCTATGTCTCCAAAGGAGAATCAAGCGTGTGTACAGGGGCATAAACGCAGCAGTGATAGGATTGGAGAGGTTCGGTGAGCAAATGAAGACCCTTTGAAGTCATATTGCATGGTACCCATTACACGGGTCTCAACTCTCCAGGTTTAAGGTATTCTTCCTTCAGCTAAAACATGCATGTGGAACCCAGAGTATGATCAACCGTGTGAACGGGAGACGTGTTCAAATATGTCTCAGTTTTGCTCCCCTGGTACTCGGGTGCAACATTCCAGACGCTTTACTAACACTCTCCCCACTTGGAGAGTCAGCGCCTTTAACCTCCTGTTTGGCCCAGTTTGCAATTTCTGCGGAAGATGAACAGGAATAGCGAGAACCAATGAGAGACTAGCTGGAGGTGTCTTGACGGGCAAATTTAACTCTCATTTCCCACCATTAAGAGGAAATAACCAAAGGCTCAGCGTGCCATGCCAGAACCACATTAGGGCCTGAAGCCATCCTGCGGTGTTGCGGCCAGCTCAAAAGAAAGCGAGTTGAAGAAAGGAGCTCAAGGACACTGTAATTCACAAACTTGCAGAGTTATAAATGACAGCTATCGTCCAAAAATATACTGAAGTAAGGCTGCCAAGAGGACTTGAAAGTGGGGCAGAATTGCAGGAAACTGATTTCAGGAGGTAGACTGGAATTGCATTGAAAGCATAGGAAAAGAGGCAGAACGTCCACAATGATTCACTTGGCCCAAAAGGGCGTATGCGTTTTTTCCTGAATATATTCAGGAAAAAACGCATACACCCTTTTTGGCCAACCAAGCAAGCTTGCAAAGGAAATCTGCACTACAATGAAGTCTCACTTTCCCCCCGTCAAAAGGGCCATCTGAAAAAAGTGTAAAATCCAGAAAGGCAGGACAGGCCATGGAGAACTGGGAGCCTTGTTATGCTGATGGGCGGGATGTAAATTGCCAACAGACACTCGGGAGAAGTGTATGGTGTTTCCTGAAACATCTAAAAAACAAAGCAACAGAGCCTAGGGCACTTCCACTTATGGTCCTATAGCTTAGGGAAATTAACATCAAAAAGACACAGCCACCCCAAAGTTTGGAACGGCTCTGTTTACAAGAACCTCGTTTACAGTACAAGTTCAACACTGCAGAAAGTGAAAAATGGATAAAGAAGTTGTGGTATTTACTTACAAAGCAATATCACTCAGCAATGAAATCTATGTCATCAGGCCCTTAGCAGCACAATGAGTGGATTCAGGTATGATGATTCTAACTGAAATAAGTCACACAGAAAAAGAAACATCATAAGATATCAGTAATACACGGAATGTAAACTTGGCTACACACAAACTGAATTACAGAACAGAACAGGGTCTCAAATTTAGAAAACCAACTTATGCTTGCTTAAGGGTAAAGGTGAGTTGGGGTGCTGCATAAAACCAGAGACTGAAATGAGCACAGATAAAGTTCCTTAAGCCAAATATGGAATAGACAAGAGCTACTCCTTGCTCAACGAAATGGACTCAACACCGCACATTAAATGCCTAAGAATGTACCTGACTAGTAAATATCTTAAAACCTATGGATTGCTATGTCTCCGAAAGAGAATCAAGCATGTGTACAGGGGCATAAACGCAGCAGTGATAGGATTGGAGAGGTTCGGTGAGCAAATGAAGACCCTTTGAAGTCATATTGCATGGTACCCATTCCACAGGTTTCAACTACCCAGGTTTAAGGTATTCTTCCTTCAGCTAAAACATGCATGTGGAACCTAGAGTATGATCAACCATGTGATCGGGAGACGTGTTCAAATATGTCTCAGTTTTCGTACCCTGGTACTCGGGTTCAACATTTCAGACGCTTTACTAACACTCTCCCGACTTGGAGAGTCAGTCCCTTTAACCTCCTGTATGGCCCAGTTTGCAATTTCTGTGGAAGATGAACAGGAATAGCGAGAACCAATGAGAGACTAGCTGGAGGTGTCTGGACGGGCAAATTTAACTCTCATTTCCCACCAGGAAGAGGAATTAACCAAAGGCTCAGCGTGCCATGCCGGAACCAGATTAGGGCCTGAAGCCATCCTGCGGTGTTGCGGCCAGCTCACCAGAAAGCGAGTTGAAGAAAGGAGCTCAGGGGCACTGTAATTCACAAACCTGCAGAGTTACAAATGACAGCTATCGTCCAAAAATATACTGAAGTAAGGCTGCCAAGAGGACTTGAAAGCGGGGCAGAATTGCAGGAAACCGATTTCAGGAGGTAGACTGGAATTGCATTGAAAGCATAGGAAAAGAGGCAGAACGTCCACAATGATGCACTTGGCCCAAAAGGGCGTATGCGTTTTTTCCTGAATATATTCAGGAAAAAACGCATACGCCCTTTTTGGCCAACCAAGCAAACTTGCAAAGGAAATCTGCACTACAATGAAGTCTCACTTCCCGCCGGTCAAAAGGGCCATCTGAAAAAAGTGTAAAATCCAGAAAGGCAGGACAGGCCATGGAGAACTGGGAGCCTTGTTATGCTGATGGGTGGGATATAAATTGCCAACAGACACTCGGGAGAAGTGTATGGTGTTTCCTGAAACATCTAAAAAACAAAGCAACAGAGCCTAGGGCACTTCCACTTATGGTCCTATAGCTTAGGGAAATTAAAATCAAAAAGACACAGCCACCCCAAAGTTTGGGACGCCTCTGTTTACAAGAACCTCCTTTACCGTACAAGTTCAATATCACAGAAAGTGAAAAATGGATAAAGAACTTGTGGTACTTACGTACAATGCAGTATCACTCAGCAATGAAATCTATGTCATCAGGCCCGTAGCAGCACAATGAGTGGATTCAGGTACGATGATTCTAACTGAAATAAGTCACACAGAAAAAGAAACATCATAAGATATCACTAATACACGGAATGTAAACTTGGTTACACAGGAACTGAATTCCAAAACAGAACAGGGTCTCAAATTTAGAAAACCAACTTATGCTTGCTTAAGGGTGAAGGTGAGTTGTGGTGCTGCATAAAACCAGAGACTGAAATGAGCACAGATAAAGTTCCTTAAGCCAAATATGGAATAGACAAGAGCTACTCCTTGCTCAACGAAATGGACTCAACACCGCACATTAAATGCCTAAGAATGTACCTGACTAGTAAATATCTTAAAACCTATGGATTGCTATGTCTCCGAAAGAGAATCAAGCATGTGTACAGGGGCATAAACGCAGCAGTGATAGGATTGGAGAGGTTCGGTGAGCAAATGAAGACCCTTTGAAGTCATATTGCATGGTACCCATTCCACAGGTTTCAACTGCCCAGGTTTAAGGTATTCTTCCTTCAGCTAAAACATGCATGTGGAACCTAGAGTATGATCAACCATGTGATCGGGAGACGTGTTCAAATATGTCTCAGTTTTCCTCCCCTGGTACTCGGGTGCAACATTCCAGACGCTTTACTAACACTCTCCCGACTTGGAGAGTCAGTCCCTTTAACCTCCTGTTTGGCCCAGTTTGCAATGTCTGCGGAAGATGAAAAGGAATAGCGAGAACCAATGAGAGAGTAGCTGGAGGTGTCTGGACGGGCAAATTTAACTCTCATTTCCCACCAGGAAGAGGAATTAACCAAAGGCTCAGTGTGCCGTGCCAGAACCAGATTAGGGCCTGTAGCCATCCTGCGGTGTTGCGGCCAGGTCACAAGAAAGCGAGTTGAAGAAAGGAGCTCAGGGGCACTGTAATTCACAAACCTGCAGAGTTATAAATGACAGCTATCGTCCAAAAATATACTGAAGTAAGGCTGCCAAGAGGACTTGAAAGCGGGGCAGAATTGCAGGAAACCGATTTCAGGAGGTAGACTGGAATTGCATTGAAAGCATAGGAAAAGAGGCAGAACGTCCACAATGATGCACTTGGCCAAAAAGGGCGTATGCGTTTTTTCCTGAATATATTCAGGAAAAAACGCATACGCCCTTTTTGGCCAACCAAGCAAGCTTGCAAAGGAAATCTGCACTACAATGAAGTCTCACTTCCCCCCGGTCAAAAGGGCCATCAGAAAAAAGTGTAAAATCCAGAAAGGCAGGACAGGCCATGGAGAACTGGGAGCCTTGTTATGCTGATGGGTGGGATGTAAATTGCCAACAGACACTCGGGAGAAGTGTATGGTGTTTCCTGAAACATCTAAAAAACAAAGCAACAGAGCCTAGGGCACTTCCACTTATGGTCCTATAGCTTAGGGAAATTAAAATCAAAAAGACACAGCCACCCCAAAGTTTGGGACGCCTCTGTTTACAAGAACCTCCTTTACCGTACAAGTTCAATATCACAGAAAGTGAAAAATGGATAAAGAACTTGTGGTACTTACGTACAATGCAGTATCACTCAGCAATGAAATCTATGTCATCAGGCCCGTAGCAGCACAATGAGTGGATTCAGGTACGATGATTCTAACTGAAATAAGTCACACAGAAAAAGAAACATCATAAGATATCACTAATACACGGAATGTAAACTTGGTTACACAGGAACTGAATTCCAAAACAGAACAGGGTCTCAAATTTAGAAAACCAACTTATGCTTGCTTAAGGGTGAAGGTGAGTTGTGGTGCTGCATAAAACCAGAGACTGAAATGAGCACAGATAAAGTTCCTTAAGCCAAATATGGAATAGACAAGAGCTACTCCTTGCTCAACGAAATGGACTCAACACCGCACATTAAATGCCTAAGAATGTACCTGACTAGTAAATATCTTAAAACCTATGGATTGCTATGTCTCCGAAAGAGAATCAAGCATGTGTACAGGGGCATAAACGCAGCAGTGATAGGATTGGAGAGGTTCGGTGAGCAAATGAAGACCCTTTGAAGTCATATTGCATGGTACCCATTCCACAGGTTTCAACTGCCCAGGTTTAAGGTATTCTTCCTTCAGCTAAAACATGCATGTGGAACCTAGAGTATGATCAACCATGTGATCGGGAGACGTGTTCAAATATGTCTCAGTTTTCCTCCCCTGGTACTCGGGTGCAACATTCCAGACGCTTTACTAACACTCTCCCGACTTGGAGAGTCAGTCCCTTTAACCTCCTGTTTGGCCCAGTTTGCAATGTCTGCGGAAGATGAAAAGGAATAGCGAGAACCAATGAGAGAGTAGCTGGAGGTGTCTGGACGGGCAAATTTAACTCTCATTTCCCACCAGGAAGAGGAATTAACCAAAGGCTCAGTGTGCCGTGCCAGAACCAGATTAGGGCCTGTAGCCATCCTGCGGTGTTGCGGCCAGGTCACAAGAAAGCGAGTTGAAGAAAGGAGCTCAGGGGCACTGTAATTCACAAACCTGCAGAGTTATAAATGACAGCTATCGTCCAAAAATATACTGAAGTAAGGCTGCCAAGAGGACTTGAAAGCGGGGCAGAATTGCAGGAAACCGATTTCAGGAGGTAGACTGGAATTGCATTGAAAGCATAGGAAAAGAGGCAGAACGTCCACAATGATGCACTTGGCCAAAAAGGGCGTATGCGTTTTTTCCTGAATATATTCAGGAAAAAACGCATACGCCCTTTTTGGCCAACCAAGCAAGCTTGCAAAGGAAATCTGCACTACAATGAAGTCTCACTTCCCCCCGGTCAAAAGGGCCATCAGAAAAAAGTGTAAAATCCAGAAAGGCAGGACAGGCCATGGAGAACTGGGAGCCTTGTTATGCTGATGGGTGGGATGTAAATTGCCAACAGACACTCGGGAGAAGTGTATGGTGTTTCCTGAAACATCTAAAAAACAAAGCAACAGAGCCTAGGGCACTTCCACTTATGGTCCTATAGCTTAGGAAAATTAAAATCAAAAAGACACAGCCACCCCAAAATTTGGAACGGTTCTGTTTACAAGAACCTCGTTTACAGTACAAGTTCAACATCGCAGAAAGTGAAAAATGGATAAAGAAGTTGTGGTATTTACTTACAAAGCAATATCACTCAGCAATGAAATCTATGTCATCAAGCCCGTAGCAGCATAATGAGTGGATTCAGGTACGATGATTCTAACTGAAGTAAGTCACACAGAAAAAGAAACATCATAAGATATCACTAATACACGGAATGTAAACTTGGCTACACAGGAACTGAATTCCAAAACAGAACAGGGTCTCAAATTTAGAAAACCAACATATGCTTGCTTAAGGGGAAAGGTGATTTGGGGTGCTGCATAAAACCAGAGATTGAAATGAGCACAGATAAAGTTCCTTAAGCCAAATATGTAATAGACAAGTGCTAATCCTTGCTCAACGAAATGGACTCAACACCGCATATTAAACGCCTAAGAATGTACGTGACTAGTAAGTATCTTAAAACCTATGGATTGCTATGTCTCCGAAAGAGAATCAAGCATGTGTACAGGGGCATAAACGCAGCAGTGATAGGATTGGAGAGGTTCGGTGAGCAAATGAAGACCCTTTGAATTCATATTGCATGGTACCCCTTCCACGGGTTTCAACTACCCAGGTTTAAGGTATTCTTTCTTCAGCTAAAACATGCATGTGGAACCTAGAGTATGATCAACCATGTGATCGGGAGACGTGTTTAAATATGTCTCAGTTTTCGTACCCTGGTATTCGGGTGCAATATTCCAGACACTTTACTAACACTCTCCCGACTTGGAGAGTCAGTCCCTTTAACCTCCTGTTTGGCCCAGTTTGCAATTTCTGCGGAAGATGAACAGGAATAGCGAGAACCAATGAGAGACTAGCTGGAGGTGTCTGGACGGGCAAATTTAACTCTCATTTCCCACCAGGAAGAGGAATTAACCAAAGGCTCAGCGTGCCGTGCCGGCACCAGATTAGGGCCTGAAGCCATCCTGCGGTGTTGCGGCCAGCTCACAAGAAAGTGAGTTGAATAAAGGAGCTCAGGGGCACTGTAATTCACAAACCTGCAGAGTTATAAATGACAGCTATCGTCCAAAAATATACTGAAGTAAGGCTGCCAAGAGGACTTGAAAGCGGGGCAGAATTGCAGGAAACCGATTTCAGGAGGTAGACTGGAATTGCATTGAGAGCATAGGAAAAGAGGCAGAACGTCCACAATGATGCACTTGGCCAAAAAGGGCGTATGCGTTTTTTCCTGAATATATTCAGGAAAAAACGCATACGCCCTTTTTGGCCAACCAAGCAAACTTGCAAAGGAAATCTGCACTACAATGAAGTCTCACTTCCCCCAGGTCAAAAGGGCCATCTGAAAAAAGTGTAAAATCCAGAAAGGCAGGACAGGCCATGGAGAACTGGGAGCCTTGTTATGCTGATGGGCGGGATGTAAATTGCCAACAGACACTCGGGAGAAGTGTATGGTGTTTCCTGAAACATCTAAAAAACAAAGCAACAGAGCCTAGGGCACTTCCACTTATGGTCCTATAGCTTAGGGAAATTAAAATCAAAAAGACACAGCCACCCCAAAGTTTGGGACGCCTCTGTTTACAAGAACCTCGTTTACCGTGCAAGTTCAATATCACAGAAAGTGAAAAATGGATAAAGAATTTGTGGTACTTACGTACAATGCAGTATCACTCAGCAATGAAATCTATGTCATCAGGCCCGTAGCAGCATAATGAGTGGATTCAGGTACGATGATTCTAACTGAAATAAGTCACACAGAAAAAGAAACATCATAAGATATCACTAATACACGGAATGTAAACTTGGCTACACAGGAACTGAATTCCAAAACAGAACAGGGTCTCAAATTTAGAAAACCAACTTATGCTTGCTTAAGGGGAAAGGTGATTTGGGGTGCTGCATAAAACCAGAGATTGAAATGAGCACAGATAAAGTTCCTTAAGCCAAATATGGAATAGAAAAGAGCTACTCCTTACTCAACGAAATGGACTCAACACCGGATATTAAACGCCTAAGAATGTACCTGACTAGTAAGTATATTAAAACCTATGGATTGCTATGTCTCCAAAGGAGAATCAAGCGTGTGTACAGGGGCATAAACGCAGCAGTGATAGGATTGGAGAGGTTCGGTGAGCAAATGAAGACCCTTTGAAGTCATATTGCATGGTACCCATTACACGGGTCTCAACTCTCCAGGTTCAAGGTATTCTTCCTTCAGCTAAAACATGCATGTGGAACCCAGAGTATGATCAACCGTGTGAACGGGAGACGTGTTCAAATATGTCTCAGTTTTCCTCCCCTGGTACTCGGGTGCAACATTCCAGACGCTTTACTAACACTCTCCCCACTTGGAGAGTCAGCGCCTTTAACCTCCTGTTTGGCCCAGTTTGCAATTTCTGGGGAAGATGAACAGGAATAGCGAGAACCAATGAGAGACTAGCTGGAGGTGTCTTGACGGGCAAATTTAACTCTCATTTCCCACCAGGAAGAGGAAATAACCAAAGGCTCAGTGTGCCATGCCAGAACCACATTAGGGCCTGAAGCCATCCTGTGGTGTTGCGGCCAGCTCAAAAGAAAGCGAGTTGAAGAAAGGAGCTCAGGGGCACTGTAATTCACAAACCTGCAGAGTTATAAATGACAGCTATCGTCCAAAAATATACTGAAGTAAGGCTGCCAAGAGGACTTGAAAGCGGGGCAGAATTGCAGGAAACCGATTTCAGGAGGTAGACTGGAATTGCATTGAAAGCATAGGAAAAGAGGCAGAACGTCCACAATGATGCACTTGGCCAAAAAGGGCGTATGCGTTTTTTCCTGAATATATTCAGGAAAAAAAGCATACGCCCTTTTTGGCCAACCAAGCAAGCTTGCAAAGGAAATCTGCACTACAATGAAGTCTCACTTCCCCCCGGTCAAAAGGGCCATCTGAAAAAAGTGTAAAATACAGAAAGGCAGGACAGGCCATGGAGAACTGGGAGCCTTGTTATGCTGATGGGCGGGATGTAAATTGCCAACAGACACTCGGGAGAAGTGTATGGTGTTTCCTGAAACATCTAAAAAACAAAGCAACAGAGCCTAGGGCACTTCCACTTATGGTCCTATAGCTTAGGGAAATTAACATCAAAAAGACACAGCCACCCCAAAGTTTCGAACGGCTCTGTTTACAAGAACCTCGTTTACAGTACAAGTTCAACACTGCAGAAAGTGAAAAATGGATAAAGAAGTTGTGGTATTTACTTACAAAGCAATATCACTCAGCAATGAAATCTATGTCATCAGGCCCTTAGCAGCACAATGAGTGGATTCAGGTATGATGATTCTAACTGAACTAAGTCACACAGAAAAAGAAACATCATAAGATATCAGTAATACACGGAATGTAAACTTGGCTACACACAAACTGAATTACAGAATAGAACAGGGTCTCAAATTTAGAAAACCAACTTATGCTTGCTTAAGGGTAAAGGTGAGTTGGGGCGCTGCATAAAACCAGAGACTGAAATGAGCACAGATAAAGTTCCTTAAGCCAAATATGGAATAGACAAGAGCTACTCCTTGCTCAACGAAATGGACTCAACACCGCACATTAAATGCCTAAGAATGTTCCTGACTAGTAAATATCTTAAAACCTATGGATTGGTATGTCTCCGAAAGAGAATCAAGCATGTGTACAGGGGCATAAACGCAGCAGTGATAGGATTGGAGAGGTTCGGTGAGCAAATGAAGACCCTTTGAAGTCATATTGCATGGTACCCATTCCACAGGTTTCAACTACCCATGTTTAAGGTATTCTTCCTTCAGCTAAAACATGGATGTGGAACCTAGAGTATGATCAACCATGTGATCGGGAGACGTGTTCAAATATGTCTCAGTTTTCGTACCCTGATACTCGGGTGCAACATTCCAGACGCTTTACTAACACTCTCCCGACTTGGAGAGTCAGTCCCTTTAACCTCCTGTTTGGCCCAGTTTGCAATTTCTGCGGAAGATGAACAGGAATAGCGAGAACCAATGAGAGACTAGCTGGAGGTGTCTGGACGGGCAAATTTAACTCTCATTTCCCACCAGGAAGAGGAATTAAGCAAAGGCTCAGCGTGCCGTGCCGGAACCAGATTAGGGCCTGAAGCCATCCTGCGGTATTGCGGCCAGCTCACCAGAAAGCGAGTTGAAGAAAGGAGCTCAGGGGCACTGTAATTCACAAACCTGCAGAGTTATAAATGACAGCTATCGTCCAAAAATATACTGAAGTAAGGCTGCCAAGAGGACTTGAAAGCGGGGCAGAATTGCAGGAAACCGATTTCAGGAGGTAGACTGGAATTGCATTGAAAGCATAGGAAAAGAGGCAGAACGTCCACAATGATGCACTTGGCCCAAAAGGGCGTATGCGTTTTTTCCTGAATATATTCAGGAAAAAAAGCATACGCACTTTTTGGCCAACCAAGCAAACTTGCAAAGGAAATCTGCACTACAATGAAGTCTCACTTCCCCCAGGTCAAAAGGGCCATCTGAAAAAAGTGTAAAATCCAGAAAGGCAGGACAGGCCATGGAGAACTGGGAGCCTTGTTATGCTGATGGGCGGGATGTAAATTGCCAACAGACACTTGGGAGAAGTGTATGGTGTTTCCTGAAACATCTAAAAAACAAAGCAACAGAGCCTAGGGCACTTCCACTTATGGTCCTATAGCTTAGGGAAATTAAAATCAAAAAGACACAGCCACCCCAAAGTTTGGGATTCCTCTGTTTACAAGAACCTCGTTTACCGTACAAGTTCAATATCACAGAAAGTGAAAAATGGATAAAGAACTTGTGGTACTTACGTACAATGCAGTATCACTCAGCAATGAAATCTATGTCATCAGGCCCGTAGCAGCATAATGAGTGGATTCAGGTACGATGATTCTAACTGAAATAAGTCACACAGAAAAAGAAACATCATAAGATATCACTAATACACGGAATGTAAACTTGGCTACACAGGAACTAAATTCCAAAACAGAACAGGGTCTCAAATTTAGAAAACCAACTTATGCTTGCTTAAGGGGAAAGGTGAGTTGGGGTGCTGCATAAAACCAGAGATTGAAATGAGCACAGATAAAGTTCCTTAAGCCAAATATGGAATAGACAAGAGCTACTCCTTGCTCAACGAAATGGACTCAACACCCCATATTAAACGCCTAAGAATGTACCTGACTAGTAAGTATCTTAAAACCTATGGATTGCTATGTCTCCGAAAGAGAATCAAGCATGTGTACAGGGGCATAAACGCAGCAGTGATAGGATTGGAGAGGTTCGGTGAGCAAATGAAGACCCTTTGAAGTCATATTGCATGGTACCCATTACACGGGTCTCAACTCTCCAGGTTTAAGGTATTCTTCCTTCAGCTACAATATGCATGTGGAACCCAGAGGATGATCAACCATGTGATCGGGAGACGTGTTCAAATATGTCTCAGTTTTCATACCCTGGTACTCGGGTGCAACATTCCAGACGCTTTACTAACACTCTCCCCACTTGGAGAGTCAGCGCCTTTAACGTCCTGTTTGGCCCAGTTTGCAATTTCTGCGGAAGATGAACAGGAATAGCGAGAACCAATGAGAGACTAGCTGGAGGTGTCTGGACGGGCAAATTTAACTCTCATTTCCCACCAGGAAGAGGAAATAACCAAAGGCTCAGCGTGCCGTGCCAGAACCAGATTAGGGCCTGAAGCCATCCTGCGGTGTTGCGGCCAGCTCAAAAGAAAGCGAGTTGAAGAAAGGAGCTCAGGGGCACTGTAATTCACAAACCTGCAGAGTTATAAATGACAGCTATCGTCCAAAAATATACTGAAGTAAGGCTGCCAAGAGGACTTGAAAGCGGTGCAGAATTGCAGGAAACCGATTTCAGGAGGTAGACTGGAATTGCATTGAAAGCATAGGAAAAGAGGCAGAACGTCCACAATGATGCACTTGGCCAAAAAGGGCGTATGCGTTTTTTCCTGAATATATTCAGGAAAAAACGCATACGCACTTTTTGGCCAACCAAGCAAGCTTGCAAAGGAAATCTGCACTACAATGAAGTCTCACTTCCCCCCGGTCAAAAGGGCCATCTGAAAAAAGTGTAAAATTCAGAAAGGCAGGACAGGCCATGGAGAACTGGGAGCCTTGTTATGCTGATGGGTGGGATGTAAATAGCCAACAGA
This sequence comes from Grampus griseus, assembly GCF_964374135.1. Taxonomy (NCBI): domain Eukaryota; kingdom Metazoa; phylum Chordata; class Mammalia; order Artiodactyla; family Delphinidae; genus Grampus; species Grampus griseus. The sequence continues at coordinate 574,244 of NW_028133349.1, read as the reverse complement.
CACTCGGGAGAAGTGTATGGTGTTTCCTGAAACATCTAAAAAACAAAGCAACAGAGCCTAGGGCACTTCCACTTATGGTCCTATAGCTTAGGAAAATTAAAATCAAAAAGACACAGCCACCCCAAAGTTTGGAACGGTTCTGTTTACAAGAACCTCGTTTACAGTACAAGTTCAACATCGCAGAAAGTGAAAAATGGATAAAGAAGTTGTGGTATTTACTTACAAAGCAATATCACTCAGCAATGAAATCTATGTCATCAGGCCCTTAGCAGCACAATGAGTGGATTCAGGTACGATGATTCTAACTGAAATAAGTCACACAGAAAAAGAAACATCATAAGATATCACTAATACACGGAATGTAAACTTGGCTACACAGGAACTGAATTCCAAAACAGAACAGGGTCTCAAATTTAGAAAACCAACTTATGCTTGCTTAAGGGAAAGGTGATTTGGGGTGCTGCATAAAACCAGAGATTGAAATGAGCACAGATAAAGTTCCTTAAGCCAAATATGTAATAGACAAGTGCTAATCCTTGCTCAACGAAATGGACTCAACACCGCATATTAAACGCCTAAGAATGTACCTGACTAGTAAGTATCTTAAAACCTATGGATTGCTATGTCTCCGAAAGAGAATCAAGCATGTGTACAGGGGCATAAACGCAGCAGTGATAGGATTGGAGAGGTTCGGTGAGCAAATGAAGACCCTTTGAAGTCATATTGCATGGTACCCATTACACGGGTCTCAACTCTCCAGGTTTAAGGTATTCTTCCTTCAGCTACAATATGCATGTGGAACCCAGAGGATGATCAACCATGTGATCGGGAGACGTGTTCAAATATGTCTCAGTTTTCATACCCTGGTACTCGGGTGCAACATTCCAGACGCTTTACTAAAACTCTTCCGACTTGGAGAGTAAGTCCCTTTAACCTCCTGTTTGGCCCAGTTTGCAATTTCTGCGGAAGATGAACAGGAATAGTGAGAACCAATGAGAGACTAGCTGGAGGTGTCTGGACGGGCAAATTTAACTCTCATTTCCCACCAGGAAGAGGAATTAACCAAAGGCTCAACGTGCCGTGCCGGCACCAGATTAGGGCCTGAAGCCATCCTGCGGTGTTGCGGCCAGCTCACAAGAAAGTGAGTTGAAGAAAGGAGCTCAGGGGCACTGTAATTCACAAACCTGCAGAGTTATAAATGACAGCTATCGTCCAAAATTATACTGAAGTAAGGCTGCCAAGAGGACTTGAAAGTGGGGCAGAATTGCAGGAAACCGATTTCAGGAGGTAGACTGGAATTGCATTGAAAGCATAGGAAAAGAGGCAGAACGTCCACAATGATGCACTTGGCCAAAAAGGGCGTATGCGTTTTTTCCTGAATATATTCAGGAAAAAACGCATACGCCCTTTTTGGCCAACCAAGCAAGCTTGCAAAGGAAACCTGCACTACAATGAAGTCTCACTTCCCCCAGGTCAAAAGGGCCATCTGAATGAAGTGTAAAATCCAGAAAGGCAGGACAGGCCATGGAGAACTGGGAGCCTTGTTATGCTGATGGGCGGGATGTAAATTGCCAACAGACACTTGGGAGAAGTGTATGGTGTTTCCTGAAACATCTAAAAAACAAAGCAACAGAGCCTAGGGCACTTCCACTTATGGTCCTATAGCTTAGGGAAATTAAAATCAAAAAGACACAGCCACCCCAAAGTTTGGGACGGCTCTGTTTACAAGAACCTCGTTTACAGTACAAGTTCAACATCGCAGAAAGTGAAAAATGGATAAAGAACTTGTGGTACTTACGTACAATGCAGTATCACTCAGCAATGAAATCTATGTCATCAGGCCCGTAGCAGCATAATGAGTGGACTCAGGTACGATGATTCTAACTGAAATAAGTCACACAGAAAAAGAAACATCATAAGTTATCAGTAATACACGGAATGTAAACTTGGCTACACAGGAACTGAATTCCAAAACAGAACAGGGTCTCAAATTTAGAAAACCAACTTATGCTTGCTTAAGGGGAAAGGTGAGTTGGGGTGCTGCATAAAACCAGAGATTGAAATGAGCACAGATAAAGTTCCTTAAGCCAAATATGGAAAAGACAAGAGCTACTCCTTGCTCAACGAAATGGACTCAACACACCATATTAAATGCCTAAGAATCTACCTGACTAGTAAGTATCTTAAAACCTATGGATTGCTATGTCTCCAAAAGAGAATCAAGCGTGTGTACAGGGGCATAAACGCAGCAGTGATAGGATTGGAGAGGTTCGGTGAGCAAATGAAGACCCTTTGAAGTCATATTGCATGGTACCCATTGCACGGGTCTCAACTCTCCAGGTTTAAGGTATTCTTCCTTCAGCTAAAACATGCATGTGGAACCCAGAGTATGATCAACCGTGTGAACGGGAGACGTGTTCAAATATGTCTCAGTTTTCCTCCCCTGGTACTCGGGTGCAACATTCCAGACGCTTTACTAACACTCTCCCCACTTGGAGAGTCAGCGCCTTTAACCTCCTGTTTGGACCAGTTTGCAATGTCTGCGGAAGATGAACAGGAATAGCGAGAACCAATGAGAGACTAGCTGGAGGTGTCTGGACGGGCAAATTTAACTCTCATTTCCCACCAGGAAGAGGAAATAACCAAAGGCTCAGTGTGCCGTGCCGGAACCAGATTAGGGTCTGAAGCCATACTGCGGTGTTGCGGCCAGCTCAAAAGAAAGCGAGTTGAAGAAAGGAGCTCAGGGGCACTGTAATTCACAAACCTGCAGAGTTATAAATGACAGCTATCGTCCAAAAATATACTGAAGTAAGGCTGCCAAGAGGATTTGAAAGCGGGGCAGAATTGCAGGAAACCGATTTCAGGAGGTAGACTGGAATTGCATTGAAAGCATAGGAAAAGAGGCAGAACGTCCACAATGATGCACTTGGCCAAAAAGGGCGTATGCGTTTTTTCCTGAATATATTCAGGAAAAAACGCATACGCCCTTTTTGGCCAACCAAGCAAGCTTGCAAAGGAAATCTGCACTACAATGAAGTCTCACTTCCCGCCGGTCAAAAGGGCCATCTGAAAAAAGTGTAAAATCCAGAAAGGCAGGACAGGCCATGGAGAACTGGGAGCCTTGTTATGCTGATGGGCGGGATGTAAATTGCCAACAGACACTCGGGAGAAGTGTATGGTGTTTCCTGAAACATCTAAAAAACAAAGCAACAGAGCCTAGGGCACTTCCACTTATGGTCCTATAGCTTAGGGAAATTAAAATCAAAAAGACACAGCCACCCCAAAGTTTGGAATGGCTCTCTTTACAAGAACCTCGATTACAGTACAAGTTCAACATCGCAGAAAGTGAAAAATGGATAAAGAAGTTGTGGTATTTACTTACAAAGCAATATCACTCAGCAATGAAATCTATGTCATCAGGCCCGTAGCAGCATAATGAGTGGATTCAGGAACGATGATTCTAACTGAAATCAGTCACACAGAAGAAGAAACATCATAAGTTATCACTAATACACGGAATGTAAACTTGGCTACACAGGAACTGAATTCCAAAACAGAACAGGGTCTCAAATTTAGAAAACCAACTTATGCTTGCTTAAGGGGAAAGGTGAGTTGGGGTGCTGCATAAAACCAGAGATTGAAATGAGCACAGATAAAGTTCCTTAGGCCAAATATGGAATAGACAAGTGCTACTCCTTGCTCAACGAAATGGACTCAACACCCCATATTAAATGCCTAAGAATGTACCTGACTAGTCAGTATCTTAAAACCTATGGATTGCTATGTCTCCAAAAGAGAACCAAGCGTGTGTACAGGGGCATAAACGCAGCAGTGATAGGATTGGAGAGGTTCGGTGAGCAAATAAAGACCCTTTGAAGTCATATTGCATGGTACCCATTCCACGGGTCTCAACTCTCAAGGTTTAAGGTATTCTCCCTTCAGCTAAAACATGCATGTGGAACCCAGAGTATGATCAACCATGTGAACGGGAGACGTGTTCAAATATGTCTCAGTTTTCCTCCCCTGGTACTCGGGTGCAACATTCCAGACGCTTTACTAACACTCTCCCACTTGGAGAGTCAGCGCCTTTAACCTCCTGTTTGGCCCAGTTTGCAATTTCTGCGGAAGATGAACAGGAATAGGGAGAACCAATGAGAGACTAGCTGGAGGTGTCTGGACGGGCAAATTTAACTCTCATTTCCCACCAGGAAGAGGAATTAACCAAAGGCTCAGCGTGCCGTGCCGGAACCAGATTAGGGCCTGAAGCCATCCTGCGGTGTTGCGGCCAGCTCAAAAGAAAGTGAGTTGAAGAAAGGAGCTCAGGGGCACTGTAATTCACAAACCTGCAGAGTTATAAATGACAGCTATCGTCCAAAAATATACTGAAGTAAGGCTGCCAAGAGGACTTGAGAGCGGGGCAGAATTGCAGGAAACCGATTTCAGGAGGTAGACTGGAATTGCATTGAAAGCATAGGAAAAGAGGCAGAACATCCACAATGATGCACTTGGCCCAAAGGGGCGTATGCGTTTTTTCCTGAATATATTCAGGAAAAAACGCATACGCCATTTTTGGCCAACCAAGCAAACTTGCAAAGGAAATCTGCACTACAATGAAGTCTCACTTCCGCCAGGTCAAAAGGGCCATCTGAAAAGAGTGTAAAATCCAGAAAGGCAGGACAGGCCATGGAGAACTGGGGGCCTTGTTATGCTGATGGGTGGGATTTAAATTGCCAACAGACACTTGGGAGAAGTGTATGGTGTTTCCTGAAACATCTAAAAAACAAAGCAACAGAGCCTAGGGCACTTCCACTTATGGTCCTATAGCTTAGGGAAATTAAAATCAAAAAGACACAGCCACCCCAAAGTTTGGAACGGCTCTGTTTACAAGAACCTCGTTTACAGTACAAGTTCAACATCGCAGAAAGTGAAAAATGGATAAAGAAGTTGTGGTATTTACTTACAAAGCAATATCACTCAGCAATGAAATCTATGTCATCAAGCCCGTAGCAGCATAATGAGTGGATTCAGGTACGATGATTCTAACTGAAATAAGTCACACAGAAAAAGAAACATCATAAGTTATCACTAATACACGGAATATAAACTTGGCTACACAGGAACTGAATTCCAAAACAGAACAGGGTCTCAAATTTAGAAAACCAACTTATGCTTGCTTAAGGGGAAAGGTGAGTTGGGGTGCTGCATAAAACCAGAGATTGAAATGAGCACAGATAAAGTTCCTTAAGCCAAATATGGAATAGACAAGTGCTACTCCTTGCTCAACGAAATGGACTCAACACCCCATATTAAATGCCTAAGAATGTACCTGACTAGTAAGGATCTTAAAACCTATGGATTGCTATGTCTCCAAAAGAGAACCAAGCGTGTGTACAGGGGCATAAACGCAGCAGTGATAGGATTGGAGAGGTTCGGTGAGCAAATGAAGACCCTTTGAAGTCATATTGCATGGTACCCATTCCACGGGTCTCAACTCTCCAGGTTTAAGGTATTCTTCCTTCAGCTAAAACATGCATGTGGAACCCAGAGTATGATCAACCGTGTGAACGGGAGACGTGTTCAAATATGTCTCAGTTTTCCTCCCCTGGTACTCGGGTGCAACATTCCAGACGCTTTACTAACACTCTCCCACTTGGAGAGTCAGCGCCTTTAACCTCCTGTTTGGCCCAGTTTGCAATTTCTGCGGAAGATGAACAGGAATAGGGAGAACCAATGAGAGACTAGCTGGAGGTGTCTGGACAGGCAAATTTAACTCTCATTTCCCACCAGGAAGAGGAATTAACCAAAGGCTCAGTGTGCCGTGCCAGAACCAGATTAGGGCCTGAAGCCATCCTGCGGTGTTGCGGCCAGCTCAAAAGAAAGCGAGTTGAAGAAAGGAGCTCAGGGGCACTGTAATTCACAAACCTGCAGAGTTATAAATGACAGCTATCGTCCAAAAATATACTGAAGTAAGGCTGCCAAGAGGACTTGAGAGCGGGGCAGAATTGCAGGAAATCGATTTCAGGAGGTAGACTGGAATTGCATTGAAAGCATAGGAAAAGAGGCAGAACGTCCACAATGATGCACTTGGCCCAAAAGGGCGTATGCGTTTTTTCCTGAATATATTCAGGAAAAAACGCATACGCCCTTTTTGGCCAACCAAGCAAACTTGCAAAGGAAATCTGCACTACAATGAAGTCTCACTTCCGCCAGGTCAAAAGGGCCATCTGAAAAAAGTGTAAAATCCAGAAAGGCAGGACAGGCCATGGAGAACTGGGAGCCTTGTTATGCTGATGGGTGGGATGTAAATTGCCAACAGACACTCGGGAGAAGTGTATGGTGTTTCCTGAAACATCTAAAAAACAAAGCAACAGAGCCTAGGGCACTTCCACTTATGGTCCTATAGTTTAGGGAAATTAAAATCAAAAAGACACAGCCACCCCAAAGTTTGGGACGCCTCTGTTTACAAGAACCTCGTTTACAGTACAAGTTCAACATCGCAGAAAGTGAAAAATGGATAAAGAAGTTGTGGTATTTACTTACAAAGCAATATCACTCAGCAATGAAATCTATGTCATCAAGCCCGTAGCAGCATAATGAGTGGATTCAGGTACGATGATTCTAACTGAAATAAGTCACACAGAAAAAGAAACATCATAAGATATCAGTAATACACGGAATGTAAACTTGGCTACACAGGAACTGAATTACAGACCAGAACAGGGTCTCAAATTTAGAAAACCAACGTATGCTTGCTTAAGGGGAAAGGTGAGTTGGGGTGCTGCATAAAACCAGAGACTGAAATGAGCACAGATAAAGTTCCTTAAGCCAAATATGGAATAGACAAGAGCTACTCCTTGCTCAACGAAATGGACTCAACACCGCACATTAAATGCCTAAGAATGTACCTGACTAGTAAATATCTTAAAACCTATGGATTGCTATGTCTCCGAAAGAGAATCAAGCATGTGTACAGGGGCATAAACGCAGCAGTGATAGGATTGGAGAGGTTCGGTGAGCAAATGAAGACCCTTTGAAGTCATATTGCATGGTACCCATTCCACAGGTTTCAACTACCCATGTTTAAGGTATTCTTCCTTCAGCTAAAACATGGATGTGGAACCTAGAGTATGATCAACCATGTGATCGGGAGACGTGTTCAAATATGTCTCAGTTTTCGTACCCTGGTACTCGGGTGCAACATTCCAGATGCTTTACTAACACTCTCCCGACTTGGAGAGTCAGTCCCTTTAACCTCCTGTTTGGCCCAGTTTGCAATTTCTGCAGAAGATGAACAGGAATAGCGAGAACCAATGAGAGACTAGCTGGAGGTGTCTGGACGGGCAAATTTAACTCTCATTTCCCACCAGGAAGAGGAATTAAGCAAAGGTTCAGCGTGCCGTGCCGGAACCAGATTAGGGCCTGAAGCCATCCTGCGGTGTTGCGGCCAGCTCACCAGAAAGCGAGTTGAAGAAAGGAGCTCAGGGGCACTGTAATTCACAAACCTGCAGAGTTATAAATGACAGCTATCGTCCAAAAATATACTGAAGTAAGGCTGCCAAGAGGATTTGAAAGCGGGGCAGAATTGCAGGAAACCGATTTCAGGAGGTAGACTGGAATTGCATTGAAAGCATAGGAAAAGAGGCAGAACGTCCACAATGATGCACTTGGCCCAAAAGGGCGTATGCGTTTTTTCCTGAATATATTCAGGAAAAAAAGCATACGCACTTTTTGGCCAACCAAGCAAACTTGCAAAGGAAATCTGCACTACAATGAAGTCTCACTTCCCCCAGGTCAAAAGGGCCATCTGAAAAAAGTGTAAAATCCAGAAAGGCAGGACAGGCCATGGAGAACTGGGAGCCTTGTTATGCTGATGGGTGGGATGTAAATTGCCAACAGACACTTGGGAGAAGTGTATGGTGTTTCCTGAAACATCTAAAAAACAAAGCAACAGAGCCTAGGGCACTTCCACTTATGGTCCTATAGCTTAGGGAAATTAAAATCAAAAAGACACAGCCACCCCAAAGTTTGGGATTCCTCTGTTTACAAGAACCTCATTTACCGTACAAGTTCAATATCACAGAAAGTGAAAAATGGATAAAGAACTTGTGGTACTTACGTACAATGCAGTATCACTCAGCAATGAAATCTATGTCATCAGGCCCGTAGCAGCATAATGAGTGGATTCAGGTACGATGATTCTAACTGAAATAAGTCACACAGAAAAAGAAACATCATAAGATATCACTAATACACGGAATGTAAACTTGGCTACACAGGAACTAAATTCCAAAACAGAACAGGGTCTCAAATTTAGAAAACCAACTTATGCTTGCTTAAGGGGAAAGGTGAGTTGGGGTGCTGCATAAAACCAGAGATTGAAATGAGCACAGATAAAGTTCCTTAAGCCAAATATGGAATAGACAAGAGCTACTCCTTGCTCAACGAAATGGACTCAACACCCCATATTAAACGCCTAAGAATGTACCTGACTAGTAAGTATCTTAAAACCTATGGATTGCTATGTCTCCGAAAGAGAATCAAGCATGTGTACAGGGGCATAAACGCAGCAGTGATAGGATTGGAGAGGTTCGGTGAGCAAATGAAGACCCTTTGAAGTCATATTGCATGGTACCCATTACACGGGTCTCAACTCTCCAGGTTTAAGGTATTCTTCCTTCAGCTACAATATGCATGTGGAACCTAGAGTATGATCAACCATGTGATCGGGAGACGTGTTCAAATATGTCTCAGTTTTCATACCCTGGTACTCGGGTGCAACATTCCAGACGCTTTACTAACACTCTTCCAACTTGGAGAGTAAGTCCCTTTAACCTCCTGTTTGGCCCAGTTTGCAATTTCTGCGGAAGATGAACAGGAATAGCGAGAACCAATGAGAGACTAGCTGGAGGTGTCTGGACGGGCAAATTTAACTCTCATTTCCCACCAGGAAGAGGAATTAACCAAAGGCTCAACGTGCCGTGCCGGAACCAGATTAGGGCCTGAAGCCATCCTGCGGTGTTGTGGCCAGCTCACAAGAAAGTGAGTTGAAGAAAGGAGCTCAGGGGCACTGTAATTCACAAACCTGCAGAGTTATAAATGACAGCTATCGTCCAAAAATATACTGAAGTAAGGCTGCCAAGAGGACTTGAAAGCGGGGCAGAATTGCAGGAAACCGATTTCAGGAGGTAGACTGGAATTGCATTGAAAGCATAGGAAAAGAGGCAGAACGTCCACAATGATGCACTTGGCCCAAAAGGGCGTATGCGTTTTTTCCTGAATATATTCAGGAAAAAACGCATACGCCCTTTTTGGCCAACCAAGCAAGCTTGCAAAGGAAACCTGCACTACAATGAAGTCTCACTTCCCCCAGGTCAAAAGGGCCATCTGAATAAAGTGTAAAATCCAGAAAGGCAGGACAGGCCATGGAGAACTGGGAGCCTTGTTATGCTGATGGGCGGGATGTAAATTGCCAACAGACACTCGGGAGAAGTGTATGGTGTTTCCTGAAACATCTAAAAAACAAAGCAACAGAGCCTAGGGCACTTCCACTTATGGTCCTATAGCTTAGGGAAATTAAAATCAAAAAGACACAGCCACCCCAAAGTTTGGGACGGCTCTGTTTACAAGAACCTCGTTTACAGTACAAGTTCAACATCGCAGAAAGTGAAAAATGGATAAAGAACTTGTGGTACTTACGTACAATGCAGTATCACTCAGCAATGAAATCTATGTCATCAGGCCCGTAGCAGAATAATGAGTGGACTCAGGTACGATGATTCTAACTGAAATAAGTCACACAGAAAAAGAAACATCATAAGATATCACTAATACACAGAATGTAAACTTGGCTACACAGGAACTGAATTCCAAAACAGAACAGGGTCTCAAGTTTAGAAAACCAACTTATGCTTGCTTAAGGGGAAAGGTGAGTTGGGGTGCTGCATAAAACCAGAGATTGAAATGAGCACAGATAAAGTTCCTTAAGCCAAATATGGAATAGACAAGTGCTACTCCTTGCTCAACGAAATGGACTCAACACCCCATATTAAATGCCTAAGAATGTACCTGACTAGTAAGTATCTTAAAACCTATGGATTGCTATGTCTCCAAAAGAGAACCAAGCGTGTGTACAGGGGCATAAACGCAGCAGTGATAGGATTGGAGAGGTTCGGTGAGCAAATGAAGACCGTTTGAAGTCATATTGCATGGTACCCATTCCACGGGTCTCAACTCTCCAGGTTTAAGGTATTCTTCCTTCAGCTAAAACATGCATGTGGAACCCAGAGTATGATCAACCGTGTGAACGGGAGACGTGTTCAAATATGTCTCAGTTTTCCTCCCCTGGTACTCGGGTGCAACATTCCAGACGCTTTACTAACACTCTCCCACTTGGAGAGTCAGCGCCTTTAACCTCCTGTTTGGCCCAGTTTGCAATTTCTGCGGAAGATGAACAGGAATAGGGAGAACCAATGAGAGACTAGCTGGAGGTGTCTGGACAGGCAAATTTAACTCTCATTTCCCACCAGGAAGAGGAATTAACCAAAGGCTCAGTGTGCCGTGCCGGAACCAGATTAGGGCCTGAAGCCATCCTGCGGTGTTGCGGCCAGCTCAAAAGAAAGCGAGTTGAAGAAAGGAGCTCAGGGGCACTGTAATTCACAAACCTGCAGAGTTATAAATGACAGCTATCGTCCAAAAATATACTGAAGTAAGGCTGCCAAGAGGACTTGAGAGCGGGGCAGAATTGCAGGAAATCGATTTCAGGAGGTAGACTGGAATTGCATTGAAAGCATAGGAAAAGAGGCAGAACGTCCACAATGATGCACTTGGCCCAAAAGGGCGTATGCGTTTTTTCCTGAATATATTCAGGAAAAAACGCATACGCCCTTTTTGGCCAACCAAGCAAACTTGCAAAGGAAATCTGCACTACAATGAAGTCTCACTTCCGCCAGGTCAAAAGGGCCATCTGAAAAAAGTGTAAAATCCAGAAAGGCAGGACAGGCCATGGAGAACTGGGAGCCTTGTTATGCTGATGGGTGGGATGTAAATTGCCAACAGACACTCGGGAGAAGTGTATGGTGTTTCCTGAAACATCTAAAAAACAAAGCAACAGAGCCTAGGGCACTTCCACTTATGGTCCTATAGCTTAGGGAAATTAAAATCAAAAAGACACAGCCACCCCAAAGTTTGGGACGGCTCTGTTTACAAGAACCTCGTTTACAGTACAAGTTCAACATCGCAGAAAGTGAAAAATGGATAAAGAAGTTGTGGTATTTACTTACAAAGCAATATCACTCAGCAATGAAATCTATGTCATCAGGCCCTTAGCAGCACAATGAGTGGATTCAGGTATGATGATTCTAACTGAAATAAGTCACACAGAAAAAGAAACATCATAAGATATCAGTAATACACGGAATGTAAACTTGGCTACACACAAACTGAATTACAGACCAGAACAGGGTCTCAAATTTAGAAAACCAACGTATGCTTGCTTAAGGGGAAAGGTGAGTTGGGGTGCTGCATAAAACCAGAGACTGAAATGAGCACAGATAAAGTTCCTTAAGCCAAATATGGAATAGACAAGAGCTACTCCTTGCTCAACGAAATGGACTCAACACCCCACATTAAATGCCTAAGAATGTACCTGACTAGTAAATATCTTAAAACCTATGGATTGCTATGTCTCCGAAAGAGAATCAAGCATGTGTACAGGGGCATAAACGCAGCAGTGATAGGATTGGAGAGGTTCGGTGAGCAAATGAAGACCCTTTGAAGTCATATTGCATGGTACCCATTCCACAGGTTTCAACTACCCATGTTTAAGGTATTCTTCCTTCAGCTAAAACATGGATGTGGAACCTAGAGTATGATCAACCATGTGATCGGGAGACGTGTTCAAATATGTCTCAGTTTTCGTACCCTGGTACTCGGGTGCAACATTCCAGACGCTTTACTAACACTCTCCCGACTTGGAGAGTCAGTCCCTTTAACCTCCTGTTTGGCCCAGTTTGCAATTTCTGCGGAAGATGAACAGGAATAGCGAGAACCAATGAGAGACTAGCTGGAGGTGTCTGGACGGGCAAATTTAACTCTCATTTCCCACCAGGAAGAGGAATTAAGCAAAGGTTCAGCGTGCCGTGCCGGAACCAGATTAGGGCCTGAAGCCATCCTGCGGTGTTGCGGCCAGCTCACCAGAAAGCGAGTTGAAGAAAGGAGCTCAGGGGCACTGTAATTCACAAACCTGCAGAGTTATAAATGACAGCTATCGTCCAAAAATATACTGAAGTAAGGCTGCCAAGAGGACTTGAAAGCGGGGCAGAATTGCAGGAAACCGATTTCAGGAGGTAGACTGGAATTGCATTGAAAGCATAGGAAAAGAGGCAGAACGTCCACAATGATGCACTTGGACCAAAAGGGCGTATGCGTTTTTTCCTTAATATATTCAGGAAAAAAAGCATACGCCCTTTTTGGCCAACCAAGCAAACTTGCAAAGGAAATCTGCACTACAATGAAGTCTCACTTCCCCCAGGTCAAAAGGGCCATCTGAAAAAAGTGTAAAATCCAGAAAGGCAGGACAGGCCATGGAGAACTGGGAGCCTTGTTATGCTGATGGGTGGGATGTAAATTGCCAACAGACACTTGGGAGAAGTGTATGGTGTTTCCTGAAACATCTAAAAAACAAAGCAACAGAGCCTAGGGCACTTCCACTTATGGTCCTATAGCTTAGGGAAATTAAAATCAAAAAGACACAGCCACCCCAAAGTTTGGGATTCCTCTGTTTACAAGAACCTCGTTTACCGTACAAGTTCAATATCACAGAAAGTGAAAAATGGATAAAGAACTTGTGGTACTTACGTACAATGCAGTATCACTCAGCAATGAAATCTATGTCATCAGGCCCGTAGCAGCATAATGAGTGGATTCAGGTACGATGATTCTAACTGAAATAAGTCACACAGAAAAAGAAACATCATAAGATATCACTAATACACGGAATGTAAACTTGGCTACACAGGAACTAAATTCCAAAACAGAACAGGGTCTCAAATTTAGAAAACCGACTTATGCTTGCTTAAGGGGAAAGGTGAGTTGGGGTGCTGCATAAAACCAGAGATTGAAATGAGCACAGATAAAGTTCCTTAAGCCAAATATGGAATAGACAAGAGCTACTCCTTGCTCAACGAAATGGACTCAACAACCCATATTAAATGCCTAAGAATGTACCTGACTAGTAAGTATCTTAAAACCTATGGATTGCTATGTCTCTGAAAGAGAATCAAGCATGTGTACAGGGGCATAAACGCAGCAGTGATAGGATTGGAGAGGTTCGGTGAGCAAATGAAGACCCTTTGAAGTCATATTGCATGGTACCCATTACACGGGTCTCAACTCTCCAGGTTTAAGGTATTCTTCATTCAGCTACAATATGCATGTGGAACCTAGAGTATGATCAACCATGTGATCGGGAGACGTGTTCAAATATGTCTCAGTTTTCATACCCTGGTACTCAGGTGCAACATTCCAGACGCTTTACTAACACTCTTCCGACTTGGAGAATAAGTCCCTTTAACCTCCTGTTTGGCCCAGTTTGCAATTTCTGCGGAAGATGAACAGGAATAGCGAGAACCAATGAGAGACTAGCTGGAGGTGTCTGGACGGGCAAATTTAACTCTCATTTCCCACCAGGAAGAGGAATTAACCAAAGGCTCAACGTGCCGTGCCGGAACCAGATTAGGGCCTGAAGCCATCCTGCGGTGTTGCGGCCAGCTCACAAGAAAGTGAGTTGAAGAAAGGAGCTCAGGGGCACTGTAATTCACAAACCTGCAGAGTTATAAATGACAGCTATTGTCCAAAAATATACTGAAGTAAGGCTGCCAAGAGGACTTGAAAGCGGGGCAGAATTGCAGGAAACCGATTTCAGGAGGTAGACTGGAATTGCATTGAAAGCATAGGAAAAGAGGCAGAACGTCCACAATGATGCACTTGGCCAAAAAGGGCGTATGCGTTTTTTCCTGAATATATTCAGGAAAAAACGCATACGCCCTTTTTGGCCAATCAAGCAAGCTTGCAAAGGAAATCTGCACTACAATGAAGTCTCACTTCCCGCCGGTCAAAAGGGCCATCTGAAAAAAGTGTAAAATCCAGAAAGGCAGGACAGGCCATGGAGAACTGGGAGCCTTGTTATGCTGATGGGCGGGATGTAAACTGCCAACAGACACTCGGGAGAAGTGTATGGTGTTTCCTGAAACATCTAAAAAACAAAGCAACAGAGCCTAGGGCACTTCCACTTATGGTCCTATAGCTTAGGGAAATTAAAATCAAAAAGACACAGCCACCCCAAAGTTTGGGACGGCTCTGTTTACAAGAACCTCGTTTACAGTACAAGTTCAACACCGCAGAAAGTGAAAAATGGATAAAGAAGTTGTGGTATTTACTTACAAAGCAATATCACTCAGCAATGAAATCTATGTCATCAGGCCCGTAGCAGCATAATGAGTGGATTCAGGTACGATGATTCTAACTGAAAAAAGTCACACAGAAAAAGAAACATCATAAGTTATCACTAATACACGGCATGTAAACTTGGCTACACAGGAACTGAATTCCAAAACAGAACAGGGTCTCAAATTTAGAAAACCAACTTATGCTTGCTTAAGGGGAAAGGTGAGTTGGGGTGCTGCATAAAACCAGAGATTGAAATGAGCACAGATAAAGTTCCTTAAGCCAAATATGGAATAGACAAGAGCTACTCCTTGCTCAACGAAATGGACTCAACACCCCATATTAAATGCCTAAGAATGTACCTGACTAGTAAGTATCTTAAAACCTATGGATTGCTATGTCTCCAAAAGAGAATCAAGCGTGTGTACAGGGGCATAAACGCAGCAGTGATAGGATTGGAGAGGTTCGGTGAGCAAAGGAAGACCCTTTGAAGTCATATTGCATGGTACCCATTCCACGGGTCTCAACTCTCCAGGTTTAAGGTATTCTTCCTTCAGCTAAAACATGCATGTGGAACCCAGAGTATGATCAACCGTGTGAACGGGAGACGTGTTCCAATATGTCTCAGTTTTCCTCCCCTGGTACTCGGGTGCAACATTCCAGACGCTTTACTAACACTCTCCCCACTTGGAGAGTCAGCGCCTTTAACCTCCTGTTTGGCCCAGTTTGCAATGTCTGCGGAAGATGAACAGGAATAGCGAGAACCAATGAGAGACTAGCTGGAGGTGTCTGGACGGGCAAATTTAACTCTCATTTCCCACCAGGAAGAGGAAATAACCAAAGGCTCAGCGTGCCGTGCCGGAACCAGATTAGGGCCTGAAGCCATACTGCGGTGTTGCGGCCAGCTCACCAGAAAGCGAGTTGAAGAAAGGAGCTCAGGGGCACTGTAATTCACAAACCTGCAGAGTTATAAATGACAGCTATCGTCCAAAAATATACTGAAGTAAGGCTGCCAAGAGGACTTGAGAGCGGGGCAGAATTGCAGGAAACCGATTTCAGGAGGTAGACTCGAATTGCATTGAAAGCATAGGAAAAGAGGTAGAACATCCACAATGATGCACTTGGCCCAAAAGGGCGTATGCGTTTTTTCCTGAATATATTCAGGAAAAAACGCATACGCCCTTTTTGGCCAACCAAGCAAACTTGCAAAGGAAATCTGCACTACAATGAAGTCTCACTTCCGCCAGGTCAAAAGGGCCATCTGAAAAAAGTGTAAAATCCAGAAAGGCAGGACAGGCCATGGAGAACTGGGAGCCTTGTTATGCTGAAGGGTGGGATGTAAATTGCCAACAGACACTTGGGAGAAGTGTATGGTGTTTCCTGAAACATCTAAAAAACAAAGCAACAGAGCCTAGGGCACTTCCACTTATGGTCCTATAGCTTAGGGAAATTAAAATCAAAAAGACACAGCCACCCCAAAGTTTGGGACGGCTCTGTTTACAAAAACCTCGTTTACAGTACAAGTTCAACATCGCAGAAAGTGAAAAATGGATAAAGAAGTTGTGGTATTTACTTACAAAGCAATATCACTCAGCAATGAAATCTATGTCATCAGGCCCGTAGCAGCATAATGAGTGGATTCAGGTACGATGATTCTAACTGAAATAAGTCACACAGAAAAAGAAACATCATAAGTTATCACTAATACACGGAATGTAAACTTGGCTACACAGGAACTAAATTCCAAAACAGAACAGGGTCTCAAATTTAGAAAACCGACTTATGCTTGCTTAAGGGGAAAGGTGAGTTGGGGTGCTGCATAAAACCAGAGATTGAAATGAGCACAGATAAAGTTCCTTAAGCCAAATATGGAATAGACAAGAGCTACTCCTTGCTCAACGAAATGGACTCAACAACCCATATTAAATGCCTAAGAATGTACCTGACTAGTAAGTATCTTAAAACCTATGGATTGCTATGTCTCTGAAAGAGAATCAAGCATGTGTACAGGGGCATAAACGCAGCAGTGATAGGATTGGAGAGGTTCGGTGAGCAAATGAAGACCCTTTGAAGTCATATTGCATGGTACCCATTACACGGGTCTCAACTCTCCAGGTTTAAGGTATTCTTCATTCAGCTACAATATGCATGTGGAACCTAGAGTATGATCAACCATGTGATCGGGAGACGTGTTCAAATATGTCTCAGTTTTCATACCCTGGTACTCAGGTGCAACATTCCAGACGCTTTACTAACACTCTTCCGACTTGGAGAATAAGTCCCTTTAACCTCCTGTTTGGCCCAGTTTGCAATTTCTGCGGAAGATGAACAGGAATAGCGAGAACCAATGAGAGACTAGCTGGAGGTGTCTGGACGGGCAAATTTAACTCTCATTTCCCACCAGGAAGAGGAATTAACCAAAGGCTCAACGTGCCGTGCCGGAACCAGATTAGGGCCTGAAGCCATCCTGCGGTGTTGCGGCCAGCTCACAAGAAAGTGAGTTGAAGAAAGGAGCTCAGGGGCACTGTAATTCACAAACCTGCAGAGTTATAAATGACAGCTATTGTCCAAAAATATACTGAAGTAAGGCTGCCAAGAGGACTTGAAAGCGGGGCAGAATTGCAGGAAACCGATTTCAGGAGGTAGACTGGAATTGCATTGAAAGCATAGGAAAAGAGGCAGAACGTCCACAATGATGCACTTGGCCAAAAAGGGCGTATGCGTTTTTTCCTGAATATATTCAGGAAAAAACGCATACGCCCTTTTTGGCCAATCAAGCAAGCTTGCAAAGGAAATCTGCACTACAATGAAGTCTCACTTCCCGCCGGTCAAAAGGGCCATCTGAAAAAAGTGTAAAATCCAGAAAGGCAGGACAGGCCATGGAGAACTGGGAGCCTTGTTATGCTGATGGGCGGGATGTAAACTGCCAACAGACACTCGGGAGAAGTGTATGGTGTTTCCTGAAACATCTAAAAAACAAAGCAACAGAGCCTAGGGCACTTCCACTTATGGTCCTATAGCTTAGGGAAATTAAAATCAAAAAGACACAGCCACCCCAAAGTTTGGGACGGCTCTGTTTACAAGAACCTCGTTTACAGTACAAGTTCAACACCGCAGAAAGTGAAAAATGGATAAAGAAGTTGTGGTATTTACTTACAAAGCAATATCACTCAGCAATGAAATCTATGTCATCAGGCCCGTAGCAGCATAATGAGTGGATTCAGGTACGATGATTCTAACTGAAAAAAGTCACACAGAAAAAGAAACATCATAAGTTATCACTAATACACGGCATGTAAACTTGGCTACACAGGAACTGAATTCCAAAACAGAACAGGGTCTCAAATTTAGAAAACCAACTTATGCTTGCTTAAGGGGAAAGGTGAGTTGGGGTGCTGCATAAAACCAGAGATTGAAATGAGCACAGATAAAGTTCCTTAAGCCAAATATGGAATAGACAAGAGCTACTCCTTGCTCAACGAAATGGACTCAACACCCCATATTAAATGCCTAAGAATGTACCTGACTAGTAAGTATCTTAAAACCTATGGATTGCTATGTCTCCAAAAGAGAATCAAGCGTGTGTACAGGGGCATAAACGCAGCAGTGATAGGATTGGAGAGGTTCGGTGAGCAAAGGAAGACCCTTTGAAGTCATATTGCATGGTACCCATTCCACGGGTCTCAACTCTCCAGGTTTAAGGTATTCTTCCTTCAGCTAAAACATGCATGTGGAACCCAGAGTATGATCAACCGTGTGAACGGGAGACGTGTTCCAATATGTCTCAGTTTTCCTCCCCTGGTACTCGGGTGCAACATTCCAGACGCTTTACTAACACTCTCCCCACTTGGAGAGTCAGCGCCTTTAACCTCCTGTTTGGCCCAGTTTGCAATGTCTGCGGAAGATGAACAGGAATAGCGAGAACCAATGAGAGACTAGCTGGAGGTGTCTGGACGGGCAAATTTAACTCTCATTTCCCACCAGGAAGAGGAAATAACCAAAGGCTCAGCGTGCCGTGCCGGAACCAGATTAGGGCCTGAAGCCATACTGCGGTGTTGCGGCCAGCTCACCAGAAAGCGAGTTGAAGAAAGGAGCTCAGGGGCACTGTAATTCACAAACCTGCAGAGTTATAAATGACAGCTATCGTCCAAAAATATACTGAAGTAAGGCTGCCAAGAGGACTTGAGAGCGGGGCAGAATTGCAGGAAACCGATTTCAGGAGGTAGACTCGAATTGCATTGAAAGCATAGGAAAAGAGGTAGAAAATCCACAATGATGCACTTGGCCCAAAAGGGCGTATGCGTTTTTTCCTGAATATATTCAGGAAAAAACGCATACGCCCTTTTTGGCCAACCAAGCAAACTTGCAAAGGAAATCTGCACTACAATGAAGTCTCACTTCCGCCAGGTCAAAAGGGCCATCTGAAAAAAGTGTAAAATCCAGAAAGGCAGGACAGGCCATGGAGAACTGGGAGCCTTGTTATGCTGAAGGGTGGGATGTAAATTGCCAACAGACACTTGGGAGAAGTGTATGGTGTTTCCTGAAACATCTAAAAAACAAAGCAACAGAGCCTAGGGCACTTCCACTTATGGTCCTATAGCTTAGGGAAATTAAAATCAAAAAGACACAGCCACCCCAAAGTTTGGGACGGCTCTGTTTACAAAAACCTCGTTTACAGTACAAGTTCAACATCGCAGAAAGTGAAAAATGGATAAAGAAGTTGTGGTATTTACTTACAAAGCAATATCACTCAGCAATGAAATCTATGTCATCAGGCCCGTAGCAGCATAATGAGTGGATTCAGGTACGATGATTCTAACTGAAATAAGTCACACAGAAAAAGAAACATCATAAGTTATCACTAATACACGGAATGTAAACTTGGCTACACAGGAACTAAATTCCAAAACAGAACAGGGTCTCAAATTTAGAAAACCGACTTATGCTTGCTTAAGGGGAAAGGTGAGTTGGGGTGCTGCATAAAACCAGAGATTGAAATGAGCACAGATAAAGTTCCTTAAGCCAAATATGGAATAGACAAGAGCTACTCCTTGCTCAACGAAATGGACTCAACAACCCATATTAAATGCCTAAGAATGTACCTGACTAGTAAGTATCTTAAAACCTATGGATTGCTATGTCTCTGAAAGAGAATCAAGCATGTGTACAGGGGCATAAACGCAGCAGTGATAGGATTGGAGAGGTTCGGTGAGCAAATGAAGACCCTTTGAAGTCATATTGCATGGTACCCATTACACGGGTCTCAACTCTCCAGGTTTAAGGTATTCTTCATTCAGCTACAATATGCATGTGGAACCTAGAGTATGATCAACCATGTGATCGGGAGACGTGTTCAAATATGTCTCAGTTTTCATACCCTGGTACTCAGGTGCAACATTCCAGACGCTTTACTAACACTCTTCCGACTTGGAGAATAAGTCCCTTTAACCTCCTGTTTGGCCCAGTTTGCAATTTCTGCGGAAGATGAACAGGAATAGCGAGAACCAATGAGAGACTAGCTGGAGGTGTCTGGACGGGCAAATTTAACTCTCATTTCCCACCAGGAAGAGGAATTAACCAAAGGCTCAACGTGCCGTGCCGGAACCAGATTAGGGCCTGAAGCCATCCTGCGGTGTTGCGGCCAGCTCACAAGAAAGTGAGTTGAAGAAAGGAGCTCAGGGGCACTGTAATTCACAAACCTGCAGAGTTATAAATGACAGCTATTGTCCAAAAATATACTGAAGTAAGGCTGCCAAGAGGACTTGAAAGCGGGGCAGAATTGCAGGAAACCGATTTCAGGAGGTAGACTGGAATTGCATTGAAAGCATAGGAAAAGAGGCAGAACGTCCACAATGATGCACTTGGCCAAAAAGGGCGTATGTGTTTTTTCCTGAATATATTCAGGAAAAAACGCATACGCCCTTTTTGGCCAATCAAGCAAGCTTGCAAAGGAAATCTGCACTACAATGAAGTCTCACTTCCCGCCGGTCAAAAGGGCCATCTGAAAAAAGTGTAAAATCCAGAAAGGCAGGACAGGCCATGGAGAACTGGGAGCCTTGTTATGCTGATGGGCGGGATGTAAACTGCCAACAGACACTCGGGAGAAGTGTATGGTGTTTCCTGAAACATCTAAAAAACAAAGCAACAGAGCCTAGGGCACTTCCACTTATGGTCCTATAGCTTAGGGAAATTAAAATCAAAAAGACACAGCCACCCCAAAGTTTGGGACGGCTCTGTTTACAAGAACCTCGTTTACAGTACAAGTTCAACACCGCAGAAAGTGAAAAATGGATAAAGAAGTTGTGGTATTTACTTACAAAGCAATATCACTCAGCAATGAAATCTATGTCATCAGGCCCGTAGCAGCATAATGAGTGGATTCAGGTACGATGATTCTAACTGAAAAAAGTCACACAGAAAAAGAAACATCATAAGTTATCACTAATACACGGCATGTAAACTTGGCTACACAGGAACTGAATTCCAAAACAGAACAGGGTCTCAAATTTAGAAAACCAACTTATGCTTGCTTAAGGGGAAAGGTGAGTTGGGGTGCTGCATAAAACCAGAGATTGAAATGAGCACAGATAAAGTTCCTTAAGCCAAATATGGAATAGACAAGAGCTACTCCTTGCTCAACGAAATGGACTCAACACCCCATATTAAATGCCTAAGAATGTACCTGACTAGTAAGTATCTTAAAACCTATGGATTGCTATGTCTCCAAAAGAGAATCAAGCGTGTGTACAGGGGCATAAACGCAGCAGTGATAGGATTGGAGAGGTTCGGTGAGCAAAGGAAGACCCTTTGAAGTCATATTGCATGGTACCCATTCCACGGGTCTCAACTCTCCAGGTTTAAGGTATTCTTCCTTCAGCTAAAACATGCATGTGGAACCCAGAGTATGATCAACCGTGTGAACGGGAGACGTGTTCCAATATGTCTCAGTTTTCCTCCCCTGGTACTCGGGTGCAACATTCCAGACGCTTTACTAACACTCTCCCCACTTGGAGAGTCAGCGCCTTTAACCTCCTGTTTGGCCCAGTTTGCAATGTCTGCGGAAGATGAACAGGAATAGCGAGAACCAATGAGAGACTAGCTGGAGGTGTCTGGTCGGGCAAATTTAACTCTCATTTCCCACCAGGAAGAGGAAATAACCAAAGGCTCAGCGTGCCGTGCCGGAACCAGATTAGGGCCTGAAGCCATACTGCGGTGTTGCGGCCAGCTCACCAGAAAGCGAGTTGAAGAAAGGAGCTCAGGGGCACTGTAATTCACAAACCTGCAGAGTTATAAATGACAGCTATCGTCCAAAAATATACTGAAGTAAGGCTGCCAAGAGGACTTGAGAGCGGGGCAGAATTGCAGGAAACCGATTTCAGGAGGTAGACTCGAATTGCATTGAAAGCATAGGAAAAGAGGTAGAACATCCACAATGATGCACTTGGCCCAAAAGGGCGTATGCGTTTTTTCCTGAATATATTCAGGAAAAAACGCATACGCCCTTTTTGGCCAACCAAGCAAACTTGCAAAGGAAATCTGCACTACAATGAAGTCTCACTTCCGCCAGGTCAAAAGGGCCATCTGAAAAAAGTGTAAAATCCAGAAAGGCAGGACAGGCCATGGAGAACTGGGAGCCTTGTTATGCTGAAGGGTGGGATGTAAATTGCCAACAGACACTTGGGAGAAGTGTATGGTGTTTCCTGAAACATCTAAAAAACAAAGCAACAGAGCCTAGGGCACTTCCACTTATGGTCCTATAGCTTAGGGAAATTAAAATCAAAAAGACACAGCCACCCCAAAGTTTGGGACGGCTCTGTTTACAAAAACCTCGTTTACAGTACAAGTTCAACATCGCAGAAAGTGAAAAATGGATAAAGAAGTTGTGGTATTTACTTACAAAGCAATATCACTCAGCAATGAAATCTATGTCATCAGGCCCGTAGCAGCATAATGAGTGGATTCAGGTACGATGATTCTAACTGAAAAAAGTCACACAGAAAAAGAAACATCATAAGTTATCACTAATACACGGCATGTAAACTTGGCTACACAGGAACTGAATTCCAAAACAGAACAGGGTCTCAAATTTAGAAAACCAACTTATGCTTGCTTAAGGGGAAAGGTGAGTTGGGGTGCTGCATAAAACCAGAGATTGAAATGAGCACAGATAAAGTTCCTTAAGCCAAATATGGAATAGACAAGAGCTACTCCTTGCTCAACGAAATGGACTCAACACCCCATATTAAATGCCTAAGAATGTACCTGACTAGTAAGTATCTTAAAACCTATGGATTGCTATGTCTCCAAAAGAGAATCAAGCGTGTGTACAGGGGCATAAACGCAGCAGTGATAGGATTGGAGAGGTTCGGTGAGCAAAGGAAGACCCTTTGAAGTCATATTGCATGGTACCCATTCCACGGGTCTCAACTCTCCAGGTTTAAGGTATTCTTCCTTCAGCTAAAACATGCATGTGGAACCCAGAGTATGATCAACCGTGTGAACGGGAGACGTGTTCCAATATGTCTCAGTTTTCCTCCCCTGGTACTCGGGTGCAACATTCCAGACGCTTTACTAACACTCTCCCCACTTGGAGAGTCAGCGCCTTTAACCTCCTGTTTGGCCCAGTTTGCAATGTCTGCGGAAGATGAACAGGAATAGCGAGAACCAATGAGAGACTAGCTGGAGGTGTCTGGACGGGCAAATTTAACTCTCATTTCCCACCAGGAAGAGGAAATAACCAAAGGCTCAGCGTGCCGTGCCGGAACCAGATTAGGGCCTGAAGCCATACTGCGGTGTTGCGGCCAGCTCACCAGAAAGCGAGTTGAAGAAAGGAGCTCAGGGGCACTGTAATTCACAAACCTGCAGAGTTATAAATGACAGCTATCGTCCAAAAATATACTGAAGTAAGGCTGCCAAGAGGACTTGAGAGCGGGGCAGAATTGCAGGAAACCGATTTCAGGAGGTAGACTCGAATTGCATTGAAAGCATAGGAAAAGAGGTAGAACATCCACAATGATGCACTTGGCCCAAAAGGGCGTATGCGTTTTTTCCTGAATATATTCAGGAAAAAACGCATACGCCCTTTTTGGCCAACCAAGCAAACTTGCAAAGGAAATCTGCACTACAATGAAGTCTCACTTCCGCCAGGTCAAAAGGGCCATCTGAAAAAAGTGTAAAATCCAGAAAGGCAGGACAGGCCATGGAGAACTGGGAGCCTTGTTATGCTGAAGGGTGGGATGTAAATTGCCAACAGACACTTGGGAGAAGTGTATGGTGTTTCCTGAAACATCTAAAAAACAAAGCAACAGAGCCTAGGGCACTTCCACTTATGGTCCTATAGCTTAGGGAAATTAAAATCAAAAAGACACAGCCACCCCAAAGTTTGGGACGGCTCTGTTTACAAAAACCTCGTTTACAGTACAAGTTCAACATCGCAGAAAGTGAAAAATGGATAAAGAAGTTGTGGTATTTACTTACAAAGCAATATCACTCAGCAATGAAATCTATGTCATCAGGCCCGTAGCAGCATAATGAGTGGATTCAGGTACGATGATTCTAACTGAAATAAGTCACACAGAAAAAGAAACATCATAAGTTATCACTAATACACGGAATGTAAACTTGGCTACACAGGAACTAAATTCCAAAACAGAACAGGGTCTCAAATTTAGAAAACCAACTTATGCTTGCTTAAGGGGAAAGGTGAGTTGGGGTGCTGCATAAAACCAGAGATTGAAATGAGCACAGATAAAGTTCCTTAAGCCAAATATGGAATAGACAAGAGCTACTCCTTGCTCAACGAAATGGACTCAACAACCCATATTAAATGCCTAAGAATGTACCTGACTAGTAAGTATCTTAAAACCTATGGATTGCTATGTCTCTGAAAGAGAATCAAGCATGTGTACAGGGGCATAAACGCAGCAGTGATAGGATTGGAGAGGTTCGGTGAGCAAATGAAGACCCTTTGAAGTCATATTGCATGGTACCCATTACACGGGTCTCAACTCTCCAGGTTTAAGGTATTCTTCATTCAGCTACAATATGCATGTGGAACCTAGAGTATGATCAACCATGTGATCGGGAGACGTGTTCAAATATGTCTCAGTTTTCATACCCTGGTACTCAGGTGCAACATTCCAGACGCTTTACTAACACTCTTCCGACTTGGAGAATAAGTCCCTTTAACCTCCTGTTTGGCCCAGTTTGCAATTTCTGCGGAAGATGAACAGGAATAGCGAGAACCAATGAGAGACTAGCTGGAGGTGTCTGGACGGGCAAATTTAACTCTCATTTCCCACCAGGAAGAGGAATTAACCAAAGGCTCAACGTGCCGTGCCGGAACCAGATTAGGGCCTGAAGCCATCCTGCGGTGTTGCGGCCAGCTCACAAGAAAGTGAGTTGAAGAAAGGAGCTCAGGGGAACTGTAATTCACAAACCTGCAGAGTTATAAAGGACAGCTATCGTCCAAAAATATACTGAAGTAAGGCTGCCAAGAGGACTTGAAAGCGGGGCAAAATTGCAGGAAACCAATTTCAGGAGGTAGACTGGAATTGCATTGAAAACATAGGAAAAGAGGCAGAATGTCCACAATGATGCACTTGGCCAAAAAGGGCGTATGTGTTTTTTCCTGAATATATTCAGGAAAAAACGCATACGCCCTTTTTGGCCAACCAAGCATGCATGCAAAGGAAATCTGCACTACAATGAAGTCTCACTTCCCCCCGGTCAAAAGGGCCATCTGAAAAAAGTGTAAAATCCAGAAAGGCAGGACAGGCCATGGAGAACTGGGAGCCTTGTTATGCTGATGGGCGGGATGTAATTTGCCAACAGACACTCGGGAGAAGTGTATGGTGTTTCCTGAAACATCTAAAAAACAAAGCAACAGAGCCTAGGGCACTTCCACTTATGGTCCTATAGCTAAGGGAAATTAAAATCAAAAAGACACAGCCACCCCAAAGTTTGGGACGCCTCTGTTTACAAGAACCTCGTTTACCGTACAAGTTCAATATCACAGAAAGTGAAAAATGGATAAAGAACTTGTGGTACTTACGTACAATGCAGTATCACTCAGCAATGAAATCTATGTCATCAGGCACTTAGCAGCACAATGAGTGGATTCAGGTACGATGATTCTAACTGAAATAAGTCACACAGAAAAAGAAACATCATAAGATATCACTAATACACGGAATGTAAACTTGGCTACACAGGAACTGAATTCCAAAACAGAACAGGGTCTCAAATTTAGAAAACCAAATTATGCTTGCTTAAGGGGAAAGGTGAGTTGGGGTGCTGCATAAAACCAGAGATTGAAATGAGCACAGATAAAGTTCCTTAAGCCAAATATGTAATAGACAAGTGCTAATCCTTGCTCAACGAAATGGACTCAACACCGCATATTAAACGCCTAAGAATGTACCTGACTAGTAAGTATCTTAAAACCTATGGATTGCTTTGTCTCCGGAAGAGAATCAAGCATGTGTACAGGGGCATAAACGCAGCAGTGATAGGATTGGAGAGGTTCGGTGAGCAAATGAAGACCCTTTGAAGTCATATTGCATGGTACCCATTCCACAGGTTTCAACTACCCAGATTTAAAGTATTCTTCCTTCAGCTAGAACATGCATGTGGAACCCAGAGTATGATCAACCATGTGATCGGGAGACGTGTTCAAATATGTCTCAGTTTTCTTACCCTGGTACTCGGGTGCAACATTCCAGACGCTTTACTAACACTCTCCCGACTTGGAGAGTCAGTGCCTTTAACCTCCTGTTTGGCCCAGTTTGCAATTTCTGCGGAAGATGAACAGGAATAGCGAGAACCAATGAGAGACTAGCTGGAGGTGTCTGGACGGGCAAATTTAACTCTCATTTCCCACCAGGAAGAGGAAATAACCAAAGGCTGAGCGTGCCGTGCCAGAACCAAATTAGGGCCTGAAGCCATCCTGCGGTGTTGCGGCCAGGTCACAAGAAAGCGAGTTGAAGAAAGGAGCTCAGGGGCACTGTAATTCACAAACCTGCAGAGTTATAAATGACAGCTATCGTCCAAAAATATACTGAAGTAAGGCTGCCAAGAGGACTTGAGAGCGGCGCAGAATTGCAGGAAACCGATTTCAGGAGGTAGACTCGAATTGCATTGAAAGCATAGGAAAAGAGGTAGAACATCCACAATGATGCACTTGGCCCAAAAGGGCGTATGCGTTTTTTCCTGAATATATTCAGGAAAAAACGCATACGCCCTTTTTGGCCAACCAAGCAAACTTGCAAAGGAAATCTGCACTACAATGAAGTCTCACTTCCGCCAGGTCAAAAGGGCCATCTGAAAAAAGTGTAAAATCCAGAAAGGCAGGACAGGCCATGGAGAACTGGGAGCCTTGTTATGCTGAAGGGTGGGATGTAAATTGCCAACAGACACTTGGGAGAAGTGTATGGTGTTTCCTGAAACATCTAAAAAACAAAGCAACAGAGCCTAGGGCACTTCCACTTATGGTCCTATAGCTTAGGGAAATTAAAATCAAAAAGACACAGCCACCCCAAAGTTTGGGACGGCTCTGTTTACAAGAACCTCGTTTACAGTACAAGTTCAACATCGCAGAAAGTGAAAAATGGATAAAGAAGTTGTGGTATTTACTTACAAAGCAATATCACTCAGCAATGAAATCTATGTCATCAGGCCCGTAGCAGCATAATGAGTGGATTCAGGTACGATGATTCTAACTGAAATAAGTCACACAGAAAAAGAAACATCATAAGTTATCACTAATACACGGAATGTAAACTTGGCTACACAGGAACTGAATTCCAAAACAGAACAGGGTCTCAAATTTAGAAAACCAACTTATGCTTGCTTAAGGGGAAAGGTGAGTTGGGGTGCTGCATAAAACCAGAGATTGAAATGAGCACAGATAAAGTTCCTTAAGCCAAATATGGAATAGACAAGAGCTACTCCTTGCTCAACGAAATGGACTCAACAACCCATATTAAATGCCTAAGAATGTACCTGACTAGTAAGTATCTTAAAACCTATGGATTGCTATGTCTCTGAAAGAGAATCAAGCATGTGTACAGGGGCATAAACGCAGCAGTGATAGGATTGGAGAGGTTCGGTGAGCAAATGAAGACCCTTTGAAGTCATATTGCATGGTACCCATTACACGGGTCTCAACTCTCCAGGTTTAAGGTATTCTTCATTCAGCTACAATATGCATGTGGAACCTAGAGTATGATCAACCATGTGATCGGGAGACGTGTTCAAATATGTCTCAGTTTTCATACCCTGGTACTCAGGTGCAACATTCCAGACGCTTTACTAACACTCTTCCGACTTGGAGAATAAGTCCCTTTAACCTCCTGTTTGGCCCAGTTTGCAATTTCTGCGGAAGATGAACAGGAATAGCGAGAACCAATGAGAGACTAGCTGGAGGTGTCTGGACGGGCAAATTTAACTCTCATTTCCCACCAGGAAGAGGAATTAACCAAAGGCTCAACGTGCCGTGCCGGAACCAGATTAGGGCCTGAAGCCATCCTGCGGTGTTGCGGCCAGCTCACAAGAAAGTGAGTTGAAGAAAGGAGCTCAGGGGCACTGTAATTCACAAACCTGCAGAGTTATAAATGACAGCTATTGTCCAAAAATATACTGAAGTAAGGATGCCAAGAGGACTTGAAAGCGGGGCAGAATTGCAGGAAACCGATTTCAGGAGGTAGACTGGAATTGCATTGAAAGCATAGGAAAAGAGGCAGAACGTCCACAATGATGCACTTGGCCAAAAAGGGCGTATGCGTTTTTTCCTGAATATATTCAGGAAAAAACGCATACGCCCTTTTTGGCCAATCAAGCAAGCTTGCAAAGGAAATCTGCACTACAATGAAGTCTCACTTCCCGCCGGTCAAAAGGGCCATCTGAAAAAAGTGTAAAATCCAGAAAGGCAGGACAGGCCATGGAGAACTGGGAGCCTTGTTATGCTGATGGGCGGGATGTAAACTGCCAACAGACACTCGGGAGAAGTGTATGGTGTTTCCTGAAACATCTAAAAAACAAAGCAACAGAGCCTAGGGCACTTCCACTTATGGTCCTATAGCTTAGGGAAATTAAAATCAAAAAGACACAGCCACCCCAAAGTTTGGGACGGCTCTGTTTACAAGAACCTCGTTTACAGTACAAGTTCAACACCGCAGAAAGTGAAAAATGGATAAAGAAGTTGTGGTATTTACTTACAAAGCAATATCACTCAGCAATGAAATCTATGTCATCAGGCCCGTAGCAGCATAATGAGTGGATTCAGGTACGATGATTCTAACTGAAAAAAGTCACACAGAAAAAGAAACATCATAAGTTATCACTAATACACGGCATGTAAACTTGGCTACACAGGAACTGAATTCCAAAACAGAACAGGGTCTCAAATTTAGAAAACCAACTTATGCTTGCTTAAGGGGAAAGGTGAGTTGGGGTGCTGCATAAAACCAGAGATTGAAATGAGCACAGATAAAGTTCCTTAAGCCAAATATGGAATAGACAAGAGCTACTCCTTGCTCAACGAAATGGACTCAACACCCCATATTAAATGCCTAAGAATGTACCTGACTAGTAAGTATCTTAAAACCTATGGATTGCTATGTCTCCAAAAGAGAATCAAGCGTGTGTACAGGGGCATAAACGCAGCAGTGATAGGATTGGAGAGGTTCGGTGAGCAAAGGAAGACCCTTTGAAGTCATATTGCATGGTACCCATTCCACGGGTCTCAACTCTCCAGGTTTAAGGTATTCTTCCTTCAGCTAAAACATGCATGTGGAACCCAGAGTATGATCAACCGTGTGAACGGGAGACGTGTTCCAATATGTCTCAGTTTTCCTCCCCTGGTACTCGGGTGCAACATTCCAGACGCTTTACTAACACTCTCCCCACTTGGAGAGTCAGCGCCTTTAACCTCCTGTTTGGCCCAGTTTGCAATGTCTGCGGAAGATGAACAGGAATAGCGAGAACCAATGAGAGACTAGCTGGAGGTGTCTGGACGGGCAAATTTAACTCTCATTTCCCACCAGGAAGAGGAAATAACCAAAGGCTCAGCGTGCCGTGCCGGAACCAGATTAGGGCCTGAAGCCATACTGCGGTGTTGCGGCCAGCTCACCAGAAAGCGAGTTGAAGAAAGGAGCTCAGGGGCACTGTAATTCACAAACCTGCAGAGTTATAAATGACAGCTATCGTCCAAAAATATACTGAAGTAAGGCTGCCAAGAGGACTTGAGAACGGGGCAGAATTGCAGGAAACCGATTTCAGGAGGTAGACTCGAATTGCATTGAAAGCATAGGAAAAGAGGTAGAACATCCACAATGATGCACTTGGCCCAAAAGGGCGTATGCGTTTTTTCCTGAATATATTCAGGAAAAAACGCATACGCCCTTTTTGGCCAACCAAGCAAACTTGCAAAGGAAATCTGCACTACAATGAAGTCTCACTTCCGCCAGGTCAAAAGGGCCATCTGAAAAAAGTGTAAAATCCAGAAAGGCAGGACAGGCCATGGAGAACTGGGAGCCTTGTTATGCTGAAGGGTGGGATGTAAATTGCCAACAGACACTTGGGAGAAGTGTATGGTGTTTCCTGAAACATCTAAAAAACAAAGCAACAGAGCCTAGGGCACTTCCACTTATGGTCCTATAGCTTAGGGAAATTAAAATCAAAAAGACACAGCCACCCCAAAGTTTGGGACGGCTCTGTTTACAAGAACCTCGTTTACAGTACAAGTTCAACATCACAGAAAGTGAAAAATGGATAAAGAAGTTGTGGTATTTACTTACAAAGCAATATCACTCAGCAATGAAATCTATGTCATCAGGCCCGTAGCAGCATAATGAGTGGATTCAGGTACGATGATTCTAACTGAAATAAGTCACACAGAAAAAGAAACATCATAAGTTATCACTAATACACGGAATGTAAACTTGGCTACACAGGAACTGAATTCCAAAACAGAACAGGGTCTCAAATTTAGAAAACCAACTTATGCTTGCTTAAGGGGAAAGGTTAGTTGGGGTGCTGCATAAAACCAGAGATTGAAATGAGCATAGATAAAGTTCCTTAAGCCAAATATGGAATAGACAAGTGCTACTCCTTGCTCAACGAAATGGACTCAACACCCCATATTAAATGCCTAAGAATGTACCTGACTAGTAAGTATCTTAAAACCTATGGATTGCTATGTCTCCAAAAGAGAACCAAGCGTGTGTACAGGGGCATAAACGCAGCAGTGATAGGATTGGAGAGGTTCGGTGAGCAAATGAAGACCCTTTGAAGTCATATTGCATGGTACCCATTCCACGGGTCTCAACTCTCCAGGTTTAAGGTATTCTTCCTTCAGCTAAAACATGCATGTGGAACCCAGAGTATGATCAACCGTGTGAACGGGAGACGTGTTCAAATATGTCTCAGGTTTCGTACCCTGGTACTCGGGTGCAACATTCCAGACGCTTTACTAACACTCTACCGACTTGGAGAGTCAGTCCCTTTAACCTCCTGTTTGGCCCAGTTTGCAATTTCTGCGGAAGATGAACAGGAATAGCGAGAACCAATGAGAGACTAGCTGGAGGTGTCTGGACGGGCAAATTTAACTCTCATTTCCTACCAGGAAGAGGAATTAAGCAAAGGCTCAGCGTGCCATGCCGGAACCAGATTAGGGCCTGAAGCCATACTGCGGTGTTGCGGCCAGCTCAAAAGAAAGCGAGTTGAAGAAAGGAGCTCAGGGGAACTGTAATTCACAAACCTGCAGAGTTATAAATGACAGCTATCGTCCAAAAATATACTGAAGTAAGGCTGCCAAGAGGACTTGAAAGCGGGGCAAAATTGCAGGAAACCAATTTCAGGAGGTAGACTGGAATTGCATTGAAAACATAGGAAAAGAGGCAGAATGTCCACAATGATGCACTTGGCCAAAAAGGGCGTATGTGTTTTTTCCTGAATATATTCAGGAAAAAACGCATACGCCCTTTTTGGCCAACCAAGCATGCATGCAAAGGAAATCTGCACTACAATGAAGTCTCACTTCCCCCCGGTCAAAAGGGCCATCTGAAAAAAGTGTAAAATCCAGAAAGGCAGGACAGGCCATGGAGAACTGGGAGCCTTGTTATGCTGATGGGCGGGATGTAATTTGCCAACAGACACTCGGGAGAAGTGTATGGTGTTTCCTGAAACATCTAAAAAACAAAGCAACAGAGCCTAGGGCACTTCCACTTATGGTCCTATAGCTAAGGGAAATTAAAATCAAAAAGACACAGCCACCCCAAAGTTTGGGACGCCTCTGTTTACAAGAACCTCGTTTACCGTACAAGTTCAATATCACAGAAAGTGAAAAATGGATAAAGAACTTGTGGTACTTACGTACAATGCAGTATCACTCAGCAATGAAATCTATGTCATCAGGCACTTAGCAGCACAATGAGTGGATTCAGGTACGATGATTCTAACTGAAATAAGTCACACAGAAAAAGAAACATCATAAGATATCACTAATACACGGAATGTAAACTTGGCTACACAGGAACTGAATTCCAAAACAGAACAGGGTCTCAAATTTAGAAAACCAAATTATGCTTGCTTAAGGGGAAAGGTGAGTTGGGGTGCTGCATAAAACCAGAGATTGAAATGAGCACAGATAAAGTTCCTTAAGCCAAATATGTAATAGACAAGTGCTAATCCTTGCTCAACGAAATGGACTCAACACCGCATATTAAACGCCTAAGAATGTACCTGACTAGTAAGTATCTTAAAACCTATGGATTGCTTTGTCTCCGGAAGAGAATCAAGCATGTGTACAGGGGCATAAACGCAGCAGTGATAGGATTGGAGAGGTTCGGTGAGCAAATGAAGACCCTTTGAAGTCATATTGCATGGTACCCATTCCACAGGTTTCAACTACCCAGCTTTAAAGTATTCTTCCTTCAGCTAGAACATGCATGTGGAACCCAGAGTATGATCAACCATGTGATCGGGAGACGTGTTCAAATATGTCTCAGTTTTCTTACCCTGGTACTCGGGTGCAACATTCCAGACGCTTTACTAACACTCTCCCGACTTGGAGAGTCAGTGCCTTTAACCTCCTGTTTGGCCCAGTTTGCAATTTCTGCGGAAGATGAACAGGAATAGCGAGAACCAATGAGAGACTAGCTGGAGGTGTCTGGACGGGCAAATTTAACTCTCATTTCCCACCAGGAAGAGGAAATAACCAAAGGCTGAGCGTGCCGTGCCGGAACCAAATTAGGGCCTGAAGCCATCCTGCGGTGTTGCGGCCAGCTCAAAAGAAAGCGAGTTGAAGAAAGGAGCTCAGGGGCACTGTAATGCACAAACCTGCAGAGTTATAAATGACAGCTATCGTCCAAAAATATACTGAAGTAAGGCTGCCAAGAGGACTTGAAAGCGGGGCAGAATAGCAGGAAACCGATTTCAGGAGGTAGACTGGAATTGCATTGAAAGCATAGGAAAAGAGGCAGAACGTCCACAATGATGCACTTGGCCAAAAAGGGCGTATGCGTTTTTTCCTGAATATATTCAGGAAAAAACGCATACGCACTTTTTGGCCAACCAAGCAAGCTTGCAAAGGAAATCTGCACTACAATGAAGTCTCACTTCCCCCCGGTCAAAAGGGCCATCTGAAAAAAGTGTAAAATCCAGAAAGGCAGGACAGGCCATGGAGAACTGGGAGCCTTGTTATGCTGATGGGCGGGATGTAAATTGCCAACAGACACTCGGGAGAAGTGTATGGTGTTTCCTGAAACATCTAAAAAACAAAGCAACAGAGCCTAGGGCACTTCCACTTATGGTCCTATAGCTTAGGGAAATTAAAATCAAAAAGACACAGCCACCCCAAAGTTTGGGACGCCTCTGTTTACAAGAATCTAGTTTACAGTACAAGTTCAATATCACAGAAAGTGAAAAATGGATAAAGAACTTGTGGTACTTACGTAAAATGCAGTATCACTCAGCAATGAAATCTATGTCATCAGGCCCGTAGCAGCATAATGAGTGGATTCAGGTATGATGATTCTAACTGAAATAAGTCACACAGAAAAAGAAACATCATAAGATATCACTAATACACGGAATGTAAACTTGGCTACACAGGAACTGAATTCCAAAACAGAACAGGGTCTCAAGTTTAGAAAACCAACTTATGCTTGCTTAAGGGGAAAGGTGAGTTGGGGTGCTGCATAAAACCAGAGATTGAAATGAGCACAGATAAAGTTCCTTAAGCCAAATATGGAATAGACAAGAGCTACTCCTTGTTCAACGAAATGGACTCAACACCCCATATTAAATGCCTAAGAATGTACCTGACTAGTAAGTATCTTAAAACCTATGGATTGCTATGTCTCCGAAAGAGAATCAAGCATGTGTACAGGGGCATAAACGCAGCAGTGATAGGATTGGAGAGGTTCGGTGAGCAAATGAAGACCCTTTGAAGTCATATTGCATGGTACCCATTACACGGGTCTCAACTCTCCAGGTTTAAGGTATTCTTCCTTCAGCTACAATATGCATGTGGAACCTAGAGTATGATCAACCATGTGATCGGGAGACGTGTTCAAATATGTCTCAGTTTTCATACCCTGGTACTCGGGTGCAACATTCCAGACGCTTTACTAACACTCTTCCGACTTGGAGAGTAAGTCCCTTTAACCTCCTGTTTGGCCCAGTTTGCAATTTCTGCGGAAGATGAACAGGAATAGCAAGAACCAATGAGAGACTAGCTGGAGGTGTCTGGACGGGCAAATTTAACTCTCATTTCCCACCAGGAAGAGGAATTTACCAAAGGCTGAGCGTGCCGTGCCGGAAACAGATTAGGGCCTGAAGCCATCCTGCGGTGTTGCGGCCAGCTAACAAGAAAGTGAGTTGAAGAAAGGAGCTCAGGGGCACTGTAATTCACAAACCTGCAGAGTTATAAATGACAGCTATCGTCCAAAAATATACTGAAGTAAGGCTGCCAAGAGGACTTGAAAGCGGGGC
Organism: Grampus griseus; assembly: GCF_964374135.1. NCBI lineage: Eukaryota > Metazoa > Chordata > Mammalia > Artiodactyla > Delphinidae > Grampus > Grampus griseus. The sequence continues at coordinate 539,807 of NW_028133349.1, read as the reverse complement.
AGAATTGCAGGAAACCGATTTCAGGAGGTAGACTGGAATGGCATTGAAAGCATAGGAAAAGAGGCAGAACGTCCACAATGATGCACTTGGCCAAAAAGGGCGTATGCGTTTTTTCCTGAATATATTCAGGAAAAAACGCATACGCACTTTTTGGCCAACCAAGCAAACTTGCAAAGGAAATCTGCACTACAATGAAGTCTCACTTCCCCCCGGTCAAAAGGGCCATCTGAAAAAAGTGTAAAATCCAGAAAGGCAGGACAGGCCATGGAGAACTGGGAGCCTTGTAATGTTGATGGGCGGGATGTAAATTGCCAACAGACACTCGGGAGAAGTGTATGGTGTTTCCTGAAACATCTAAAAAACAAAGCAACAGAGCCTAGGGCACTTCCACTTATGGTCCTATAGCTTAGGGAAATTAAAATCAAAAAGACACAGCCACCCCAAAGTTTGGAACGGCTCTGTTTACAAGAACCTCGTTTACAGTACAAGTTCAACATCGCAGAAAGTGAAAAATGGATAAAGAAGTTGTGGTATTTACTTACAAAGCAATATCACTCAGCAATGAAATCTATGTCATCAGGCCCTTAGCAGCACAATGAGTGGATTCAGGTATGATGATTCTAACTGAAATAAGTCACACAGAAAAAGAAACATCATAAGATATCAGTAATACACGGAATGTAAACTTGGCTACACACAAACTGAATTACAGAACAGAACAGGGTCTCAAATTTAGAAAACCAACTTATGCTTGCTTAAGGGTAAAGGTGAGTTGGGGTGCTGCATAAAACCAGAGACTGAAATGAGCACAGATAAAGTTCCTTAAGCCAAATATGGAATAGACAAGAGCTACTCCTTGCTCAACGAAATGGACTCAACACCGCACATTAAATGCCTAAGAATGTACCTGACTAGTAAATATCTTAAAACCTATGGATTGCTATGTCTCCGAAAGAGAATCAAGCATGTGTACAGGGGCATAAACGCAGCAGTGATAGGATTGGAGAGGTTCGGTGAGCAAATGAAGACCCTTTGAAGTCATATTGCATGGTACCCATTCCACAGGTTTCAACTACCCAGGTTTAAGGTATTCTTCCTTCAGCTAAAACATACATGTGGAACCTAGAGTATGATCAACCATGTGATCGGGAGACGTGTTCAAATATGTCTCAGTTTTCGTACCCTGGTACTCGGGTGCAACATTCCAGACGCTTTACTAACACTCTCCCGACTTGGAGAGTCAGTCCCTTTAACCTCCTGTTTGGCCCAGTTTGCAATTTCTGCGGAAGATTTACAGGAATAGCGAGAACCAATGAGAGACTAGCTGGAGGTGTCTGGACGGGCAAATTTAACTCTCATTTCCTACCAGGAAGAGGAATTAAGCAAAGGCTCAGCGTGCCATGCCGGAACCATATTAGGGCCTGAAGCCATCGTGCGGTGTTGCGGCCAGCTCACCAGAAAGCGAGTTGAAGAAAGGAGCTCAGGGGCACTGTAATTCACAAACCTGCAGAGTTATAAATGACAGCTATCGTCCAAAAATATACTGAAGTAAGGCTGCCAAGAGGACTTGAAAGCGGGGCAGAATTGCAGGAAACCGATTTCAGGAGGTAGACTGGAATTGCATTGAAAGCATAGGAAAAGAGGCAGAACGTCCACAATGATGCACTTGGCCCAAAAGGGCGTATGCGTTTTTTCCTGAATATATTCAGGAAAAAACGCATACGCCCTTTTTGGCCAACCAAGCAAACTTGCAAAGGAAATCTGCACTACAATGAAGTCTCACTTCCCCCAGGTCAAAAGGGCCATCTGAAAAAAGTGTAAAATCCAGAAAGGCAGGACAGGTCATGGAGAACTGGGAGCCTTGTTATGCTGATGGGCGGGATGTAAATTGCCAACAGACACTCGGGAGAAGTGTATGGTGTTTCCTGAAACATCTAAAAAACAAAGCAACAGAGCCTAGGGCACTTCCACTTATGGTCCTATAGCTAAGGGAAATTAAAATCAAAAAGACACAGCCACCCCAAAGTTTGGGACGCCTCTGTTTACAAGAACCTTGTTTACCGTACAAGTTCAATATCACAGAAAGTGAAAAATGGATAAAGAACTTGTGGTACTTACGTACAATGCAGTATCACTCAGCAATGAAATCTATGTCATCAGGCCCTTAGTAGCACAATGAGTGGATTCAGGTATGATGATTCTAACTGAAATAAGTCACACAGAAAAAGAAACATCATAAGATATCACTAATACATGGAATGTAAACTTGGCTACACAGGAACTGAATTACAGAACAGAACACGGTCTCAAATTTAGAAAACCAACTTATGCTTGCTTAAGGGAAAAGGTGATTTGGGGTGCTGCATAAAACCAGAGATTGAAATGAACACAGATAAAATTCCTTAAGCCAAATATGGAATAGACAAGAGCTACTCCTTGCTCAACGAAATGGACTCAATACCGCATATTAAACGCCTAAGAATGTACCTGACTAGTAAGTATCTTAAAACCTACGGATTGCTATGTCTCCGAAAGAGAATCAAGCATGTGTACAGGGGCATAAACGCAGCAGTGATAGGATTGGAGAGGTTCGGTGAGCAAATGAAGACCCTTTGAAGTCATATTGCATGGTACCCATTCCACGGGTTTCAACTACCCAGTTTTAAGGTATTCTTCCTTCAGCTAAAACATGCATGTGGAACCTAGAGTATGATCAACCATGTGATCGGGAGATGTGTTCAAATATGTCTCAGTTTTCGTACCCTGGTACTCGGGTGCAACATTCCAGACGCTTTACTAACACTCTCCCCACTTGGAGAGTCAGCGCCTTTAACCTCCTGTTAGGCCCAGTTTGCAATTTCTGCGGAAGATGAACAGGAATAGCGAGAACCAATGAGAGACTAGCTGGAGGTGTCTGGACGGGCAAATTTAACTCTCATTTCCCACCAGGAAGAGGAAATAACCAAAGGCTCAGTGTGCCGTGCCAGAACCACATTAGGGCCTGAAGCCATCCTGTGGTGTTGCGGCCAGCTCAACAGAAAGCGAATTGAAGAAAGGAGGTCAGGGGCACTGTAATTCACAAAACTGCAGAGTTATAAATGACAGCTATCGTCCAAAAATATACTGAAGTAAGGCTGCCAAGAGGACTTGAAAGCGGGGCGGAATTGCAGGAAACCGATTTCAGGAGGTAGACTGGAATTGCATTGAAAGCATAGGAAAAGAGGCAGAACGTCCACAATGATGCACTTGGCCAAAAAGGGCGTATGCGTTTTTTCCTGAATATATTCAGGAAAAAACGCATATGCACTTTTTGGCCAAGCAAGCAAACTTGCAAATGAAATCTGCACTACAATGAAGTCTCACTTCCCCCAGGTCAAAAGGGCCATCTGAAAAAAGTGTAAAATCCAGAAAGGCAGGACAGGCCATGGAGAACTGGGAGCCTTGTTATGCTGATGGGCGGGATGTAAATTGCCAACAGACACTCGGGAGAAGTGTATGGTGTTTCCTGAAACATCTAAAAAACAAAGCAAGAGAGCCTAGGGCACTCCCACTTATGGTCCTATAGCTTAGGGAAATTAAAATAAAAAAGACACAGCCACCCCAAAGTTTGGGACGCCTCTGTTTACAAGAACCTCGTTTACCATACAAGTTCAATATCACAGAAAGTGAAAAATGGATAAAGAACATGTGGTACTTACGTACAATGCAGTATCACTCAGCAATGAAATCTATGTCATCAGGCCCATAGCAGCATAATGAGTGGATTCAGGTACGATGATTCTAACTGAAATAAGTCACACAGAAAAAGAAACATCATAAGATATCACTAATACACGGAATGTAAACTTGGCTACACAGGAACTAAATTCCAAAACAGAACAGGGTCTCAAATTTAGAAAACCAACTTATGCTTGCTTAAGGGGAAAGGTGAGTTGGGGTGCTGCATAAAACCAGAGATTGAAATGAGCACAGATAAAGTTCCTTAAGCCAAATATGGAATAGACAAGAGCTACTCCTTGCTCAACGAAATGGACTCAACACCCCATATTAAATGCCTAAGAATGTACCTGACTAGTAAGTATCTTAAAACCTATGGATTGCTATGTCTCCGAAAGAGAATCAAGCATGTGTACAGGGGCATAAACGCAGCAGTGATAGGATTGGAGAGGTTCGGTGAGCAAATGAAGACCCTTTGAAGTCATATTGCATGGTACCCATTACACGGGTCTCAACTCTCCAGGTTTAAGGTATTCTTCCTTCAGCTACAATATGCATGTGGAACCTAGAGTATGATCAAACATGTGATCGGGAGACGTGTTCAAATATGTCTCCGTTTTCCTCCCCTGGTAGTCGGATGCAACATTCCAGACGCTTTACTAACACTCTCCCCACTTGGAGAGTCAGCGCCTTTAACCTCCTGTTTGGCCCAGTTTGCAATTTCTGCGGAAGATGAACAGGAATAGCGAGAACCAATGAGAGACTAGCTGGAGGTGTCTGGACGGGCAAATTTAACTCTCATTTCCCACCACAAGAGGAATTAACCAAGGGCTCAGGGTGCCGTGCCAGAACAAGATTAGGGCCTGAAGCCATCCTGCGGTGTTGCGGCCAGCTCAAAAGAAAGCGAGTTGAAGAAAGGAGCTCAGGGGCACTGTAATTCACAAACCTGCAGAGTTATAAAGGACAGCTATCGTCCAAAAATATACTGAAGTAAGGCTGCCAAGAGGACTTGAAAGCGGGGCAAAATTGCAGGAAACCAATTTCAGGAGGTAGACTGGAATTGCATTGAAAACATAGGAAAAGAGGCAGAATGTCCACAATGATGCACTTGGCCAAAAAGGGCGTATGTGTTTTTTCCTGAATATATTCAGGAAAAAACGCATACGCCCTTTTTGGCCAACCAAGCATGCATGCAAAGGAAATCTGCACTACAATGAAGTCTCACTTCTCCCCGGTCAAAAGGGCCATCTGAAAAAAGTGTAAAATCCAGAAAGGCAGCACAGGCCATGGAGAACTGGGAGCCTTGTTATGCTGATGGGCGGGATGTAATTTGCCAACAGACACTCGGGAGAAGTGTATGGTGTTTCCTGAAACATCTAAAAAACAAAGCAACAGAGCCTAGGGCACTTCCACTTATGGTCCTATAGCTAAGGGAAATTAAAATCAAAAAGACACAGCCACCCCAAAGTTTGGGACGCCTCTGTTTACAAGAACCTCGTTTACCATACAAGTTCAATATCACAGAAAGTGAAAAATGGATAAAGAACTTGTGGTACTTACGTACAATGCAGTATCACTCAGCAATGAAATCTATGTCATCAGGCACTTAGCAGCACAATGAGTGGATTCAGGTACGATGATTCTAACTGAAATAAGTCACACAGAAAAAGAAACATCATAAGATATCACTAATACACGGAATGTAAACTTGGCTACACAGGAACTGAATTCCAAAACAGAACAGGGTCTCAAATTTAGAAAACCAAATTATGCTTGCTTAAGGGGAAAGGTGAGTTGGGGTGCTGCATAAAACCAGAGATTGAAATGAGCACAGATAAAGTTCCTTAAGCCAAATATGTAATAGACAAGTGCTAATCCTTGCTCAACGAAATGGACTCAACACCGCATATTAAACGCCTAAGAATGTACCTGACTAGTAAGTATCTTAAAACCTATGGATTGCTTTGTCTCCGGAAGAGAATCAAGCATGTGTACAGGGGCATAAACGCAGCAGTGATAGGATTGGAGAGGTTCGGTGAGCAAATGAAGACCCTTTGAAGTCATATTGCATGGTACCCATTCCACAGGTTTCAACTACCCAGCTTTAAAGTATTCTTCCTTCAGCTAGAACATGCATGTGGAACCCAGAGTATGATCAACCATGTGATCGGGAGACGTGTTCAAATATGTCTCAGTTTTCATACCCTGGTACTCGGGTGCAACATTCCAGACGCTTTACTAACACTCTCCCGACTTGGAGAGTCAGTGCCTTTAACCTCCTGTTTGGCCCAGTTTGCAATTTCTGCGGAAGATGAACAGGAATAGCGAGAACCAATGAGAGACTAGCTGGAGGTGTCTGGACGGGCAAATTTAACTCTCATTTCCCACCAGGAAGAGGAAATAACCAAAGGCTGAGCGTGCCGTGCCGGAACCAAATTAGGGCCTGAAGCCATCCTGCGGTGTTGCGGCCAGCTCAAAAGAAAGCGAGTTGAAGAAAGGAGCTCAGGGGCACTGTAATTCACAAACCTGCAGAGTTATAAATGACAGCTATCGTCCAAAAATATACTGAAGTAAGGCTGCCAAGAGGACTTGAAAGCGGGGCAGAATTGCAGGAAACCGATTTCAGGAGGTAGACTGGAATTGCATTGAAAGCATAGGAAAAGAGGCAGAACGTCCACAATGATGCACTTGGCCAAAAAGGGCGTATGCGTTTTTTCCTGAATATATTCAGGAAAAAACGCATACGCCCTTTTTGGCCAACCAAGCAAGCTTGCAAAGGAAATCTGCACTACAATGAAGTCTCACTTCCCCCCGGTCAAAAGGGCCATCTGAAAAAAGTGTAAAATCCAGAAAGGCAGGACAGGCCATGGAGAACTGGGAGCCTTGTAATGCTGATGGGCGGGATGTAAATTGCCAACAGACACTCGGGAGAAGTGTATGGTGTTTCCTGAAACATCTAAAAAACAAAGCAACAGAGCCTAGGGCACTTCCACTTATGGTCCTATAGCTTAGGGAAATTAAAATCAAAAAGACACAGCCACCCCAAAGTTTGGGACGCCTCTGTTTACAAGAATCTAGTTTACAGTACAAGTTCAATATCACAGAAAGTGAAAAATGGATAAAGAACTTGTGGTACTTACGTAAAATGCAGTATCACTCAGCAATGATATCTATGTCATCAGGCCCGTAGCAGCATAATGAGTGGATTCAGGTATGATGATTCTAACTGAAATAAGTCACACAGAAAAAGAAACATCATAAGATATCACTAATACACGGAATGTAAACTTGGCTACACAGGAACTGAATTCCAAAACAGAAAAGGGTCTCAAGTTTAGAAAACCAACTTATGCTTGCTTAAGGGGAAAGGTGAGTTGGGGTGCTGCATAAAACCAGAGATTGAAATGAGCACAGATAAAGTTCCTTAAGCCAAATATGGAATAGACAAGAGCTACTCCTTGTTCAACGAAATGGACTCAACACCCCATATTAAATGCCTAAGAATGTACCTGACTAGTAAGTATCTTAAAACCTATGGATTGCTATGTCTCCGAAAGAGAATCAAGCATGTGTACAGGGGCATAAACGCAGCAGTGATAGGATTGGAGAGGTTCGGTGAGCAAATGAAGACCCTTTGAAGTCATATTGCATGGTACCCATTACACGGGTCTCAACTCTCCAGGTTTAAGGTATTCTTCCTTCAGCTACAATATGCATGTGGAACCTAGAGTATGATCAACCATGTGATCGGGAGACGTGTTCAAATATGTCTCAGTTTTCATACCCTGGTACTCGGGTGCAACATTCCAGACGCTTTACTAACACTCTTCCGACTTGGAGAGTAAGTCCCTTTAACCTCCTGTTTGGCCCAGTTTGCAATTTCTGCGGAAGATGAACAGGAATAGCGAGAACCAATGAGAGACTAGCTGGAGGTGTCTGGACGGGCAAATTTAACTCTCATTTCCTACCAGGAAGAGGAATTAAGCAAAGGCTCAGCGTGCCATGCCGGAACCATATTAGGGCCTGAAGCCATCGTGCGGTGTTGCGGCCAGCTCACCAGAAAGCGAGTTGAAGAAAGGAGCTCAGGGGCACTGTAATTCACAAACCTGCAGAGTTATAAATGACAGCTATCGTCCAAAAATATACTGAAGTAAGGCTGCCAAGAGGACTTGAAAGCGGGGCAGAATTGCAGGAAACCGATTTCAGGAGGTAGACTGGAATTGCATTGAAAGCATAGGAAAAGAGGCAGAACGTCCACAATGATGCACTTGGCCCAAAAGGGCGTATGCGTTTTTTCCTGAATATATTCAGGAAAAAACGCATACGCACTTTTTGGCCAACCAAGCAAACTTGCAAAGGAAATCTGCACTACAATGAAGTCTCACTTCCCCCAGGTCAAAAGGGCCATCTGAAAAAAGTGTAAAATCCAGAAAGGCAGGACAGGTCATGGAGAACTGGGAGCCTTGTTATGCTGATGGGCGGGATGTAAATTGCCAACAGACACTCGGGAGAAGTGTATGGTGTTTCCTGAAACATCTAAAAAACAAAGCAACAGAGCCTAGGGCACTTCCACTTATGGTCCTATAGCTAAGGGAAATTAAAATCAAAAAGACACAGCCACCCCAAAGTTTGGGACGCCTCTGCTTACAAGAACCTTGTTTACTGTACAAGTTCAATATCACAGAAAGTGAAAAATGGATAAAGAACTTGTGGTACTTACGTACAATGCAGTATCACTCAGCAATGAAATCTATGTCATCAGGCCCTTAGTAGCACAATGAGTGGATTCAGGTATGATGATTCTAACTGAAATAAGTCACACAGAAAAAGAAACATCATAAGATATCACTAATACATGGAATGTAAACTTGGCTACACAGGAACTGAATTACAGAACAGAACACGGTCTCAAATTTAGAAAACCAACTTATGCTTGCTTAAGGGAAAAGGTGATTTGGGGTGCTGCATAAAACCAGAGATTGAAATGAACACAGATAAAATTCCTTAAGCCAAATATGGAATAGACAAGAGCTACTCCTTGCTCAACGAAATGGACTCAATACCGCATATTAAACGCCTAAGAATGTACCTGACTAGTAAGTATCTTAAAACCTACGGATTGCTATGTCTCCGAAAGAGAATCAAGCATGTGTACAGGGGCATAAACGCAGCAGTGATAGGATTGGAGAGGTTCGGTGAGCAAATGAAGACCCTTTGAAGTCATATTGCATGGTACCCATTCCACGGGTTTCAACTACCCAGTTTTAAGGTATTCTTCCTTCAGCTAAAACATGCATGTGGAACCTAGAGTATGATCAACCATGTGATCGGGAGATGTGTTCAAATATGTCTCAGTTTTCGTACCCTGGTACTCGGGTGCAACATTCCAGACGCTTTACTAACACTCTCCCCACTTGGAGAGTCAGCGCCTTTAACCTCCTGTTAGGCCCAGTTTGCAATTTCTGCGGAAGATGAACAGGAATAGCGAGAACCAATGAGAGACTAGCTGGAGGTGTCTGGACGGGCAAATTTAACTCTCATTTCCCACCAGGAAGAGGAAATAACCAAAGGCTCAGTGTGCCGTGCCAGAACCACATTAGGGCCTGAAGCCATCCTGTGGTGTTGCGGCCAGCTCAACAGAAAGCGAATTGAAGAAAGGAGCTCAGGGGCACTGTAATTCACAAAACTGCAGAGTTATAAATGACAGCTATCGTCCAAAAATATACTGAAGTAAGGCTGCCAAGAGGACTTGAAAGCGGGGCGGAATTGCAGGAAACCGATTTCAGGAGGTAGACTGGAATTGCATTGAAAGCATAGGAAAAGAGGCAGAACGTCCACAATGATGCACTTGGCCAAAAAGGGCGTATGCGTTTTTTCCTGAATATATTCAGGAAAAAACGCATATGCACTTTTTGGCCAAGCAAGCAAACTTGCAAATGAAATCTGCACTACAATGAAGTCTCACTTCCCCCAGGTCAAAAGGGCCATCTGAAAAAAGTGTAAAATCCAGAAAGGCAGGACAGGCCATGGAGAACTGGGAGCCTTGTTATGCTGATGGGCGGGATGTAAATTGCCAACAGACACTCGGGAGAAGTGTATGGTGTTTCCTGAAACATCTAAAAAACAAAGCAAGAGAGCCTAGGGCACTCCCACTTATGGTCCTATAGCTTAGGGAAATTAAAATCAAAAAGACACAGCCACCCCAAAGTTTGGGACGCCTCTGTTTACAAGAACCTCGTTTACCATACAAGTTCAATATCACAGAAAGTGAAAAATGGATAAAGAACATGTGGTACTTACGTACAAAGCAGTATCACTCAGCAATGAAATCTATGTCATCAGGCCCATAGCAGCATAATGAGTGGATTCAGGTACGATGATTCTAACTGAAATAAGTCACACAGAAAAAGAAACATCATAAGATATCACTAATACACGGAATGTAAACTTGGCTACACAGGAACTAAATTCCAAAACAGAACAGGGTCTCAAATTTAGAAAACCAACTTATGCTTGCTTAAGGGGAAAGGTGAGTTGGGGTGCTGCATAAAACCAGAGATTGAAATGAGCACAGATAAAGTTCCTTAAGCCAAATATGGAATAGACAAGAGCTACTCCTTGCTCAACGAAATGGACTCAACACCCCATATTAAATGCCTAAGAATGTACCTGACTAGTAAGTATCTTAAAACCTATGGATTGCTATGTCTCCGAAAGAGAATCAAGCATGTGTACAGGGGCATAAACGCAGCAGTGATAGGATTGGAGAGGTTCGGTGAGCAAATGAAGACCCTTTGAAGTCATATTGCATGGTACCCATTACACGGGTCTCAACTCTCCAGGTTTAAGGTATTCTTCCTTCAGCTACAATATGCATGTGGAACCTAGAGTATGATCAAACATGTGATCGGGAGACGTGTTCAAATATGTCTCCGTTTTCCTCCCCTGGTAGTCGGATGCAACATTCCAGACGCTTTACTAACACTCTCCCCACTTGGAGAGTCAGCGCCTTTAACCTCCTGTTTGGCCCAGTTTGCAATTTCTGCGGAAGATGAACAGGAATAGCGAGAACCAATGAGAGACTAGCTGGAGGTGTCTGGACGGGCAAATTTAACTCTCATTTCCCACCACAAGAGGAATTAACCAAAGGCTCAGGGTGCCGTGCCAGAACAAGATTAGGGCCTGAAGCCATCCTGCGGTGTTGCGGCCAGCTCAAAAAAAGCGAGTTGAAGAAAGGAGCTCAGGGGCACTGTAATTCACAAACCTGCAGAGTTATAAAGGACAGCTATCGTCCAAAAATATACTGAAGTAAGGCTGCCAAGAGGACTTGAAAGCGGGGCAAAATTGCAGGAAACCAATTTCAGGAGGTAGACTGGAATTGCATTGAAAACATAGGAAAAGAGGCAGAATGTCCACAATGATGCACTTGGCCAAAAAGGGCGTATGTGTTTTTTCCTGAATATATTCAGGAAAAAACGCATACGCCCTTTTTGGCCAACCAAGCATGCATGCAAAGGAAATCTGCACTACAATGAAGTCTCACTTCTCCCCGGTCAAAAGGGCCATCTGAAAAAAGTGTAAAATCCAGAAAGGCAGCACAGGCCATGGAGAACTGGGAGCCTTGTTATGCTGATGGGCGGGATGTAATTTGCCAACAGACACTCGGGAGAAGTGTATGGTGTTTCCTGAAACATCTAAAAAACAAAGCAACAGAGCCTAGGGCACTTCCACTTATGGTCCTATAGCTAAGGGAAATTAAAATCAAAAAGACACAGCCACCCCAAAGTTTGGGACGCCTCTGTTTACAAGAACCTCGTTTACCATACAAGTTCAATATCACAGAAAGTGAAAAATGGATAAAGAACTTGTGGTACTTACGTACAATGCAGTATCACTCAGCAATGAAATCTATGTCATCAGGCACTTAGCAGCACAATGAGTGGATTCAGGTACGATGATTCTAACTGAAATAAGTCACACAGAAAAAGAAACATCATAAGATATCACTAATACACGGAATGTAAACTTGGCTACACAGGAACTGAATTCCAAAACAGAACAGGGTCTCAAATTTAGAAAACCAAATTATGCTTGCTTAAGGGGAAAGGTGAGTTGGGGTGCTGTATAAAACCAGAGATTGAAATGAGCACAGATAAAGTTCCTTAAGCCAAATATGTAACAGACAAGTGCTAATCCTTGCTCAACGAAATGGACTCAACACCGCATATTAAACGCCTAAGAATGTACCTGACTAGTAAGTATCTTAAAACCTATGGATTGCTTTGTCTCCGGAAGAGAATCAAGCATGTGTACAGGGGCATAAACGCAGCAGTGATAGGATTGGAGAGGTTCGGTGAGCAAATGAAGACCCTTTGAAGTCATATTGCATGGTACCCATTCCACAGGTTTCAACTACCCAGCTTTAAAGTATTCTTCCTTCAGCTAGAACATGCATGTGGAACCCAGAGTATGATCAACCATGTGATCGGGAGACGTGTTCAAATATGTCTCAGTTTTCATACCCTGGTACTCGGGTGCAACATTCCAGACGCTTTACTAACACTCTCCCGACTTGGAGAGTCAGTGCCTTTAACCTCCTGTTTGGCCCAGTTTGCAATTTCTGCGGAAGATGAACAGGAATAGCGAGAACCAATGAGAGACTAGCTGGAGGTGTCTGGACGGGCAAATTTAACTCTCATTTCCCACCAGGAAGAGGAAATAACCAAAGGCTGAGCGTGCCGTGCCGGAACCAAATTAGGGCCTGAAGCCATCCTGCGGTGTTGCGGCCAGCTCAAAAGAAAGCGAGTTGAAGAAAGGAGCTCAGGGGCACTGTAATTCACAAACCTGCAGAGTTATAAATGACAGCTATCGTCCAAAAATATACTGAAGTAAGGCTGCCAAGAGGACTTGAAAGCGGGGCAGAATTGCAGGAAACCGATTTCAGGAGGTAGACTGGAATTGCATTGAAAGCATAGGAAAAGAGGCAGAACGTCCACAATGATGCACTTGGCCAAAAAGGGCGTATGCGTTTTTTCCTGAATATATTCAGGAAAAAACGCATACGCCCTTTTTGGCCAACCAAGCAAGCTTGCAAAGGAAATCTGCACTACAATGAAGTCTCACTTCCCCCCGGTCAAAAGGGCCATCTGAAAAAAGTGTAAAATCCAGAAAGGCAGGACAGGCCATGGAGAACTGGGAGCCTTGTTATGCTGATGGGCGGGATGTAAATTGCCAACAGACACTCGGGAGAAGTGTATGGTGTTTCCTGAAACATCTAAAAAACAAAGCAACAGAGCCTAGGGCACTTCCACTTATGGTCCTATAGCTTAGGGAAATTAAAATCAAAAAGACACAGCCACCCCAAAGTTTGGGACGCCTCTGTTTACAAGAATCTAGTTTACAGTACAAGTTCAATATCACAGAAAGTGAAAAATGGATAAAGAACTTGTGGTACTTACGTAAAATGCAGTATCACTCAGCAATGATATCTATGTCATCAGGCCCGTAGCAGCATAATGAGTGGATTCAGGTATGATGATTCTAACTGAAATAAGTCACACAGAAAAAGAAACATCATAAGATATCACTAATACACGGAATGTAAACTTGGCTACACAGGAACTGAATTCCAAAACAGAACAGGGTCTCAAGTTTAGAAAACCAACTTATGCTTGCTTAAGGGGAAAGGTGAGTTGGGGTGCTGCATAAAACCAGAGATTGAAATGAGCACAGATAAAGTTCCTTAAGCCAAATATGGAATAGACAAGAGCTACTCCTTGTTCAACGAAATGGACTCAACACCCCATATTAAATGCCTAAGAATGTACCTGACTAGTAAGTATCTTAAAACCTATGGATTGCTATGTCTCCGAAAGAGAATCAAGCATGTGTACAGGGGCATAAACGCAGCAGTGATAGGATTGGAGAGGTTCGGTGAGCAAATGAAGACCCTTTGAAGTCATATTGCATGGTACCCATTACACGGGTCTCAACTCTCCAGGTTTAAGGTATTCTTCCTTCAGCTACAATATGCATGTGGAACCTAGAGTATGATCAACCATGTGATCGGGAGACGTGTTCAAATATGTCTCAGTTTTCATACCCTGGTACTCGGGTGCAACATTCCAGACGCTTTACTAACACTCTTCCGACTTGGAGAGTAAGTCCCTTTAACCTCCTGTTTGGCCCAGTTTGCAATTTCTGCGGAAGATGAACAGGAATAGCAAGAACCAATGAGAGACTAGCTGGAGGTGTCTGGACGGGCAAATTTAACTCTCATTTCCCACCAGGAAGAGGAATTAACCAAAGGCTGAGCGTGCCGTGCCGGAAACAGATTAGGGCCTGAAGCCATCCTGCGGTGTTGCGGCCAGCTAACAAGAAAGTGAGTTGAAGAAAGGAGCTCAGGGGCACTGTAATTCACAAACCTGCAGAGTTATAAATGACAGCTATCGTCCAAAAATATACTGAAGTAAGGCTGCCAAGAGGACTTGAAAGCGGGGCAGAATTGCAGGAAACCGATTTCAGGAGGTAGACTGGAATTGCATTGAAAGCATAGGAAAAGAGGCAGAACGTCCACAATGATGCACTTGGCCAAAAAGGGCGTATGCGTTTTTTCCTGAATATATTCAGGAAAAAACGCATACGCACTTTTTGGCCAACCAAGCAAGCTTGCAAAGGAAACCTGCACTACAATGAAGTCTCACTTCCCCCAGGTCAAAAGGGCCATCTGAAAAAAGTGTAAAATCCAGAAAGGCAGGAAAGGCCATGGAGAACTGGGAGCCTTGTTATGCTGATGGGCGGGATGTAAATTGCCAACAGACACTCGGGAGAAGTGTATGGTGTTTCCTGAAACATCTAAAAAACAAAGCAACAGAGCCTAGGGCACTTCCACTTATGGTCCTATAGCTTAGGGAAATTAAAATCAAAAAGACACAGCCACCCCAAAGTTTGGGACGCCTCTGTTTACAAGAATCTAGTTTACAGTACAAGTTCAATATCACAGAAAGTGAAAAATGGATAAAGAACTTGTGGTACTTACGTAAAATGCAGTATCACTCAGCAATGATATCTATGTCATCAGGCCCGTAGCAGCATAATGAGTGGATTCAGGTACGATGATTCTAACAGAAATAAGTCACACAGAAAAAGAAACATCATAAGATATCACTAATACACGGAATGTAAACTTGGCTACACAGGAACTGAATTCCAAAACAGAACAGGGTCTCAAGTTTAGAAAACCAACTTATGCTTGCTTAAGGGGAAAGGTGAGTTGGGGTGCTGCATAAAACCAGAGATTGAAATGAGCACAGATAAAGTTCCTTAAGCCAAATATGGAATAGACAAGAGCTACTCCTTGCTCAACGAAATGGACTCAACACCCCATATTAAACGCCAAAGAATGTACCTGACTAGTAAGTATCTTAAAACCTATGGATTGCTATGTCTCCAAAAGAGAACCAAGCGTGTGTACAGGGGCATAAACGCAGCAGTGATAGGATTGGAGAGGTTCGGTGAGCAAATGAAGACCCTTTGAAGTCATATTGCATGGTACCCATTACACGGGTCTCCACTCTCCAGGTTTAAGGTATTCTTCCTTCAGCTAAAACATGCATGTGGAACCCAGAGTATGATCAACCGTGTGAACGGGAGACGTGTTCAAATATGTCTCAGTTTTCCTCCCCTGGTACTCGGGTGCAACATTCCAGACGCTTTACTAACACTCTCCCCACTTGGAGAGTCAGCGCCTTTAACCTCCTGTTTGGCCCAGTTTGCAATTTCTGCGGAAGATGAACAGGAATAGGGAGAACCAATGAGAGACTAGCTGGAGGTGTCTGGATGGGCAAATTTAACTCTCATTTCCCACCAGGAAGAGGAAATAACCAAAGGCTCCGCGTGCCGTGCCGGAACCTGATTAGGGCCTGAAGCCATCCTGCGGTGTTGCGGCCAGCTCACAAGAAAGCGAGTTGAAGAAAGGAGCTCAGGGGCACTGTAATTCACAAACCTGCAGAGTTATAAATGACAGCTATCGTCCAAAAATATACTGAAGTAAGGCTGCCAAGAGGACTTGAAAGCGGGGCAGAATTGCAGGAAACCGATTTCAGGAGGTAGACTGGAATTGCATTGAAAGCATAGGAAAAGAGGCAGAACGTCCACAATGATGCACTTGGCCAAAAAGGGCGTATGCGTTTTTTCCTGAATATATTCAGGAAAAAACGCATACGCCCTTTTTGGCCAACCAAGCAAGCTTGCAAAGGTAATCTGCACTACAATGAAGTCTCACTTCCCCCCGGTCAAAAGGGCCATCTGAAAAAAGTGTAAAATCCAGAAAGGCAGGACAGGCCATGGAGAACTGGGAGCCTTGTAATGCTGATGGGCGGGATGTAAATTGCCAACAGACACTCGGGAGAAGTGTATGGTGTTTCCTGAAACATCTAAAAAACAAAGCAACAGAGCCTAGGGCACTTCCACTTATGGTCCTATAGCTTAGGGAAATTAAAATCAAAAAGACACAGCCACCCCAAAGTTTGGAACGGCTCTGTTTACAAGAACCTCGTTTACAGTACAAGTTCAACATCGCAGAAAGTGAAAAATGGATAAAGAAGTTGTGGTATTTACTTACAAAGCAATATCACTCAGCAATGAAATCTATGTCATCAGGCCCTTAGCAGCACAATGAGTGGATTCAGGTATGATGATTCTAACTGAAATAAGTCACACAGAAAAAGAAACATCATAAGATATCAGTAATACACGGAATGTAAACTTGGCTACACAGGAACTGAATTACAGACCAGAACAGGGTCTCAAATTTAGAAAACCAACTTATGCTTGCTTAAGGGTAAAGGTGAGTTGGGGTGCTGCATAAAACCAGAGACTGAAATGAGCACAGATAAAGTTCCTTAAGCCAAATATGGAATAGACAAGAGCTACTCCTTGCTCAACGAAATGGACTCAACACCGCACATTAAATGCCTAAGAATGTACCTGACTAGTAAATATCTTAAAACCTATGGATTGCTATGTCTCCGAAAGAGAATCAAGCATGTGTACAGGGGCATAAACGCAGCAGTGATAGGATTGGAGAGGTTCGGTGAGCAAATGAAGACCCTTTGAAGTCATATTGCATGGTACCCATTCCACAGGTTTCAACTACCCAGGTTTAAGGTATTCTTCCTTCAGCTAAAACATACATGTGGAACCTAGAGTATGATCAACCATGTGATCGGGAGACGTGTTCAAATATGTCTCAGTTTTCGTACCCTGGTACTCGGGTGCAACATTCCAGACGCTTTACTAACACTCTCCCGACTTGGAGAGTCAGTCCCTTTAACCTCCTGTTTGGCCCAGTTTGCAATTTCTGCGGAAGATTTACAGGAATAGCGAGAACCAATGAGAGACTAGCTGGAGGTGTCTGGACGGGCAAATTTAACTCTCATTTCCTACCAGGAAGAGGAATTAACCAAAGGCTCAGCGTGCCATGCCGGAACCATATTAGGGCCTGAAGCCATCGTGCGGTGTTGCGGCCAGCTCACCAGAAAGCGAGTTGAAGAAAGGAGCTCAGGGGCACTGTAATTCACAAACCTGCAGAGTTATAAATGACAGCTATCGTCCAAAAATATACTGAAGTAAGGCTGCCAAGAGGACTTGAAAGCGGGGCAGAATTGCAGGAAACCGATTTCAGGAGGTAGACTGGAATTGCATTGAAAGCATAGGAAAAGAGGCAGAACGTCCACAATGATGCACTTGGCCCAAAAGGGCGTATGCGTTTTTTCCTGAATATATTCAGGAAAAAACGCATACGCCCTTTTTGGCCAACCAAGCAAACTTGCAAAGGAAATCTGCACTACAATGAAGTCTCACTTCCCCCAGGTCAAAAGGGCCATCTGAAAAAAGTGTAAAATCCAGAAAGGCAGGACAGGCCATGGAGAACTGGGAGCCTTGTTATGCTGATGGGCGGGATGTAAATTGCCAACAGACACTCGGGAGAAGTGTATGGTGTTTCCTGAAACATCTAAAAAACAAAGCAACAGAGCCTAGGGCACTTCCACTTATGGTCCTATAGCTAAGGGAAATTAAAATCAAAAAGACACAGCCACCCCAAAGTTTGGGACGCCTCTGTTTACAAGAACCTTGTTTACCGTACAAGTTCAATATCACAGAAAGTGAAAAATGGATAAAGAACTTGTGGTACTTACGTACAATGCAGTATCACTCAGCAATGAAATCTATGTCATCAGGCCCTTAGTAGCACAATGAGTGGATTCAGGTATGATGATTCTAACTGAAATAAGTCACACAGAAAAAGAAACATCATAAGATATCACTAATACATGGAATGTAAACTTGGCTACACAGGAACTGAATTACAGAACAGAACACGGTCTCAAATTTAGAAAACCAACTTATGCTTGCTTAAGGGTAAAGGTGATTTGGGGTGCTGCATAAAACCAGAGATTGAAATGAACACAGATAAAATTCCTTAAGCCAAATATGGAATAGACAAGAGCTACTCCTTGCTCAACGAAATGGACTCAATACCGCATATTAAACGCCTAAGAATGTACCTGACTAGTAAGTATCTTAAAACCTACGGATTGCTATGTCTCCGAAAGAGAATCAAGCATGTGTACAGGGGCATAAACGCAGCAGTGATAGGATTGGAGAGGTTCGGTGAGCAAATGAAGACCCTTTGAAGTCATATTGCATGGTACCCATTCCACGGGTTTCAACTACCCAGTTTTAAGGTATTCTTCCTTCAGCTAAAACATGCATGTGGAACCTAGAGTATGATCAACCATGTGATCGGGAGATGTGTTCAAATATGTCTCAGTTTTCGTACCCTGGTACTCGGGTGCAACATTCCAGACGCTTTACTAACACTCTCCCCACTTGGAGAGTCAGCGCCTTTAACCTCCTGTTAGGCCCAGTTTGCAATTTCTGCGGAAGATGAACAGGAATAGCGAGAACCAATGAGAGACTAGCTGGAGGTGTCTGGACGGGCAAATTTAACTCTCATTTCCCACCAGGAAGAGGAAATAACCAAAGGCTCAGCGTGCCGTGCCAGAACCACATTAGGGCCTGAAGCCATCCTGTGGTGTTGCGGCCAGCTCAACAGAAAGCGAATTGAAGAAAGGAGCTCAGGGGCACTGTAATTCACAAAACTGCAGAGTTATAAATGACAGCTATCGTCCAAAAATATACTGAAGTAAGGCTGCCAAGAGGACTTGAAAGCGGGGCGGAATTGCAGGAAACCGATTTCAGGAGGTAGACTGGAATTGCATTGAAAGCATAGGAAAAGAGGCAGAACGTCCACAATGATGCACTTGGCCAAAAAGGGCGTATGCGTTTTTTCCTGAATATATTCAGGAAAAAACGCATATGCACTTTTTGGCCAAGCAAGCAAACTTGCAAATGAAATCTGCACTACAATGAAGTCTCACTTCCCCCAGGTCAAAAGGGCCATCTGAAAAAAGTGTAAAATCCAGAAAGGCAGGACAGGCCATGGAGAACTGGGAGCCTTGTTATGCTGATGGGTGGGATGTAAATTGCCAACAGACACTCGGGAGAAGTGTATGGTGTTTCCTGAAACATCTAAAAAACAAAGCAAGAGAGCCTAGGGCACTCCCACTTATGGTCCTATAGCTTAGGGAAATTAAAATCAAAAAGACACAGCCACCCCAAAGTTTGGGACGCCTCTGTTTACAAGAACCTCGTTTACCATACAAGTTCAATATCACAGAAAGTGAAAAATGGATAAAGAACATGTGGTACTTACGTACAATGCAGTATCACTCAGCAATGAAATCTATGTCATCAGGCCCATAGCAGCATAATGAGTGGATTCAGGTACGATGATTCTAACTGAAATAAGTCACACAGAAAAAGAAACATCATAAGATATCACTAATACACGGAATGTAAACTTGGCTACACAGGAACTAAATTCCAAAACAGAACAGGGTCTCAAATTTAGAAAACCAACTTATGCTTGCTTAAGGGGAAAGGTGAGTTGGGGTGCTGCATAAAACCAGAGATTGAAATGAGCACAGATAAAGTTCCTTAAGCCAAATATGGAATAGACAAGAGCTAGTCCTTGCTCAACGAAATGGACTCAACACCCCATATTAAATGCCTAATAATGTACCTGACTAGTAAGTATCTTAAAACCTATGGATTGCTATGTCTCCAAAAGAGAATCAAGCATGTGTACAGGGGCATAAACGCAGCAGTGATAGGATTGGAGAGGTTCGGTGAGCAAATGAAGACCCTTTGAAGTCATATTGCATGGTACCCATTACACGGGTCTCAACTCTCCAGGTTTAAGGTATTCTTCCTTCAGCTACAATATGCATGTGGAACCTAGAGTATGATCAACCATGTGATCGGGAGACGTGTTCAAATATGTCTCCGTTTTCCTCCCCTGGTAGTCGGATGCAACATTCCAGACGCTTTACTAACACTCTCCCCACTTGGAGAGTCAGCGCCTTTAACCTCCTGTTTGGCCCAGTTTGCAATTTCTGCGGAAGATGAACAGGAATAGCGAGAACCAATGAGAGACTAGCTGGAGGTGTCTGGACGGGCAAATTTAACTCTCATTTCCCACCACAAGAGGAATTAACCAAAGGCTCAGGGTGCCGTGCCAGAACAAGATTAGGGCCTGAAGCCATCCTGCGGTGTTGCGGCCAGCTCAAAAGAAAGCGAGTTGAAGAAAGGAGCTCAGGGGCACTGTAATTCACAAACCTGCAGAGTTATAAATGACAGCTATCGTCCAAAAATATACTGAAGTAAGGCTGCCAAGAGGACTTGAAAGCGGGGCAGAATTGCAGGAAACCGATTTCAGGAGGTAGACTGGAATTGCATTGAAAGCATAGGAAAAGAGGCAGAACGTCCACAATGATGCACTTGGCCCAAAAGGGCGTATGCGTTTTTTCCTGAATATATTCAGGAAAAAACGCATACGCCCTTTTTGGCCAACCAAGCAAGCTTGCAAAGGAAATCTGCACTACAATGAAGTCTCACTTCCCCCCGGTCAAAAGGGCCATCTGAAAAAAGTGTAAAATCCAGAAAGGCAGGACAGGCCATGGAGAACTGGGAGCCTTGTTATGCTGATGGGCGGGATGTAAATTGCCAACAGACACTCGGGAGAAGTGTATGGTGTTTCCTGAAACATCTAAAAAACAAAGCAACAGAGCCTAGGGCACTTCAACTTATGGTCCTATAGCTTAGGGAAATTAAAATCAAAAAGACACAGCCACCCCAAAGTTTGGGACGCCTCTGTTTACAAGAACCTCGTTTACCGTACAAGTTCAATATCACAGAAAGTGAAAAATGGATAAAGAACTTGTGGTACTTACGTACAATGCAGTATCACTCAGCAATGAAATCTATGTCTTCAGGCCCGTAGCAGCATAATGAGTGGATTCAGATACGATGATTCTAACTGAAATAAGTCACACAGAAAAAGAAACATCATAAGATATCACTAATACATGGAATGTAAACTTGGCTACACAGGAACTGAATTCCAAAACAGAACAGGGTCTCAAGTTTAGAAAACCAACTTATGCTTGCTTAAGGGGAAAAGTGAGTTGGGGTGCTGCATAAAACCAGAGATTGAAATGAGCACAGATAAAGTTCCTTAAGCCAAATATGGAATAGACAAGAGCTACTCCTTGCTCAACGAAATGGACTCAACACCCCATATTAAACGCCTAAGAATGTACCTGACTAGTAAGTATCTTAAAACCTATGGATTGCTATGTCTCCAAAAGAGAACCAAGCATGTGTTCAGGGGCATAAACGCAGCAGTGATAGGATTGGAGAGGTTCGGTGAGCAAATGAAGACCCTTTGAAGTCATATTGCATGGTACCCATTACACGGGTCTCAACTCTCCAGGTTTAAGGTATTCTTCCTTCAGCTAAAACATGCATGTGGAACCCAGAGTATGATCAACCGTGTGAACGGGAGACGTGTTCAAATATGTCTCAGTTTTCCTCCCCTGGTACTTGGGTGCAACATTCCAGACACTTTACTAACACTCTCCCCACTTGGAGAGTCAGCGCCTTTAACCTCCTGTTTGGCCCAGTTTGCAATGTCTGCAGAAGATGAACAGGAATAGGGAGAACCAATGAGAGACTAGCTGGAGGTGTCTGGACGGGCAAATTTAACTCTCATTTCCCACCAGGAAGAGGAAATAACCAAAGGCTCAGCGTGCCGTGCCGGAACCAGATTAGGTCCTGAAGCCATACTGCGGTGTTGCGGCCAGCTCAAAAGAAAGCGAGTTGAAGAAAGGAGCTCAGGGGCACTGTAATTCACAAACCTGCAGAGTTATAAATGACAGCTATCGTCCAAAAATATACTGAAGTAAGGCTGCCAAGAGGACTTGAAAGCGCGGCAGAATTGCAGGAAACCAATTTCAGGAGGTAGACTGGAATTGCATTGAAAGCATAGGAAAAGAGGCAGAACGTCCACAATGATGCACTTGGCCAAAAAGGGCATATGCGTTTTTTCCTGAATATATTCAGGAAAAAACGCATACGCCCTTTTTGGCCAACCAAGCAAGCTTGCAAAGGAAATCTGCACTACAATGAAGTCTCACTTCCCCCCGGTCAAAAGGGCCATCTGAAAAAAGTGTAAAATCCAGAAAGGCAGGACAGGCCATGGAGAACTGGGAGCCTTGTTATGCTGATGGGCGGGATGTAAATTGCCAACAGACACTTGGGAGAAGTGTATGGTGTTTCCTGAAACATCTAAAAAACAAAGCAAGAGAGCCTAGGGCACTCCCACTTATGGTCCTATAGCTTAGGGAAATTAAAATCAAAAAGACACAGCCACCCCAAAGTTTGGGACGCCTCTGTTTACAAGAACCTCGTTTACCATACAAGTTCAATATCACAGAAAGTGAAAAATGGATAAAGAACATGTGGTACTTACGTACAATGCAGTATCACTCAGCAATGAAATCTATGTCATCAGGCCCGTAGCAGCATAATGAGTGGATTCAGGTACGATGATTCTAACTGAAATAAGTCACACAGAAAAAGAAACATCATAAGATATCACTAATACACGGAATGTAAACTTGGCTACACAGGAACTAAATTCCAAAACAGAACAGGGTCTCAAATTTAGAAAACCAACTTATGCTTGCTTAAGGGGAAAGGTGAGTTGGGGTGCTGCATAAAACCAGAGATTGAAATGAGCACAGATAAAGTTCCTTAAGCCAAATATGGAACAGACAAGAGCTACTCCTTGCTCAACGAAATGGACTCAACACCCCATATTAAATGCCTAAGAATGTACCTGACTAGTAAGTATCTTAAAACCTATGGATTGCTATGTCTCCGAAAGAGAATCAAGCATCTGTACAGGGGCATAAACGCAGCAGTGATAGGATTGGAGAGGTTCGGTGAGCAAATGAAGACCCTTTGAAGTCATATTGCATGGTACCCATTCCACAGGTTTCAACTACCCAGGTTTAAGGTATTCTTCCTTCAGCTAAAACATGCATGTGGAACCTAGAGTATGATCAACCATGTGATCGGGAGACGTGTTCAAATATGTCTCAGTTTTCGTACCCTGGTACTCGGGTGCAACATTCCAGACGCTTTACTAACACTCTCCCGACTTGGAGAGTCAGTCCCTTTAACCTCCTGTTTGGCCCAGTTTGCAATTTCTGCGGAAGATGAACAGGAATAGCGAGAACCAATGAGAGACTAGCTAGAGGTGTCTGGACGGGCAAATTTAACTCTCATTTCCTACCAGGAATAGGAATTAAGCAAAGGCTCAGCGTGCCATGCCGGAACAAGATTAGGGCCTGAAGCCATCCGGCGGTGTTGCGGCCAGTTCACCAGAAAGGGAGTTGAAGAAATGAGTTCAGGGGCACTGTAATTCACAAACCTGCAGAGTTATAAATGACAGCTATCGTCCAAAAATATACTGAAGTAAGGCTGCCAAGAGGACTTGAAAGCGGGGCAGAATTGCAGGAAACCGATTTCAGGAGGTAGACTGGAATTGCATTGAAAGCATAGGAAAAGAGGCAGAACGTCCACAATGATGCACTTGGCCAAAAAGGGCGTATGCGTTTTTTCCTGAATATATTCAAGAAAAAACGCATACGCCCTTTTTGGCCAACCAAGCAAGCTTGCAAAGGAAATCTGCACTACAATGAAGTCTCACTTCCCCCCGGTCAAAAGGGCCATCTGAAAAAAGTGTAAAATCCAGAAAGGCAGGACAGGCCATGGAGAACTGGGAGCCTTGTTATGCTGATGGGCGGATGTAAATTGCCAACAGACACTCGGGAGAAGTGTATGGTGTTTCCTGAAACATCTAAAAAACAAAGCAACAGAGCCTAGGGCACTTCCACTTATGGTCCTATAGCTTAGGGAAATTAAAATCAAAAAGACACAGCCACCCCAAAGTTTGGGACGCCTCTGTTTACAAGAACCTCGTTTACCGTACAAGTTCAATATCACAGAAAGTGAAAAATGGATAAAGAACTTGTGGTACTTACGTACAATGCAGTATCACTCAGCAATGAAATCTATGTCTTCAGGCCCGTAGCAGCATAATGAGTGGATTCAGGTACGATGATTCTAACTGAAATAAGTCACACAGAAAAAGAAACATCATAAGATATCACTAATACATGGAATGTAAACTTGGCTACACAGGAACTGAATTCCAAAACAGAACAGGGTCTCAAGTTTAGAAAACCAACTTACGCTTGCTTAAGGGGAAAAGTGAGTTGGGGTGCTGCATAAAACCAGAGATTGAAATGAGCACAGATAAAGTTCCTTAAGCCAAATATGGAATAGACAAGAGCTACTCCTTGCTCAACGAAATGGACTCAACACCCCATATTAAACGCCTAAGAATGTACCTGACTAGTAAGTATCTTAAAACCTATGGATTGCTATGTCTCCAAAAGAGAACCAAGCATGTGTTCAGGGGCATAAACGCAGCAGTGATAGGATTGGAGAGGTTCGGTGAGCAAATGAAGACCCTTTGAAGTCATATTGCATGGTACCCATTACACGGGTCTCAACTCTCCAGGTTTAAGGTATTCTTCCTTCAGCTAAAACATGCATGTGGAACCCAGAGTATGATCAACCGTGTGAACGGGAGACGTGTTCAAATATGTCTCAGTTTTCCTCCCCTGGTACTTGGGTGCAACATTCCAGACACTTTACTAACACTCTCCCCACTTGGAGAGTCAGCGCCTTTAACCTCCTGTTTGGCCCAGTTTGCAATGTCTGCAGAAGATGAACAGGAATAGGGAGAACCAATGAGAGACTAGCTGGAGGTGTCTGGACGGGCAAATTTAACTCTCATTTCCCACCAGGAAGAGGAAATAACCAAAGGCTCAGCGTGCCGTGCCGGAACCAGATTAGGTCCTGAAGCCATACTGCGGTGTTGCGGCCAGCTCAAAAGAAAGCGAGTTGAAGAAAGGAGCTCAGGGGCACTGTAATTCACAAACCTGCAGAGTTATAAATGACAGCTATCGTCCAAAAATATACTGAAGTAAGGCTGCCAAGAGGACTTGAAAGCGCGGCAGAATTGCAGGAAACCAATTTCAGGAGGTAGACTGGAATTGCATTGAAAGCATAGGAAAAGAGGCAGAACGTCCACAATGATGCACTTGGCCAAAAAGGGCATATGCGTTTTTTCCTGAATATATTCAGGAAAAAACGCATACGCCCTTTTTGGCCAACCAAGCAAGCTTGCAAAGGAAATCTGCACTACAATGAAGTCTCACTTCCCCCCGGTCAAAAGGGCCATCTGAAAAAAGTGTAAAATCCAGAAAGGCAGGACAGGCCATGGAGAACTGGGAGCCTTGTTATGCTGATGGGCGGGATGTAAATTGCCAACAGACACTTGGGAGAAGTGTATGGTGTTTCCTGAAACATCTAAAAAACAAAGCAAGAGAGCCTAGGGCACTCCCACTTATGGTCCTATAGCTTAGGGAAATTAAAATCAAAAAGACACAGCCACCCCAAAGTTTGGGACGCCTCTGTTTACAAGAACCTCGTTTACCATACAAGTTCAATATCACAGAAAGTGAAAAATGGATAAAGAACATGTGGTACTTACGTACAATGCAGTATCACTCAGCAATGAAATCTATGTCATCAGGCCCGTAGCAGCATAATGAGTGGATTCAGGTACGATGATTCTAACTGAAATAAGTCACACAGAAAAAGAAACATCATAAGATATCACTAATACACGGAATGTAAACTTGGCTACACAGGAACTAAATTCCAAAACAGAACAGGGTCTCAAATTTAGAAAACCAACTTATGCTTGCTTAAGGGGAAAGGTGAGTTGGGGTGCTGCATAAAACCAGAGATTGAAATGAGCACAGATAAAGTTCCTTAAGCCAAATATGGAATAGACAAGAGCTACTCCTTGCTCAACGAAATGGACTCAACACCCCATATTAAATGCCTAAGAATGTACCTGACTAGTAAGTATCTTAAAACCTATGGATTGCTATGTCTCCGAAAGAGAATCAAGCATGTGTACAGGGGCATAAACGCAGCAGTGATAGGATTGGAGAGGTTCGGTGAGCAAATGAAGACCCTTTGAAGTCATATTGCATGGTACCCATTCCACAGGTTTCAACTACCCAGGTTTAAGGTATTCTTCCTTCAGCTAAAACATGCATGTGGAACCTAGAGTATGATCAACCATGTGATCGGGAGACGTGTTCAAATATGTCTCAGTTTTCGTACCCTGGTACTCGGGTGCAACATTCCAGACGCTTTACTAACACTCTCCCGACTTGGAGAGTCAGTCCCTTTAACCTCCTGTTTGGCCCAGTTTGCAATTTCTGCGGAAGATGAACAGGAATAGCGAGAACCAATGAGAGACTAGCTAGAGGTGTCTGGACGGGCAAATTTAACTCTCATTTCCTACCAGGAATAGGAATTAAGCAAAGGCTCAGCGTGCCATGCCGGAACAAGATTAGGGCCTGAAGCCATCCGGCGGTGTTGCGGCCAGTTCACCAGAAAGGGAGTTGAAGAAATGAGCTCAGGGGCACTGTAATTCACAAAACTGCAGAGTTATAAATGACAGCTATCGTCCAAAAATATACTGAAGTAAGGCTGCCAAGAGGACTTGAAAGCGGGGCAGAATTGCAGGAAACCGATTTCAGGAGGTAGACTGGAATTGCATTGAAAGCATAGGAAAAGAGGCAGAACGTCCACAATGATGCACTTGGCCAAAAAGGGCGTATGCGTTTTTTCCTGAATATATTCAGGAAAAAACGCATACGCCCTTTTTGGCCAACCAAGCATGCATGCAAAGGAAATCTGCACTACAATGAAGTCTCACTTCCCCCCGGTCAAAAGGGCCATCTGAAAAAAGTGTAAAATCCAGAAAGGCAGGACAGGCCATGGAGAATTGGGAGCCTTGTTATGCTGATGGGCGGGATGTAAATTGCCAACAGACACTCGGGAGAAGTGTATGGTGTTTCCTGAAACATCTAAAAAACAAAGCAACAGAGCCTAGGGCACTTCCACTTATGGTCCTATAGCTTAGGGAAATTAAAATCAAAAAGACACAGCCACCCCAAAGTTTGGGACGCCTCTGTTTACAAGAACCTCGTTTGCCGTACAAGTTCAATATCACTGAAAGTGAAAAATGGATAAAGAAGTTGTGGTACTTACGTACAATGCAGTATCACTCAGCAATGAAATCTATGTCATCAGGCCCTTAGCAGCACAATGAGTGGATTCAGGTACGATGATTCTAACTGAAATAAGTCACACAGAAAAAGAAACATCATAAGATATCACTAATACACGGAATGTAAACTTGGCTACACAGGAACTGAATTCCAAAACAGAACAGGGTCTCAAATTTAGAAAACCAACTTATGCTTGCTTAAGGGGAAAGGTGATTTGGGGTGCTGCATAAAACTAGAGATTGAAATGAGCACAGATAAAGTTCCTTAAGCCAAATATGGAATAGAAAAGAGCTACTCCTTACTCAACGAAATGGACTCAACACCGCATATTAAACGCCTAAGAATGTACCTGACTTGTAAGTATCTTAAAACCTATGGATTGCTATGTCTCCAAAGGAGAATCAAGGGTGTGTACAGGGGCATAAACGCAGCAGTGATAGGATTGGAGAGGTTCGGTGAGCAAATGAAGACCCTTTGAAGTCATATTGCATGGTACCCATTTCACGGGTCTCAACTCTCCAGGTTTAAGGTATTCTTCCTTCAGCTAAAACATGCATGTGGAACCCAGAGTATGATCAACCGTGTGAACGGGAGACGTGTTCAAATATGTCTCAGTTTTCATACTCTGGTACTCAGGTGCAACATTCCAGACGCTTTACTAACACTCTTCCGACTTGGAGAATAAGTCCCTTTAACCTCCTGTTTGGCCCAGTTTGCAATTTCTGCGGAAGATGAACAGGAATAGCGAGAACCAATGAGAGACTAGCTGGAGGTGTCTGGACGGGCAAATTTAACTCTCATTTCCCACCAGGAAGAGGAAATAACCAAAGGCTCAGCGTGCCATGCCAGAACCACATTACGGTCTGAAGCAATCCTGCGGTGTTGCGGCCAGCTGAAAAGAAAGCGAGTTGAAGAAAGGAGCTCAGGGGCACTGTAATTCACAAACCTGCAGAGTTATAAATGACAGCTATCGTCCAAAAATATACTGAAGTAAGGCTGCCAAGAGGACTTGAAAGCGGTGCAGAATTGCAGGAAACCGATTTCAGGATGTAGACTGGAATTGCATTGAAAGCATAGGAAAAGAGGCAGAACGTCCACAATGATGCACTTGGCCAAAAAGGGCGTATGCGTTTTTTCCTGAATATATTCAGGAAAAAACGCATACGCCCTTTTTGGCCAACCAAGCAAGCTTGCAAAGGAAATCTGCACAACAATGAAGTCTCACTTCCCCCCGGTCAAAAGGGCCATCTGAAAAAAGTGTAAAATCCAGAAAGGCAGGACAGGCCATGGAGAACTGGGGGCCTTGTAATGCTGATGGGCGGGATGTAAATTGCCAACAGACACTCGGGAGAAGTGTATGGTGTTTCCTGAAACATCTAAAAAACAAAGCAAGAGAGCCTAGGGCACTTCCACTTATGGTCCTATAGCTTAGGGAAATTAAAATCAAAAAGACACAGCCACCCCAAAGTTTGGAACGGCTCTGTTTACAAGAACCTCGTTTACAGTACAAGTTCAACAACG
Source organism: Grampus griseus (assembly GCF_964374135.1). Lineage (NCBI taxonomy): Eukaryota > Metazoa > Chordata > Mammalia > Artiodactyla > Delphinidae > Grampus > Grampus griseus. The sequence continues at coordinate 510,873 of NW_028133349.1, read as the reverse complement.
CAGAAAGTGAAAAATGGATAAAGAAGTTGTGGTATTTACTTACAAAGCAATATCACTCAGCAATGAAATCTATGTCATCAGGCCCTTAGCAGCACAATGAGTGGATTCAGGTATGATGATTCTAACTGAAATAAGTCACACAGAAAAAGAAACATCATAAGATATCAGTAATACACGGAATGTAAACTTGGCTACACAGGAACTGAATTACAGACCAGAACAGGGTCTCAAATTTAGAAAACCAACTTATGCTTGCTTAAGCGTAAAGGTGAGTTGGGGTGCTGCATAAAACCAGAGACTGAAATGAGCACAGATAAAGTTCCTTAAGCCAAATATGGATTAGACAAGAGCTACTCCTTGCTCAACGAAATGGACTCAACACCGCACATTAAATGCCTAAGAATGTACCTGACTAGTAAATATCTTAAAACCTATGGATTGCTATGTCTCCGAAAGAGAATCAAGCATGTGTACAGGGGCATAAACGCAGCAGTGATAGGATTGGAGAGGTTCGGTGAGCAAATGAAGACCCTTAGAAGTCATATTGCATGGTACCCATTCCACAGGTTTCAACTACCCAGGTTTAAGGTATTCTTCCTTCAGCTAAAACATGCATGTGGAACCTAGAGTATGATCAACCATGTGATCGGGAGACGTGTTCAAATATGTCTCAGTTTTCGTACCCTGGTACTCGGGGTCAAAATTCCAGACGCTTTACTAACACTCTCCCGACTTGGAGAGTCAGTCCCTTTAACCTCCTGTATGGCCCAGTTTGCAATTTCTGCGGAAGATGAACAGGAATAGCGAGAACCAATGAGAGACTAGCTGGAGGTGTCTGGACGGGCAAATTTAACTCTCATTTCCCACCAGGAAGAGGAATTAACCAAAGGCTCAGCGTGCCATGCCGGAACCATATTAGGGCCTGAAGCCATCCTGCGGTGTTGCGGCCAGCTCACAAGAAAGCGAGTTGAAGAAAGGAGCTCAGGGGCACTGTAATTCACAAACCTGCAGAGTTATAAATGACAGCTATCGTCCAAAAATATACTGAAGTAAGGCTGCCAAGAGGACTTGAAAGCGGGGCAGAATTGCAGGAAACCGATTTCAGGAGGTAGACTGGAATTGCATTGAAAGCATAGGAAAAGAGGCAGAACGTCCACAATGATGCACTTGGCCCAAAAGGGCGTATGCGTTTTTTCCTGAATATATTCAGGAAAAAACGCATACGCCCTTTTTGGCCAACCAAGCAAACTTGCAAAGGAAATCTGCACTACAGTGAAGTCTCACTTCCCCCCGGTCAAAAGGGCCATCTGAAAAAAGTGTAAAATCCAGAAAGGCAGGACAGGCCATGGAGAACTGGGAGCCTTGTTATGCTGATGGGCGGGATGTAAATTGCCAACAGACACTCGGGAGAAGTGTATGGTGTTTCCTGAAACATCTAAAAAACAAAGCAACAGAGCCTAGGGCACTTCCACTTATGGTCCTATAGCTTAGGGAAATTAAAATCAAAAAGACACAGCCACCCCAAAGTTTGGAACGCCTCTGTTTACAAGAACCTCGTTTACCATACAAGTTCAATATCACAGAAAGTGAAAAATGGATAAAGAACTTGTGGTACTTACGTACAATGCAGTATCACTCAGCAGTGAAATCTATGTCATCAGGCCCGTAGCAGCACAATGAGTGGATTCAGGTACGATGATTCTAACTGAAATAAGTCACACAGAAAAAGAAACATCATAAGATATCACTAATACACGGAATGTAAACTTGGTTACACAGGAACTAAATTCCAAAACAGAACAGGGTCTCAAATTTAGAAAACCAACTTATGCTTGCTTAAGGGGAAAGGTGAGTTGGGGTGCTGCATAAAACCAGAGATTGAAATGATCACAGATAAAGTTCCTTAAGCCAAATATGGAATAGAAAAGAGCTACTCCTTACTCAACGAAATGGACTCAACACCGCATATTAAACGCCTAAGAATGTACCTGACTAGTAAGTATCTTAAAACCTATGGATTGCTATGTCTCCAAAGGAGAATCAAGCGTGTGTACAGGGGCATAAACGCAGCAGTGATAGGATTGGAGAGGTTCGGTGAGCAAATGAAGACCCTTTGAAGTCATATTGCATGGTACCCATTACACGGGTCTCAACTCTCCAGGTTTAAGGTATTCTTCCTTCAGCTAAAACATGCATGTGGAACGCAGAGTATGATCAACCGTGTGAACGGGAGACGTGTTCAAATATGTCTCAGTTTTAATCCCCTGGTACTCGGGTGCAACATTCCAGACGCTTTACTAACACTCTCCCCACTTGGAGAGTCAGCGCCTTTAACCTCCTGTTCGGCCCAGTTTGCAATTTCTGTGGAAGATGAACAGGAATAGCGAGAACGAATGACAGACTAGCTGGAGGTGTCTGGACGGGCAAATTTAACTCTCATTTCCCACCAGGAATAGGAAATAACCAAAGGCTCAGCGTGCCATGCCAGAACCACATTACGGCCTGAAGCCATCCTGCGGTGTTGCGGCCAGCTGAAAAGAAAGCGAGTTGAAGAAAGGAGCTCAGGGGCACTGTAATTCACAAACCTGCAGAGTTATAAATGACAGCTATCGTCCAAAAATATACTGAAGTAAGGCTGCCAAGAGGACTTGAAAGCGGTGCAGAATTGCAGGAAACCGATTTCAGGAGGTAGACTGGAATTGCATTGAAAGCATAGGAAAAGAGGCAGAACGTCCACAATGATGCACTTGGCCAAAAAGGGCGTATGCGTTTTTTCCTGAATATATTCAGGAAAAAACGCATACGCCCTTTTTGGCCAACCAAGCAAGCTTGCAAAGGAAATCTGCACAACAATGAAGTCTCACTTCCCCCCGGTCAAAAGGGCCATCTGAAAAAAGTGTAAAATCCAGAAAGGCAGGACAGGCCATGGAGAACTGGGAGCCTTGTAATGCTGATGGGTGGGATGTAAATTGCCAACAGACACTCGGGAGAAGTGTATGGTGTTTCCTGAAACATCTAAAAAACAAAGCAACAGAGCCTAGGGCACTTCCACTTATGGTCCTATAGCTTAGGGAAATTAAAATCAAAAAGACACAGCCACCCCAAAGTTTGGAACGGCTCTGTTTACAAGAACCTCGTTTACAGTACAAGTTCAACATCGCAGAAAGTGAAAAATGGATAAAGAAGTTGTGGTATTTACTTACAAAGCAATATCACTCAGCAATGAAATCTATGTCATCAGGCCCTTAGCAGCACAATGAGTGGATTCAGGTATGATGATTCTAACTGAAATAAGTCACACAGAAAAAGAAACATCATAAGATATCAGTAATACACGGAATGTAAACTTGGCTACACACAAACTGAATTACAGAACAGAACAGGGTCTCAAATTTAGAAAACCAACTTATGCTTGCTTAAGGGGAAAGGTGAGTTAGGGTGCTGCATAAAACCAGAGATTGAAATGAGCACAGATAAAGTTCCTTAAGAAAAATATGGAATAGACAAGAGCTACTCCTTACTCAACGAAATGGACTCAACACCCCATATTAAACGCCTAAGAATGTACCTGACTAGTAAGTATCTTAAAACCTATGCATTGCTATGTCTCCAAAAGAGAATCAAGCGTGTGTACAGGGGCATAAACGCAGCAGTGATAGGATTGGAGAGGTTCGGTGAGCAAATGAAGACCCTTTGAAGTCATATTGCATGGTACCCATTACACGGGTCTCAACTCTCCAGGTTTAAGGTATTCTTCCTTCAGCTAAAACATGCATGTGGAACACAGAGTATGATCAACCGTGTGAACGGGAGACGTGTTCAAATATGTCTCAGTTTTCCTCCCTTGGTACTCGGATGCAACATTCCAGACGCTTTACTAACACTCTCCCCACTTGGAGAGTCAGCGCCTTTAACCTCCTGTTTGGCCCAGTTTGCAATTTCTGCGGAAGATGAACAGGAATAGCGAGAACCAATGAGAGACTAGCTGGAGGTGTCTGGACGGGCAAATTTAACTCTCATTTCCCACCAGGAAGAGCAATTATCCAAAGGCTCAGCGTGCCGTGCCGGAACCAGATTTGGGCCTGAAGCCATCCTGCGGTGTTGCGGCCAGCTCACAAGAAAGTGAGTTGAAGAAAGGAGCTCAGGGGCACTGTAATTCACAACCCTGCAGAGTTATAAATGACACCTATCGTCCAAAAATATACTGAAGTAAGGCTGCCAAGAGGACTTGAAAGCGGGGCAGAATTGCAGGAAACCGATTTCAGGAGGTAGACTGGAATTGCATTGAAAGCATAGGAAAAGAGGCAGAACGTCCACAATGATGCACTTGGCCCAAAAGGGCGTATGCGTTTTTTCCTGAATATATTCAGGAAAAAACGCATACGCCCTTTTTGGCCAACCAAGCAAACTTGCAAAGGAAATCTGCACTACAATGAAGTCTCACTTCCCCCAGGTCAAAAGGGCCATCTGAAAAAAGTGTAAAATCCAGAAAGGCAGGACAGGCCATGGAGAACTGGGAGCCTTGTTATGCTGATGGGCGGGATGTAAATTGCCAACAGACACTCGGGAGAAGTGTATGGTGTTTCCTGTAACATCTAAAAAACAAAGCAACAGAGCCTGGGGCACTTCCACTTATGGTCCTATAGCTAAGGGAAATTAAAATCAAAAAGACACAGCCACCCCAAAGTTTGGGACGCCTCTGTTTACAAGAACCTCGTTTACCGTACAAGTTCAATATCACAGAAAGTGAAAAATGGATAAAGAACTTGTGGTACTTACGTACAATGCAGTATCACTCAGCAATGAAATCTATGTCATCAGGCCCTTAGCAGCACAATGAGTGGATTCAGGTACGATGATTCTAACTGAAATAAGTCACACAGAAAAAGAAACATCATAAGATATCACTAATACATGGAATGTAAACTTGGCTACACAGGAACTGAATTCCAAAACAGAACAGGGTCTCAAATTTAGAAAACCAACTTATGCTTGCTTAAGGGGAAAGGTGAGTTGGGGTGCTGCATAAAACCAGAGATTGAAATGAGCACAGATAAAGTTCCTTAAGCCAAATATGGAATAGAAAAGAGCTACTCCTTACTCAACGAAATGGACTCAACACCGCATATTAAACGCCTAAAAATGTACCTGACTAGTAAGTATCTTAAAACCTATGGATTGCTATGTCTCCAAAGGCGAATCAAGCGTGTGTACAGGGGCATAAACGCAGCAGTGATAGGATTGGAGAGGTTCGGTGAGCAAATGAAGACCCTTTGAAGTCATATTGCATGGTACCCATTACACGGGTCTCAACTCTCCAGGTTTAAGGTATTCTTCCTTCAGCTAAAACATGCATGTGGAACGCAGAGTATGATCAACCGTGTGAACGGGAGACGTGTTCAAATATGTCTCAGTTTTGCTCCCCTGGTACTCGGGTGCAACATTCCAGACGCTTTACTAACACTCTCCCCACTTGGAGAGTCAGCGCCTTTAACCTCCTGTTTGGCCCAGTTTGCAATTTCTGCGGAAGATGAACAGGAATAGCGAGAACCAATGAGAGACTAGCTGGAGGTGTCTTGACGGGCAAATTTAACTCTCATTTCCCACCAGGAAGAGGAAATAACCAAAGGCTCAGCGTGCCATGCCAGAACCACATTAGGGCCTGAAGCCATCCTGCGGTGTTGCGGCCAGCTCAAAAGAAAGCGAGTTGAAGAAAGGAGCTCAGGGGCACTGTAATTGACAAACTTGCAGAGTTATAAATGACAGCTATCGTCCAAAAATATACTGAAGTAAGGCTGCCAAGAGGACTTGAAAGTGGGGCAGAATTGCAGGAAACAGATTTCAGGAGGTAGACTGGAATTGCATTGAAAGCATAGGAAAAGAGGCAGAACGTCCACAATGATGCACTTGGCCAAAAAGGGCGTATGCGTTTTTTCCTGAATATATTCAGGAAAAAACGCATACGCCCTTTTTGGCCAACCAAGCAAGCTTGCAAAGGAAATCTGCACTACAATGAAGTCTCACTTCCCGCCGGTCAAAAGGGCCATCTGAAAAAAGTGTAAAATCCAGAAAGGCAGGACAGGCCATGGAGAACTGGGAGCCTTGTTATGCTGATGGGCGGGATGTAAATTGCCAACAGACACTCGGGAGAAGTGTATGGTGTTTCCTGAAACATCTAAAAAACAAAGCAACAGAGCCTAGGGCACTTCCACTTATGGTCCTATAGCTTAGGGAAATTAACATCAAAAAGACACAGCCACCCCAAAGTTTGGAACGGCTCTGTTTACAAGAACCTCGTTTACAGTACAAGTTCAACACTGCAGAAAGTGAAAAATGGATAAAGAAGTTGTGGTATTTACTTACAAAGCAATATCACTCAGCAATGAAATCTATGTCATCAGGTCCTTAGCAGCACAATGAGTGGATTCAGGTATGATGATTCTAACTGAAATAAGTCACACAGAAAAAGAAACATCATAAGATATCAGTAATACACGGAATGTAAACTTGGCTACACAGGAACTGAATTACAGACCAGAACAGGGTCTCAAATTTAGAAAACCAACTTATGCTTGCTTAAGGGTAAAGGTGAGTTGGGGTGCTGCATAAAACCAGAGACTGAAATGAGCACAGATAAAGTTCCTTAAGCCAAATATGGATTAGAGAAGAGCTACTCCTTGCTCAACGAAATGGACTCAACACCGCACATTAAATGCCTAGGAATGTACCTGACTAGTAAATATCTTAAAACCTATGGATTGCTATGTCTCTGAAAGAGAATCAAGAATGTGTACAGGGGCATAAACGCAGCAGTGATAGGATTGGAGAGGTTCGGTGAGCAAATGAAGACCCTTTGAAGTCATATTGCATGGTACCCATTCCACAGGTTTCAACTACCCAGGTTTAAGGTATTCTTCCTTCAGCTAAAACATGCATGTGGAACCTAGAGTATGATCAACCATGTGATCGGGAGACGTGTTCAAATATGTCTCAGTTTTCGTACCCTGGTACTCGGGGTCAAAATTCCAGACGCTTTACTAACACTCTCCCGACTTGGAGAGTCAGTCCCTTTAACCTCCTGTATGGCCCAGTTTGCAATTTCTGCGGAAGATGAACAGGAATAGCGAGAACCAATGAGAGACTAGCTGGAGGTGTCTGGACGGGCAAATTTAACTCTCATTTCCCACCAGGAAGAGGAATTAACCAAAGGCTCAGCGTGCCATGCCGGAACCAGATTAGGGCCTGAAGCCATCCTGCGGTGTTGCGGCCAGCTCACAAGAAAGCGAGTTGAAGAAAGGAGCTCAGGGGCACTGTAATTCACAAACCTGCAGAGTTATAAATGACAGCTATCGTCCAAAAATATACTGAAGTAAGGCTGCCAAGAGGACTTGAAAGCGGGGCAGAATTGCAGGAAACCGATTTCAGGAGGTAGACTGGAATTGCATTGAAAGCATAGGAAAAGAGGCAGAACGTCCACAATGATGCACTTGGCCCAAAAGGGCGTATGCGTTTTTTCCTGAATATATTCAGGAAAAAACGCATACGCCCTTTTTGGCCAACCAAGCAAACTTGCAAAGGAAATCTGCACTACAGTGAAGTCTCACTTCCCCCCGGTCAAAAGGGCCATCTGAAAAAAGTGTAAAATCCAGAAAGGCAGGACAGGCCATGGAGAACTGGGAGCCTTGTTATGCTGATGGGCGGGATGTAAATTGCCAACAGACACTCGGGAGAAGTGTATGGTGTTTCCTGAAACATCTAAAAAACAAAGCAACAGAGCCTAGGGCACTTCCACTTATGGTCCTATAGCTTAGGGAAATTAAAATCAAAAAGACACAGCCACCCCAAAGTTTGGAACGCCTCTGTTTACAAGAACCTCGTTTACCATACAAGTTCAATATCACAGAAAGTGAAAAATGGATAAAGAACTTGTGGTACTTACGTACAATGCAGTATGACTCAGCAGTGAAATCTATGTCATCAGGCCCATAGCAGCACAATGAGTGGATTCAGGTACGATGATTCTAACTGAAATAAGTCACACAGAAAAAGAAACATCATAAGATATCACTAATACACGGAATGTAAACTTGGTTACACAGGAACTAAATTCCAAAACAGAACAGGGTCTCAAATTTAGAAAACCAACTTATGCTTGCTTAAGGGGAAAGGTGAGTTTGGGTGCTGCATAAAACCAGAGATTGAAATGAGCACAGATAAAGTTCCTTAAGCCAAATATGGAATAGAAAAGAGCTACTCCTTACTCAACGAAATGGACTCAACACCGCATATTAAACGCCTAAGAATGTACCTGACTAGTAAGTATCTTAAAACCTATGGAATGCTATGTCTCCAAAGGAGAATCAAGCGTGTGTACAGGGGCATAAACGCAGCAGTGATAGGATTGGAGAGGTTCGGTGAGCAAATGAAGACCCTTTGAAGTCATATTGCATGGTACCCATTACACGGGTCTCAACTCTCCAGGTTTAAGGTATTCTTCCTTCAGCTAAAACATGCATGTGGAACCCAGAGTATGATCAACCGTGTGAACGGGAGACGTGTTCAAATATGTCTCAGTTTTGCTCCCCTGGTACTCGGGTGCAACATTCCAGACGCTTTACTAACACTCTCCCCACTTGGAGAGTCAGCGCCTTTAACCTCCTGTTTGGCCCAGTTTGCAATTTCTGCGGAAGATGAACAAGAATAGCGAGAACCAATGAGAGACTAGCTGGAGGTGTCTTGACGGGCAAATTTAACTCTCATTTCCCACCAGGAAGAGGAAATAACCAAAGGCTCAGCGTGCCATGCCAGAACCACATTAGGGCCTGAAGCCATCCTGCGGTGTTGCGGCCAGCTCACAAGAAAGCGAGTTGAAGAAAGGAGCTCAAGGACACTGTAATTCACAAACTTGCAGAGTTATAAATGACAGCTATCGTCCAAAAATATACTGAAGTAAGGCTGCCAAGAGGACTTGAAAGTGGGGCAGAATTGCAGGAAACTGATTTCAGGAGGTAGACTGGAATTGCATTGAAAGCATAGGAAAAGAGGCAGAACGTCCACAATGATTCACTTGGCCCAAAAGGGCGTATGCGTTTTTTCCTGAATATATTCAGGAAAAAACGCATACGCCCTTTTTGGCCAACCAAGCAAGCTTGCAAAGGAAATCTGCACTACAATGAAGTCTCACTTCCCCCCGTCAAAAGGGCCATCTGAAAAAAGTGTAAAATCCAGAAAGGCAGGACAGGCCATGGAGAACTGGGAGCCTTGTTATGCTGATGGGCGGGATGTAAATTGCCAACAGACACTCGGGAGAAGTGTATGGTGTTTCCTGAAACATCTAAAAAACAAAGCAACAGAGCCTAGGGCACTTCCACTTATGGTCCTATAGCTTAGGGAAATTAAAATCAAAAAGACACAGCCACCCCAAAGTTTGGAACGCCTCTGTTTACAAGAACCTCGTTTACCATACAAGTTCAATATCACAGAAAGTGAAAAATGGATAAAGAACTTGTGGTACTTACGTACAATGCAGTATGACTCAGCAGTGAAATCTATGTCATCAGGCCCGTAGCAGCACAATGAGTGGATTCAGGTACGATGATTCTAACTGAAATAAGTCACACAGAAAAAGAAACATCATAAGATATCACTAATACACGGAATGTAAACTTGGTTACACAGGAACTAAATTCCAAAACAGAACAGGGTCTCAAATTTAGAAAACCAACTTATGCTTGCTTAAGGGGAAAGGTGAGTTGGGGTGCTGCATAAAACCAGAGATTGAAATGAGCACAGATAAAGTTCCTTAAGCCAAATATGGAATAGAAAAGAGCTACTCCTTACTCAACGAAATGGACTCAACACCGCATATTAAACGCCTAAGAATGTACCTGACTAGTAAGTATCTTAAAACCTATGGATTGCTATGTCTCCAAAGGAGAATCAAGCGTGTGTACAGGGGCATAAACGCAGCAGTGATAGGATTGGAGAGGTTCGGTGAGCAAATGAAGACCCTTTGAAGTCATATTGCATGGTACCCATTACACGGGTCTCAACTCTCCAGGTTTAAGGTATTCTTCCTTCAGCTAAAACATGCATGTGGAACCCAGAGTATGATCAACCGTGTGAACGGGAGACGTGTTCAAATATGTCTCAGTTTTGCTCCCCTGGTACTCGGGTGCAACATTCCAGACGCTTTACTAACACTCTACCCACTTGGAGAGTCAGCGCCTTTAACCTCCTGTTTGGCCCAGTTTGCAATTTCTGCGGAAGATGAACAGGAATAGCGAGAACCAATGAGAGACTAGCTGGAGGTGTCTTGACGGGCAAATTTAACTCTCATTTCCCACCAGGAAGAGGAAATAACCAAAGGCTCAGCGTGCCATGCCAGAACCACATTAGGGCCTGAAGCCATCCTGCGGTGTTGCGGCCAGCTCAAAAGAAAGCGAGTTGAAGAAAGGAGCTCAAGGACACTGTAATTCACAAACTTGCAGAGTTATAAATGACAGCTATCGTCCAAAAATATACTGAAGTAAGGCTGCCAAGAGGACTTGAAAGTGGGGCAGAATTGCAGGAAACTGATTTCAGGAGGTAGACTGGAATTGCATTGAAAGCATAGGAAAAGAGGCAGAACGTCCACAATGATTCACTTGGCCCAAAAGGGCGTATGCGTTTTTTCCTGAATATATTCAGGAAAAAACGCATACGCCCTTTTTGGCCAACCAAGCAAGCTTGCAAAGGAAATCTGCACTACAATGAAGTCTCACTTTCCCCCCGTCAAAAGGGCCATCTGAAAAAAGTGTAAAATCCAGAAAGGCAGGACAGGCCATGGAGAACTGGGAGCCTTGTTATGCTGATGGGCGGGATGTAAATTGCCAACAGACACTCGGGAGAAGTGTATGGTGTTTCCTGAAACATCTAAAAAACAAAGCAACAGAGCCTAGGGCACTTCCACTTATGGTCCTATAGCTTAGGGAAATTAACATCAAAAAGACACAGCCACCCCAAAGTTTGGAACGGCTCTGTTTACAAGAACCTCGTTTACAGTACAAGTTCAACACTGCAGAAAGTGAAAAATGGATAAAGAAGTTGTGGTATTTACTTACAAAGCAATATCACTCAGCAATGAAATCTATGTCATCAGGCCCTTAGCAGCACAATGAGTGGATTCAGGTATGATGATTCTAACTGAAATAAGTCACACAGAAAAAGAAACATCATAAGATATCAGTAATACACGGAATGTAAACTTGGCTACACACAAACTGAATTACAGAACAGAACAGGGTCTCAAATTTAGAAAACCAACTTATGCTTGCTTAAGGGTAAAGGTGAGTTGGGGTGCTGCATAAAACCAGAGACTGAAATGAGCACAGATAAAGTTCCTTAAGCCAAATATGGAATAGACAAGAGCTACTCCTTGCTCAACGAAATGGACTCAACACCGCACATTAAATGCCTAAGAATGTACCTGACTAGTAAATATCTTAAAACCTATGGATTGCTATGTCTCCGAAAGAGAATCAAGCATGTGTACAGGGGCATAAACGCAGCAGTGATAGGATTGGAGAGGTTCGGTGAGCAAATGAAGACCCTTTGAAGTCATATTGCATGGTACCCATTCCACAGGTTTCAACTACCCAGGTTTAAGGTATTCTTCCTTCAGCTAAAACATGCATGTGGAACCTAGAGTATGATCAACCATGTGATCGGGAGACGTGTTCAAATATGTCTCAGTTTTCGTACCCTGGTACTCGGGTTCAAAATTTCAGACGCTTTACTAACACTCTCCCGACTTGGAGAGTCAGTCCCTTTAACCTCCTGTATGGCCCAGTTTGCAATTTCTGCGGAAGATGAACAGGAATAGCGAGAACCAATGAGAGACTAGCTGGAGGTGTCTGGACGGGCAAATTTAACTCTCATTTCCCACCAGGAAGAGGAATTAACCAAAGGCTCAGCGTGCCATGCCGGAACCAGATTAGGGCCTGAAGCCATCCTGCGGTGTTGCGGCCAGCTCACCAGAAAGCGAGTTGAAGAAAGGAGCTCAGGGGCACTGTAATTCACAAACCTGCAGAGTTACAAATGACAGCTATCGTCCAAAAATATACTGAAGTAAGGCTGCCAAGAGGACTTGAAAGCGGGGCAGAATTGCAGGAAACCGATTTCAGGAGGTAGACTGGAATTGCATTGAAAGCATAGGAAAAGAGGCAGAACGTCCACAATGATGCACTTGGCCCAAAAGGGCGTATGCGTTTTTTCCTGAATATATTCAGGAAAAAACGCATACGCCCTTTTTGGCCAACCAAGCAAACTTGCAAAGGAAATCTGCACTACAATGAAGTCTCACTTCCCGCCGGTCAAAAGGGCCATCTGAAAAAAGTGTAAAATCCAGAAAGGCAGGACAGGCCATGGAGAACTGGGAGCCTTGTTATGCTGATGGGTGGGATGTAAATTGCCAACAGACACTCGGGAGAAGTGTATGGTGTTTCCTGAAACATCTAAAAAACAAAGCAACAGAGCCTAGGGCACTTCCACTTATGGTCCTATAGCTTAGGGAAATTAAAATCAAAAAGACACAGCCACCCCAAAGTTTGGGACGCCTCTGTTTACAAGAACCTCCTTTACCGTACAAGTTCAATATCACAGAAAGTGAAAAATGGATAAAGAAATTGTGGTACTTACGTACAATGCAGTATCACTCAGCAATGAAATCTATGTCATCAGGCCCGTAGCAGCACAATGAGTGGATTCAGGTACGATGATTCTAACTGAAATAAGTCACACAGAAAAAGAAACATCATAAGATATCACTAATACACGGAATGTAAACTTGGTTACACAGGAACTGAATTCCAAAACAGAACAGGGTCTCAAATTTAGAAAACCAACTTATGCTTGCTTAAGGGTGAAGGTGAGTTGGGGTGCTGCATAAAACCAGAGACTGAAATGAGCACAGATAAAGTTCCTTAAGCCAAATATGGAATAGACAAGAGCTACTCCTTGCTCAATGAAATGGACTCAACACCGCACATTAAATGCCTAAGAATGTACCTGACTAGTAAATATCTTAAAACCTATGGATTGCTATGTCTCCGAAAGAGAATCAAGCATGTGTACAGGGGCATAAACGCAGCAGTGATAGGATTGGAGAGGTTCGGTGAGCAAATGAAGACCCTTTGAAGTCATATTGCATGGTACCCATTCCACAGGTTTCAACTGCCCAGGTTTAAGGTATTCTTCCTTCAGCTAAAACATGCATGTGGAACCTAGAGTATGATCAACCATGTGATCGGGAGACGTGTTCAAATATGTCTCAGTTTTCCTCCCCTGGTACTCGGGTGCAACATTCCAGACGCTTTACTAACACTCTCCCGACTTGGAGAGTCAGTCCCTTTAACCTCCTGTTTGGCCCAGTTTGCAATGTCTGCGGAAGATGAAAAGGAATAGCGAGAACCAATGAGAGAGTAGCTGGAGGTGTCTGGACGGGCAAATTTAACTCTCATTTCCCACCAGGAAGAGGAATTAACCAAAGGCTCAGTGTGCCATGCCAGAACCAGATTAGGGCCTGTAGCCATCCTGCGGTGTTGCGGCCAGGTCACAAGAAAGCGAGTTGAAGAAAGGAGCTCAGGGGCACTGTAATTCACAAACCTGCAGAGTTATAAATGACAGCTATCGTCCAAAAATATACTGAAGTAAGGCTGCCAAGAGGACTTGAAAGCGGGGCAGAATTGCAGGAAACCGATTTCAGGAGGTAGACTGGAATTGCATTGAAAGCATAGGAAAAGAGGCAGAACGTCCACAATGATGCACTTGGCCAAAAAGGGCGTATGCGTTTTTTCCTGAATATATTCAGGAAAAAAAGCATACGCCCTTTTTGGCCAACCAAGCAAGCTTGCAAAGGAAATCTGCACTACAATGAAGTCTCACTTCCCCCCGGTCAAAAGGGCCATCTGAAAAAAGTGTAAAATACAGAAAGGCAGGACAGGCCATGGAGAACTGGGAGCCTTGTTATGCTGATGGGCGGGATGTAAATTGCCAACAGACACTCGGGAGAAGTGTATGGTGTTTCCTGAAACATCTAAAAAACAAAGCAACAGAGCCTAGGGCACTTCCACTTATGGTCCTATAGCTTAGGGAAATTAACATCAAAAAGACACAGCCACCCCAAAGTTTGGAACGGCTCTGTTTACAAGAACCTCGTTTACAGTACAAGTTCAACACTGCAGAAAGTGAAAAATGGATAAAGAAGTTGTGGTATTTACTTACAAAGCAATATCACTCAGCAATGAAATCTATGTCATCAGGCCCTTAGCAGCACAATGAGTGGATTCAGGTATGATGATTCTAACTGAACTAAGTCACACAGAAAAAGAAACATCATAAGATATCAGTAATACACGGAATGTAAACTTGGCTACACACAAACTGAATTACAGAATAGAACAGGGTCTCAAATTTAGAAAACCAACTTATGCTTGCTTAAGGGTAAAGGTGAGTTGGGGCGCTGCATAAAACCAGAGACTGAAATGAGCACAGATAAAGTTCCTTAAGCCAAATATGGAATAGACAAGAGCTACTCCTTGCTCAACGAAATGGACTCAACACCGCACATTAAATGCCTAAGAATGTTCCTGACTAGTAAATATCTTAAAACCTATGGATTGGTATGTCTCCGAAAGAGAATCAAGCATGTGTACAGGGGCATAAACGCAGCAGTGATAGGATTGGAGAGGTTCGGTGAGCAAATGAAGACCCTTTGAAGTCATATTGCATGGTACCCATTCCACAGGTTTCAACTACCCATGTTTAAGGTATTCTTCCTTCAGCTAAAACATGGATGTGGAACCTAGAGTATGATCAACCATGTGATCGGGAGACGTGTTCAAATATGTCTCAGTTTTCGTACCCTGATACTCGGGTGCAACATTCCAGACGCTTTACTAACACTCTCCCGACTTGGAGAGTCAGTCCCTTTAACCTCCTGTTTGGCCCAGTTTGCAATTTCTGCGGAAGATGAACAGGAATAGCGAGAACCAATGAGAGACTAGCTGGAGGTGTCTGGACGGGCAAATTTAACTCTCATTTCCCACCAGGAAGAGGAATTAAGCAAAGGCTCAGCGTGCCGTGCCGGAACCAGATTAGGGCCTGAAGCCATCCTGCGGTGTTGCGGCCAGCTCACCAGAAAGCGAGTTGAAGAAAGGAGCTCAGGGGCACTGTAATTCACAAACCTGCAGAGTTATAAATGACAGCTATCGTCCAAAAATATACTGAAGTAAGGCTGCCAAGAGGACTTGAAAGCGGGGCAGAATTGCAGGAAACCGATTTCAGGAGGTAGACTGGAATTGCATTGAAAGCATAGGAAAAGAGGCAGAACGTCCACAATGATGCACTTGGCCCAAAAGGGCGTATGCGTTTTTTCCTGAATATATTCAGGAAAAAACGCATACGCCCTTTTTGGCCAACCAAGCAAACTTGCAAAGGAAATCTGCACTACAATGAAGTCTCACTTCCCGCCGGTCAAAAGGGCCATCTGAAAAAAGTGTAAAATCCAGAAAGGCAGGACAGGCCATGGAGAACTGGGAGCCTTGTTATGCTGATGGGTGGGATGTAAATTGCCAACAGACACTCGGGAGAAGTGTATGGTGTTTCCTGAAACATCTAAAAAACAAAGCAACAGAGCCTAGGGCACTTCCACTTATGGTCCTATAGCTTAGGGAAATTAAAATCAAAAAGACACAGCCACCCCAAAGTTTGGGACGCCTCTGTTTACAAGAACCTCCTTTACCGTACAAGTTCAATATCACAGAAAGTAAAAAATGGATAAAGAAATTGTGGTATTACGTACAATGCAGTATCACTCAGCAATGAAATCTATGTCATCAGGCCCGTAGCAGCACAATGAGTGGATTCAGGTACGATGATTCTAACTGAAATAAGTCACACAGAAAAAGAAACATCATAAGATATCACTAATACACGGAATGTAAACTTGGTTACACAGGAACTGAATTCCAAAACAGAACAGGGTCTCAAATTTAGAAAACCAACTTATGCTTGCTTAAGGGTGAAGGTGAGTTGGGGTGCTGCATAAAACCAGAGACTGAAATGAGCACAGATAAAGTTCCTTAAGCCAAATATGGAATAGACAAGAGCTACTCCTTGCTCAATGAAATGGACTCAACACCGCACATTAAATGCCTAAGAATGTACCTGACTAGTAAATATCTTAAAACCTATGGATTGCTATGTCTCCGAAAGAGAATCAAGCATGTGTACAGGGGCATAAACGCAGCAGTGATAGGATTGGAGAGGTTCGGTGAGCAAATGAAGACCCTTTGAAGTCATATTGCATGGTACCCATTCCACAGGTTTCAACTGCCCAGGTTTAAGGTATTCTTCCTTCAGCTAAAACATGCATGTGGAACCTAGAGTATGATCAACCATGTGATCGGGAGACGTGTTCAAATATGTCTCAGTTTTCCTCCCCTGGTACTCGGGTGCAACATTCCAGACGCTTTACTAACACTCTCCCGACTTGGAGAGTCAGTCCCTTTAACCTCCTGTTTGGCCCAGTTTGCAATGTCTGCGGAAGATGAAAAGGAATAGCGAGAACCAATGAGAGAGTAGCTGGAGGTGTCTGGACGGGCAAATTTAACTCTCATTTCCCACCAGGAAGAGGAAATAACCAAAGGCTCAGTGTGCCATGCCAGAACCAGATTAGGGCCTGTAGCCATCCTGCGGTGTTGCGGCCAGGTCACAAGAAAGCGAGTTGAAGAAAGGAGCTCAGGGGCACTGTAATTCACAAACCTGCAGAGTTATAAATGACAGCTATCGTCCAAAAATATACTGAAGTAAGGCTGCCAAGAGGACTTGAAAGCGGGGCAGAATTGCAGGAAACCGATTTCAGGAGGTAGACTGGAATTGCATTGAAAGCATAGGAAAAGAGGCAGAACGTCCACAATGATGCACTTGGCCAAAAAGGGCGTATGCGTTTTTTCCTGAATATATTCAGGAAAAAAAGCATACGCCCTTTTTGGCCAACCAAGCAAGCTTGCAAAGGAAATCTGCACTACAATGAAGTCTCACTTCCCCCCGGTCAAAAGGGCCATCTGAAAAAAGTGTAAAATACAGAAAGGCAGGACAGGCCATGGAGAACTGGGAGCCTTGTTATGCTGATGGGCGGGATGTAAATTGCCAACAGACACTCGGGAGAAGTGTATGGTGTTTCCTGAAACATCTAAAAAACAAAGCAACAGAGCCTAGGGCACTTCCACTTATGGTCCTATAGCTTAGGGAAATTAACATCAAAAAGACACAGCCACCCCAAAGTTTGGAACGGCTCTGTTTACAAGAACCTCGTTTACAGTACAAGTTCAACACTGCAGAAAGTGAAAAATGGATAAAGAAGTTGTGGTATTTACTTACAAAGCAATATCACTCAGCAATGAAATCTATGTCATCAGGCCCTTAGCAGCACAATGAGTGGATTCAGGTATGATGATTCTAACTGAACTAAGTCACACAGAAAAAGAAACATCATAAGATATCAGTAATACACGGAATGTAAACTTGGCTACACACAAACTGAATTACAGAATAGAACAGGGTCTCAAATTTAGAAAACCAACTTATGCTTGCTTAAGGGTAAAGGTGAGTTGGGGCGCTGCATAAAACCAGAGACTGAAATGAGCACAGATAAAGTTCCTTAAGCCAAATATGGAATAGACAAGAGCTACTCCTTGCTCAACGAAATGGACTCAACACCGCACATTAAATGCCTAAGAATGTTCCTGACTAGTAAATATCTTAAAACCTATGGATTGGTATGTCTCCGAAAGAGAATCAAGCATGTGTACAGGGGCATAAACGCAGCAGTGATAGGATTGGAGAGGTTCGGTGAGCAAATGAAGACCCTTTGAAGTCATATTGCATGGTACCCATTCCACAGGTTTCAACTACCCATGTTTAAGGTATTCTTCCTTCAGCTAAAACATGGATGTGGAACCTAGAGTATGATCAACCATGTGATCGGGAGACGTGTTCAAATATGTCTCAGTTTTCGTACCCTGATACTCGGGTGCAACATTCCAGACGCTTTACTAACACTCTCCCGACTTGGAGAGTCAGTCCCTTTAACCTCCTGTTTGGCCCAGTTTGCAATTTCTGCGGAAGATGAACAGGAATAGCGAGAACCAATGAGAGACTAGCTGGAGGTGTCTGGACGGGCAAATTTAACTCTCATTTCCCACCAGGAAGAGGAATTAAGCAAAGGCTCAGCGTGCCGTGCCGGAACCAGATTAGGGCCTGAAGCCATCCTGCGGTGTTGCGGCCAGCTCACCAGAAAGCGAGTTGAAGAAAGGAGCTCAGGGGCACTGTAATTCACAAACCTGCAGAGTTATAAATGACAGCTATCGTCCAAAAATATACTGAAGTAAGGCTGCCAAGAGGACTTGAAAGCGGGGCAGAATTGCAGGAAACCGATTTCAGGAGGTAGACTGGAATTGCATTGAAAGCATAGGAAAAGAGGCAGAACGTCCACAATGATGCACTTGGCCCAAAAGGGCGTATGCGTTTTTTCCTGAATATATTCAGGAAAAAAAGCATACGCCCTTTTTGGCCAACCAAGCAAACTTGCAAAGGAAATCTGCACTACAATGAAGTCTCACTTCCCCCAGGTCAAAAGGGCCATCTGAAAAAAGTGTAAAATCCAGAAAGGCAGGACAGGCCATGGAGAACTGGGAGCCTTGTTATGCTGATGGGTGGGATGTAAATTGCCAACAGACACTTGGGAGAAGTGTATGGTGTTTCCTGAAACATCTAAAAAACAAAGCAACAGAGCCTAGGGCACTTCCACTTATGGTCCTATAGCTTAGGGAAATTAAAATCAAAAAGACACAGCCACCCCAAAGTTTGGGATTCCTCTGTTTACAAGAACCTCGTTTACCGTACAAGTTCAATATCACAGAAAGTGAAAAATGGATAAAGAACTTGTGGTACTTACGTACAATGCAGTATCACTCAGCAATGAAATCTATGTCATCAGGCCCGTAGCAGCATAATGAGTGGATTCAGGTACGATGATTCTAACTGAAATAAGTCACACAGAAAAAGAAACATCATAAGATATCACTAATACACGGAATGTAAACTTGGCTACACAGGAACTAAATTCCAAAACAGAACAGGGTCTCAAATTTAGAAAACCAACTTATGCTTGCTTAAGGGGAAAGGTGAGTTGGGGTGCTGCATAAAACCAGAGATTGAAATGAGCACAGATAAAGTTCCTTAAGCCAAATATGGAATAGACAAGAGCTACTCCTTGCTCAACGAAATGGACTCAACACCCCATATTAAATGCCTAAGAATGTACCTGACTAGTAAGTATCTTAAAACCTATGGATTGCTATGTCTCCGAAAGAGAATCAAGCATGTGTACAGGGGCATAAACGCAGCAGTGATAGGATTGGAGAGGTTCGGTGAGCAAATGAAGACCCTTTGAAGTCATATTGCATGGTACCCATTCCACGGGTCTCAACTCTCCAGGTTTAAGGTATTCTTCCTTCAGCTACAATATGCATGTGGAACCCAGAGGATGATCAACCATGTGATCGGGAGACGTGTTCAAATATGTCTCAGTTTTCATACCCTGGTACTCGGGTGCAACATTCCAGACGCTTTACTAACACTCTCCCCAATTGGAGAGTCAGCGCCTTTAACGTCCTGTTTGGCCCAGTTTGCAATTTCTGCGGAAGAGGAACAGGAATAGCGAGAACCAATGAGAGACTAGCTGGAGGTGTCTGGACGGGCAAATTTAACTCTCATTTCCCACCAGGAAGAGGAAATAACCAAAGGCTCAGCGTGCCGTGCCAGAACCACATTAGGGCCTGAAGCCATCCTGCGGTGTTGCGGCCAGCTCAAAAGAAAGCGAGTTGAAGAAAGGAGCTCAGGGGCACTGTAATTCACAAACCTGCAGAGTTATAAATGACAGCTATCGTCCAAAAATATACTGAAGTAAGGCTGCCAAGAGGACTTGAAAGCGGTGCAGAATTGCAGGAAACCGATTTCAGGAGGTAGACTGGAATTGCATTGAAAGCATAGGAAAAGAGGCAGAACGTCCACAATGATGCACTTGGCCAAAAAGGGCGTATGCGTTTTTTCCTGAATATATTCAGGAAAAAACGCATACGCCCTTTTTGGCCAACCAAGCAAGCTTGCAAAGGAAATCTGCACTACAATGAAGTCTCACTTCCCCCCGGTCAAAAGGGCCATCTGAAAAAAGTGTAAAATTCAGAAAGGCAGGACAGGCCATGGAGAACTGGGAGCCTTGTTATGCTGATGGGTGGGATGTAAATTGCCAACAGACACTCGGGAGAAGTGTATGGTGTTTCCTGAAACATCTAAAAAACAAAGCAACAGAGCCTAGGGCACTTCCACTTATGGTCCTATAGCTTAGGAAAATTAAAATCAAAAAGACACAGCCACCCCAAAGTTTGGAACGGTTCTGTTTACAAGAACCTCGTTTACAGTACAAGTTCAACATCGCAGAAAGTGAAAAATGGATAAAGAAGTTGTGGTATTTACTTACAAAGCAATATCACTCAGCAATGAAATCTATGTCATCAGGCCCTTAGCAGCACAATGAGTGGATTCAGGTACGATGATTCTAACTGAAATAAGTCACACAGAAAAAGAAACATCATAAGATATCACTAATACACGGAATGTAAACTTGGCTACACAGGAACTGAATTCCAAAACAGAACAGGGTCTCAAATTTAGAAAACCAACTTATGCTTGCTTAAGGGAAAGGTGATTTGGGGTGCTGCATAAAACCAGAGATTGAAATGAGCACAGATAAAGTTCCTTAAGCCAAATATGTAATAGACAAGTGCTAATCCTTGCTCAACGAAATGGACTCAACACCGCATATTAAACGCCTAAGAATGTACCTGACTAGTAAGTATCTTAAAACCTATGGATTGCTATGTCTCCGAAAGAGAATCAAGCATGTGTACAGGGGCATAAACGCAGCAGTGATAGGATTGGAGAGGTTCGGTTAGCAAATGAAGACCCTTTGAATTCATATTGCATGGTACCCCTTCCACGGGTTTCAACTACCCAGGTTTAAGGTATTCTTTCTTCAGCTAAAACATGCATGTGGAACCTAGAGTATGATCAACCATGTGATCGGGAGACGTGTTCAAATATGTCTCAGTTTTCGTACCCTGGTATTCGGGTGCAATATTCCAGACACTTTACTAACACTCTCCCGACTTGGAGAGTCAGTCCCTTTAACCTCCTGTTTGGCCCAGTTTGCAATTTCTGCGGAAGATGAACAGGAATAGCGAGAACCAATGAGAGACTAGCTGGAGGTGTCTGGACGGGCAAATTTAACTCTCATTTCCCACCAGGAAGAGGAATTAACCAAAGGCTCAGCGTGCCGTGCCGGCACCAGATTAGGGCCTGAAGCCATCCTGCGGTGTTGCGGCCAGCTCACAAGAAAGTGAGTTGAAGAAAGGAGCTCAGGGGCACTGTAATTCACAAACCTGCAGAGTTATAAATGACAGCTATCGTCCAAAAATATACTGAAGTAAGGCTGCCAAGAGGACTTGAAAGCGGGGCAGAATTGCAGGAAACCGATTTCAGGAGGTAGACTGGAATTGCATTGAGAGCATAGGAAAAGAGGCAGAACGTCCACAATGATGCACTTGGCCAAAAAGGGCGTATGCGTTTTTTCCTGAATATATTCAGGAAAAAACGCATACGCCCTTTTTGGCCAACCAAGCAAATTTGCAAAAGAAATCTGCACTACAATGAAGTCTCACTCCCCCCAGGTCAAAAGGGCCATCTGAAAAAAGTGTAAAATCCAGAAAGGCAGGACAGGCCATGGAGAACTGGGAGCCTTGTTATGCTGATGGGCGGGATGTAAATTGCCAACAGACACTCGGGAGAAGTGTATGGTGTTTCCTGAAACATCTAAAAAACAAAGCAACAGAGCCTAGGGCACTTCCACTTATGGTCCTATAGCTTAGGGAAATTAAAATCAAAAAGACACAGCCACCCCAAAGTTTGGGACGCCTCTGTTTACAAGAACCTCGTTTACCATACAAGTTCAATATCACAGAAAGTGAAAAATGGATAAAGAATTTGTGGTACTTACGTACAATGCAGTATCACTCAGCAATGAAATCTATGTCATCAGGCCCGTAGCAGCATAATGAGTGGATTCAGGTACGATGATTCTAACTGAAATAAGTCACACAGAAAAAGAAACATCATAAGATATCACTAATACACGGAATGTAAACTTGGCTACACAGGAACTGAATTCCAAAACAGAACAGGGTCTCAAATTTAGAAAACCAACTTATGCTTGCTTAAGGGGAAAGGTGATTTGGGGTGCTGCATAAAACCAGAGATTGAAATGAGCACAGATAAAGTTCCTTAAGCCAAATATGGAATAGAAAAGAGCTACTCCTTACTCAACGAAATGGACTCAACACCGGATATTAAACGCCTAAGAATGTACCTGACTAGTAAGTATATTAAAACCTATGGATTGCTATGTCTCCAAAGGAGAATCAAGCGTGTGTACAGGGGCATAAACGCAGCAGTGATAGGATTGGAGAGGTTCGGTGAGCAAATGAAGACCCTTTGAAGTCATATTGCATGGTACCCATTACACGGGTCTCAACTCTCCAGGTTCAAGGTATTCTTCCTTCAGCTAAAACATGCATGTGGAACCCAGAGTATGATCAACCATGTGAACGGGAGACGTGTTCAAATATGTCTCAGTTTTCCTCCCCTGGTACTCGGGTGCAACATTCCAGACGCTTTACTAACACTCTCCCCACTTGGAGAGTCAGCGCCTTTAACCTCCTGTTTGGCCCAGTTTGCAATTTCTGGGGAAGATGAACAGGAATAGCGAGAACCAATGAGAGACTAGCTGGAGGTGTCTTGACGGGCAAATTTAACTCTCATTTCCCACCAGGAAGAGGAAATAACCAAAGGCTCAGTGTGCCATGCCAGAACCACATTAGGGCCTGAAGCCATCCTGTGGTGTTGCGGCCAGCTCAAAAGAAAGCGAGTTGAAGAAAGGAGCTCAGGGGCACTGTAATTCACAAACCTGCAGAGTTATAAATGACAGCTATCGTCCAAAAATATACTGAAGTAAGGCTGCCAAGAGGACTTGAAAGCGGGGCAGAATTGCAGGAAACCGATTTCAGGAGGTAGACTGGAATTGCATTGAAAGCATAGGAAAAGAGGCAGAACGTCCACAATGATGCACTTGGCCAAAAAGGGCGTATGCGTTTTTTCCTGAATATATTCAGGAAAAAAAGCATACGCCCTTTTTGGCCAACCAAGCAAGCTTGCAAAGGAAATCTGCACTACAATGAAGTCTCACTTCCCGCCGGTCAAAAGGGCCATCTGAAAAAAGTGTAAAATCCAGAAAGGCAGGACAGGCCATGGAGAACTGGGAGCCTTGTTATGCTGATGGGCGGGATGTAAATTGCCAACAGACACTCGGGAGAAGTGTATGGTGTTTCCTGAAACATCTAAAAAACAAAGCAACAGAGCCTAGGGCACTTCCACTTATGGTCCTATAGCTTAGGGAAATTAACATCAAAAAGACACAGCCACCCCAAAGTTTGGAACGGCTCTGTTTACAAGAACCTCGTTTACAGTACAAGTTCAACACTGCAGAAAGTGAAAAATGGATAAAGAAGTTGTGGTATTTACTTACAAAGCAATATCACTCAGCAATGAAATCTATGTCATCAGGCCCTTAGCAGCACAATGAGTGGATTCAGGTATGATGATTCTAACTGAACTAAGTCACACAGAAAAAGAAACATCATAAGATATCAGTAATACACGGAATGTAAACTTGGCTACACACAAACTGAATTACAGAATAGAACAGGGTCTCAAATTTAGAAAACCAACTTATGCTTGCTTAAGGGTAAAGGTGAGTTGGGGCGCTGCATAAAACCAGAGACTGAAATGAGCACAGATAAAGTTCCTTAAGCCAAATATGGAATAGACAAGAGCTACTCCTTGCTCAACGAAATGGACTCAACACCGCACATTAAATGCCTAAGAATGTTCCTGACTAGTAAATATCTTAAAACCTATGGATTGGTATGTCTCCGAAAGAGAATCAAGCATGTGTACAGGGGCATAAACGCAGCAGTGATAGGATTGGAGAGGTTCGGTGAGCAAATGAAGACCCTTTGAAGTCATATTGCATGGTACCCATTCCTCAGGTTTCAACTACCCATGTTTAAGGTATTCTTCCTTCAGCTAAAACATGGATGTGGAACCTAGAGTATGATCAACCATGTGATCGGGAGACGTGTTCAAATATGTCTCAGTTTTCGTACCCTGATACTCGGGTGCAACATTCCAGACGCTTTACTAACACTCTCCCGTCTTGGAGAGTCAGTCCCTTTAACCTCCTGTTTGGCCCAGTTTGCAATTTCTGCGGAAGATGAACAGGAATAGCGAGAACCAATGAGAGACTAGCTGGAGGTGTCTGGACGGGCAAATTTAACTCTCATTTCCCACCAGGAAGAGGAATTAAGCAAAGGCTCAGCGTGCCGTGCCGGAACCAGATTAGGGCCTGAAGCCATCCTGCGGTGTTGCGGCCAGCTCACCAGAAAGCGAGTTGAAGAAAGGAGCTCAGGGGCACTGTAATTCACAAACCTGCAGAGTTATAAATGACAGCTATCGTCCAAAAATATACTGAAGTAAGGCTGCCAAGAGGACTTGAAAGCGGGGCAGAATTGCAGGAAACCGATTTCAGGAGGTAGACTGGAATTGCATTGAAAGCATAGGAAAAGAGGCAGAACGTCCACAATGATGCACTTGGCCCAAAAGGGCGTATGCGTTTTTTCCTGAATATATTCAGGAAAAAAAGCATACGCCCTTTTTGGCCAACCAAGCAAACTTGCAAAGGAAATCTGCACTACAATGAAGTCTCACTTCCCCCAGGTCAAAAGGGCCATCTGAAAAAAGTGTAAAATCCAGAAAGGCAGGACAGGCCATGGAGAACTGGGAGCCTTGTTATGCTGATGGGTGGGATGTAAATTGCCAACAGACACTTGGGAGAAGTGTATGGTGTTTTCTGAAAAATCTAAAAAACAAAGCAACAGAGCCTAGGGCACTTCCACTTATGGTCCTATAGCTTAGGGAAATTAAAATCAAAAAGACACAGCCACCCCAAAGTTTGGGATTCCTCTGTTTACAAGAACCTCGTTTACCGTACAAGTTCAATATCACAGAAAGTGAAAAATGGATAAAGAACTTGTGGTACTTACGTACAATGCAGTATCACTCAGCAATGAAATCTATGTCATCAGGCCCGTAGCAGCATAATGAGTGGATTCAGGTACGATGATTCTAACTGAAATAAGTCACACAGAAAAAGAAACATCATAAGATATCACTAATACACGGAATGTAAACTTGGCTACACAGGAACTAAATTCCAAAACAGAACAGGGTCTCAAATTTAGAAAACCAACTTATGCTTGCTTAAGGGGAAAGGTGAGTTGGGGTGCTGCATAAAACCAGAGATTGAAATGAGCACAGATAAAGTTCCTTAAGCCAAATATGGAATAGACAAGAGCTACTCCTTGCTCAACGAAATGGACTCAACACCCCATATTAAATGCCTAAGAATCTACCTGACTAGTAAGTATCTTAAAACCTATGGATTGCTATGTCTCCAAAAGAGAATCAAGCGTGTGTACAGGGGCATAAACGCAGCAGTGATAGGATTGGAGAGGTTCGGTGAGCAAATGAAGACCCTTTGAAGTCATATTGCATGGTACCCATTCCACGGGTCTCAACTCTCCAGGTTTAAGGTATTCTTCCTTCAGCTAAAACATGCATGTGGAACCCAGAGTATGATCAACCGTGTGAACGGGAGACGTGTTCAAATATGTCTCAGTTTTCCTCCCCTGGTACTCGGGTGCAACATTCCAGACGCTTTACTAACACTCTCCCCACTTGGAGAGTCAGCGCCTTTAACCTCCTGTTTGGACCAGTTTGCAATGTCTGCGGAAGATGAACAGGAATAGCGAGAACCAATGAGAGACTAGCTGGAGGTTTCTGGACGGGCAAATTTAACTCTCATTTCCCACCAGGAAGAGGAAATAACCAAAGGCTCAGTGTGCCGTGCCGGAACCAGATTAGGGTCTGAAGCCATACTGCGGTGTTGCGGCCAGCTCAAAAGAAAGCGAGTTGAAGAAAGGAGCTCAGGGGCACTGTAATTCACAAACCTGCAGAGTTATAAATGACAGCTATCGTCCAAAAATATACTGAAGTAAGGCTGCCAAGAGGATTTGAAAGCGGGGCAGAATTGCAGGAAACCGATTTCAGGAGGTAGACTGGAATTGCATTGAAAGCATAGGAAAAGAGGCAGAACGTCCACAATGATGCACTTGGCCAAAAAGGGCGTATGCGTTTTTTCCTGAATATATTCAGGAAAAAACGCATACGCCCTTTTTGGCCAACCAAGCAAGCTTGCAAAGGAAATCTGCACTACAATGAAGTCTCACTTCCCGCCGGTCAAAAGGGCCATCTGAAAAAAGTGTAAAATCCTGAAAGGCAGGACAGGCCATGGAGAACTGGGAGCCTTGTTATGCTGATGGGCGGGATGTAAATTGCCAACAGACACTCGGGAGAAGTGTATGGTGTTTCCTGAAACATCTAAAAAACAAAGCAACAGAGCCTAGGGCACTTCCACTTATGGTCCTATAGCTTAGTGAAATTAAAATCAAAAAGACACAGCCACCCCAAAGTTTGGAATGGCTCTCTTTACAAGAACCTCGTTTACAGTACAAGTTCAACATCGCAGAAAGTGAAAAATGGATAAAGAAGTTGTGGTATTTACTTACAAAGCAATATCACTCAGCAATGAAATCTATGTCATCAGGCCCGTAGCAGCATAATGAGTGGATTCAGGAACGATGATTCTAACTGAAATAAGTCACACAGAAGAAGAAACATCATAAGTTATCACTAATACACGGAATGTAAACTTGGCTACACAGGAACTGAATTCCAAAACAGAACAGGGTCTCAAATTTAGAAAACCAACTTATGCTTGCTTAAGGGGAAAGGTGAGTTGGGGTGCTGCATAAAACCAGAGATTGAAATGAGCACAGATAAAGTTCCTTAAGCCAAATATGGAATAGACAAGTGCTACTCCTTGCTCAACGAAATGGACTCAACACCCCATATTAAATGCCTAAGAATGTACCTGACTAGTCAGTATCTTAAAACCTATGGATTGCTATGTCTCCAAAAGAGAACCAAGCGTGTGTACAGGGGCATAAATGCAGCAGTGATAGGATTGGAGAGGTTCGGTGAGCAAATAAAGACCCTTTGAAGTCATATTGCATGGTACCCATTCCACGGGTCTCAACTCTCAAGGTTTAAGGTATTCTCCCTTCAGCTAAAACATGCATGTGGAACCCAGAGTATGATCAACCGTGTGAACGGGAGACGTGTTCAAATATGTCTCAGTTTTCCTCCCCTGGTACTCGGGTGCAACATTTCAGACGCTTTACTAACACTCTCCCACTTGGAGAGTCAGCGCCTTTAACCTCCTGTTTGGCCCAGTTTGCAATTTCTGCGGAAGATGAACAGGAATAGGGAGAACCAATGAGAGACTAGCTGGAGGTGTCTGGACGGGCAAATTTAACTCTCATTTCCCACCAGGAAGAGGAATTAACCAAAGGCTCAGCGTGCCGTGCCGGAACCAGATTAGGGCCTGAAGCCAT
Source organism: Grampus griseus (assembly GCF_964374135.1). NCBI lineage: Eukaryota > Metazoa > Chordata > Mammalia > Artiodactyla > Delphinidae > Grampus > Grampus griseus. The sequence goes on along the minus strand of NW_028133349.1, from coordinate 483,085 downwards.
CCTGCGGTGTTGCGGCCAGCTCAAAAGAAAGCGAGTTGAAGAAAGGAGCTCAGGGGCACTGTAATTCACAAACCTGCAGAGTTATAAATGACAGCTATCGTCCAAAAATATACTGAAGTAAGGCTGCCAAGAGGACTTGAGAGCGGGGCAGAATTGCAGGAAACCGATTTCAGGAGGTAGACTGGAATTGCATTGAAAGCATAGGAAAAGAGGCAGAACATCCACAATGATGCACTTGGCCCAAAGGGGCGTATGCGTTTTTTCCTGAATATATTCAGGAAAAAACGCATACGCCATTTTTGGCCAACCAAGCAAACTTGCAAAGGAAATCTGCACTACAATGAAGTCTCACTTCCGCCAGGTCAAAAGGGCCATCTGAAAAGAGTGTAAAATCCAGAAAGGCAGGACAGGCCATGGAGAACTGGGGGCCTTGTTATGCTGATGGGTGGGATGTAAATTGCCAACAGACACTTGGGAGAAGTGTATGGTGTTTCCTGAAACATCTAAAAAACAAAGCAACAGAGCCTAGGGCACTTCCACTTATGGTCCTATAGCTTAGGGAAATTAAAATCAAAAAGACACAGCCACCCCAAAGTTTGGAACGGCTCTGTTTACAAGAACCTCGTTTACAGTACAAGTTCAACATCGCAGAAAGTGAAAAATGGATAAAGAAGTTGTGGTATTTACTTACAAAGCAATATCACTCAGCAATGAAATCTATGTCATCAAGCCCGTAGCAGCATAATGAGTGGATTCAGGTACGATGATTCTAACTGAAATAAGTCACACAGAAAAAGAAACATCATAAGTTATCACTAATACACGGAATATAAACTTGGCTACACAGGAACTGAATTCCAAAACAGAACAGGGTCTCAAATTTAGAAAACCAACTTATGCTTGCTTAAGGGGAAAGGTGAGTTGGGGTGCTGCATAAAACCAGAGATTGAAATGAGCACAGATAAAGTTCCTTAAGCCAAATATGGAATAGACAAGTGCTACTCCTTGCTCAACGAAATGGACTCAACACCCCATATTAAATGCCTAAGAATGTAACTGACTAGTAAGGATCTTAAAACCTATGGATTGCTATGTCTCCAAAAGAGAACCAAGCGTGTGTACAGGGGCATAAACGCAGCAGTGATAGGATTGGAGAGGTTCGGTGAGCAAATGAAGACCCTTTGAAGTCATATTGCATGGTACCCATTCCACGGGTCTCAACTCTCCAGGTTTAAGGTATTCTTCCTTCAGCTAAAACATGCATGTGGAACCCAGAGTATGATCAACCGTGTGAACGGGAGACGTGTTCCAATATGTCTCAGTTTTCCTCCCCTGGTACTCGGGTGCAACATTCCAGACGCTTTACTAACACTCTCCCACTTGGAGAGTCAGCGCCTTTAACCTCCTGTTTGGCCCAGTTTGCAATTTCTGCGGAAGATGAACAGGAATAGGGAGAACCAATGAGAGACTAGCTGGAGGTGTCTGGACAGGCAAATTTAACTCTCATTTCCCACCAGGAAGAGGAATTAACCAAAGGCTCAGTGTGCCGTGCCGGAACCAGATTAGGGCCTGAAGCCATCCTGCGGTGTTGCGGCCAGCTCAAAAGAAAGCGAGTTGAAGAAAGGAGCTCAGGGGCACTGTAATTCACAAACCTGCAGAGTTATAAATGACAGCTATCGTCCAAAAATATACTGAAGTAAGGCTGCCAAGAGGACTTGAGAGCGGGGCAGAATTGCAGGAAATCGATTTCAGGAGGTAGACTGGAATTGCATTGAAAGCATAGGAAAAGAGGCAGAACGTCCACAATGATGCACTTGGCCCAAAAGGGCGTATGCGTTTTTTCCTGAATATATTCAGGAAAAAACGCATACGCCCTTTTTGGCCAACCAAGCAAACTTGCAAAGGAAATCTGCACTACAATGAAGTCTCACTTCCGCCAGGTCAAAAGGGCCATCTGAAAAAAGTGTAAAATCCAGAAAGGCAGGACAGGCCATGGAGAACTGGGAGCCTTGTTATGCTGATGGGTGGGATGTAAATTGCCAACAGACACTCGGGAGAAGTGTATGGTGTTTCCTGAAACATCTAAAAAACAAAGCAACAGAGCCTAGGGCACTTCCACTTATGGTCCTATAGTTTAGGGAAATTAAAATCAAAAAGACACAGCCACCCCAAAGTTTGGGACGCCTCTGTTTACAAGAACCTCGTTTACAGTACAAGTTCAACATCGCAGAAAGTGAAAAATGGATAAAGAAGTTGTGGTATTTACTTACAAAGCAATATCACTCAGCAATGAAATCTATGTCAACAGGCCCTTAGCAGCACAATGAGTGGATTCAGGTATGATGATTCTAACTGAAATAAGTCACACAGAAAAAGAAACATCATAAGATATCAGTAATACACGGAATGTAAACTTGGCTACACAGGAACTGAATTACAGACCAGAACAGGGTCTCAAATTTAGAAAACCAACGTATGCTTGCTTAAGGGGAAAGGTGAGTTGGGGTGCTGCATAAAACCAGAGACTGAAATGAGCACAGATAAAGTTCCTTAAGCCAAATATGGAATAGACAAGAGCTACTCCTTGCTCAACGAAATGGACTCAACACCGCACATTAAATGCCTAAGAATGTACCTGACTAGTAAATATCTTAAAACCTATGGATTGCTATGTCTCCGAAAGAGAATCAAGCATGTGTACAGGGGCATAAACGCAGCAGTGATAGGATTGGAGAGGTTCGGTGAGCAAATGAAGACCCTTTGAAGTCATATTGCATGGTACCCATTCCACAGGTTTCAACTACCCATGTTTAAGGTATTCTTCCTTCAGCTAAAACATGGATGTGGAACCTAGAGTATGATCAACCATGTGATCGGGAGACGTGTTCAAATATGTCTCAGTTTTCGTACCCTGGTACTCGGGTGCAACATTCCAGATGCTTTACTAACACTCTCCCGACTTGGAGAGTCAGTCCCTTTAACCTCCTGTTTGGCCCAGTTTGCAATTTCTGCGGAAGATGAACAGGAATAGCGAGAACCAATGAGAGACTAGCTGGAGGTGTCTGGACGGGCAAATTTAACTCTCATTTCCCACCAGGAAGTGGAATTAAGCAAAGGTTCAGCGTGCCGTGCCGGAACCAGATTAGGGTCTGAAGCCATACTGCGGTGTTGCGGCCAGCTCAAAAGAAAGCGAGTTGAAGAAAGGAGCTCAGGGGCACTGTAATTCACAAACCTGCAGAGTTATAAATGACAGCTATCGTCCAAAAATATACTGAAGTAAGGCTGCCAAGAGGATTTGAAAGCGGGGCAGAATTGCAGGAAACCGATTTCAGGAGGTAGACTGGAATTGCATTGAAAGCATAGGAAAAGAGGCAGAACGTCCACAATGATGCACTTGGCCAAAAAGGGCGTATGCGTTTTTTCCTGAATATATTCAGGAAAAAACGCATACGCCCTTTTTGGCCAACCAAGCAAGCTTGCAAAGGAAATCTGCACTACAATGAAGTCTCACTTCCCGCCGGTCAAAAGGGCCATCTGAAAAAAGTGTAAAATCCTGAAAGGCAGGACAGGCCATGGAGAACTGGGAGCCTTGTTATGCTGATGGGCGGGATGTAAATTGCCAACAGACACTCGGGAGAAGTGTATGGTGTTTCCTGAAACATCTAAAAAACAAAGCAACAGAGCCTAGGGCACTTCCACTTATGGTCCTATAGCTTAGTGAAATTAAAATCAAAAAGACACAGCCACCCCAAAGTTTGGAATGGCTCTCTTTACAAGAACCTCGTTTACAGTACAAGTTCAACATCGCAGAAAGTGAAAAATGGATAAAGAAGTTGTGGTATTTACTTACAAAGCAATATCACTCAGCAATGAAATCTATGTCATCAGGCCCGTAGCAGCATAATGAGTGGATTCAGGAACGATGATTCTAACTGAAATAAGTCACACAGAAGAAGAAACATCATAAGTTATCACTAATACACGGAATGTAAACTTGGCTACACAGGAACTGAATTCCAAAACAGAACAGGGTCTCAAATTTAGAAAACCAACTTATGCTTGCTTAAGGGGAAAGGTGAGTTGGGGTGCTGCATAAAACCAGAGATTGAAATGAGCACAGATAAAGTTCCTTAAGCCAAATATGGAATAGACAAGTGCTACTCCTTGCTCAACGAAATGGACTCAACACCCCATATTAAATGCCTAAGAATGTACCTGACTAGTCAGTATCTTAAAACCTATGGATTGCTATGTCTCCAAAAGAGAACCAAGCGTGTGTACAGGGGCATAAATGCAGCAGTGATAGGATTGGAGAGGTTCGGTGAGCAAATAAAGACCCTTTGAAGTCATATTGCATGGTACCCATTCCACGGGTCTCAACTCTCAAGGTTTAAGGTATTCTCCCTTCAGCTAAAACATGCATGTGGAACCCAGAGTATGATCAACCGTGTGAACGGGAGACGTGTTCAAATATGTCTCAGTTTTCCTCCCCTGGTACTCGGGTGCAACATTTCAGACGCTTTACTAACACTCTCCCACTTGGAGAGTCAGCGCCTTTAACCTCCTGTTTGGCCCAGTTTGCAATTTCTGCGGAAGATGAACAGGAATAGGGAGAACCAATGAGAGACTAGCTGGAGGTGTCTGGACGGGCAAATTTAACTCTCATTTCCCACCAGGAAGAGGAATTAACCAAAGGCTCAGCGTGCCGTGCCGGAACCAGATTAGGGCCTGAAGCCATCCTGCGGTGTTGCGGCCAGCTCAAAAGAAAGCGAGTTGAAGAAAGGAGCTCAGGGGCACTGTAATTCACAAACCTGCAGAGTTATAAATGACAGCTATCGTCCAAAAATATACTGAAGTAAGGCTGCCAAGAGGACTTGAGAGCGGGGCAGAATTGCAGGAAACCGATTTCAGGAGGTAGACTGGAATTGCATTGAAAGCATAGGAAAAGAGGCAGAACATCCACAATGATGCACTTGGCCCAAAGGGGCGTATGCGTTTTTTCCTGAATATATTCAGGAAAAAACGCATACGCCATTTTTGGCCAACCAAGCAAACTTGCAAAGGAAATCTGCACTACAATGAAGTCTCACTTCCGCCAGGTCAAAAGGGCCATCTGAAAAGAGTGTAAAATCCAGAAAGGCAGGACAGGCCATGGAGAACTGGGGGCCTTGTTATGCTGATGGGTGGGATGTAAATTGCCAACAGACACTTGGGAGAAGTGTATGGTGTTTCCTGAAACATCTAAAAAACAAAGCAACAGAGCCTAGGGCACTTCCACTTATGGTCCTATAGCTTAGGGAAATTAAAATCAAAAAGACACAGCCACCCCAAAGTTTGGAACGGCTCTGTTTACAAGAACCTCGTTTACAGTACAAGTTCAACATCGCAGAAAGTGAAAAATGGATAAAGAAGTTGTGGTATTTACTTACAAAGCAATATCACTCAGCAATGAAATCTATGTCATCAAGCCCGTAGCAGCATAATGAGTGGATTCAGGTACGATGATTCTAACTGAAATAAGTCACACAGAAAAAGAAACATCATAAGTTATCACTAATACACGGAATATAAACTTGGCTACACAGGAACTGAATTCCAAAACAGAACAGGGTCTCAAATTTAGAAAACCAACTTATGCTTGCTTAAGGGGAAAGGTGAGTTGGGGTGCTGCATAAAACCAGAGATTGAAATGAGCACAGATAAAGTTCCTTAAGCCAAATATGGAATAGACAAGTGCTACTCCTTGCTCAACGAAATGGACTCAACACCCCATATTAAATGCCTAAGAATGTAACTGACTAGTAAGGATCTTAAAACCTATGGATTGCTATGTCTCCAAAAGAGAACCAAGCGTGTGTACAGGGGCATAAACGCAGCAGTGATAGGATTGGAGAGGTTCGGTGAGCAAATGAAGACCCTTTGAAGTCATATTGCATGGTACCCATTCCACGGGTCTCAACTCTCCAGGTTTAAGGTATTCTTCCTTCAGCTAAAACATGCATGTGGAACCCAGAGTATGATCAACCGTGTGAACGGGAGACGTGTTCCAATATGTCTCAGTTTTCCTCCCCTGGTACTCGGGTGCAACATTCCAGACGCTTTACTAACACTCTCCCACTTGGAGAGTCAGCGCCTTTAACCTCCTGTTTGGCCCAGTTTGCAATTTCTGCGGAAGATGAACAGGAATAGGGAGAACCAATGAGAGACTAGCTGGAGGTGTCTGGACAGGCAAATTTAACTCTCATTTCCCACCAGGAAGAGGAATTAACCAAAGGCTCAGTGTGCCGTGCCGGAACCAGATTAGGGCCTGAAGCCATCCTGCGGTGTTGCGGCCAGCTCAAAAGAAAGCGAGTTGAAGAAAGGAGCTCAGGGGCACTGTAATTCACAAACCTGCAGAGTTATAAATGACAGCTATCGTCCAAAAATATACTGAAGTAAGGCTGCCAAGAGGACTTGAGAGCGGGGCAGAATTGCAGGAAATCGATTTCAGGAGGTAGACTGGAATTGCATTGAAAGCATAGGAAAAGAGGCAGAACGTCCACAATGATGCACTTGGCCCAAAAGGGCGTATGCGTTTTTTCCTGAATATATTCAGGAAAAAACGCATACGCCCTTTTTGGCCAACCAAGCAAACTTGCAAAGGAAATCTGCACTACAATGAAGTCTCACTTCCGCCAGGTCAAAAGGGCCATCTGAAAAAAGTGTAAAATCCAGAAAGGCAGGACAGGCCATGGAGAACTGGGAGCCTTGTTATGCTGATGGGTGGGATGTAAATTGCCAACAGACACTCGGGAGAAGTGTATGGTGTTTCCTGAAACATCTAAAAAACAAAGCAACAGAGCCTAGGGCACTTCCACTTATGGTCCTATAGTTTAGGGAAATTAAAATCAAAAAGACACAGCCACCCCAAAGTTTGGGACGCCTCTGTTTACAAGAACCTCGTTTACAGTACAAGTTCAACATCGCAGAAAGTGAAAAATGGATAAAGAAGTTGTGGTATTTACTTACAAAGCAATATCACTCAGCAATGAAATCTATGTCAACAGGCCCTTAGCAGCACAATGAGTGGATTCAGGTATGATGATTCTAACTGAAATAAGTCACACAGAAAAAGAAACATCATAAGATATCAGTAATACACGGAATGTAAACTTGGCTACACAGGAACTGAATTACAGACCAGAACAGGGTCTCAAATTTAGAAAACCAACGTATGCTTGCTTAAGGGGAAAGGTGAGTTGGGGTGCTGCATAAAACCAGAGACTGAAATGAGCACAGATAAAGTTCCTTAAGCCAAATATGGAATAGACAAGAGCTACTCCTTGCTCAACGAAATGGACTCAACACCGCACATTAAATGCCTAAGAATGTACCTGACTAGTAAATATCTTAAAACCTATGGATTGCTATGTCTCCGAAAGAGAATCAAGCATGTGTACAGGGGCATAAACGCAGCAGTGATAGGATTGGAGAGGTTCGGTGAGCAAATGAAGACCCTTTGAAGTCATATTGCATGGTACCCATTCCACAGGTTTCAACTACCCATGTTTAAGGTATTCTTCCTTCAGCTAAAACATGGATGTGGAACCTAGAGTATGATCAACCATGTGATCGGGAGACGTGTTCAAATATGTCTCAGTTTTCGTACCCTGGTACTCGGGTGCAACATTCCAGATGCTTTACTAACACTCTCCCGACTTGGAGAGTCAGTCCCTTTAACCTCCTGTTTGGCCCAGTTTGCAATTTCTGCGGAAGATGAACAGGAATAGCGAGAACCAATGAGAGACTAGCTGGAGGTGTCTGGACGGGCAAATTTAACTCTCATTTCCCACCAGGAAGTGGAATTAAGCAAAGGTTCAGCGTGCCGTGCCGGAACCAGATTAGGGCCTGAAGCCATCCTGCGGTGTTGCGGCCAGCTCACCAGAAAGCGAGTTGAAGAAAGGAGCTCAGGGGCACTGTAATTCACAAACCTGCAGAGTTATAAATGACAGCTATCGTCCAAAAATATACTGAAGTAAGGCTGCCAAGAGGATTTGAAAGCGGGGCAGAATTGCAGGAAACCGATTTCAGGAGGTAGACTGGAATTGCATTGAAAGCATAGGAAAAGAGGCAGAACGTCCACAATGATGCACTTGGCCCAAAAGGGCGTATGCGTTTTTTCCTGAATATATTCAGGAAAAAAAGCATACGCACTTTTTGGCCAACCAAGCAAACTTGCAAAGGAAATCTGCACTACAATGAAGTCTCACTTCCCCCAGGTCAAAAGGGCCATCTGAAAAAAGTGTAAAATCCAGAAAGGCAGGACAGGCCATGGAGAACTGGGAGCCTTGTTATGCTGATGGGTGGGATGTAAATTGCCAACAGACACTTGGGAGAAGTGTATGGTGTTTCCTGAAACATCTAAAAAACAAAGCAACAGAGCCTAGGGCACTTCCACTTATGGTCCTATACCTTAGGGAAATTAAAATCAAAAAGACACAGCCACCCCAAAGTTTGGGATTCCTCTGTTTACAAGAACCTCATTTACCGTACAAGTTCAATATCACAGAAAGTGAAAAATGGATAAAGAACTTGTGGTACTTACGTACAATGCAGTATCACTCAGCAATGAAATCTAGGTCATCAGGCCCGTAGCAGCATAATGAGTGGATTCAGGTACGATGATTCTAACTGAAATAAGTCACACAGAAAAAGAAACATCATAAGATATCACTAATACACGGAATGTAAACTTGGCTACACAGGAACTAAATTCCAAAACAGAACAGGGTCTCAAATTTAGAAAACCAACTTATGCTTGCTTAAGGGGAAAGGTGAGTTGGGGTGCTGCATAAAACCAGAGATTGAAATGAGCACAGATAAAGTTCCTTAAGCCAAATATGGAATAGACAAGAGCTACTCCTTGCTCAACGAAATGGACTCAACACCCCATATTAAACGCCTAAGAATGTTCCTGACTAGTAAGTATCTTAAAACCTATGGATTGCTATGTCTCCGAAAGAGAATCAAGCATGTGTACAGGGGCATAAACGCAGCAGTGATAGGATTGGAGAGGTTCGGTGAGCAAATGAAGACCCTTTGAAGTCATATTGCATGGTACCCATTACACGGGTCTCAACTCTCCAGGTTTAAGGTATTCTTCCTTCAGCTACAATATGCATGTGGAACCTAGAGTATGATCAACCATGTGATCGGGAGACGTGTTCAAATATGTCTCAGTTTTCATACCCTGGTACTCGGGTGCAACATTCCAGACGCTTTACTAACACTCTTCCGACTTGGAGAGTAAGTCCCTTTAACCTCCTGTTTGGCCCAGTTTGCAATTTCTGCGGAAGATGAACAGGAATAGCGAGAACCAATGAGAGACTAGCTGGAGGTGTCTGGACGGGCAAATTTAACTCTCATTTCCCACCAGGAAGAGGAATTAACCAAAGGCTCAACGTGCCGTGCCGGAACCAGATTAGGGCCTGAAGCCATCCTGCGGTGTTGCGGCCAGCTCACAAGAAAGTGAGTTGAAGAAAGGAGCTCAGGGGCACTGTAATTCACAAACCTGCAGAGTTATAAATGACAGCTATCGTCCAAAAATATACTGAAGTAAGGCTGCCAAGAGGACTTGAAAGCGGGGCAGAATTGCAGGAAACCGATTTCAGGAGGTAGACTGGAATTGCATTGAAAGCATAGGAAAAGAGGCAGAACGTCCACAATGATGCACTTGGCCCAAAAGGGCGTATGCGTTTTTTCCTGAATATATTCAGGAAAAAACGCATACGCCCTTTTTGGCCAACCAAGCAAGCTTGCAAAGGAAATCTGCACTACAATGAAGTCTCACTTCCCCCCGGTCAAAAGGGCCATCTGAAAAAAGTGTAATATCCAGAAAGGCAGGACAGGCCATGGAGAACTGGGAGCCTTGTTATGCTGATGGGCGGGATGTAAACTGCCAACAGACACTCGGGAGAAGTGTATGGTGTTTCCTGAAACATCTAAAAAACAAAGCAACAGAGCCTAGGGCACTTCCACTTATGGTCCTATAGCTTAGGGAAATTAAAATCAAAAAGACACAGCCACCCCAAAGTTTGGGACGGCTCTGTTTACAAGAACCTCGTTTACAGTACAAGTTCAACATCGCAGAAAGTGAAAAATGGATAAAGAACTTGTGGTACTTACGTACAATGCAGTATCACTCATCAATGAAATCTATGTCATCAGGCCCGTAGCAGAATAATGAGTGGACTCAGGTACGATGATTCTAACTGAAATAAGTCACACAGAAAAAGAAACATCATAAGATATCACTAATACATGGAATGTAAACTTGGCTACACAGGAACTGAATTCCAAAACAGAACACGGTCTCAAGTTTAGAAAACCAACTTATGCTTGCTTAAGGGGAAAGGTGAGTTGGGGTGCTGCATAAAACCAGAGATTGAAATGAGCACAGATAAAGTTCCTTAAGCCAAATATGGAATAGACAAGTGCTACTCCTTGCTCAACGAAATGGACTCAACACCCCATATTAAATGCCTAAGAATGTACCTGACTAGTAAGTATCTTAAAACCTATGGATTGCTATGTCTCCAAAAGAGAACCAAGCGTGTGTACAGGGGCATAAACGCAGCAGTGATAGGATTGGAGAGGTTCGGTGAGCAAATGAAGACCCTTTGAAGTCATATTGCATGGTACCCATTCCACGGGTCTCAACTCTCCAGGTTTAAGGTATTCTTCCTTCAGCTAAAACATGCATGTGGAACCCAGAGTATGATCAACCGTGTGAACGGGTGACGTGTTCAAATATGTCTCAGTTTTCCTCCCCTGGTACTCGGGTGCAACATTCCAGACGCTTTACTAACACTCTCCCACTTGGAGAGTCAGCGCCTTTAACCTCCTGTTTGGCCCAGTTTGCAATTTCTGCGGAAGATGAACAGGAATAGGGAGAACCAATGAGAGACTAGCTGGAGGTGTCTGGACAGGCAAATTTAACTCTCATTTCCCACCAGGAAGAGGAATTAACCAAAGGCTCAGTGTGCCGTGCCGGAACCAGATTAGGGCCTGAAGCCATCCTGCGGTGTTGCGGCCAGCTCAAAAGAAAGCGAGTTGAAGAAAGGAGCTCAGGGGCACTGTAATTCACAAACCTGCAGAGTTATAAATGACAGCTATCGTCCAAAAATATACTGAAGTAAGGCTGCCAAGAGGACTTGAGAGCGGGGCAGAATTGCAGGAAATCGATTTCAGGAGGTAGACTGGAATTGCATTGAAAGCATAGGAAAAGAGGCAGAACGTCCACAATGATGCACTTGGCCCAAAAGGGCGTATGCGTTTTTTCCTGAATATATTCAGGAAAAAACGCATACGCCCTTTTTGGCCAACCAAGCAAACTTGCAAAGGAAATCTGCACTACAATGAAGTCTCACTTCCGCCAGGTCAAAAGGGCCATCTGAAAAAAGTGTAAAATCCAGAAAGGCAGGACAGGCCATGGAGAACTGGGAGCCTTGTTATGCTGATGGGTGGGATGTAAATTGCCAACAGACACTCGGGAGAAGTGTATGGTGTTTCCTGAAACATCTAAAAAACAAAGCAACAGAGCCTAGGGCACTTCCACTTATGGTCCTATAGCTTAGGGAAATTAAAATCAAAAAGACACAGCCACCCCAAAGTTTGGGACGGCTCTGTTTACAAGAACCTCGTTTACAGTACAAGTTCAACATCGCAGAAAGTGAAAAATGGATAAAGAAGTTGTGGTATTTACTTACAAAGCAATATCACTCAGCAATGAAATCTATGTCATCAGGCCCTTAGCAGCACAATGAGTGGATTCAGGTATGATGATTCTAACTGAAATAAGTCACACAGAAAAAGAAACATCATAAGATATCAGTAATACACGGAATGTAAACTTGGCTACACACAAACTGAATTACAGACCAGAACAGGGTCTCAAATTTAGAAAACCAACGTATGCTTGCTTAAGGGGAAAGGTGAGTTGGGGTGCTGCATAAAACCAGAGACTGAAATGAGCACAGATAAAGTTCCTTAAGCCAAATATGGAATAGACAAGAGCTACTCCTTGCTCAACGAAATGGACTCAACACCCCACATTAAATGCCTAAGAATGTACCTGACTAGTAAATATCTTAAAACCTATGGATTGCTATGTCTCCGAAAGAGAATCAAGCATGTGTACAGGGGCATAAACGCAGCAGTGATAGGATTGGAGAGGTTCGGTGAGCAAATGAAGACCCTTTGAAGTCATATTGCATGGTACCCATTCCACAGGTTTCAACTACCCATGTTTAAGGTATTCTTCCTTCAGCTAAAACATGGATGTGGAACCTAGAGTATGATCAACCATGTGATCGGGAGACGTGTTCAAATATGTCTCAGTTTTCGTACCCTGGTACTCGGGTGCAACATTCCAGACGCTTTACTAACACTCTCCCGACTTGGAGAGTCAGTCCCTTTAACCTCCTGTTTGGCCCAGTTTGCAATTTCTGCGGAAGATGAACAGGAATAGCGAGAACCAATGAGAGACTAGCTGGAGGTGTCTGGACGGGCAAATTTAACTCTCATTTCCCACCAGGAAGAGGAATTAAGCAAAGGTTCAGCGTGCCGTGCCGGAACCAGATTAGGGCCTGAAGCCATCCTGCGGTGTTGCGGCCAGCTCACCAGAAAGCGAGTTGAAGAAAGGAGCTCAGGGGCACTGTAATTCACAAACCTGCAGAGTTATAAATGACAGCTATCGTCCAAAAATATACTGAAGTAAGGCTGCCAAGAGGACTTGAAAGCGGGGCAGAATTGCAGGAAACCGATTTCAGGAGGTAGACTGGAATTGCATTGAAAGCATAGGAAAAGAGGCAGAACGTCCACAATGATGCACTTGGACCAAAAGGGCGTATGCGTTTTTTCCTTAATATATTCAGGAAAAAAAGCATACGCCCATTTTGGCCAACCAAGCAAACTTGCAAAGGAAATCTGCACTACAATGAAGTCTCACTTCCCCCAGGTCAAAAGGGCCATCTGAAAAAAGTGTAAAATCCAGAAAGGCAGGACAGGCCATGGAGAACTGGGAGCCTTGTTATGCTGATGGGTGGGATGTAAATTGCCAACAGACACTTGGGAGAAGTGTATGGTGTTTCCTGAAACATCTAAAAAACAAAGCAACAGAGCCTAGGGCACTTCCACTTATGGTCCTATAGCTTAGGGAAATTAAAATCAAAAAGACACAGCCACCCCAAAGTTTGGGATTCCTCTGTTTACAAGAACCTCGTTTACCATACAAGTTCAATATCACAGAAAGTGAAAAATGGATAAAGAACTTGTGGTACTTACGTACAATGCAGTATCACTCAGCAATGAAATCTAGGTCATCAGGCCCGTAGCAGCATAATGAGTGGATTCAGGTACGATGATTCTAACTGAAATAAGTCACACAGAAAAAGAAACATCATAAGATATCACTAATACACGGAATGTAAACTTGGCTACACAGGAACTAAATTCCAAAACAGAACAGGGTCTCAAATTTAGAAAACCAACTTATGCTTGCTTAAGGGGAAAGGTGAGTTGGGGTGCTGCATAAAACCAGAGATTGAAATGAGCACAGATAAAGTTCCTTAAGCCAAATATGGAATAGACAAGAGCTACTCCTTGCTCAACGAAATGGACTCAACACCCCATATTAAACGCCTAAGAATGTTCCTGACTAGTAAGTATCTTAAAACCTATGGATTGCTATGTCTCCGAAAGAGAATCAAGCATGTGTACAGGGGCATAAACGCAGCAGTGATAGGATTGGAGAGGTTCGGTGAGCAAATGAAGACCCTTTGAAGTCATATTGCATGGTACCCATTACACGGGTCTCAACTCTCCAGGTTTAAGGTATTCTTCCTTCAGCTACAATATGCATGTGGAACCTAGAGTATGATCAACCATGTGATCGGGAGACGTGTTCAAATATGTCTCAGTTTTCATACCCTGGGACTCGGGTGCAACATTCCAGACGCTTTACTAACACTCTTCCGACTTGGAGAGTAAGTCCCTTTAACCTCCTGTTTGGCCCAGTTTGCAATTTCTGCGGAAGATGAACAGGAATAGCGAGAACCAATGAGAGACTAGCTGGAGGTGTCTGGACGGGCAAATTTAACTCTCATTTCCCACCAGGAAGAGGAATTAACCAAAGGCTCAACGTGCCGTGCCGGAACCAGATTAGGGCCTGAAGCCATCCTGCGGTGTTGCGGCCAGCTCACAAGAAAGTGAGTTGAAGAAAGGAGCTCAGGGGCACTGTAATTCACAAACCTGCAGAGTTATAAATGACAGCTATCGTCCAAAAATATACTGAAGTAAGGCTGCCAAGAGGACTTGAAAGCGGGGCAGAATTGCAGGAAACCGATTTCAGGAGGTAGACTGGAATTGCATTGAAAGCATAGGAAAAGAGGCAGAACGTCCACAATGATGCACTTGGCCCAAAAGGGCGTATGCGTTTTTTCCTGAATATATTCAGGAAAAAACGCATACGCCCTTTTTGGCCAACCAAGCAAGCTTGCAAAGGAAATCTGCACTACAATGAAGTCTCACTTCCCCCCGGTCAAAAGGGCCATCTGAAAAAAGTGTAATATCCAGAAAGGCAGGACAGGCCATGGAGAACTGGGAGCCTTGTTATGCTGATGGGCGGGATGTAAACTGCCAACAGACACTCGGGAGAAGTGTATGGTGTTTCCTGAAACATCTAAAAAACAAAGCAACAGAGCCTAGGGCACTTCCACTTATGGTCCTATAGCTTAGGGAAATTAAAATCAAAAAGACACAGCCACCCCAAAGTTTGGGACGGCTCTGTTTACAAGAACCTCGTTTACAGTACAAGTTCAACATCGCAGAAAGTGAAAAATGGATAAAGAACTTGTGGTACTTACGTACAATGCAGTATCACTCATCAATGAAATCTATGTCATCAGGCCCGTAGCAGAATAATGAGTGGACTCAGGTACGATGATTCTAACTGAAATAAGTCACACAGAAAAAGAAACATCATAAGATATCACTAATACACGGAATGTAAACTTGGCTACACAGGAACTGAATTCCAAAACAGAACACGGTCTCAAGTTTAGAAAACCAACTTATGCTTGCTTAAGGGGAAAGGTGAGTTGGGGTGCTGCATAAAACCAGAGATTGAAATGAGCACAGATAAAGTTCCTTAAGCCAAATATGGAATAGACAAGTGCTACTCCTTGCTCAACGAAATGGACTCAACACCCCATATTAAATGCCTAAGAATGTACCTGACTAGTAAGTATCTTAAAACCTATGGATTGCTATGTCTCCAAAAGAGAACCAAGCGTGTGTACAGGGGCATAAACGCAGCAGTGATAGGATTGGAGAGGTTCGGTGAGCAAATGAAGACCCTTTGAAGTCATATTGCATGGTACCCATTCCACGGGTCTCAACTCTCCAGGTTTAAAGTATTCTTCCTTCAGCTAAAACATGCATGTGGAACCCAGAGTATGATCAACCGTGTGAACGGGTGACGTGTTCAAATATGTCTCAGTTTTCCTCCCCTGGTACTCGGGTGCAACATTCCAGACGCTTTACTAACACTCTCCCACTTGGAGAGTCAGCGCCTTTAACCTCCTGTTTGGCCCAGTTTGCAATTTCTGCGGAAGATGAACAGGAATAGGGAGAACCAATGAGAGACTAGCTGGAGGTGTCTGGACAGGCAAATTTAACTCTCATTTCCCACCAGGAAGAGGAATTAACCAAAGGCTCAGTGTGCCGTGCCGGAACCAGATTAGGGCCTGAAGCCATCCTGCGGTGTTGCGGCCAGCTCAAAAGAAAGCGAGTTGAAGAAAGGAGCTCAGGGGCACTGTAATTCACAAACCTGCAGAGTTATAAATGACAGCTATCGTCCAAAAATATACTGAAGTAAGGCTGCCAAGAGGACTTGAGAGCGGGGCAGAATTGCAGGAAATCGATTTCAGGAGGTAGACTGGAATTGCATTGAAAGCATAGGAAAAGAGGCAGAACGTCCACAATGATGCACTTGGCCCAAAAGGGCGTATGCGTTTTTTCCTGAATATATTCAGGAAAAAACGCATACGCCCTTTTTGGCCAACCAAGCAAACTTGCAAAGGAAATCTGCACTACAATGAAGTCTCACTTCCGCCAGGTCAAAAGGGCCATCTGAAAAAAGTGTAAAATCCAGAAAGGCAGGACAGGCCATGGAGAACTGGGAGCCTTGTTATGCTGATGGGTGGGATGTAAATTGCCAACAGACACTCGGGAGAAGTGTATGGTGTTTCCTGAAACATCTAAAAAACAAAGCAACAGAGCCTAGGGCACTTCCACTTATGGTCCTATAGCTTAGGGAAATTAAAATCAAAAAGACACAGCCACCCCAAAGTTTGGGACGGCTCTGTTTACAAGAACCTCGTTTACAGTACAAGTTCAACATCGCAGAAAGTGAAAAATGGATAAAGAAGTTGTGGTATTTACTTACAAAGCAATATCACTCAGCAATGAAATCTATGTCATCAGGCCCTTAGCAGCACAATGAGTGGATTCAGGTATGATGATTCTAACTGAAATAAGTCACACAGAAAAAGAAACATCATAAGATATCAGTAATACACGGAATGTAAACTTGGCTACACACAAACTGAATTACAGACCAGAACAGGGTCTCAAATTTAGAAAACCAACGTATGCTTGCTTAAGGGGAAAGGTGAGTTGGGGTGCTGCATAAAACCAGAGACTGAAATGAGCACAGATAAAGTTCCTTAAGCCAAATATGGAATAGACAAGAGCTACTCCTTGCTCAACGAAATGGACTCAACACCCCACATTAAATGCCTAAGAATGTACCTGACTAGTAAATATCTTAAAACCTATGGATTGCTATGTCTCCGAAAGAGAATCAAGCATGTGTACAGGGGCATAAACGCAGCAGTGATAGGATTGGAGAGGTTCGGTGAGCAAATGAAGACCCTTTGAAGTCATATTGCATGGTACCCATTCCACAGGTTTCAACTACCCATGTTTAAGGTATTCTTCCTTCAGCTAAAACATGGATGTGGAACCTAGAGTATGATCAACCATGTGATCGGGAGACGTGTTCAAATATGTCTCAGTTTTCGTACCCTGGTACTCGGGTGCAACATTCCAGACGCTTTACTAACACTCTCCCGACTTGGAGAGTCAGTCCCTTTAACCTCCTGTTTGGCCCAGTTTGCAATTTCTGCGGAAGATGAACAGGAATAGCGAGAACCAATGAGAGACTAGCTGGAGGTGTCTGGACGGGCAAATTTAACTCTCATTTCCCACCAGGAAGAGGAATTAAGCAAAGGTTCAGCGTGCCGTGCCGGAACCAGATTAGGGCCTGAAGCCATCCTGCGGTGTTGCGGCCAGCTCACCAGAAAGCGAGTTGAAGAAAGGAGCTCAGGGGCACTGTAATTCACAAACCTGCAGAGTTATAAATGACAGCTATCGTCCAAAAATATACTGAAGTAAGGCTGCCAAGAGGACTTGAAAGCGGGGCAGAATTGCAGGAAACCGATTTCAGGAGGTAGACTGGAATTGCATTGAAAGCATAGGAAAAGAGGCAGAACGTCCACAATGATGCACTTGGACCAAAAGGGCGTATGCGTTTTTTCCTTAATATATTCAGGAAAAAAAGCATACGCCCATTTTGGCCAACCAAGCAAACTTGCAAAGGAAATCTGCACTACAATGAAGTCTCACTTCCCCCAGGTCAAAAGGGCCATCTGAAAAAAGTGTAAAATCCAGAAAGGCAGGACAGGCCATGGAGAACTGGGAGCCTTGTTATGCTGATGGGTGGGATGTAAATTGCCAACAGACACTTGGGAGAAGTGTATGGTGTTTCCTGAAACATCTAAAAAACAAAGCAACAGAGCCTAGGGCACTTCCACTTATGGTCCTATAGCTTAGGGAAATTAAAATCAAAAAGACACAGCCACCCCAAAGTTTGGGATTCCTCTGTTTACAAGAACCTCGTTTACCGTACAAGTTCAATATCACAGAAAGTGAAAAATGGATAAAGAACTTGTGGTACTTACGTACAATGCAGTATCACTCAGCAATGAAATCTATGTCATCAGGCCCGTAGCAGCATAATGAGTGGATTCAGGTACGATGATTCTAACTGAAATAAGTCACACAGAAAAAGAAACATCATAAGATATCACTAATACACGGAATGTAAACTTGGCTACACAGGAACTAAATTCCAAAACAGAACAGGGTCTCAAATTTAGAAAACCAACTTATGCTTGCTTAAGGGGAAAGGTGAGTTGGGGTGCTGCATAAAACCAGAGATTGAAATGAGCACAGATAAAGTTCCTTAAGCCAAATATGGAATAGACAAGAGCTACTCCTTGCTCAACGAAATGGACTCAACACCCCATATTAAATGCCTAAGAATGTACCTGACTAGTAAGTATCTTAAAACCTATGGATTGCTATGTCTCTGAAAGAGAATCAAGCATGTGTACAGGGGCATAAACGCAGCAGTGATAGGATTGGAGAGGTTCGGTGAGCAAATGAAGACCCTTTGAAGTCATATTGCATGGTACCCATTACACGGGTCTCAACTCTCCAGGTTTAAGGTATTCTTCATTCAGCTACAATATGCATGTGGAACCTAGAGTATGATCAACCATGTGATCGGGAGACGTGTTCAAATATGTCTCAGTTTTCATACCCTGGTACTCAGGTGCAACATTCCAGACGCTTTACTAACACTCTTCTGACTTGGAGAATAAGTCCCTTTAACCTCCTGTTTGGCCCAGTTTGCAATTTCTGCGGAAGATGAACAGGAATAGCGAGAACCAATGAGAGACTAGCTGGAGGTGTCTGGACGGGCAAATTTAACTCTCATTTCCCACCAGGAAGAGGAATTAACCAAAGGCTCAACGTGCCGTGCCGGAACCAGATTAGGGCCTGAAGCCATCCTGCGGTGTTGCGGCCAGCTCACAAGAAAGTGAGTTGAAGAAAGGAGCTCAGGGGCACTGTAATTCACAAACCTGCAGAGTTATAAATGACAGCTATCGTCCAAAAATATACTGAAGTAAGGCTGCCAAGAGGACTTGAAAGCGGGGCAGAATTGCAGGAAACCGATTTCAGGAGGTAGACTGGAATTGCATTGAAAGCATAGGAAAAGAGGCAGAACGTCCACAATGATGCACTTGGCCAAAAAGGGCGTATGCGTTTTTTCCTGAATATATTCAGGAAAAAACTCATACGCCCTTTTTGGCCAATCAAGCAAGCTTGCAAAGGAAATCTGCACTACAATGAAGTCTCACTTCCCGCCGGTCAAAAGGGCCATCTGAAAAAAGTGTAAAATCCAGAAAGGCAGGACAGGCCATGGAGAACTGGGAGCCTTGTTATGCTGATGGGCGGGATGTAAACTGCCAACAGACACTCGGGAGAAGTGTATGGTGTTTCCTGAAACATCTAAAAAACAAAGCAACAGAGCCTAGGGCACTTCCACTTATGGTCCTATAGCTTAGGGAAATTAAAATCAAAAAGACACAGCCACCCCAAAGTTTGGGACGGCTCTGTTTACAAGAACCTCGTTTACAGTAGAAGTTCAACACCGCAGAAAGTGAAAAATGGATAAAGAAGTTGTGGTATTTACTTACAAAGCAATATCACTCAGCAATGAAATCTATGTCATCAGGCCCGTAGCAGCATAATGAGTGGATTCAGGTACGATGATTCTAACTGAAATAAGTCACACAGAAAAAGAAACATCATAAGTTATCACTAATACACGGCATGTAAACTTGGCTACACAGGAACTGAATTCCAAAACAGAACAGGGTCTCAAATTTAGAAAACCAACTTATGCTTGCTTAAGGGGAAAGGTGAGTTGGGGTGCTGCATAAAACCAGAGATTGAAATGAGCACAGATAAAGTTCCTTAAGCCAAATATGGAATAGACAAGAGCTACTCCTTGCTCAACGAAATGGACTCAACACCCCATATTAAATGCCTAAGAATGTACCTGACTAGTAAGTATCTTAAAACCTATGGATTGCTATGTCTCCAAAAGAGAATCAAGCGTGTGTACAGGAGCATAAACGCAACAGTGATAGGATTGGAGAGGTTCGGTGAGCAAAGGAAGACCCTTTGAAGTCATATTGCATGGTACCCATTCCACGGGTCTCAACTCTCCAGGTTTAAGGTATTCTTCCTTCAGCTAAAACATGCATGTGGAACCCAGAGTATGATCAACCGTGTGAACGGGAGACGTGTTCCAATATGTCTCAGTTTTCCTCCCCTGGTACTCGGGTGCAACATTCCAGACGCTTTACTAACACTCTCCCCACTTGGAGAGTCAGCGCCTTTAACCTCCTGTTTGGCCCAGTTTGCAATGTCTGCGGAAGATGAACAGGAATAGCGAGAACCAATGAGAGACTAGCTGGAGGTGTCTGGACGGGCAAATTTAACTCTCATTTCCCACCAGGAAGAGGAAATAACCAAAGGCTCAGCGTGCCGTGCCGGAACCAGATTAGGGCCTGAAGCCATCCTGCGGTGTTGCGGCCAGCTCAAAAGAAAGCGAGTTGAAGAAAGGAGCTCAGGGGCACTGTAATTCACAAACCTGCAGAGTTATAAATGACAGCTATCGTCCAAAAATATACTGAAGTAAGGCTGCCAAGAGGACTTGAGAGCGGGGCAGAATTGCAGGAAACCGATTTCAGGAGGTAGACTCGAATTGCATTTAAAGCATAGGAAAAGAGGCAGAACATCCACAATGATGCACTTGGCCCAAAAGGGCGTATGCGTTTTTTCCTGAATATATTCAGGAAAAAACGCATACGCACTTTTTGGCCAACCAAGCAAACTTGCAAAGGAAATCTGCACTACAATGAAGTCTCACTTCCGCCAGGTCAAAAGGGCCATCTGAAAAAAGTGTAAAATCCAGAAAGGCAGGACAGGCCATGGAGAACTGGGAGCCTTGTTATGCTGAAGGGTGGGATGTAAATTGCCAACAGACACTTGGGAGAAGTGTATGGTGTTTCCTGAAACATCTAAAAAACAAAGCAACAGAGCCTAGGGCACTTCCACTTATGGTCCTATAGCTTAGGGAAATTAAAATCAAAAAGACACAGCCACCCCAAAGTTTGGGACGGCTCTGTTTACAAGAACCTCGTTTACAGTACAAGTTCAACATCGCAGAAAGTGAAAAATGGATAAAGAAGTTGTGGTATTTACTTACAAAGCAATATCACTCAGCAATGAAATCTATGTCATCAGGCCCGTAGCAGCATAATGAGTGGATTCAGGTACGATGATTCTAACTGAAATAAGTCACACAGAAAAAGAAACATCATAAGTTATCACTAATACACGGAATGTAAACTTGGCTACACAGGAACTGAATTCCAAAACAGAACAGGGTCTCAAATTTAGAAAACCAACTTATGCTTGCTTAAGGGGAAAGGTTAGTTGGGGTGCTGCATAAAACCAGAGATTGAAATGAGCATAGATAAAGTTCCTTAAGCCAAATATGGAATAGACAAGTGCTACTCCTTGCTCAACGAAATGGACTCAACACCCCATATTAAATGCCTAAGAATGTACCTGACTAGTAAGTATCTTAAAACCTATGGATTGCTATGTCTCCAAAAGAGAACCAAGCGTGTGTACAGGGGCATAAACGCAGCAGTGATAGGATTGGAGAGGTTCGGTGAGCAAATGAAGACCCTTTGAAGTCATATTGCATGGTACCCATTCCACGGGTCTCAACTCTCCAGGTTTAAGGTATTCTTCCTTCAGCTAAAACATGCATGTGGAACCCAGAGTATGATCAACCGTGTGAACGGGAGACGTGTTCAAATATGTCTCAGGTTTCGTACCCTGGTACTCGGGTGCAACATTCCAGACGCTTTACTAACACTCTCCCGACTTGGAGAGTCAGTCCCTTTAACCTCCTGTTTGGCCCAGTTTGCAATTTCTGTGGAAGATGAACAGGAATAGCGAGAACCAATGAGAGACTAGCTGGAGGTGTCTGGACGGGCAAATTTAACTCTCATTTCCCACCAGGAAGAGGAATTAACCAAAGGCTCAGCGTGCCATGCCGGAACCAGATTAGGGCCTGAAGCCATCCTGCGGTGTTGCGGCCAGCTCACAAGAAAGCGAGTTGAAGAAAGGAGCTCAGGGGCACTGTAATTCACAAACCTGCAGAGTTATAAATGACAGCTATCGTCCAAAAATATACTGAAGTAAGGCTGCCAAGAGGACTTGAAAGCAGGGCAGAATTGCAGGAAACCGATTTCAGGAGGTAGACTGGAATTGCATTGAAAGCATAGGAAAAGAGGCAGAACGTCCACAATGATGCACTTGGCCCAAAAGGGCGTATGCGTTTTTTGCTGAATATTTTCAGGAAAAAACGCATACACGCTTTTTGGCCAACCAAGCAAACTTGCAAAGGAAATCTGCACTACAATGAAGTCTCACTTCCCCCCGGTCAAAAGGGCCATCTGAAAAAAGTGTAAAATCCAGAAAGGCAGGACAGGCCATGGAGAACTGGGAGCCTTGTTATGCTGATGGGCGGGATGTAAATTGCCAACAGACACTCGGGAGAAGTGTATGGTGTTTCCTGAAACATCTAAAAAACAAAGCAACAGAGCCTAGGGCACTTCCACTTATGGTCCTATAGCTTAGGGAAATTAAAATCAAAAAGACACAGCCACCCCAAAGTTTGGAACGGCTCTGTTTACAAGAACCTCGTTTACAGTACAAGTTCAACATCGCAGAAAGTGAAAAATGGATAAAGAAGTTGTGGTATTTACTTACAAAGCAATATCACTCAGCAATGAAATCTATGTCATCAGGCCCTTAGCAGCACAATGAGTGGATTCAGGTATGATGATTCTAACTGAAATAAGTCACACAGAAAAAGAAACATCATAAGATATCAGTAATACACGGAATGTAAACTTGGCTACACACAAACTGAATTACAGACCAGAACAGGGTCTCAAATTTAGAAAACCAACTTATGCTTGCTAAAGGGTAAAGGTGAGTTGGGGTGCTGCATAAAACCAGTGACTGAAATGAGCACAGATAAAGTTCCTTAAGCCAAATATGGAATAGACAACAGCTACTCCTTGCTCAACGAAATGGACTCAACACCGCAGATTAAATGCCTAAGAATGTACCTGACTAGTAAATATCTTAAAACCTATGGATTGCTATGTCTCCGAAAGAGAATCAAGCATGTGTACAGGGGCATAAACGCAGCAGTGATAGGATTGGAGAGGTTCGGTGAGCAAATGAAGACCCTTTGAAGTCATATTGCATTGTACCCATTCCACAGGTTTCAACTACCCAGGTTTAAGGTATTCTTCCTTCAGCTAAAACATGCATGTGGAACCTAGAGTATGATCAACCATGTGATCGGGAGAGGTGTTCAAATATGTCTAAGTTTTCGTACCCTGGTACTCGGGTGCAACATTCCAGACGCTTTACTAACACTCTACCGACTTGGAGAGTCAGTCCCTTTAACCTCCTGTTTGGCCCAGTTTGCAATTTCTGCGGAAGATGAACAGGAATAGCGAGAACCAATGAGAGACTAGCTGGAGGTGTCTGGACGGGCAAATTTAACTCTCATTTCCTACCAGGAAGAGGAATTAAGCAAAGGCTCAGCGTGCCATGCCGGAACCAGATTAGGGCCTGAAGCCATACTGCGGTGTTGCGGCCAGCTCAAAAGAAAGCGAGTTGAAGAAAGGAGCTCAGGGGAACTGTAATTCACAAACCTGCAGAGTTATAAAGGACAGCTATCGTCCAAAAATATACTGAAGTAAGGCTGCCAAGAGGACTTGAAAGCGGGGCAGAATTGCAGGAAACCGATTTCAGGAGGTAGACTGGAATTGCATTGAAAGCATAGGAAAAGAGGCAGAACGTCCACAATGATGCACTTGGCCAAAAAGGGCGTATGCGTTTTTTCCTGAATATATTCAGGAAAAAACGCATACGCCCTTTTTGGCCAACCAAGCAAGCTTGCAAAGGAAATCTGCACTACAATGAAGTCTCACTTCCCCCCGGTCAAAACGGCCATCTGAAAAAAGTGTAAAATCCAGAAAGGCAGGACAGGCCATGGAGAACTGGGAGCCTTGTTATGCTGATGGGCGGGATGTAAATTGCCAACAGACACTCGGGAGAAGTGTATGGTGTTTCCTGAAACATCTAAAAAACAAAGCAACAGAGCCTAGGGCACTTCCACTTATGGTCCTATAGCTTAGGGAAATTAAAATCAAAAAGACACAGCCACCCCAAAGTTTGGGACGCCTCTGTTTACAAGAATCTAGTTTACAGTACAAGTTCAATATCACAGAAAGTGAAAAATGGATAAAGAACTTGTGGTACTTACGTAAAATGCAGTAACACTCAGCAATGATATCTATGTCATCAGGCCCGTAGCAGCATAATGAGTGGATTCAGGTATGATGATTCTAACTGAAATAAGTCACACAGAAAAAGAAACATCATAAGATATCACTAATACACGGAATGTAAACTTGGCTACACAGGAACTGAATTCCAAAACAGAACAGGGTCTCAAGTTTAGAAAACCAACTTATGCTTGCTTAAGGGGAAAGGTGAGTTGGGGTGCTGCATAAAACCAGAGATTGAAATGAGCACAGATAAAGTTCCTTAAGCCAAATATGGAATAGACAAGAGCTACTCCTTGTTCAACGAAATGGACTCAACACCCCATATTAAATGCCTAAGAATGTACCTGACTAGTAAGTATCTTAAAACCTATGGATTGCTATGTCTCCGAAAGAGAATCAAGCATGTGTACAGGGGCATAAACGCAGCAGTGATAGGATTGGAGAGGTTCGGTGAGCAAATGAAGACCCTTTGAAGTCATATTGCATGGTACCCATTACACGGGTCTCAACTCTCCAGGTTTAAGGTATTCTTCCTTCAGCTACAATATGCATGTGGAACCTAGAGTATGATCAACCATGTGATCGGGAGACATGTTCAAATATGTCTCAGTTTTCCTCCCCTGGTACTCGGGTGAAACATTCCAGACGCTTTACTAACACTCTTCCGACTTGGAGAGTAAGTCCCTTTAACCTCCTGTTTGGCCCAGTTTGCAATTTCTGCGGAAGATGAACAGGAATAGCAAGAACCAATGAGAGACTAGCTGGAGGTGTCTGGACGGGCAAATTTAACTCTCATTTCCCACCAGGAAGAGGAATTAACCAAAGGCTGAGCGTGCCGTGCCAGAAACAGATTAGGGCCTGAAGCCATCCTGCGGTGTTGCGGCCAGCTAACAAGAAAGTGAGTTGAAGAAAGGAGCTCAGGGGCACTGTAATTCACAAACCTGCAGAGTTATAAATGACAGCTATCGTCCAAAAATATACTGAAGTAAGGCTGCCAAGAGGACTTGAAAGCGGGGCAGAATTGCAGGAAACCGATTTCAGGAGGTAGACTGGAATTGCATTGAAAGCATAGGATTAGAGGCAGAACGTCCACAATGTTGCACTTGGCCAAAAAGGGCGTATGCGTTTTTTCCTGAATATATTCAGGAAAAAACGCATACGCCCTTTTTGGCCAACCAAGCAAGCTTGCAAAGGAAACCTGCACTACAATGAAGTCTCACTTCCCCCAGGTCAAAAGGGCCATCTGAAAAAAGTGTAAAATCCAGAAAGGCAGGACAGGCCATGGAGAACTGGGAGCCTTGTTATGCTGATGGGCGGGATGTAAATTGCCAACAGACACTCGGGAGAAGTGTATGGTGTTTCCTGAAACATCTAAAAAACAAAGCAACAGAGCCTAGGGCACTTCCACTTATGGTCCTATAGCTTAGGGAAATTAAAATCAAAAAGACACAGCCACCCCAAAGTTTGGGACGGCTCTGTTTACAAGAACCTCGTTTACAGTACAAGTTCAACACCGCAGAAAGTGAAAAATGGATAAAGAAGTTGTGGTATTTACTTACAAAGCAATATCACTCAGCAATGAAATCTATGTCATCAGGCCCGTAGCAGCATAATGAGTGGATTCAGGTACGATGATTCTAACTGAAATAAGTCACACAGAAAAAGAAACATCATAAGTTATCACTAATACACGGCATGTAAACTTGGCTACACAGGAACTGAATTCCAAAACAGAACAGGGTCTCAAATTTAGAAAACCAACTTATGCTTGCTTAAGGGGAAAGGTGAGTTGGGGTGCTGCATAAAACCAGAGATTGAAATGAGCACAGATAAAGTTCCTTAAGCCAAATATGGAATAGACAAGAGCTACTCCTTGCTCAACGAAATGGACTCAACACCCCATATTAAATGCCTAAGAATGTACCTGACTAGTAAGTATCTTAAAACCTATGGATTGCTATGTCTCCAAAAGAGAATCAAGCGTGTGTACAGGAGCATAAACGCAGCAGTGATAGGATTGGAGAGGTTCGGTGAGCAAAGGAAGACCCTTTGAAGTCATATTGCATGGTACCCATTCCACGGGTCTCAACTCTCCAGGTTTAAGGTATTCTTCCTTCAGCTAAAACATGCATGTGGAACCCAGAGTATGATCAACCGTGTGAACGGGAGACGTGTTCCAATATGTCTCAGTTTTCCTCCCCTGGTACTCGGGTGCAACATTCCAGACGCTTTACTAACACTCTCCCCACTTGGAGAGTCAGCGCCTTTAACCTCCTGTTTGGCCCAGTTTGCAATGTCTGCGGAAGATGAACAGGAATAGCGAGAACCAATGAGAGACTAGCTGGAGGTGTCTGGACGGGCAAATTTAACTCTCATTTCCCACCAGGAAGAGGAAATAACCAAAGGCTCAGCGTGCCGTGCCGGAACCAGATTAGGGCCTGAAGCCATACTGCGGTGTTGCGGCCAGCTCAAAAGAAAGCGAGTTGAAGAAAGGAGCTCAGGGGCACTGTAATTCACAAACCTGCAGAGTTATAAATGACAGCTATCGTCCAAAAATATACTGAAGTAAGGCTGCCAAGAGGACTTGAGAGCGGGGCAGAATTGCAGGAAACCGATTTCAGGAGGTAGACTCGAATTGCATTGAAAGCATAGGAAAAGAGGCAGAACATCCACAATGATGCACTTGGCCCAAAAGGGCGTATGCGTTTTTTCCTGAATATATTCAGGAAAAAACGCATACGCCCTTTTTGGCCAACCAAGCAAACTTGCAAAGGAAATCTGCACTACAATGAAGTCTCACTTCCGCCAGGTCAAAAGGGCCATCTGAAAAAAGTGTAAAATCCAGAAAGGCAGGACAGGCCATGGAGAACTGGGAGCCTTGTTATGCTGAAGGGTGGGATGTAAATTGCCAACAGACACTTGGGAGAAGTGTATGGTGTTTCCTGAAACATCTAAAAAACAAAGCAACAGAGCCTAGGGCACTTCCACTTATGGTCCTATAGCTTAGGGAAATTAAAATCAAAAAGACACAGCCACCCCAAAGTTTGGGACGGCTCTGTTTACAAGAACCTCGTTTACAGTACAAGTTCAACATCGCAGAAAGTGAAAAATGGATAAAGAAGTTGTGGTATTTACTTACAAAGCAATATCACTCAGCAATGAAATCTATGTCATCAGGCCCGTAGCAGCATAATGAGTGGATTCAGGTACGATGATTCTAACTGAAATAAGTCACACAGAAAAAGAAACATCATAAGTTATCACTAATACACGGAATGTAAACTTGGCTACACAGGAACTGAATTCCAAAACAGAACAGGGTCTCAAATTTAGAAAACCAACTTATGCTTGCTTAAGGGGAAAGGTTAGTTGGGGTGCTGCATAAAACCAGAGATTGAAATGAGCATAGATAAAGTTCCTTAAGCCAAATATGGAATAGACAAGTGCTACTCCTTGCTCAACGAAATGGACTCAACACCCCATATTAAATGCCTAAGAATGTACCTGACTAGTAAGTATCTTAAAACCTATGGATTGCTATGTCTCCAAAAGAGAACCAAGCGTGTGTACAGGGGCATAAACGCAGCAGTGATAGGATTGGAGAGGTTCGGTGAGCAAATGAAGACCCTTTGAAGTCATATTGCATGGTACCCATTCCACGGGTCTCAACTCTCCAGGTTTAAGGTATTCTTCCTTCAGCTAAAACATGCATGTGGAACCCAGAGTATGATCAACCGTGTGAACGGGAGACGTGTTCAAATATGTCTCAGGTTTCGTACCCTGGTACTCGGGTGCAACATTCCAGACGCTTTACTAACACTCTCCCGACTTGGAGAGTCAGTCCCTTTAACCTCCTGTTTGGCCCAGTTTGCAATTTCTGTGGAAGATGAACAGGAATAGCGAGAACCAATGAGAGACTAGCTGGAGGTGTCTGGACGGGCAAATTTAACTCTCATTTCCCACCAGGAAGAGGAATTAACCAAAGGCTCAGCGTGCCATGCCGGAACCAGATTAGGGCCTGAAGCCATCCTGCGGTGTTGCGGCCAGCTCACAAGAAAGCGAGTTGAAGAAAGGAGCTCAGGGGCACTGTAATTCACAAACCTGCAGAGTTATAAATGACAGCTATCGTCCAAAAATATACTGAAGTAAGGCTGCCAAGAGGACTTGAAAGCAGGGCAGAATTGCAGGAAACCGATTTCAGGAGGTAGACTGGAATTGCATTGAAAGCATAGGAAAAGAGGCAGAACGTCCACAATGATGCACTTGGCCCAAAAGGGCGTATGCGTTTTTTGCTGAATATTTTCAGGAAAAAACGCATACACGCTTTTTGGCCAACCAAGCAAACTTGCAAAGGAAATCTGCACTACAATGAAGTCTCACTTCCCCCCGGTCAAAAGGGCCATCTGAAAAAAGTGTAAAATCCAGAAAGGCAGGACAGGCCATGGAGAACTGGGAGCCTTGTTATGCTGATGGGCGGGATGTAAATTGCCAACAGACACTCGGGAGAAGTGTATGGTGTTTCCTGAAACATCTAAAAAACAAAGCAACAGAGCCTAGGGCACTTCCACTTATGGTCCTATAGCTTAGGGAAATTAAAATCAAAAAGACACAGCCACCCCAAAGTTTGGAACGGCTCTGTTTACAAGAACCTCGTTTACAGTACAAGTTCAACATCGCAGAAAGTGAAAAATGGATAAAGAATTTGTGGTATTTACTTACAAAGCAATATCACTCAGCAATGAAATCTATGTCATCAGGCCCTTAGCAGCACAATGAGTGGATTCAGGTATGATGATTCTAACTGAAATAAGTCACACAGAAAAAGAAACATCATAAGATATCAGTAATACACGGAATGTAAACTTGGCTACACACAAACTGAATTACAGACCAGAACAGGGTCTCAAATTTAGAAAACCAACTTATGCTTGCTAAAGGGTAAAGGTGAGTTGGGGTGCTGCATAAAACCAGTGACTGAAATGAGCACAGATAAAGTTCCTTAAGCCAAATATGGAATAGACAACAGCTACTCCTTGCTCAACGAAATGGACTCAACACCGCAGATTAAATGCCTAAGAATGTACCTGACTAGTAAATATCTTAAAACCTATGGATTGCTATGTCTCCGAAAGAGAATCAAGCATGTGTACAGGGGCATAAACGCAGCAGTGATAGGATTGGAGAGGTTCGGTGAGCAAATGAAGACCCTTTGAAGTCATATTGCATGGTACCCATTCCACAGGTTTCAACTACCCAGGTTTAAGGTATTCTTCCTTCAGCTAAAACATGCATGTGGAACCTAGAGTATGATCAACCATGTGATCGGGAGAGGTGTTCAAATATGTCTAAGTTTTCGTACCCTGGTACTCGGGTGCAACATTCCAGACGCTTTACTAACACTCTACCGACTTGGAGAGTCAGTCCCTTTAACCTCCTGTTTGGCCCAGTTTGCAATTTCTGCGGAAGATGAACAGGAATAGCGAGAACCAATGAGAGACTAGCTGGAGGTGTCTGGACGGGCAAATTTAACTCTCATTTCCTACCAGGAAGAGGAATTAAGCAAAGGCTCAGCGTGCCATGCCGGAACCAGATTAGGGCCTGAAGCCATACTGCGGTGTTGCGGCCAGCTCAAAAGAAAGCGAGTTGAAGAAAGGAGCTCAGGGGAACTGTAATTCACAAACCTGCAGAGTTATAAAGGACAGCTATCGTCCAAAAATATACTGAAGTAAGGCTGCCAAGAGGACTTGAAAGCGGGGCAGAATTGCAGGAAACCGATTTCAGGAGGTAGACTGGAATTGCATTGAAAGCATAGGAAAAGAGGCAGAACGTCCACAATGATGCACTTGGCCAAAAAGGGCGTATGCGTTTTTTCCTGAATATATTCAGGAAAAAACGCATACGCCCTTTTTGGCCAACCAAGCAAGCTTGCAAAGGAAATCTGCACTACAATGAAGTCTCACTTCCCCCCGGTCAAAACGGCCATCTGAAAAAAGTGTAAAATCCAGAAAGGCAGGACAGGCCATGGAGAACTGGGAGCCTTGTTATGCTGATGGGCGGGATGTAAATTGCCAACAGACACTCGGGAGAAGTGTATGGTGTTTCCTGAAACATCTAAAAAACAAAGCAACAGAGCCTAGGGCACTTCCACTTATGGTCCTATAGCTTAGGGAAATTAAAATCAAAAAGACACAGCCACCCCAAAGTTTGGGACGCCTCTGTTTACAAGAATCTAGTTTACAGTACAAGTTCAATATCACAGAAAGTGAAAAATGGATAAAGAACTTGTGGTACTTACGTAAAATGCAGTATCACTCAGCAATGATATCTATGTCATCAGGCCCGTAGCAGCATAATGAGTGGATTCAGGTATGATGATTCTAACTGAAATAAGTCACACAGAAAAAGAAACATCATAAGATATCACTAATACACGGAATGTAAACTTGGCTACACAGGAACTGAATTCCAAAACAGAACAGGGTCTCAAGTTTAGAAAACCAACTTATGCTTGCTTAAGGGGAAAGGTGAGTTGGGGTGCTGCATAAAACCAGAGATTGAAATGAGCACAGATAAAGTTCCTTAAGCCAAATATGGAATAGACAAGAGCTACTCCTTGTTCAACGAAATGGACTCAACACCCCATATTAAATGCCTAAGAATGTACCTGACTAGTAAGTATCTTAAAACCTATGGATTGCTATGTCTCCGAAAAAGAATCAAGCATGTGTACAGGGGCATAAACGCAGCAGTGATAGGATTGGAGAGGTTCGGTGAGCAAATGAAGACCCTTTGAAGTCATATTGCATGGTACCCATTAAACGGGTCTCAACTCTCCAGGTTTAAGGTATTCTTCCTTCAGCTACAATATGCATGTGGAACCTAGAGTATGATCAACCATGTGATTGGGAGACATGTTCAAATATGTCTCAGTTTTCATACCCTGGTACTCGGGTGCAACATTCCAGACGCTTTACTAACACTCTTCCGACTTGGAGAGTAAGTCCCTTTAACCTCCTGTTTGGCCCAGTTTGCAATTTCTGCGGAAGATGAACAGGAATAGCAAGAACCAATGAGAGACTAGCTGGAGGTGTCTGGACGGGCAAATTTAACTCTCATTTCCCACCAGGAAGAGGAATTAACCAAAGGCTGAGCGTGCCGTGCCGGAAACAGATTAGGGCCTGAAGCCATCCTGCGGTGTTGCGGCCAGCTAACAAGAAAGTGAGTTGAAGAAAGGAGCTCAGGGGCACTGTAATTCACAAACCTGCAGAGTTATAAATGACAGCTATCGTCCAAAAATATACTGAAGTAAGGCTGCCAAGAGGACTTGAAAGCGGGGCAGAATTGCAGGAAACCGATTTCAGGAGGTAGACTGGAATTGCATTGAAAGCATAGGATTAGAGGCAGAACGTCCACAATGATGCACTTGGCCAAAAAGGGCGTATGCGTTTTTTCCTGAATATATTCAGGAAAAAACGCATACGCCCTTTTTGGCCAACCAAGCAAGCTTGCAAAGGAAACTTGCACTACAATGAAGTCTCACTTCCCCCAGGTCAAAAGGGCCATCTGAAAAAAGTGTAAAATCCAGAAAGGCAGGACAGGCCATGGAGAACTGGGAGCCTTGTTATGCTGATGGGCGGGATGTAAATTGCCAACAGACACTCGGGAGAAGTGTATGGTGTTTCCTGAAACATCTAAAAAACAAAGCAACAGAGCCTAGGGCACTTCCACTTATGGTCCTATAGCTTAGGGAAATTAAAATCAAAAAGACACAGCCACCCCAAAGTTTGGGACGCCTCTGTTTACAAGAATCTAGTTTACAGTACAAGTTCAATATCACAGAAAGTGAAAAATGGATAAAGAACTTGTGGTACTTACGTAAAATGCAGTATCACTCAGCAATGATATCTATGTCATCAGGCCCGTAGCAGCATAATGAGTGGATTCAGGTACGATGATTCTAACTGAAATAAGTCACACAGAAAAAGAAACATCATAAGATATCACTAATACACGGAATGTAAACTTGGCTACACAGGAACTGAATTCCAAAACAGAACAGGGTCTCAAGTTTAGAAAACCAACTTATGCTTGCTTAAGGGGAAAGGTGAGTTGGGGTGCTGCATAAAACCAGAGATTGAAATGAGCACAGATAAAGTTCCTTAAGCCAAATATGGAATAGACAAGAGCTACTCCTTGCTCAACGAAATGGACTCAACACCCCATATTAAACGCCTAAGAATGTACCTGACTAGTAAGTATCTTAAAACCTATGGATTGCTATGTCTCCAAAAGAGAACCAAGCGTGTGTACAGGGGCATAAACGCAGCAGTGATAGGATTGGAGAGGTTCGGTGAGCAAATGAAGACCCTTTGAAGTCATATTGCATGGTACCCATTACACGGGTCTCCACTCTCCAGGTTTAAGGTATTCTTCCTTCAGCTAAAACATGCATGTGGAACCCAGAGTATGATCAACCGTGTGAACGGGAGACGTGTTCAAATATGTCTCAGTTTTCCTCCCCTGGTACTCGGGTGCAACATTCCAGACGCTTTACTAACACTCTCCCCACTTGGAGAGTCAGCGCCTTTAACCTCCTGTTTGGCCCAGTTTGCAATTTCTGCGGAAGATGAACAGGAATAGGGAGAACCAATGAGAGACTAGCTGGAGGTGTCTGGATGGGCAAATTTAACTCTCATTTCCCACCAGGAAGAGGAAATAACCAAAGGCTCCGCGTGCCGTGCCGGAACCTGATTAGGGCCTGAAGCCATCCTGCGGTGTTGCGGCCAGCTCACAAGAAAGCAAGTTGAAGAAAGGAGCTCAGGGGCACTGTAATTCACAAACCTGCAGAGTTATAAATGACAGCTATCGTCCAAAAATATACTGAAGTAAGGCTGCCAAGAGGACTTGAAAGCGGGGCAGAATTGCAGGAAACCGATTTCAGGAGGTAGACTGGAATGGCATTGAAAGCATAGGAAAAGAGGCAGAACGTCCACAATGATGCACTTGGCCAAAAAGGGCGTATGCGTTTTTTCCTGAATATATTCAGGAAAAAACGCATACGCCCTTTTTGGCCAACCAAGCAAGCTTGCAAAGGTAATCTGCACTACAATGAAGTCTCACTTCCCCCCGGTCAAAAGGGCCATCTGAAAAAAGTGTAAAATCCAGAAAGGCAGGACAGGCCATGGAGAACTGGGAGCCTTGTAATGCTGATGGGCGGGATGTAAATTGCCAACAGACACTCGGGAGAAGTGTATGGTGTTTCCTGAAACATCTAAAAAACAAAGCAACAGAGCCTAGGGCACTTCCACTTATGGTCCTATAGCTTAGGGAAATTAAAATCAAAAAGACACAGCCACCCCAAAGTTTGGAACGGCTCTGTTTACAAGAACCTCGTTTACAGTACAAGTTCAACATCGCAGAAAGTGAAAAATGGATAAAGAAGTTGTGGTATTTACTTACAAAGCAATATCACTCAGCAATGAAATCTATGTCATCAGGCCCTTAGCAGCACAATGAGTGGATTCAGGTATGATGATTCTAACTGAAATAAGTCACACAGAAAAAGAAACATCATAAGATATCAGTAATACACGGAATGTAAACTTGGCTACACAGGAACTGAATTACAGACCAGAACAGGGTCTCAAATTTAGAAAACCAACTTATGCTTGCTTAAGGGTAAAGGTGAGTTGGGGTGCTGCATAAAACCAGAGACTGAAATGAGCACAGATAAAGTTCCTTAAGCCAAATATGGAATAGACAAGAGCTACTCCTTGCTCAACGAAATGGACTCAACACCGCACATTAAATGCCTAAGAATGTACCTGACTAGTAAATATCTTAAAACCTATGGATTGCTATGTCTCCGAAAGAGAATCAAGCATGTGTACAGGGGCATAAACGCAGCAGTGATAGGATTGGAGAGGTTCGGTGAGCAAATGAAGACCCTTTGAAGTCATATTGCATGGTACCCATTCCACAGGTTTCAACTACCCAGGTTTAAGGTATTCTTCCTTCAGCTAAAACATACATGTGGAACCTAGAGTATGATCAACCATGTGATCGGGAGATGTGTTCAAATATGTCTCAGTTTTCGTACCCTGGTACTCGGGTGCAACATTCCAGACGCTTTACTAACACTCTCCCCACTTGGAGAGTCAGCGCCTTTAACCTCCTGTTAGGCCCAGTTTGCAATTTCTGCGGAAGATGAACAGGAATAGCGAGAACCAATGAGAGACTAGCTGGAGGTGTCTGGACGGGCAAATTTAACTCTCATTTCCCACCAGGAAGAGGAAATAACCAAAGGCTCAGCGTGCCGTGCCAGAACCACATTAGGGCCTGAAGCCATCCTGTGGTGTTGCGGCCAGCTCAACAGAAAGCGAATTGAAGAAAGGAGCTCAGGGGCACTGTAATTCACAAAACTGCAGAGTTATAAATGACAGCTATCGTCCAAAAATATACTGAAGTAAGGCTGCCAAGAGGACTTGAAAGCGGGGCGGAATTGCAGGAAACCGATTTCAGGAGGTAGACTGGAATTGCATTGAAAGCATAGGAAAAGAGGCAGAACGTCCACAATGATGCACTTGGCCAAAAAGGGCGTATGCGTTTTTTCCTGAATATATTCAGGAAAAAACGCATATGCACTTTTTGGCCAAGCAAGCAAACTTGCAAATGAAATCTGCACTACAATGAAGTCTCACTTCCCCCAGGTCAAAAGGGCCATCTGAAAAAAGTGTAAAATCCAGAAAGGCAGGACAGGCCATGGAGAACTGGGAGCCTTGTTATGCTGATGGGCGGGATGTAAATTGCCAACAGACACTCGGGAGAAGTGTATGGTGTTTCCTGAAACATCTAAAAAACAAAGCAAGAGAGCCTAGGGCACTCCCACTTATGGTCCTATAGCTTAGGGAAATTAAAATCAAAAAGACACAGCCACCCCAAAGTTTGGGACGCCTCTGTTTACAAGAACCTCGTTTACCATACAAGTTCAATATCACAGAAAGTGAAAAATAGATAAAGAACATGTGGTACTTACGTACAATGCAGTATCACTCAGCAATGAAATCTATGTCATCAGGCCCATAGCAGCATAATGAGTGGATTCAGGTACGATGATTCTAACTGAAATAAGTCACACAGAAAAAGAAACATCATAAGATATCACTAATACATGGAATGTAAACTTGGCTACACAGGAACTGAATTCCAAAACAGAACAGGGTCTCAAGTTTAGAAAACCAACTTATGCTTGCTTAAGGGGAAAAGTGAGTTGGGGTGCTGCATAAAACCAGAGATTGAAATGAGCACAGATAAAGTTCCTTAAGCCAAATATGGAATAGACAAGTGCTACTCCTTGCTCAACGAAATGGACTCAACACCCCATATTAAACGCCTAAGAATGTACCTGACTAGTAAGTGTCTTAAAACCTATGGATTGCTATGTCTCCAAAAGAGAATCAAGCGTGTGTACAGGGGCATAAATGCAACAGTGATAGGATTGGAGAGGTTCGGTGAGCAAATGAAGACCCTTTGAAGTCATATTGCATGGTACCCATTACACGGGTCTCAACTCTCCAGGTTTAAGGTATTCTTCCTTCAGCTAAAACATGCATGTGGAACCCAGAGTATGATCAACCGTGTGAACGGGAGACGTGTTCAAATATGTCTCAGTTTTCCTCCCCTGGTACTCGGGTGCAACATTCCAGACACTTTACTAACACTCTCCCCACTTGGAGAGTCAGCGCCTTTAACCTCCTGTTTGGCCCAGTTTGCAGTGTCTGCAGAAGATGAACAGGAATAGGGAGAACCAATGAGAGACTAGCTGGAGGTGTCTGGACGGGCAAATTTAACTCTCATTTCCCACCAGGAAGAGGAAATAACCAAAGGCTGAGCGTGCCGTGCCGGAACCAGATTAGGTCCTGAAGCCATACTGCGGTGTTGCGGCCAGCTCAAAAGAAAGCGAGTTGAAGAAAGGAGCTCAGGGGCACTGTAATTCACAAACCTGCAGAGTTATAAATGACAGCTATCGTCCAAAAATATACTGAAGTAAGGCTGCCAAGAGGACTTGAAAGCGCGGCAGAATTGCAGGAAACCGATTTCAGGAGGTAGACTGGAATTGCATTGAAAGCATAGGAAAAGAGGCAGAACGTCCACAATGATGCACTTGGCCAAAAAGGGCATATGCGTTTTTTCCTGAATATATTCAGGAAAAAACGCATATGCCCTTTTTGGCCAACCAAGCAAGCTTGCAAAGGAAATCTGCACTACAATGAAGTCTCACTTCCCGCCGGTCAAAAGGGCCATCTGAAAAAAGTGTAAAATCCAGAAAGGCAGGACAGGCCATGGAGAACTGGGAGCCTTGTTATGCTGATGGGCGGGATGTAAATTGCCAACAGACACTTGGGAGAAGTGTATGGTGTTTCCTGAAACATCTAAAAAACAAAGCAAGAGAGCCTAGGGCACTCCCACTTATGGTCCTATAGCTTAGGGAAATTAAAATCAAAAAGACACAGCCACCCCAAAGTTTGGTACGCCTCTGTTTACAAGAACCTCGTTTACCGTACAAGTTCAATATCACAGAAAGTGAAAAATGGATAAAGAACTTGTGGTACTTACGTACAATGCAGTATCACTCAGCAATGAAATCTATGTCTTCAGGCCCGTAGCAGCATAATGAGTGGATTCAGGTACGATGATTCTAACTGAAATAAGTCACACAGAAAAAGAAACATCATAAGATATCACTAATACATGGAATGTAAACTTGGCTACACAGGAACTGAATTCCAAAACAGAACAGGGTCTCAAGTTTAGAAAACCAACTTATGCTTGCTTAAGGGGAAAAGTGAGTTGGGGTGCTGCATAAAACCAGAGATTGAAATGAGCACAGATAAAGTTCCTTAAGCCAAATATGGAATAGACAAGAGCTACTCCTTGCTCAACGAAATGGACTCAACACCCCATATTAAACGCCTAAGAATGTACCTGACTAGTAAGTATCTTAAAACCTATGGATTGCTATGTCTCCAAAAGAGAACCAAGCATGTGTTCAGGGGCATAAACGCAGCAGTGATAGGATTGGAGAGGTTCGGTGAGCAAATGAAGACCCTTTGAAGTCATATTGCATGGTACCCATTACACGGGTCTCAATTCTCCAGGTTTAAGGTATTCTTCCTTCAGCTAAAACATGCATGTGGAACCCAGAGTATGATCAACCGTGTGAACGGGAGACGTGTTCAAATATGTCTCAGTTTTCCTCCCCTGGTACTTGGGTGCAACATTCCAGACACTTTACTAACACTCTCCCCACTTGGAGAGTCAGCGCCTTTAACCTCCTGTTTGGCCCAGTTTGCAATGTCTGCAGAAGATGAACAGGAATAGGGAGAACCAATGAGAGACTAGCTGGAGGTGTCTGGACGGGCAAATTTAACTCTCATTTCCCACCAGGAAGAGGAAATAACCAAAGGCTCAGCGTGCCGTGCCGGAACCAGATTAGGTCCTGAAGCCATACTGCGGTGTTGCGGCCAGCTCAAAAGAAAGCGAGTTGAAGAAAGGAGCTCAGGGGCACTGTAATTCACAAACCTGCAGAGTTATAAATGACAGCTATCGTCCAAAAATATACTGAAGTAAGGCTGCCAAGAGGACTTGAAAGCGCGGCAGAATTGCAGGAAACCGATTTCAGGAGGTAGACTGGAATTGCATTGAAAGCATAGGAAAAGAGGCAGAACGTCCACAATGATGCACTTGGCCAAAAAGGGCATATGCGTTTTTTCCTGAATATATTCAGGAAAAAACGCATACGCCCTTTTTGGCCAACCAAGCAAGCTTGCAAAGGAAATCTGCACTACAATGAAGTCTCACGTCCCCC
This sequence comes from Grampus griseus, assembly GCF_964374135.1. Classification (NCBI taxonomy): domain Eukaryota; kingdom Metazoa; phylum Chordata; class Mammalia; order Artiodactyla; family Delphinidae; genus Grampus; species Grampus griseus. Next base: position 444,811 of record NW_028133349.1, on the reverse strand, counting down.
CGGTCAAAAGGGCCATCTGAAAAAAGTGTAAAATCCAGAAAGGCAGGACAGGCCATGGAGAACTGGGAGCCTTGTTATGCTGATGGGCGGGATGTAAATTGCCAACAGACACTTGGGAGAAGTGTATGGTGTTTCCTGAAACATCTAAAAAACAAAGCAAGAGAGCCTAGGGCACTCCCACTTATGGTCCTATAGCTTAGGGAAATTAAAATCAAAAAGACACAGCCACCCCAAAGTTTGGGACGCCTCTGTTTACAAGAACCTCGTTTACCATACAAGTTCAATATCACAGAAAGTGAAAAATGGATAAAGAACATGTGGTACTTACGTACAATGCAGTATCACTCAGCAATGAAATCTATGTCATCAGGCCCGTAGCAGCATAATGAGTGGATTCAGGTACGATGATTCTAACTGAAATAAGTCACACAGAAAAAGAAACATCATAAGATATCACTAATACACGGAATGTAAACTTGGCTACACAGGAACTAAATTCCAAAACAGAACAGGGTCTCAAATTTAGAAAACCAACTTATGCTTGCTTAAGGGGAAAGGTGAGTTGGGGTGCTGCATAAAACCAGAGATTGAAATGAGCACAGATAAAGTTCCTTAAGCCAAATATGGAATAGACAAGAGCTACTCCTTGCTCAACGAAATGGACTCAACACCCCATATTAAATGCCTAAGAATGTACCTGACTAGTAAGTATCTTAAAACCTATGGATTGCTATGTCTCCGAAAGAGAATCAAGCATGTGTACAGGGGCATAAACGCAGCAGTGATAGGATTGGAGAGGTTCGGTGAGCAAATGAAGACCCTTTGAAGTCATATTGCATGGTACCCATTCCACAGGTTTCAACTACCCAGGTTTAAGGTATTCTTCCTTCAGCTAAAACATGCATGTGGAACCTAGAGTATGATCAACCATGTGATCGGGAGACGTGTTCAAATATGTCTCAGTTTTCGTACCCTGGTACTCGGGTGCAACATTCCAGACGCTTTACTAACACTCTCCCGACTTGGAGAGTCAGTCCCTTTAACCTCCTGTTTGGCCCAGTTTGCAATTTCTGCGGAAGATGAACAGGAATAGCGAGAACCAATGAGAGACTAGCTAGAGGTGTCTGGACGGGCAAATTTAACTCTCATTTCCTACCAGGAATAGGAATTAAGCAAAGGCTCAGCGTGCCATGCCGGAACAAGATTAGGGCCTGAAGCCATCCGGCGGTGTTGCGGCCAGTTCACCAGAAAGGGAGTTGAAGAAATGAGCTCAGGGGCACTGTAATTCACAAACCTGCAGAGTTATAAATGACAGCTATCGTCCAAAAATATACTGAAGTAAGGCTGCCAAGAGGACTTGAAAGCGGGGCAGAATTGCAGGAAACCGATTTCAGGAGGTAGACTGGAATTGCATTGAAAGCATAGGAAAAGAGGCAGAACGTCCACAATGATGCACTTGGCCAAAAAGGGCGTATGCGTTTTTTCCTGAATATATTCAGGAAAAAACGCATACGCCCTTTTTGGCCAACCAAGCAAGCTTGCAAAGGAAATCTGCACTACAATGAAGTCTCACTTCCCCCCGGTCAAAAGGGCCATCTGAAAAAAGTGTAAAATCCAGAAAGGCAGGACAGGCCATGGAGAACTGGGAGCCTTGTTATGCTGATGGGCGGGATGTAAATTGCCAACAGACACTCGGGAGAAGTGTATGGTGTTTCTTGAAACATCTAAAAAACAAAGCAACAGAGCCTAGGGCACTTCCACTTATGGTCCTATAGCTTAGGGAAATTAAAATCAAAAAGACACAGCCACCCCAAAGTTTGGGACGCCTCTGTTTACAAGAACCTCGTTTACCGTACAAGTTCAATATCACAGAAAGTGAAAAATGGATAAAGAACTTGTGGTACTTACGTACAATGCAGTATCACTCAGCAATGAAATCTATGTCTTCAGGCCCGTAGCAGCATAATGAGTGGATTCAGGTACGATGATTCTAACTGAAATAAGTCACACAGAAAAAGAAACATCATAAGATATCACTAATACATGGAATGTAAACTTGGCTACACAGGAACTGAATTCCAAAACAGAACAGGGTCTCAAGTTTAGAAAACCAACTTATGCTTGCTTAAGGGGAAAAGTGAGTTGGGGTGCTGCATAAAACCAGAGATTGAAATGAGCACAGATAAAGTTCCTTAAGCCAAATATGGAATAGACAAGAGCTACTCCTTGCTCAACGAAATGGACTCAACACCCCATATTAAACGCCTAAGAATGTACCTGACTAGTAAGTATCTTAAAACCTATGGATTGCTATGTCTCCAAAAGAGAACCAAGCATGTGTTCAGGGGCATAAACGCAGCAGTGATAGGATTGGAGAGGTTCGGTGAGCAAATGAAGACCCTTTGAAGTCATATTGCATGGTACCCATTACACGGGTCTCAACTCTCCAGGTTTAAGGTATTCTTCCTTCAGCTAAAACATGCATGTGGAACCCAGAGTATGATCAACCGTGTGAACGGGAGACGTGTTCAAATATGTCTCAGTTTTCCTCCCCTGGTACTTGGGTGCAACATTCCAGACACTTTACTAACACTTTCCCCACTTGGAGAGTCAGCGCCTTTAAACTCCTGTTTGACCCAGTTTGCAATGTCTGCAGAAGATGAACAGGAATAGGGAGAACCAATGAGAGACTAGCTGGAGGTGTCTGGACGGGCAAATTTAACTCTCATTTCCCACCAGGAAGAGGAAATAACCAAAGGCTCAGCGTGCCGTGCCGGAACCAGATTAGGTCCTGAAGCCATACTGCGGTGTTGCGGCCAGCTCAAAAGAAAGCGAGTTGAAGAAAGGAGCTCAGGGGCACTGTAATTCACAAACCTGCAGAGTTATAAATGACAGCTATCGTCCAAAAATATACTGAAGTAAGGCTGCCAAGAGGACTTGAAAGCGCGGCAGAATTGCAGGAAACCGATTTCAGGAGGTAGACTGGAATTGCATTGAAAGCATAGGAAAAGAGGCAGAACGTCCACAGTGATGCACTTGGCCAAAAAGGGCATATGCGTTTTTTCCTGAATATATTCAGGAAAAAACGCATACGCCCTTTTTGGCCAACCAAGCAAGCTTGCAAAGGAAATCTGCACTACAATGAAGTCTCACTTCCCCCCGGTCAAAAGGGCCATCTGAAAAAAGTGTAAAATCCAGAAAGGCAGGACAGGCCATGGAGAACTGGGAGCCTTGTTATGCTGATGGGCGGGATGTAAATTGCCAACAGACACTTGGGAGAAGTGTATGGTGTTTCCTGAAACATCTAAAAAACAAAGCAAGAGAGCCTAGGGCACTCCCACTTATGGTCCTATAGCTTAGGGAAATTAAAATCAAAAAGACACAGCCACCCCAAAGTTTGGGACGCCTCTGTTTACAAGAACCTCGTTTACCATACAAGTTCAATATCACAGAAAGTGAAAAATGGATAAAGAACTTGTGGTACTTACGTACAATGCAGTATGACTCAGCAGTGAAATCTATGTCATCAGGCCCGTAGCAGCACAATGAGTGGATTCAGGTACGATGATTCTAACTGAAATAAGTCACACAGAAAAAGAAACATCATAAGATATCACTAATACACGGAATGTAAACTTGGTTACACAGGAACTAAATTCCAAAACAGAACAGGGTCTCAAATTTAGAAAACCAACTTATGCTTGCTTAAGGGGAAAGGTGAGTTGGGGTGCTGCATAAAACCAGAGATTGAAATGAGCACAGATAAAGTTCCTTAAGCCAAATATGGAATAGAAAAGAGCTACTCCTTACTCAACGAAATGGACTCAACACCGCATATTAAACGCCTAAGAATGTACCTGACTAGTAAGTATCTTAAAACCTATGGATTGCTATGTCTCCAAAGGAGAATCAAGCGTGTGTACAGGGGCATAAACGCAGCAGTGATAGGATTGGAGAGGTTCGGTGAGCAAATGAAGACCCTTTGAAGTCATATTGCATGGTACCCATTACACGGGTCTCAACTCTCCAGGTTTAAGGTATTCTTCCTTCAGCTAAAACATGCATGTGGAACGCAGAGTATGATCAACCGTGTGAACGGGAGACGTGTTCAAATATGTCTCAGTTTTGCTCCCCTGGTACTCGGGTGCAACATTCCAGACGCTTTACTAACACTCTCCCCACTTGGAGAGTCAGCGCCTTTAACCTCCTGTTTGGCCCAGTTTGCAATTTCTGCGGAAGATGAACAGGAATAGCGAGAACCAATGAGAGACTAGCTGGAGGTGTCTTGACGGGCAAATTTAACTCTCATTTCCCACCAGGAAGAGGAAATAACCAAAGGCTCAGCGTGCCATGCCAGAACCACATTAGGGCCAGAAGCCATCCTGCGGTGTTGCGGCCAGCTCAAAAGAAACCGAGTTGAAGAAAGGAGCTCAGGGGCACTGTAATTGACAAACTTGCAGAGTTATAAATGACAGCTATCGTCCAAAAATATACTGAAGTAAGGCTGCCAAGAGGACTTGAAAGTGGGGCAGAATTGCAGGAAACAGATTTCAGGAGGTAGACTGGAATTGCATTGAAAGCATAGGAAAAGAGGCAGAACGTCCACAATGATGCACTTGGCCCAAAAGGGCGTATGCGTTTTTTCCTGAATATATTCAGGAATAAATGCATACGCCCTTTTTGGCCAACCAAGCAAGCTTGCAAAGGAAATCTGCACTACAATGAAGTCTCACTTTCCCCCGGTCAAAAGGGCCATCTGAAAAAAGTGTAAAATCCAGAAAGGCAGGACAGGCCATGGAGAACTGGAAGCCTTGTTATGCTGATGGGCGGTATGTAAATTGCCAACAGACACTCGGGAGAAGTGTATGGTGTTTCCTGAAACATCTAAAAAACAAAGCAACAGAGCCTAGGGCACTTCCACTTATGGTCCTATAGCTTAGGGAAATTAACATCAAAAAGACACAGCCACCCCAAAGTTTTGAACGGCTCTATTTACAAGAACCTCGTTTACAGTACAAGTTCAACACTGCAGAAAGTGAAATATGGATAAAGAAGTTGTGGTATTTACTTACAAAGCAATATCACTCAGCAATGAAATCTATGTCATCAGGTCCTTAGCAGCACAATGAGTGGATTCAGGTATGATGATTCTAACTGAAATAAGTCACACAGAAAAAGAAACATCATAAGATATCAGTAATACACGGAATGTAAACTTGGCTACACAGGAACTGAATTACAGACCAGAACAGGGTCTCAAATTTAGAAAACCAACTTATGCTTGCTTAAGGGTAAAGGTGAGTTGGGGTGCTGCATAAAACCAGAGACTGAAATGAGCACAGATAAAGTTCCTTAAGCCAAATATGGATTAGACAAGAGCTACTCCTTGCTCAACGAAATGGACTCAACACCGCACATTAAATGCCTAAGAATGTACCTGACTAGTAAATATCTTAAAACCTATGGATTGCTATGTCTCCGAAAGAGAATCAAGCATGTGTACAGGGGCATAAACGCAGCAGTGATAGGATTGGAGAGGTTCGGTGAGCAAATGAAGACCCTTTGAAGTCATATTGCATGGTACCCATTCCACAGGTTTCAACTACCCAGGTTTAAGGTATTCTTCCTTCAGCTAAAACATGCATGTGGAACCTAGAGTATGATCAACCATGTGATCGGGAGACGTGTTCAAATATGTCTCAGTTTTCGTACCCTGGTACTCGGGGTCAAAATTCCAGACGCTTTACTAACACTCTCCCGACTTGGAGAGTCAGTCCCTTTAACCTCCTGTATGGCCCAGTTTGCAATTTCTGCGGAAGATGAACAGGAATAGCGAGAACCAATGAGAGACTAGCTGGAGGTGTCTGGACGGGCAAATTTAACTCTCATTTCCCACCAGGAAGAGGAATTAACCAAAGGCTCAGCGTGCCATGCCGGAACCAGATTAGGGCCTGAAGCCATCCTGCGGTGTTGCGGCCAGCTCACAAGAAAGCGAGTTGAAGAAAGGAGCTCAGGGGCACTGTAATTCACAAACCTGCAGAGTTATAAATGACAGCTATCGTCCAAAAATATACTGAAGTAAGGCTGCCAAGAGGACTTGAAAGCGGGGCAGAATTGCAGGAAACCGATTTCAGGAGGTAGACTGGAATTGCATTGAAAGCATAGGAAAAGAGGCAGAACGTCCACAATGATGCACTTGGCCCAAAAGGGCGTATGCGTTTTTTCCTGAATATATTCAGGAAAAAACGCATACGCCCTTTTTGGCCAACCAAGCAAACTTGCAAAGGAAATCTGCACTACAGTGAAGTCTCACTTCCCCCAGGTCAAAAGGGCCATCTGAAAAAAGTGTAAAATCCAGAAAGGCAGGACAGGCCATGGAGAACTGGGAGCCTTGTTATGCTGATGGGCGGGATGTAAATTGCCAACAGACACTCGGGAGAAGTGTATGGTGTTTCCTGAAACATCTAAAAAACAAAGCAACAGAGCCTAGGGCACTTCCACTTATGGTCCTATAGCTTAGGGAAATTAAAATCAAAAAGACACAGCCACCCCAAAGTTTGGAACGCCTCTGTTTACAAGAACCTCGTTTACCATACAAGTTCAATATCACAGAAAGTGAAAAATGGATAAAGAACTTGTGGTACTTACGTACAATGCAGTATGACTCAGCAGTGAAATCTATGTCATCAGGCCCGTAGCAGCACAATGAGTGGATTCAGGTACGATGATTCTAACTGAAATAAGTCACACAGAAAAAGAAACATCATAAGATATCACTAATACACGGAATGTAAACTTGGTTACACAGGAACTAAATTCCAAAACAGAACAGGGTCTCAAATTTAGAAAACCAACTTATGCTTGCTTAAGGGGAAAGGTGAGTTGGGGTGCTGCATAAAACCAGAGATTGAAATGAGCACAGATAAAGTTCCTTAAGCCAAATATGGAATAGAAAAGAGCTACTCCTTACTCAACGAAATGGACTCAACACCGCATATTAAACGCCTAAGAATGTACCTGACTAGTAAGTATCTTAAAACCTATGGATTGCTATGTCTCCAAAGGAGAATCAAGCGTGTGTACAGGGGCATAAACGCAGCAGTGATAGGATTGGAGAGGTTCGGTGAGCAAATGAAGACCCTTTGAAGTCATATTGCATGGTACCCATTCCACGGGTCTCAACTCTCCAGGTTTAAGGTATTCTTCCTTCAGCTAAAACATGCATGTGGAACGCAGAGTATGATCAACCGTGTGAACGGGAGACGTGTTCAAATATGTCTCAGTTTTGCTCCCCTGGTACTCGGGTGCAACATTCCAGACGCTTTACTAACACTCTCCCCACTTGGAGAGTCAGCGCCTTTAACCTCCTGTTTGGCCCAGTTTGCAATTTCTGCGGAAGATGAACAGGAATAGCGAGAACCAATGAGAGACTAGCTGGAGGTGTCTTGACGGGCAAATTTAACTCTCATTTCCCACCAGGAAGAGGAAATAACCAAAGGCTCAGCGTGCCATGCCGGAACCAGATTAGGTCCTGAAGCCATACTGCGGTGTTGCGGCCAGCTCAAAAGAAAGCGAGTTGAAGAAAGGAGCTCAGGGGCACTGTAATTCACAAACCTGCAGAGTTATAAATGACAGCTATCGTCCAAAAATATACTGAAGTAAGGCTGCCAAGAGGACTTGAAAGCGCGGCAGAATTGCAGGAAACCAATTTCAGGAGGTAGACTGGAATTGCATTGAAAGCATAGGAAAAGAGGCAGAACGTCCACAATGATGCACTTGGCCAAAAAGGGCGTATGCGTTTTTTCCTGAATATATTCAGGAAAAAACGCATACGCCCTTTTTGGCCAACCAAGCAAGCTTGCAAAGGAAATCTGCACTACAATGAAGTCTCACTTCCCGCCGGTCAAAAGGGCCATCTGAAAAAAGTGTAAAATCCAGAAAGGCAGGACAGGCCATGGAGAACTGGGAGCCTTGTTATGCTGATGGGCGGGATGTAAATTGCCAACAGACACTTGGGAGAAGTGTATGGTGTTTCCTGAAACATCTAAAAAACAAAGCAAGAGAGCCTATGGCACTCCCACTTATGGTCCTATAGCTTAGGGAAATTAAAATCAAAAAGACACAGCCACCCCAAAGTTTGGGACGCCTCTGTTTACAAGAACCTCGTTTACCATACAAGTTCAATATCACAGAAAGTGAAAAATGGATAAAGAACATGTGGTACTTACGTACAATGCAGTATCACTCAGCAATGAAATCTATGTCATCAGGCCCGTAGCAGCATAATGAGTGGATTCAGGTACGATGATTCTAACTGAAATAAGTCACACAGAAAAAGAAACATCATAAGATATCACTAATACACGGAATGTAAACTTGGCTACACAGGAACTAAATTCCAAAACAGAACAGGGTCTCAAATTTAGAAAACCAACTTATGCTTGCTTAAGGGGAAAGGTGAGTTGGGGTGCTGCATAAAACCAGAGATTGAAATGAGCACAGATAAAGTTCCTTAAGCCAAATATGGAATAGACAAGAGCTACTCCTTGCTCAACGAAATGGACTCAACACCCCATATTAAATGCCTAAGAATGTACCTGACTAGTAAGTATCTTAAAACCTATGGATTGCTATGTCTCCGAAAGAGAATCAAGCATGTGTACAGGGGCATAAACGCAGCAGTGATAGGATTGGAGAGGTTCGGTGAGCAAATGAAGACCCTTTGAAGTCATATTGCATGGTACCCATTCCACAGGTTTCAACTACCCAGGTTTAAGGTATTCTTCCTTCAGCTAAAACATGCATGTGGAACCTAGAGTATGATCAACCATGTGATCAGGAGACGTGTTCAAATATGTCTCAGTTTTCGTACCCTGGTACTCGGGTGCAACATTCCAGACGCTTTACTAACACTCTCCCGACTTGGAGAGTCAGTCCCTTTAACCTCCTGTTTGGCCCAGTTTGCAATTTCTGCGGAAGATGAACAGGAATAGCGAGAACCAATGAGAGACTAGCTGGAGGTGTCTGGACGGGCAAATTTAACTCTCATTTCCTACCAGGAATAGGAATTAAGCAAAGGCTCAGCGTGCCATGCCGGAACAAGATTAGGGCCTGAAGCCATCCTGCGGTGTTGCGGCCAGTTCACCAGAAAGCGAGTTGAAGAAATGAGCTCAGGGGCACTGTAATTCACAAAGCTGCAGAGTTATAAATGACAGCTATCGTCCAAAAATATACTGAAGTAAGGCTGCCAAGAGGACTTGAAAGCGGGGCAGAATTGCAGGAAACCGATTTCAGGAGGTAGACTGGAATTGCATTGAAAGCATAGGAAAAGAGGCAGAACGTCCACAATGATGCACTTGGCCAAAAAGGGCGTATGCGTTTTTTCCTGAATATATTCAGGAAAAAACGCATACGCCCTTTTTGGCCAACCAAGCATGCATGCAAAGGAAATCTGCACTACAATGAAGTCTCACTTCCCCCCGGTCAAAAGGGCCATCTGAAAAAAGTGTAAAATCCAGAAAGGCAGGACAGGCCATGGAGAACTGGGAGCCTTGTTATGCTGATGGGCGGGATGTAAATTGCCAACAGACACTCGGGAGAAGTGTATGGTGTTTCCTGTAACATCTAAAAAACAAAGCAACAGAGCCTAGGGCACTTCCACTTATGGTCCTATAGCTTAGGGAAATTAAAATCAAAAAGACACAGCCACCCCAAAGTTTGGGACACCTCTGTTTACAAGAACCTCGTTTACCGTACAAGTTCAATATCACTGAAAGTGAAAAATGGATAAAGAAGTTGTGGTACTTACGTACAATGCAGTATCACTCAGCAACGAAATCTACGTCATCAGGCCCTTAGCAGCACAATGAGTGGATTCAGGTACGATGATTCTAACTGAAATAAGTCACACAGAAAAAGAAACATCATAAGATATCACTAATACACGGAATGTAAACTTGGCTACACAGGAACTGAATTCCAAAACAGAACAGGGTCTCAAATTTAGAAAACCAACTTATGCTTGCTTAAGGGGAAAGGTGATTTGGGGTGCTGCATAAAACTAGAGATTGAAATGAGCACAGATAAAGTTCCTTAAGCCAAATATGGAATAGAAAAGAGCTACTCCTTACTCAACAAAATGGACTCAACACCGCATATTAAACGCCTAAGAATGTACCTGACTTGTAAGTATCTTAAAACCTATGGATTGCTATGTCTCCAAAGGAGAATCAAGCGTGTGTACAGGGGCATAAACGCAGCAGTGATAGGATTGGAGAGGTTCGGTGAGCAAATGAAGACCCTTTGAAGTCATATTGCATGGTACCCATTTCACGGGTCTCAACTCTCCAGGTTTAAGGTATTCTTCCTTCAGCTAAAACATGCATGTGGAACCCAGAGTATGATCAACCGTGTGAACGGGAGACGTGTTCAAATATGTCTCAGTTTTAATCCCCTGGTACTCGGGTGCAACATTCCAGACGCTTTACTAACACTCTCCCCACTTGGAGAGTCAGCGCCTTTAACCTCCTGTTTGGCCCAGTTTGCAATTTCTGTGGAAGATGAACAGGAATAGCGAGAACGAATGACAGACTAGCTGGAGGTGTCTGGACGGGCAAATTTAACTCTCATTTCCCACCAGGAATAGGAAATAACCAAAGGCTCAGCGTGCCATGCCAGAACCACATTACGGCCTGAAGCCATCCTGCGGTGTTGCGGCCAGCTGAAAAGAAAGCGAGTTGAAGAAAGGAGCTCAGGGGCACTGTAATTCACAAACCTGCAGAGTTATAAATGACAGCTATCGTCCAAAAATATACTGAAGTAAGGCTGCCAAGAGGACTTGAAAGCGGTGCAGAATTGCAGGAAACCGATTTCAGGATGTAGACTGGAATTGCATTGAAAGCATAGGAAAAGAGGCAGAACGTCCACAATGATGCACTTGGCCAAAAAGGGCGTATGCGTTTTTTCCTGAATATATTCAGGAAAAAACGCATACGCCCTTTTTGGCCAACCAAGCAAGCTTGCAAAGGAAATCTGCACAACAATGAAGTCTCACTTCCCCCCGGTCAAAAGGGCCATCTGAAAAAAGTGTAAAATCCAGAAAGGCAGGACAGGCCATGGAGAACTGGGAGCCTTGTAATGCTGATGGGCGGGATGTAAATTGCCAACAGACACTCGGGAGAAGTGTATGGTGTTTCCTGAAACATCTAAAAAACAAAGCAACAGAGCCTAGGGCACTTCCACTTATGGTCCTATAGCTTAGGGAAATTAAAATCAAAAAGACACAGCCACCCCAAAGTTTGGAACGGCTCTGTTTACAAGAACCTCGTTTACAGTACAAGTTCAACATCGCAGAAAGTGAAAAATGGATAAAGAAGTTGTGGTATTAACTTACAAAGCAATATCACTCAGCAATGAAATCTATGTCATCAGGCCCTTAGCAGCACAATGAGTGGATTCAGGTATGATGATTCTAACTGAAATAAGTCACACAGAAAAAGAAACATCATAAGATATCAGTAATACACGGAATGTAAACTTGGCTACACACAAACTGAATTACAGAACAGAACAGGGTCTCAAATTTAGAAAACCAACTTATGCTTGCTTAAGGGGAAAGGTGAGTTAGGGTGCTGCATAAAACCAGAGATTGAAATGAGCACAGATAAAGTTCCTTAAGAAAAATATGGAATAGACAAGAGCTACTCCTTACTCAACGAAATGGACTCAACACCCCATATTAAAAGCCTAAGAATGTACCTGACTAGTAAGTATCTTAAAACCTATGCATTGCTATGTCTCCAAAAGAGAATCAAGCGTGTGTACAGGGGCATAAACGCAGCAGTGATAGGATTGGAGAGGTTCGGTGAGCAAATGAAGACCCTTTGAAGTCATATTGCATGGTACCCATTACACGGGTCTCAACTCTCCAGGTTTAAGGTATTCTTCCTTCAGCTAAAACATGCATGTGGAACCCAGAGTATGATCAACCGTGTGAACGGGAGACGTGTTCAAATATGTCTCAGTTTTCCTCCCTTGGTACTCGGATGCAACATTCCAGACGCTTTACTAACACTCTCCCCACTTGGAGAGTCAGCGCCTTTAACCTCCTGTTTGGCCCAGTTTGCAATTTCTGCGGAAGATGAACAGGAATAGCGAGAACCAATGAGAGACTAGCTGGAGGTGTCTGGACGGGCAAATTTAACTCTCATTTCCCACCAGGAAGAGCAATTATCCAAAGGCTCAGCGTGCCGTGCCGGAACCAGATTAGGGCCTGAAGCCATCCTGCGGTGTTGCGGCCAGCTCACAAGAAAGTGAGTTGAAGAAAGGAGCTCAGGGGCACTGTAATTCACAACCCTGCAGAGTTATAAATGACAGCTATCGTCCAAAAATATACTGAAGTAAGGCTGCCAAGAGGACTTGAAAGCGGGGCAGAATTGCAGGAAACCGATTTCAGGAGGTAGACTGGAATTGCATTGAAAGCATAGGAAAAGAGGCAGAACGTCCACAATGATGCACTTGGCCCAAAAGGGCGTATGCGTTTTTTCCTGAATATATTCAGGAAAAAACGCATACGCCCTTTTTGGCCAACCAAGCAAACTTGCAAAGGAAATCTGCACTACAATGAAGTCTCACTTCCCCCAGGTCAAAAGGGCCATCTGAAAAAAGTGTAAAATCCAGAAAGGCAGGACAGGCCATGGAGAACTGGGAGCCTTGTTATGCTGATGGGCGGGATGTAAATTGCCAACAGACACTCGGGAGAAGTGTATGGTGTTTCCTGTAACATCTAAAAAACAAAGCAACAGAGCCTGGGGCACTTCCACTTATGGTCCTATAGCTAAGGGAAATTAAAATCAAAAAGACACAGCCACCCCAAAGTTTGGGACGCCTCTGTTTACAAGAACCTCGTTTACCGTACAAGTTCAATATCACAGAAAGTGAAAAATGGATAAAGAACTTGTGGTACTTACGTACAATGCAGTATCACTCAGCAATGAAATCTATGTCATCAGGCCCTTAGCAGCACAATGAGTGGATTCAGGTACGATGATTCTAACTGAAATAAGTCACACAGAAAAAGAAACATCATAAGATATCACTAATACATGGAATGTAAACTTGGCTACACAGGAACTGAATTCCAAAACAGAACAGGGTCTCAAATTTAGAAAACCAACTTATGCTTGCTTAAGGGGAAAGGTGAGTTGGGGTGCTGCATAAAACCAGAGATTGAAATGAGCACAGATAAAGTTCCTTAAGCCAAATATGGAATAGAAAAGAGCTACTCCTTACTCAACGAAATGGACTCAACACCGCATATTAAACGCCTAAAAATGTACCTGACTAGTAAGTATCTTAAAACCTATGGATTGCTATGTCTCCAAAGGCGAATCAAGCGTGTGTACAGGGGCATAAACGCAGCAGTGATAGGATTGGAGAGGTTCGGTGAGCAAATGAAGACCCTTTGAAGTCATATTGCATGGTACCCATTACACGGGTCTCAACTCTCCAGGTTTAAGGTATTCTTCCTTCAGCTAAAACATGCATGTGGAACGCAGAGTATGATCAACCGTGTGATCGGGAGACGTGTTCAAATATGTCTCAGTTTTCGTACCCTGGTACTCGGGGTCAAAATTCCAGACGCTTTACTAACACTCTCCCGACTTGGAGAGTCAGTCCCTTTAACCTCCTGTATGGCCCAGTTTGCAATTTCTGCGGAAGATGAACAGGAATAGCGAGAACCAATGAGAGACTAGCTGGAGGTGTCTGGACGGGCAAATTTAACTCTCATTTCCCACCAGGAAGAGGAATTAACCAAAGGCTCAGCGTGCCATGCCGGAACCAGATTAGGGCCTGAAGCCATCCTGCGGTGTTGCGGCCAGCTCACAAGAAAGCGAGTTGAAGAAAGGAGCTCAGGGGCACTGTAATTCACAAACCTGCAGAGTTATAAATGACAGCTATCGTCCAAAAATATACTGAAGTAAGGCTGCCAAGAGGACTTGAAAGCGGGGCAGAATTGCAGGAAACCGATTTCAGGAGGTAGACTGGAATTGCATTGAAAGCATAGGAAAAGAGGCAGAACGTCCACAATGATGCACTTGGCCCAAAAGGGCGTATGCGTTTTTTCCTGAATATATTCAGGAAAAAACGCATACGCCCTTTTTGGCCAACCAAGCAAACTTGCAAAGGAAATCTGCACTACAGTGAAGTCTCACTTCCCCCCGGTCAAAAGGGCCATCTGAAAAAAGTGTAAAATCCAGAAAGGCAGGACAGGCCATGGAGAACTGGGAGCCTTGTTATGCTGATGGGTGGGATGTAAATTGCCAACAGACACTCGGGAGAAGTGTATGGTGTTTCCTGAAACATCTAAAAAACAAAGCAACAGAGCCTAGGGCACTTCCACTTATGGTCCTATAGCTTAGGGAAATTAAAATCAAAAAGACACAGCCACCCCAAAGTTTGGAACGCCTCTGTTTACAAGAACCTCGTTTACCATACAAGTTCAATATCACAGAAAGTGAAAAATGGATAAAGAACTTGTGGTACTTACGTACAATGCAGTATGACTCAGCAATGAAATCTATGTCATCAGGCCCGTAGCAGCACAATGAGTGGATTCAGGTACGATGATTCTAACTGAAATAAGTCACACAGAAAAAGAAACATCATAAGATATCACTAATACACGGAATGTAAACTTGGTTACACAGGAACTAAATTCCAAAACAGAACAGGGTCTCAAATTTAGAAAACCAACTTATGCTTGCTTAAGGGGAAAGGTGAGTTGGGGTGCTGCATAAAACCAGAGATTGAAATGAGCACAGATAAAGTTCCTTAAGCCAAATATGGAATAGAAAAGAGCTACTCCTTACTCAACGAAATGGACTCAACACCGCATATTAAACGCCTAAGAATGTACCTGACTAGTAAGTATCTTAAAACCTATGGATTGCTATGTCTCCAAAGGAGAATCAAGCGTGTGTACAGGGGCATAAACGCAGCAGTGATAGGATTGGAGAGGTTCGGTGAGCAAATGAAGACCCTTTGAAGTCATATTGCATGGTACCCATTACACGGGTCTCAACTCTCCAGGTTTAAGGTATTCTTCCTTCAGCTAAAACATGCATGTGGAACCCAGAGTATGATCAACCGTGTGAACGGGAGACGTGTTCAAATATGTCTCAGTTTTGCTCCCCTGGTACTCGGGTGCAACATTCCAGACGCTTTACTAACACTCTCCCCACTTGGAGAGTCAGCGCCTTTAACCTCCTGTTTGGCCCAGTTTGCAATTTCTGCGGAAGATGAACAGGAATAGCGAGAACCAATGAGAGACTAGCTGGAGGTGTCTTGACGGGCAAATTTAACTCTCATTTCCCACCAGGAAGAGGAAATAACCAAAGGCTCAGCGTGCCATGCCAGAACCACATTAGGGCCTGAAGCCATCCTGCGGTGTTGCGGCCAGCTCAAAAGAAAGCGAGTTGAAGAAAGGAGCTCAAGGACACTGTAATTCACAAACTTGCAGAGTTATAAATGACAGCTATCGTCCAAAAATATACTGAAGTAAGGCTGCCAAGAGGACTTGAAAGTGGGGCAGAATTGCAGGAAACTGATTTCAGGAGGTAGACTGGAATTGCATTGAAAGCATAGGAAAAGAGGCAGAACGTCCACAATGATTCACTTGGCCCAAAAGGGCGTATGCGTTTTTTCCTGAATATATTCAGGAAAAAACGCATACGCCCTTTTTGGCCAACCAAGCAAGCTTGCAAAGGAAATCTGCACTACAATGAAGTCTCACTTTCCCCCCGTCAAAAGGGCCATCTGAAAAAAGTGTAAAATCCAGAAAGGCAGGACAGGCCATGGAGAACTGGGAGCCTTGTTATGCTGATGGGCGGGATGTAAATTGCCAACAGACACTCGGGAGAAGTGTATGGTGTTTCCTGAAACATCTAAAAAACAAAGCAACAGAGCCTAGGGCACTTCCACTTATGGTCCTATAGCTTAGGGAAATTAACATCAAAAAGACACAGCCACCCCAAAGTTTGGAACGGCTCTGTTTACAAGAACCTCGTTTACAGTACAAGTTCAACACTGCAGAAAGTGAAAAATGGATAAAGAAGTTGTGGTATTTACTTACAAAGCAATATCACTCAGCAATGAAATCTATGTCATCAGGCCCTTAGCAGCACAATGAGTGGATTCAGGTATGATGATTCTAACTGAAATAAGTCACACAGAAAAAGAAACATCATAAGATATCAGTAATACACGGAATGTAAACTTGGCTACACACAAACTGAATTACAGAACAGAACAGGGTCTCAAATTTAGAAAACCAACTTATGCTTGCTTAAGGGTAAAGGTGAGTTGGGGTGCTGCATAAAACCAGAGACTGAAATGAGCACAGATAAAGTTCCTTAAGCCAAATATGGAATAGACAAGAGCTACTCCTTGCTCAACGAAATGGACTCAACACCGCACATTAAATGCCTAAGAATGTACCTGACTAGTAAATATCTTAAAACCTATGGATTGCTATGTCTCCGAAAGAGAATCAAGCATGTGTACAGGGGCATAAACGCAGCAGTGATAGGATTGGAGAGGTTCGGTGAGCAAATGAAGACCCTTTGAAGTCATATTGCATGGTACCCATTCCACAGGTTTCAACTACCCAGGTTTAAGGTATTCTTCCTTCAGCTAAAACATGCATGTGGAACCTAGAGTATGATCAACCATGTGATCGGGAGACGTGTTCAAATATGTCTCAGTTTTCGTACCCTGGTACTCGGGTTCAAAATTTCAGACGCTTTACTAACACTCTCCCGACTTGGAGAGTCAGTCCCTTTAACCTCCTGTATGGCCCAGTTTGCAATTTCTGCGGAAGATGAACAGGAATAGCGAGAACCAATGAGAGACTAGCTGGAGGTGTCTGGACGGGCAAATTTAACTCTCATTTCCCACCAGGAAGAGGAATTAACCAAAGGCTCAGCGTGCCATGCCGGAACCAGATTAGGGCCTGAAGCCATCCTGCGGTGTTGCGGCCAGCTCACAAGAAAGCGAGTTGAAGAAAGGAGCTCAGGGGCACTGTAATTCACAAACCTGCAGAGTTACAAATGACAGCTATCGTCCAAAAATATACTGAAGTAAGGCTGCCAAGAGGACTTGAAAGCGGGGCAGAATTGCAGGAAACCGATTTCAGGAGGTAGACTGGAATTGCATTGAAAGCATAGGAAAAGAGGCAGAACGTCCACAATGATGCACTTGGCCCAAAAGGGCGTATGCGTTTTTTCCTGAATATATTCAGGAAAAAACGCATACGCCCTTTTTGGCCAACCAAGCAAACTTGCAAAGGAAATCTGCACTACAGTGAAGTCTCACTTCCCCCCGGTCAAAAGGGCCATCTGAAAAAAGTGTAAAATCCAGAAAGGCAGGACAGGCCATGGAGAACTGGGAGCCTTGTTATGCTGATGGGCGGGATGTAAATTGCCAACAGACACTCGGGAGAAGTGTATGGTGTTTCCTGAAACATCTAAAAAACAAAGCAACAGAGCCTAGGGCACTTCCACTTATGGTCCTATAGCTTAGGGAAATTAAAATCAAAAAGACACAGCCACCCCAAAGTTTGGAACGCCTCTGTTTACAAGAACCTCGTTTACCATACAAGTTCAATATCACAGAAAGTGAAAAATGGATAAAGAACTTGTGGTACTTACGTACAATGCAGTATGACTCAGCAGTGAAATCTATGTCATCAGGCCCGTAGCAGCACAATGAGTGGATTCAGATACGATGATTCTAACTGAAATAAGTCACACAGAAAAAGAAACATCATAAGATATCACTAATACACGGAATGTAAACTTGGTTACACAGGAACTAAATTCCAAAACAGAACAGGGTCTCAAATTTAGAAAACCAACTTATGCTTGCTTAAGGGGAAAGGTGAGTTGGGGTGCTGCATAAAACCAGAGATTGAAATGAGCACAGATAAAGTTCCTTAAGCCAAATATGGAATAGAAAAGAGCTACTCCTTACTCAACGAAATGGACTCAACACCGCATATTAAACGCCTAAGAATGTACCTGACTAGTAAGTATCTTAAAACCTATGGATTGCTATGTCTCCAAAGGAGAATCAAGCGTGTGTACAGGGGCATAAACGCAGCAGTGATAGGATTGGAGAGGTTCGGTGAGCAAATGAAGACCCTTTGAAGTCATATTGCATGGTACCCATTACACGGGTCTCAACTCTCCAGGTTTAAGGTATTCTTCCTTCTGCTAAAACATGCATGTGGAACCCAGAGTATGATCAACCGTGTGAACGGGAGACGTGTTCAAATATGTCTCAGTTTTGCTCCCCTGGTACTCGGGTGCAACATTCCAGACGCTTTACTAACACTCTCCCCAGTTGGAGAGTCAGCGCCTTTAACCTCCTGTTTGGCCCAGTTTGCAATTTCTGCGGAAGATGAACAGGAATAGCGAGAACCAATGAGAGACTAGCTGGAGGTGTCTTGACGGGCAAATTTAACTCTCATTTCCCACCAGGAAGAGGAAATAACCAAAGGCTCAGCGTGCCATGCCAGAACCACATTAGGGCCTGAAGCCATCCTGCGGTGTTGCGGCCAGCTCAAAAGAAAGCGAGTTGAAGAAAGGAGCTCAAGGACACTGTAATTCACAAACTTGCAGAGTTATAAATGACAGCTATCGTCCAAAAATATACTGAAGTAAGGCTGCCAAGAGGACTTGAAAGTGGGGCAGAATTGCAGGAAACTGATTTCAGGAGGTAGACTGGAATTGCATTGAAAGCATAGGAAAAGAGGCAGAACGTCCACAATGATTCACTTGGCCCAAAAGGGCGTATGCGTTTTTTCCTGAATATATTCAGGAAAAAACGCATACGCCCTTTTTGGCCAACCAAGCAAGCTTGCAAAGGAAATCTGCACTACAATGAAGTCTCACTTTCCCCCCGTCAAAAGGGCCATCTGAAAAAAGTGTAAAATCCAGAAAGGCAGGACAGGCCATGGAGAACTGGGAGCCTTGTTATGCTGATGGGCGGGATGTAAATTGCCAACAGACACTCGGGAGAAGTGTATGGTGTTTCCTGAAACATCTAAAAAACAAAGCAACAGAGCCTAGGGCACTTCCACTTATGGTCCTATAGCTTAGGGAAATTAACATCAAAAAGACACAGCCACCCCAAAGTTTGGAACGGCTCTGTTTACAAGAACCTCGTTTACAGTACAAGTTCAACACTGCAGAAAGTGAAAAATGGATAAAGAAGTTGTGGTATTTACTTACAAAGCAATATCACTCAGCAATGAAATCTATGTCATCAGGCCCTTAGCAGCACAATGAGTGGATTCAGGTATGATGATTCTAACTGAAATAAGTCACACAGAAAAAGAAACATCATAAGATATCAGTAATACACGGAATGTAAACTTGGCTACACACAAACTGAATTACAGAACAGAACAGGGTCTCAAATTTAGAAAACCAACTTATGCTTGCTTAAGGGTAAAGGTGAGTTGGGGTGCTGCATAAAACCAGAGACTGAAATGAGCACAGATAAAGTTCCTTAAGCCAAATATGGAATAGACAAGAGCTACTCCTTGCTCAACGAAATGGACTCAACACCGCACATTAAATGCCTAAGAATGTACCTGACTAGTAAATATCTTAAAACCTATGGATTGCTATGTCTCCGAAAGAGAATCAAGCATGTGTACAGGGGCATAAACGCAGCAGTGATAGGATTGGAGAGGTTCGGTGAGCAAATGAAGACCCTTTGAAGTCATATTGCATGGTACCCATTCCACAGGTTTCAACTACCCAGGTTTAAGGTATTCTTCCTTCAGCTAAAACATGCATGTGGAACCTAGAGTATGATCAACCATGTGATCGGGAGACGTGTTCAAATATGTCTCAGTTTTCGTACCCTGGTACTCGGGTTCAAAATTTCAGACGCTTTACTAACACTCTCCCGACTTGGAGAGTCAGTCCCTTTAACCTCCTGTATGTCCCAGTTTGCAATTTCTGCGGAAGATGAACAGGAATAGCGAGAACCAATGAGAGACTAGCTGGAGGTGTCTGGACGGGCAAATTTAACTCTCATTTCCCACCAGGAAGAGGAATTAAGCAAAGGCTCAGCATGCCATGCCGGAACCAGATTAGGGCCTGAAGCCATCCTGCGGTGTTGCGGCCAGCTCACAAGAAAGCGAGTTGAAGAAAGGAGCTCAGGGGCACTGTAATTCACAAACCTGCAGAGTTACAAATGACAGCTATCGTCCAAAAATATACTGAAGTAAGGCTGCCAAGAGGACTTGAAAGCGGGGCAGAATTGCAGGAAACCGATTTCAGGAGGTAGACTGGAATTGCATTGAAAGCATAGGAAAAGAGGCAGAACGTCCACAATGATGCACTTGGCCCAAAAGGGCGTATGCGTTTTTTCCTGAATATATTCAGGAAAAAACGCATACGCCCTTTTTGGCCAACCAAGCAAACTTGCAAAGGAAATCTGCACTACAATGAAGTCTCACTTCCCGCCGGTCAAAAGGGCCATCTGAAAAAAGTGTAAAATCCAGAAAGGCAGGACAGGCCATGGAGAACTGGGAGCCTTGTTATGCTGATGGGTGGGATGTAAATTGCCAACAGACACTCGGGAGAAGTGTATGGTGTTTCCTGAAACATCTAAAAAACAAAGCAACAGAGCCTAGGGCACTTCCACTTATGGTCCTATAGCTTAGGGAAATTAAAATCAAAAAGACACAGCCACCCCAAAGTTTGGGACACCTCTGTTTACAAGAACCTCCTTTACCGTACAAGTTCAATATCACAGAAAGTGAAAAATGGATAAAGAAATTGTGGTACTTACGTACAATGCAGTATCACTCAGCAATGAAATCTATGTCATCAGGCCCGTAGCAGCACAATGAGTGGATTCAGGTACGATGATTCTAACTGAAATAAGTCACACAGAAAAAGAAACATCATAAGATATCACTAATACACGGAATGTAAACTTGGTTACACAGGAACTGAATTCCAAAACAGAACAGGGTCTCAAATTTAGAAAACCAACTTATGCTTGCTTAAGGGTGAAGGTGAGTTGGGGTGCTGCATAAAACCAGAGACTGAAATGAGCACAGATAAAGTTCCTTAAGCCAAATATGGAATAGACAAGAGCTACTCCTTGCTCAACGAAATGGACTCAACACCGCACATTAAATGCCTAAGAATGTACCTGACTAGTAAATATCTTAAAACCTATGGATTGCTATGTCTCCGAAAGAGAATCAAGCATGTGTACAGGGGCATAAACGCAGCAGTGATAGGATTGGAGAGGTTCGGTGAGCAAATGAAGACCCTTTGAAGTCATATTGCATGGTACCCATTCCACAGGTTTCAACTGCCCAGGTTTAAGGTATTCTTCCTTCAGCTAAAACATGCATGTGGAACCTAGAGTATGATCAACCATGTGATCGGGAGACGTGTTCAAATATGTCTCAGTTTTCCTCCCCTGGTACTCGGGTGCAACATTCCAGACGCTTTACTAACACTCTCCCGACTTGGAGAGTCAGTCCCTTTAACCTCCTGTTTGGCCCAGTTTGCAATGTCTGCGGAAGATGAAAAGGAATAGCGAGAACCAATGAGAGAGTAGCTGGAGGTGTCTGGACGGGCAAATTTAACTCTCATTTCCCACCAGGAAGAGGAATTAACCAAAGGCTCAGTGTGCCGTGCCAGAACCAGATTAGGGCCTGAAGCCATCCTGCGGTGTTGCGGCCAGGTCACAAGAAAGCGAGTTGAAGAAAGGAGCTCAGGGGCACTGTAATTCACAAACCTGCAGAGTTATAAATGACAGCTATCGTCCAAAAATATACTGAAGTAAGGCTGCCAAGAGGACTTGAAAGCGGGGCAGAATTGCAGGAAACCGATTTCAGGAGGTAGACTGGAATTGCATTGAAAGCATAGGAAAAGAGGCAGAACGTCCACAATGATGCACTTGGCCAAAAAGGGCGTATGCGTTTTTTCCTGAATATATTCAGGAAAAAACGTATACGCCCTTTTTGGCCAACGAAGCAAACTTGCAAAGGAAATCTGCACTACAATGAAGTCTCACTTCCCCCCGGTCAAAAGGGCCATCTGAAAAAAGTGTAAAATCCAGAAAGGCAGGACAGGCCATGGAGAACTGGGAGCCTTGTTATGCTGATGGGCGGGATGTAAATTGCCAACAGACACACGGGAGAAGTGTATGGTGTTTCCTGAAACATCTAAAAAACAAAGCAACAGAGCCTAGGGCACTTCCACTTATGGTCCTATAGCTTAGGGAAATTAAAATCAAAAAGACACAGCCACCCCAAAGTTTGGGACGCCTCTGTTTACAAGAACCTCGTTTACAGTACAAGTTCAACACCGCAGAAATTGAAAATTGGATAAAGAAGTTGTGGTATTTACTTACAAAACAATATCACTCAGCAATGAAATCTATGTCATCAGGCCCTTAGCAGCACAATGAGTGGATTCAGGTATGATGATTCTAACTGAAATAAGTCACACAGAAAAAGAAACATCATAAGATATCAGTAATACACGGAATGTAAACTTGGCTACACAGGAACTGAATTACAGACCAGAACAGGGTCTCAAATTTAGAAAACCAACTTATGCTTGCTTAAGGGGAAAGGTGAGTTGGGGTGCTGCATAAAACCAGAGACTGAAATGAACACAGATAAAGTTCCTTAAGCCAAATATGGAATAGACAAGAGCTACTCCTTGCTCAACGAAATGGACTCAACACCGCACATTAAATGCCTAAGAATGTACCTGACTAGTAAATATCTTAAAACCTATGGATTGCTATGTCTCCAAAAGAGAATCAAGCATGTGTACAGGGGCATAAACGCAGCAGTGATAGGATTGGAGAGGTTCGGTGAGCAAATGAAGACCCTTTGAAGTCATATTGCATGGTACCCATTCCACAGGTTTCAACTACCCATGTTTAAGGTATTCTTCCTTCAGCTAAAACATGGATGTGGAACCTAGAGTATGATCAACCATGTGATCGGGAGACGTGTTCAAATATGTCTCAGTTTTCATACCCTGGTACTCGGGTGCAACATTCCAGACGCTTTACTAACACTCTCCCGACTTGGAGAGTCAGTCCCTTTAACCTCCTGTTTGGCCCAGTTTGCAATTTCTGCGGAAGATGAACAGGAATAGCGAGAACCAATGAGAGACTAGCTGGAGGTGTCTGGACGGGCAAATTTAACTCTCATTTCCCACCAGGAAGAGGAATTAACCAAAGGCTCAGCGTGCCGTGCCGGAACCAGATTAGGGCCTGAAGCCATCCTGTGGTGTGGCGGCCAGCTCACAAGAAAGCGAGTTGAAGAAAGGAGCTCAGGGGCACTGTAATTCACAAACCTGCAGAGTTATAAATGACAGCTATCATCCAAAAATATACTGAAGTAAGGCTGCCAAGAGGACTTGAAAGCGGGGCAGAATTGCAGGAAACCGATTTCAGGAGGTAGACTGGAATTGCATTGAAAGCATAGGAAAAGAGGCAGAGCGTCCACAATGATGCACTTGGCCAAAAGGGGCGTATGCGTTTTTTCCTGAATATATTCAGGAAAAAACGCATACGCCCTTTTTGGCCAACCAAGCAAATTTGCAAAGAAATCTGCACTACAATGAACTCTCACTTCCGCCAGGTCAAAAGGGCCATCTGAAAAAAGTGTAAAATCCAGAAAGGCAGGACAGGCCATGGAGAACTGGGAGCCTTGTTATGCTGATGGGCGGGATGTAAACTGCCAACAGACACTCGGGAGAAGTGTATGGTGTTTCCTGAAACATCTAAAAAACAAAGCAACAGAGACTAGGGCACTTCCACTTATGGTCCTATAGCTTAGGGAAATTAAAATCAAAAAGACACAGCCACCCCAAAGTTTGGGACGCCTCTGTTTACAAGAACCTCGTTTACCGTACAAGTTCAATATCACAGAAAGTGAAAAATGGATAAAGAAGTTGTGGTATTTACTTACAAAGCAATATCACTCAGCAATGAAATCTATGTCATCAGGCCCTTAGCAGCATAATGAGTGGATTCAGGTACGATGATTCTAACTGAAATAAGTCACACAGAAAAAGAAACATCATAAGATATCACTAATACACGGAATGTAAACTTGGTTACACAGAAACTGAATTCCAAAACAGAACAGGGTCTCAAATTTAGAAAACCAACTTATGCTTGCTTAAGGGGAAAGGTGAGTTGGGGTGCTGCATAAAACCAGAGATTGAAATGAGCACAGATAAAGCTCCTTAAGCCAAATATGGAATAGACAAGAGATACTCCTTGCTCAATGAAATGGACTCAACACCCCATATTAAACGCCTAAGAATGTACCTGACTAGTAAGTATCTTAAAACCTATGCATTGCTATGTCTCCGAAAGAGAATCAAGAATGTGTACAGGGGCATAAATGCAGCAGTGATAGGATTGGAGAGGTTCGGTGAGCAAATGAAGACCCTTTGAAGTCATATTGCATGGTACCCATTCCACAGGTTTCAACTACCCAGGTTTAAGGTATTCTTCCTTCAGCTAAAACATGCATGTGGAACCCAGAGTATGATCAACCATGTGAACGGGAGACGTGTTCAAATATGTCTCAGTTTTCCTCCCCTGGTACTCGGGTGCAACATTCCAGACGCTTTACTAACACTCTCCCCACTTGGAGAGTCAGCGCCTTTAACCTCCTGTTTGGCCCAGTTTGCAATTTCTGCGGAAGATGAACAGGAATAGGGAGAACCAATGAGAGACTAGCTGGAGGTGTCTGGACGGGCAAATTTAATTCTCATTTCCCACCAGGAAGAGGAAATAACCAAAGGCTCAGCATGCCGTGCCGGAACCAGATTAGGGCCTGAAGCCATCCTGCGGTGTTGCGGCCAGCTCACAAGAAAGCGAGTTGAAGAAAGGAGCTCAGGGGCACTGTAATTCACAAACCTGCAGAGTTATAAATGACAGCTATCGTCCAAAAATATACTGAAGTAAGGCTGCCAAGAGGACTTGAAAGCGGGGCAGAATTGCAGGAAACCGATTTCAGGAGGTAGACTGGAATTGCATTGAAAGCATAGGAAAAGAGGCAGAACGTCCACAATGATGCACTTGGCCAAAAAGGGCGTATGCGTTTTTTCCTGAATATATTCAGGAAAAAACGCATACGCCCTTTTTGGCCAACCAAGCAAGCTTGCAAAAGAAATCTGCACTACAATGAAGTCTCACTTCCCCCCGGTCAAAAGGGCCATCTGAAAAAAGTGTAAAATCCAGAAAGGCAGGACAGGCCATGGAGAACTGGGAGCCTTGTTATGCTGATGGGCCGGATGTAAATTGCCAACTGACACTCGGGAGAAGTGTATGGTGTTTCCTGAAACATCTAAAAAACAAAGCAACAGAGCCTAGGGCACTTCCACTTATGGTCCTATAGCTTAGGGAAATTAAAATCAAAAAGACACAGCCACCCCAAAGTTTGGGATTCCTCTGTTTACAAGAACCTCATTTACCGTACAAGTTCAATATCACAGAAAGTGAAAAATGGATAAAGAACTTGTGGTACTTACGTACAATGCAGTATCACTCAGCAATGAAATCTATGTCATCAGGCCCGTAGCAGCATAATGAGTGGATTCAGGTACGATGATTCTAACTGAAATAAGTCACACAGAAAAAGAAACATCATAAGATATCACTAATACACGGAATGTAAACTTGGCTACACAGGAACTGAATTCCAAAACAGAACAGGGTCTCAAATTTAGAAAACCAACTTATGCTTGCTTAAGGGGAAAGGTGAGTTGGGGTGCTGCATAAAACCAGAGACTGAAATGAGCACAGATAAAGTTCCTTAAGCCAAATATGGAATAGACAAGAGCTACTCCTTGCTCAACGAAATGGACTCAACACCGCACATTAAATGCCTAAGAATGTACCTGACTAGTAAATATCTTAAAACCTATGGATTGCTATGTCTCCGAAAGAGAATCAAGCATGTGTACAGGGGCATAAACGCAGCAGTGATAGGATTGGAGAGGTTCGGTGAGCAAATGAAGACCCTTTGAAGTCATATTGCATGGTACCCATTCCACAGATTTCAACTACCCATGTTTAAGGTATTCTTCCTTCAGCTAAAACATGGATGTGGAACCTAGAGTATGATCAACCATGTGATCGGGAGACGTGTTCAAATATGTCTCAGTTTTCGTACCCTGGTACTCGGGTGCAACATTCCAGACGCTTTACTAACACTCTCCCGACTTGGAGAGTCAGTCCCTTTAACCTCCTGTATGGCCCAGTTTGCAATTTCTGCGGAAGATGAACAGGAATAGTGAGAACCAATGAGAGACTAGCTGGAGGTGTCTGGACGGGCAAATTTAACTCTCATTTCCCACCAGGAAGAGGAATTAAGCAAAGGCTCAGCGTGCCGTGCCGGAACCAGATTAGGGCCTGAAGCCATCCTGCGGTGTTGCGGCCAGCTCACCAGAAAGCGAGTTGAAGAAAGGAGCTCAGGGGCACTGTAATTCACAAACCTGCAGAGTTATAAATGACAGCTATCGTCCAAAAATATACTGAAGTAAGGCTGCCAAGAGGACTTGAAAGCGGGGCAGAATTGCAGGAAACCGATTTCAGGAGGTAGACTGGAATTGCATTGAAAGCATAGGAAAAGAGGCAGAACGTCCACAATGATGCACTTGGACCAAAAGGGCGTATGCGTTTTTTCCTGAATATATTCAGGAAAAAAAGCATACGCCCTTTTTGGCCAACCAAGCAAACTTGCAAAGGAAATCTGCACTACAATGAAGTCTCACTTCCCCCAGGTCAAAAGGGCCATCTGAAAAAAGTGTAAAATCCAGAAAGGCAGGACAGGCCATGGAGAACTGGGAGCCTTGTTATGCTGATGGGTGGGATGTAAATTGCCAACAGACACTTGGGAGAAGTGTATGGTGTTTCCTGAAACATCTAAAAAACAAAGCAACAGAGCCTAGGGCACTTCCACTTATGGTCCTATAGCTTAGGGAAATTAAAATCAAAAAGACACAGCCACCCCAAAGTTTGGGATTCCTCTGTTTACAAGAACCTCGTTTACCGTACAAGTTCAATATCACAGAAAGTGAAAAATGGATAAAGAACTTGTGGTACTTACGTACAATGCAGTATCACTCAGCAATGAAATCTATGTCATCAGGCCCGTAGCAGCATAATGAGTGGATTCAGGTACGATGATTCTAACTGAAATAAGTCACACAGAAAGAGAAACATCATAAGATATCACTAATACACGGAATGTAAACTTGGCTACACAGGAACTGAATTCCAAAACAGAACAGGGTCTCAAATTTAGAAAACCAACTTATGCTTGCTTAAGGGGAAAGGTGAGTTGGGGTGCTGCATAAAACCAGAGATTGAAATGAGCACAGATAAACTTCCTTAAGCCAAATATGGAATAGACAAGAGCTACTCCTTGCTCAACGAAATAGACTCAACACCGCATATTAAACGCCTAAGAATGTACCTGACTAGTAAGTATCTTAAAACCTATGGATTGCTATGTCTCCGAAAGAGAATCAAGCATGTGTACAGGGGCATAAACGCAGCAATGATAGGATTGGAGAGGTTCGGTGAGCAAATGAAGACCCTTTGAAGTCATATTGCATGGTACCCATTCCACAGGTTTCAACTACCCAGGTTTAAGGTATTCTTCCTTCAGCTAAAACATGCATGTGGAACCTAGAGTATGATCAACCATGTGATCGGGAGACGTGTTCAAATATGTCTCAGTTTTCATACCCTGGTACTCGGGTGCAACATTCCAGACGCTTTACTAACACTCTCCCGACTTAGAGAGTCAGTCCCTTTAACCTCCTGTTTGGCCTAGTTTGCAATTTCTGCGGAAGATGTACAGGAATAGTGAGAACCAATGAGAGACTAGCTGGCGGTGTCTGGACGGGCAAATTTATCTCTCATTTCCCACCAGGAAGAGGAATTAACCAAAGGCTCAGCGTGCCGTGCCGGAACCAGATTAGGGCCTGAAGCCATCCTGTGGTGTGGCGGCCAGCTCACAAGAAAGCGAGTTGAAGAAAGGAGCTCAGGGGCACTGTAATTCACAAACCTGCAGAGTTATAAATGACAGCTATCATCCAAAAATATACTGAAGTAAGGCTGCCAAGAGGACTTGAAAGCGGGGCAGAATTGCAGGAAACCGATTTCAGGAGGTAGACTGGAATTGCATTGAAAGCATAGGAAAAGAGGCAGAGCGTCCACAATGATGCACTTGGCCAAAAGGGGCGTATGCGTTTTTTCCTGAATATATTCAGGAAAAAACGCATACGCCCTTTTTGGCCAACCAAGCAAATTTGCAAAGAAATCTGCACTACAATGAAGTCTCACTTCCGCCAGGTCAAAAGGGCCATCTGAAAAAAGTGTAAAATCCAGAAAGGCAGGACAGGCCATGGAGAACTGGGAGCCTTGTTATGCTGATGGGCGGGATGTAAACTGCCAACAGACACTCGGGAGAAGTGTATGGTGTTTCCTGAAACATCTAAAAAACAAAGCAACAGAGACTAGGGCACTTCCACTTATGGTCCTATAGCTTAGGGAAATTAAAATCAAAAAGACACAGCCACCCCAAAGTTTGGGACGCCTCTGTTTACAAGAACCTCGTTTACCGTACAAGTTCAATATCACAGAAAGTGAAAAATGGATAAAGAAGTTGTGGTATTTACTTACAAAGCAATATCACTCAGCAATGAAATCTATGTCATCAGGCCCTTAGCAGCATAATGAGTGGATTCAGGTACGATGATTCTAACTGAAATAAGTCACACAGAAAAAGAAACATCATAAGATATCACTAATACACGGAATGTAAACTTGGTTACACAGAAACTGAATTCCAAAACAGAACAGGGTCTCAAATTTAGAAAACCAACTTATGCTTGCTTAAGGGGAAAGGTGAGTTGGGGTGCTGCATAAAACCAGAGATTGAAATGAGCACAGATAAAGTTCCTTAAGCCAAATATGGAATAGACAAGAGCTACTCCTTGCTCAATGAAATGGACTCAACACCCCATATTAAACGCCTAAGAATGTACCTGACTAGTAAGTATCTTAAAACCTATGCATTGCTATGTCTCCGAAAGAGAATCAAGAATGTGTACAGGGGCATAAATGCAGCAGTGATAGGATTGGAGAGGTTCGGTGAGCAAATGAAGACCCTTTGAAGTCATATTGCATGGTACCCATTACACGGGTCTCAACTCTCCAGGTTTAAGCTATTCTTCCTTCAGCTAAAACATGCATGTGGAACCCAGAGTATGATCAACCATGTGAACGGGTGACGTGTTCAAATATGTCTCAGTTTTCCTCCCCTGGTACTCGGGTGCAACATTCCAGACGCTTTACTAACACTCTCCCCACTTGGAGTGGCAGCGCCTTTAACCTCCTGTTTGGCCCAGTTTGCAATTTCTGGGGAAGATGAACAGGAATAGGGAGAACCAATGAGAGACTAGCTGGAGGTGTCTGGACGGGCAAATTTAACTCTCATTTCCCACCAGGAAGAGGAATTAACCAAAGGCTCAGTGTGCCGTGCCAGAACCAGATTAGGGCCTGTAGCCATCCTGCGGTGTTGCGGCCAGGTCACAAGAAAGCGAGTTGAAGAAAGGAGCTCAGGGGCACTGTAATTCACAAACCTGCAGAGTTATAAATGACAGCTATCGTCCAAAAATATACTGAAGTAAGGCTGCCAAGAGGACTTGAAAGCGGGGCAGAATTGCAGGAAACCGATTTCAGGAGGTAGACTGGAATTGCATTGAAAGCATAGGAAAAGAGGCAGAACGTCCACAATGATGCACTTGGCCCAAAAGGGCGTATGCGTTTTTTCCTGAATATATTCAGGAAAAAACGCATATGCCCTTTTTGGCCAACCAAGCAAACTTGCAAAGGAAATCTGCACTACAATGAAGTCTCACTTCCCCCAGGTCAAAAGGGCCATCTGAAAAAAGTGTAAAATCCAGAAAGGCAGGACAGGCCATGTAGAACTGGGAGCCTTGTTATGCTGATGGGTGGGATGTAAATTGCCAACAGACACTTGGGAGAAGTGTATGGTGTTTCCTGAAACATCTAAAAAACAAAGCAACAGAGCCTAGGGCACTTCCACTTATGGTCCTATAGCTTAGGGAAATAAAATCAAAAAGACACAGCCACCCCAAATTTTGGGATGCCTCTGTTTACAAGAACCTCGTTTACAGTACAAGTTCAACATCGCAGAAAGTGAAAAATGGATAAAGAAGTTGTGGTATTTACTTACAAAGCAATATCACTCAGCAATGAAATCTATGTCATCAGGCCCTTAGCAGCACAATGAGTGGATTCAGGTATGATGATTCTAACTGAAATAAGTCACACAGAAAAAGAAACATCATAAGATATCAGTAATACACGGAATGTAAACTTGGCTACACAGGAACTGAATTACAGAACAGAACAGGGTCTCAAATTTAGAAAACCAACTTATGCTTGCTTAAGGGGAAAGGTGAGTTGGGGTGCTGCATAAAACCAGAGACTGAAATGAGCACAGATAAAGTTCCTTAAGCCAAATATGGAATAGACAAGAGCTACTCCTTGCTCAACGAAATGGACTCAACACCGCACATTAAATGCCTAAGAATGTACCTGACTAGTAAATATCTTAAAACCTATGGATTGCTATGTCTCCGAAAGAGAATCAAGCATGTGTACAGGGGCATAAACGCAGCAGTGATAGGATTGGAGAGGTTCGGTGAGCAAATGAAGACCCTTTGAAGTCATATTGCATGGTACCCATTCCACAGATTTCAACTACCCATGTTTAAGGTATTCTTCCTTCAGCTAAAACATGGATGTGGAACCTAGAGTATGATCAACCATGTGATCGGGAGACGTGTTCAAATATGTCTCAGTTTTCGTACCCTGGTACTCGGGTGCAACATTCCAGACGCTTTACTAACACTCTCCCGACTTGGAGAGTCAGTCCCTTTAACCTCCTGTATGGCCCAGTTTGCAATTTCTGCGGAAGATGAACAGGAATAGTGAGAACCAATGAGAGACTAGCTGGAGGTGTCTGGACGGGCAAATTTAACTCTCATTTCCCACCAGGAAGAGGAATTAAGCAAAGGCTCAGCGTGCCGTGCCGGAACCAGATTAGGGCCTGAAGCCATCCTGCGGTGTTGCGGCCAGCTCACCAGAAAGCGAGTTGAAGAAAGGAGCTCAGGGGCACTGTAATTCACAAACCTGCAGAGTTATAAATGACAGCTATCGTCCAAAAATATACTGAAGTAAGGCTGCCAAGAGGACTTGAAAGCGGGGCAGAATTGCAGGAAACCGATTTCAGGAGGTAGACTGGAATTGCATTGAAAGCATAGGAAAAGAGGCAGAACGTCCACAATGATGCACTTGGACCAAAAGGGCGTATGCGTTTTTTCCTGAATATATTCAGGAAAAAAAGCATACGCCCTTTTTGGCCAACCAAGCAAACTTGCAAAGGAAATCTGCACTACAATGAAGTCTCACTTCCCCCAGGTCAAAAGGGCCATCTGAAAAAAGTGTAAAATCCAGAAAGGCAGGACAGGCCATGGAGAACTGGGAGCCTTGTTATGCTGATGGGTGGGATGTAAATTGCCAACAGACACTTGGGAGAAGTGTATGGTGTTTCCTGAAACATCTAAAAAACAAAGCAACAGAGCCTAGGGCACTTCCACTTATGGTCCTATAGCTTAGGGAAATTAAAATCAAAAAGACACAGCCACCCCAAAGTTTGGGATTCCTCTGTTTACAAGAACCTCGTTTACCGTACAAGTTCAATATCACAGAAAGTGAAAAATGGATAAAGAACTTGTGGTACTTACGTACAATGCAGTATCACTCAGCAATGAAATCTATGTCATCAGGCCCGTAGCAGCATAATGAGTGGATTCAGGTACGATGATTCTAACTGAAATAAGTCACACAGAAAGAGAAACATCATAAGATATCACTAATACACGGAATGTAAACTTGGCTACACAGGAACTGAATTCCAAAACAGAACAGGGTCTCAAATTTAGAAAACCAACTTATGCTTGCTTAAGGGGAAAGGTGAGTTGGGGTGCTGCATAAAACCAGAGATTGAAATGAGCACAGATAAACTTCCTTAAGCCAAATATGGAATAGACAAGAGCTACTCCTTGCTCAACGAAATAGACTCAACACCGCATATTAAACGCCTAAGAATGTACCTGACTAGTAAGTATCTTAAAACCTATGGATTGCTATGTCTCCGAAAGAGAATCAAGCATGTGTACAGGGGCATAAACGCAGCAATGATAGGATTGGAGAGGTTCGGTGAGCAAATGAAGACCCTTTGAAGTCATATTGCATGGTACCCATTCCACAGGTTTCAACTACCCAGGTTTAAGGTATTCTTCCTTCAGCTAAAACATGCATGTGGAACCTAGAGTATGATCAACCATGTGATCGGGAGACGTGTTCAAATATGTCTCAGTTTTCATACCCTGGTACTCGGGTGCAACATTCCAGACGCTTTACTAACACTCTCCCGACTTAGAGAGTCAGTCCCTTTAACCTCCTGTTTGGCCTAGTTTGCAATTTCTGCGGAAGATGTACAGGAATAGTGAGAACCAATGAGAGACTAGCTGGCGGTGTCTGGACGGGCAAATTTATCTCTCATTTCCCACCAGGAAGAGGAATTAACCAAAGGCTCAGCGTGCCGTGCCGGAACCAGATTAGGGCCTGAAGCCATCCTGTGGTGTGGCGGCCAGCTCACAAGAAAGCGAGTTGAAGAAAGGAGCTCAGGGGCACTGTAATTCACAAACCTGCAGAGTTATAAATGACAGCTATCATCCAAAAATATACTGAAGTAAGGCTGCCAAGAGGACTTGAAAGCGGGGCAGAATTGCAGGAAACCGATTTCAGGAGGTAGACTGGAATTGCATTGAAAGCATAGGAAAAGAGGCAGAGCGTCCACAATGATGCACTTGGCCAAAAGGGGCGTATGCGTTTTTTCCTGAATATATTCAGGAAAAAACGCATACGCCCTTTTTGGCCAACCAAGCAAATTTGCAAAGAAATCTGCACTACAATGAAGTCTCACTTCCGCCAGGTCAAAAGGGCCATCTGAAAAAAGTGTAAAATCCAGAAAGGCAGGACAGGCCATGGAGAACTGGGAGCCTTGTTATGCTGATGGGCGGGATGTAAACTGCCAACAGACACTCGGGAGAAGTGTATGGTGTTTCCTGAAACATCTAAAAAACAAAGCAACAGAGACTAGGGCACTTCCACTTATGGTCCTATAGCTTAGGGAAATTAAAATCAAAAAGACACAGCCACCCCAAAGTTTGGGACGCCTCTGTTTACAAGAACCTCGTTTACCGTACAAGTTCAATATCACAGAAAGTGAAAAATGGATAAAGAAGTTGTGGTATTTACTTACAAAGCAATATCACTCAGCAATGAAATCTATGTCATCAGGCCCTTAGCAGCATAATGAGTGGATTCAGGTACGATGATTCTAACTGAAATAAGTCACACAGAAAAAGAAACATCATAAGATATCACTAATACACGGAATGTAAACTTGGTTACACAGAAACTGAATTCCAAAACAGAACAGGGTCTCAAATTTAGAAAACCAACTTATGCTTGCTTAAGGGGAAAGGTGAGTTGGGGTGCTGCATAAAACCAGAGATTGAAATGAGCACAGATAAAGTTCCTTAAGCCAAATATGGAATAGACAAGAGCTACTCCTTGCTCAATGAAATGGACTCAACACCCCATATTAAACGCCTAAGAATGTACCTGACTAGTAAGTATCTTAAAACCTATGCATTGCTATGTCTCCGAAAGAGAATCAAGAATGTGTACAGGGGCATAAATGCAGCAGTGATAGGATTGGAGAGGTTCGGTGAGCAAATGAAGACCCTTTGAAGTCATATTGCATGGTACCCATTACACGGGTCTCAACTCTCCAGGTTTAAGCTATTCTTCCTTCAGCTAAAACATGCATGTGGAACCCAGAGTATGATCAACCATGTGAACGGGTGACGTGTTCAAATATGTCTCAGTTTTCCTCCCCTGGTACTCGGGTGCAACATTCCAGACGCTTTACTAACACTCTCCCCACTTGGAGTGGCAGCGCCTTTAACCTCCTGTTTGGCCCAGTTTGCAATTTCTGGGGAAGATGAACAGGAATAGGGAGAACCAATGAGAGACTAGCTGGAGGTGTCTGGACGGGCAAATTTAACTCTCATTTCCCACCAGGAAGAGGAATTAACCAAAGGCTCAGTGTGCCGTGCCAGAACCAGATTAGGGCCTGTAGCCATCCTGCGGTGTTGCGGCCAGGTCACAAGAAAGCGAGTTGAAGAAAGGAGCTCAGGGGCACTGTAATTCACAAACCTGCAGAGTTATAAATGACAGCTATCGTCCAAAAATATACTGAAGTAAGGCTGCCAAGAGGACTTGAAAGCGGGGCAGAATTGCAGGAAACCGATTTCAGGAGGTAGACTGGAATTGCATTGAAAGCATAGGAAAAGAGGCAGAACGTCCACAATGATGCACTTGGCCCAAAAGGGCGTATGCGTTTTTTCCTGAATATATTCAGGAAAAAACGCATATGCCCTTTTTGGCCAACCAAGCAAACTTGCAAAGGAAATCTGCACTACAATGAAGTCTCACTTCCCCCAGGTCAAAAGGGCCATCTGAAAAAAGTGTAAAATCCAGAAAGGCAGGACAGGCCATGTAGAACTGGGAGCCTTGTTATGCTGATGGGTGGGATGTAAATTGCCAACAGACACTTGGGAGAAGTGTATGGTGTTTCCTGAAACATCTAAAAAACAAAGCAACAGAGCCTAGGGCACTTCCACTTATGGTCCTATAGCTTAGGGAAATAAAATCAAAAAGACACAGCCACCCCAAATTTTGGGATGCCTCTGTTTACAAGAACCTCGTTTACAGTACAAGTTCAACATCGCAGAAAGTGAAAAATGGATAAAGAAGTTGTGGTATTTACTTACAAAGCAATATCACTCAGCAATGAAATCTATGTCATCAGGCCCTTAGCAGCACAATGAGTGGATTCAGGTATGATGATTCTAACTGAAATAAGTCACACAGAAAAAGAAACATCATAAGATATCAGTAATACACGGAATGTAAACTTGGCTACACAGGAACTGAATTACAGAACAGAACAGGGTCTCAAATTTAGAAAACCAACTTATGCTTGCTTAAGGGGAAAGGTGAGTTGGGGTGCTGCATAAAACCAGAGACTGAAATGAGCACAGATAAAGTTCCTTAAGCCAAATATGGAATAGACAAGAGCTACTCCTTGCTCAACGAAATGGACTCAACACCGCACATTAAATGCCTAAGAATGTACCTGACTAGTAAATATCTTAAAACCTATGGATTGCTATGTCTCCGAAAGAGAATCAAGCATGTGTACAGGGGCATAAACGCAGCAGTGATAGGATTGGAGAGGTTCGGTGAGCAAATGAAGACCCTTTGAAGTCATATTGCATGGTACCCATTCCACAGATTTCAACTACCCATGTTTAAGGTATTCTTCCTTCAGCTAAAACATGGATGTGGAACCTAGAGTATGATCAACCATGTGATCGGGAGACGTGTTCAAATATGTCTCAGTTTTCGTACCCTGGTACTCGGGTGCAACATTCCAGACGCTTTACTAACACTCTCCCGACTTGGAGAGTCAGTCCCTTTAACCTCCTGTATGGCCCAGTTTGCAATTTCTGCGGAAGATGAACAGGAATAGCGAGAACCAATGAGAGACTAGCTGGAGGTGTCTGGACGGGCAAATTTAACTCTCATTTCCCACCAGGAAGAGGAATTAAGCAAAGGCTCAGCGTGCCGTGCCGGAACCAGATTAGGGCCTGAAGCCATCCTGCGGTGTTGCGGCCAGCTCACCAGAAAGCGAGTTGAAGAAAGGAGCTCAGGGGCACTGTAATTCACAACCCTGCAGAGTTATAAATGACACCTATCGTCCAAAAATATACTGAAGTAAGGCTGCCAAGAGGACTTGAAAGCGGGGCAGAATTGCAGGAAACCGATTTCAGGAGGTAGACTGGAATTGCATTGAAAGCATAGGAAAAGAGGCAGAACGTCCACAATGATGCACTTGGACCAAAAGGGCGTATGCGTTTTTTCCTGAATATATTCAGGAAAAAAAGCATACGCCCTTTTTGGCCAACCAAGCAAACTTGCAAAGGAAATCTGCACTACAATGAAGTCTCACTTCCCCCAGGTCAAAAGGGCCATCTGAAAAAAGTGTAAAATCCAGAAAGGCAGGACAGGCCATGGAGAACTGGGAGCCTTGTTATGCTGATGGGTGGGATGTAAATTGCCAACAGACACTTGGGAGAAGTGTATGGTGTTTCCTGAAACATCTAAAAAACAAAGCAACAGAGCCTAGGGCACTTCCACTTATGGTCCTATAGCTTAGGGAAATTAAAATCAAAAAGACACAGCCACCCCAAAGTTTGGGATTCCTCTGTTTACAAGAACCTCGTTTACCGTACAAGTTCAATATCACAGAAAGTGAAAAATGGATAAAGAACTTGTGGTACTTACGTACAATGCAGTATCACTCAGCAATGAAATCTATGTCATCAGGCCCGTAGCAGCATAATGAGTGGATTCAGGTACGATGATTCTAACTGAAATAAGTCACACAGAAAGAGAAACATCATAAGATATCACTAATACACGGAATGTAAACTTGGCTACACAGGAACTGAATTCCAAAACAGAACAGGGTCTCAAATTTAGAAAACCAACTTATGCTTGCTTAAGGGGAAAGGTGAGTTGGGGTGCTGCATAAAACCAGAGATTGAAATGAGCACAGATAAACTTCCTTAAGCCAAATATGGAATAGACAAGAGCTACTCCTTGCTCAACGAAATGGACTCAACACCGCATATTAAACGCCTAAGAATGTACCTGACTAGTAAGTATCTTAAAACCTATGGATTGCTATGTCTCCGAAAGAGAATCAAGCATGTCTACAGGGGCATAAACGCAGCAATGATAGGATTGGAGAGGTTCGGTGAGCAAATGAAGACCCTTTGAAGTCATATTGCATGGTACCCATTCCACAGGTTTCAACTACCCAGGTTTAAGGTATTCTTCCTTCAGCTAAAACATGCATGTGGAACCTAGAGTATGATCAACCATGTGATCGGGAGACGTGTTCAAATATGTCTCAGTTTTCATACCCTGGTACTCGGGTGCAACATTCCAGACGCTTTACTAACACTCTCCCGACTTAGAGAGTCAGTCCCTTTAACCTCCTGTTTGGCCTAGTTTGCAATTTCTGCGGAAGATGTACAGGAATAGTGAGAACCAATGAGAGAC
The DNA here is from genome assembly GCF_964374135.1 of Grampus griseus. Taxonomy (NCBI): domain Eukaryota; kingdom Metazoa; phylum Chordata; class Mammalia; order Artiodactyla; family Delphinidae; genus Grampus; species Grampus griseus. The sequence continues at coordinate 407,365 of NW_028133349.1, read as the reverse complement.
TAGCTGGCGGTGTCTGGACGGGCAAATTTATCTCTCATTTCCCACCAGGAAGAGGAATTAACCAAAGGCTCAGCGTGCCGTGCCGGAACCAGATTAGGGCCTGAAGCCATCCTGTGGTGTGGCGGCCAGCTCACAAGAAAGCGAGTTGAAGAAAGGAGCTCAGGGGCACTGTAATTCACAAACCTGCAGAGTTATAAATGACAGCTATCATCCAAAAATATACTGAAGTAAGGCTGCCAAGAGGACTTGAAAGCGGGGCAGAATTGCAGGAAACCGATTTCAGGAGGTAGACTGGAATTGCATTGAAAGCATAGGAAAAGAGGCAGAGCGTCCACAATGATGCACTTGGCCAAAAGGGGCGTATGCGTTTTTTCCTGAATATATTCAGGAAAAAACGCATACGCCCTTTTTGGCCAACCAAGCAAATTTGCAAAGAAATCTGCACTACAATGAAGTCTCACTTCCGCCAGGTCAAAAGGGCCATCTGAAAAAAGTGTAAAATCCAGAAAGGCAGGACAGGCCATGGAGAACTGGGAGCCTTGTTATGCTGATGGGCGGGATGTAAACTGCCAACAGACACTCGGGAGAAGTGTATGGTGTTTCCTGAAACATCTAAAAAACAAAGCAGCAGAGACTAGGGCACTTCCACTTATGGTCCTATAGCTTAGGGAAATTAAAATCAAAAAGACACAGCCACCCCAAAGTTTGGGACGCCTCTGTTTACAAGAACCTCGTTTACCGTACAAGTTCAATATCACAGAAAGTGAAAAATGGATAAAGAAGTTGTGGTATTTACTTACAAAGCAATATCACTCAGAAATGAAATCTATGTCATCAGGCCCTTAGCAGCATAATGAGTGGATTCAGGTACGATGATTCTAACTGAAATAAGTCACACAGAAAAAGAAACATCATAAGATATCACTAATACACGGAATGTAAACTTGGTTACACAGAAACTGAATTCCAAAACAGAACAGGGTCTCAAATTTAGAAAACCAACTTATGCTTGCTTAAGGGGAAAGGTGAGTTGGGGTGCTGCATAAAACCAGAGATTGAAATGAGCACAGATAAAGTTCCTTAAGCCAAATATGGAATAGACAAGAGCTACTCCTTGCTCAATGAAATGGACTCAACACCCCATATTAAACGCCTAAGAATGTACCTGACTAGTAAGTATCTTAAAACCTATGCATTGCTATGTCTCCGAAAGAGAATCAAGAATGTGTACAGGGGCATAAATGCAGCAGTGATAGGATTGGAGAGGTTCGGTGAGCAAATGAAGACCCTTTGAAGTCATATTGCATGGTACCCATTACACGGGTCTCAACTCTCCAGGTTTAAGCTATTCTTCCTTCAGCTAAAACATGCATGTGGAACCCAGAGTATGATCAACCATGTGAACGGGTGACGTGTTCAAATATGTCTCAGTTTTCCTCCCCTGGTACTCGGGTGCAACATTCCAGACGCTTTACTAACACTCTCCCCACTTGGAGTGGCAGCGCCTTTAACCTCCTGTTTGGCCCAGTTTGCAATTTCTGGGGAAGATGAACAGGAATAGGGAGAACCAATGAGAGACTAGCTGGAGGTGTCTGGACGGGCAAATTTAACTCTCATTTCCCACCAGGAAGAGGAATTAACCAAAGGCTCAGTGTGCCGTGCCAGAACCAGATTAGGGCCTGTAGCCATCCTGCGGTGTTGCGGCCAGGTCACAAGAAAGCGAGTTGAAGAAAGGAGCTCAGGGGCACTGTAATTCACAAACCTGCAGAGTTATAAATGACAGCTATCGTCCAAAAATATACTGAAGTAAGGCTGCCAAGAGGACTTGAAAGCGGGGCAGAATTGCAGGAAACCGATTTCAGGAGGTAGACTGGAATTGCATTGAAAGCATAGGAAAAGAGGCAGAACGTCCACAATGATGCACTTGGCCAAAAAGGGCGTATGCGTTTTTTCCTGAATATATTCAGGAAAAAACGTATACGCCGTTTTTGGCCAACGAAGCAAACTTGCAAAGGAAATCTGCACTACAATGAAGTCTCACTTCCCCCCGGTCCAAAGGGCCATCTGAAAAAAGTGTAAAATCCAGAAAGGCAGGACAGGCCATGGAGAACTGGGAGCCTTGTTATGCTGATGGGCGGGATGTAAATTGCCAACAGACACTCGGGAGAAGTGTATGGTGTTTCCTGAAACATCTAAAAAACAAAGCAACAGAGCCTAGGGCACTTCCACTTATGGTCCTATAGCTTAGGGAAATTAAAATCAAAAAGACACAGCCACCCCAAAGTTTGGGACGCCTCTGTTTACAAGAACCTCGTTTACCATACAAGTTGAATATCACAGAAAGTGAAAAATGGATAAAGAACTTGTGGTACTTACGTACAATGCAGTATGACTCAGCAGTGAAATCTATGTCATCAGGCCCGTAGCAGCACAATGAGTGGATTCAGGTACGATGATTCTAACTGAAATAAGTCACACAGAAAAAGAAACATCATAAGATATCACTAATACACGGAATGTAAACTTGGCTACACAGGAACTGAATTCCAAAACAGAACAGGGTCTCAAATTTAGAAAACCAACTTATGCTTGCTTAAGGGGAAAGGTGACTTGGGGTGCTGCATAAAACCAGAGATTGAAATGAGCACAGATAAAGTTCCTTAAGCCAAATATGGAATAGACAAGAGGTACTCCTTGCTCAACGAAATGGACTCAACTCCCCATATTAAACGCCTAAGAATGTACCTGACTAGTAAGTATCTCAAAACCTAGGGATTGCTATGTCTCCAAAAGAGAATCAAGCGTGTTTACTGGGGCATAAATGCAGCAGTGATAGGATTGGAGAGGTTCGGTGAGCAAATGAAGACCCTTTGAAGTTATATTGCATGGTACTCATTCCACGGGTCTAAACTCTCCAGGTTTAAGGTATTCTTCCTTCAGCTAAAACATGCATGTGGAACCCAGAGTATGATCAACCGTGTGATCGGGAGACGTGTTCAAATATGTCTCACATTTCGTCCCCTGGTACTCGGGTGCAACATTCCAGACGCTTTACTAACACTCTCCCCACTTGGAGAGTCAGTGCCTTTAACCTCCTGTTTGGCCCAGTTTGCAATTTCTGCGGAAGATGAACAGGAATAGGGAGAACCAATGAGAGACTAGCTGGAGGTGTCTGAATGGGCAAATTTAACTCTCATTTCCCACTAGGAAGTGGAATTAACCAAAGGCTCAGCGTGCCGTGCCGGAACCAGATTAGGGCCTGAAGCAATCCTGCGGTGTTTCGGCCAGCTCACAAGAAAGCGAGTTGAAGAAAGGAGCTCAGGGGCTCTGTAATTCACAAACCTGCAGAGTTATAAATGACAGCTATCGTCCAAAAATATACTGAAGTAAGGCTGCCAAGAGGACCTGAAAGCACGGCAGAATTGCAGGAAACCGATTTCAGGAGGTAGACTGGAATTGCATTGAAAGCATAGGAAAAAAGGCAGAACGTCCACAATGATGCACTTGGCCAAAAAGGGCGTATGCGTTTTTTCCTGAATATATTCAGGAAAAAACGCATACGCCCTTTTTGGCCAACCAAGCAAGCTTGCAAAGGAAATCTGCACTACAATGAAGTCTCACTTCCCCCGGTCAAAAGGGCCATCTGAAAAAAGTGTAAAACGCAGAAAGGCAGAACAGGCCATGGAGACCTGGGAGCCTTGTTATGCTGATGGGCGGGATGTATATTGCCAACAGACACACGGGAGAAGTGTATGGTGTTTCCTGAAACATCTAAAAAACAAAGCAACAGAGCCTAGGGCACTTCCACTTATGGTTCTATAGCTTAGGGAAATTAAAATCAAAAAGACACAGCCACCCCAAAATTTGGGACGGCTCTTTTTACAGGAATCTCTTCTGTGGCACAAGTTAAATATCCCAGAGAGCAAATAATGGATAAAGAAGTTGCGGTACTTATGTACAACAGAATACCACTCAGCAATGAAATCTATGTCACCAGGCCCGTACCAGCATAATGAGTGGATTGAGGCACGATGATTCTAAGTGAAATAAGTCACACAGAAAAAGAAACATCATAAGGTATCACTAATACACGGAATGTGAACTTGGCTACACATGAACTGAATTACAAAACAGAACAGGGTCTCAAGTTTAGAAAACCAACTTAAGCCTGCTTAAGGGGGAAGGTGAGTTGGGGTGGTGCATAAAAGCAGAGTTTGAAATTAGCACAGATACCGTTCCATAAGCCAAATATGTAATAGACAAGACCTACCCCTTGCTCAACGAAATGGATTCAACAATGAGGTATCACCTCACACCTGGTAGAATAGGCATCATAGAAAATCTACAAACAAAAAATGCTGGAAAGGGTGTGGAGAAAAGGAACCCTCTTCCACTATTGTTGGGAATATAAATTGATAGTCATTATGGAGAACAATATGGAATTTCTTAAGAAACTAACAATAGAATTACCATATGATACAGCAATCCCAGTACTGGACATATACCCAGACAAAACCATAAATCAAAAAGAGTCATTCACCGCAATGTTCATTGCATCACTATTTACAATATCGAGGTAATGGAAGCAACCTAAATGCCCACAGACAGACGAATGCATAAAGCTGTGGTACATATATAAAATGGAATATTACTAAGCCATGAAAAGGAATGAAATTGGGTCATTTGTAGAGACGTCGATGGATCTAGAGACTGTCATACAGAGTGAAGTAAGTCAGAAAGAGAAAAACAAATCTTGTATATTCATGCATATATGTGGAACCTAGAAAAACTGTACAGATTAACCATTTTGCAAGGCATAAATAGAGCAACAGATGTAGACAACAAACGTATGGACAACAAGGGGGGAAAGCTGTTGGGGGGGTGGTGGTGGGAGGAGTTGAGAGACTGGGATTGGCATGTATACATTTATATGTATAAAATAGATAACCAATAAGAACCTGCTGTATAAAAATATAAAATAAAATTCAAAATTAAAAAGAAATAAAATTTAAAAAATAAAACAGAAAAAACAATTATTCCCTGCACATACATGTATTCATATGAATAAATTATTTCCATGCTTATATCTGTAAATACAAAAAAGAGGAATAAAATCTACCTTGAACCAAAAACGAAAAAGAGAAAAAAAACACAGAACCCACCAGTTACACAGAGGAAAACCGTATCAGGGCACTTGCTCCAGTTGTAAACAATTCTGAAGTTGGTCAGTGGTGGGGAATCGTCTCCCATTCAGCCAGCAGCCCCCACGCAACAAGCGTCCTCATTGCAAAGCTGGGGCACCATGCCGAGGCATCTGTGAGTAAACGTGAGCTGAGCCCCAGGCCAGTTGCTGCTGAACTATTCCCACCCGTCCCAGGTAAAACACCTGAATATATACAAGGACTTGAAAGCCTAGAGGAAGGGCCATAGAGCCACATGAGTGACAGCATGCCGGCCGACTTGGTGCCTGCAGGCCAGCCAGGATGGTCCTGGCCCTGGGTGCTCTTCTGGAAGATTTCCATTTCCCTGCCTGAGATACCCGTCCTGTCCCTGCCCCCACTGCTTTTTTCCTTCCTCACCTCTGCCCAGGGAGAAATTCCAGCAGCAGGTATGGGTGACACATCCTCTTCTTTAGCAGGTGGCAGCCTGGCAACTGCTGCAGAAAGTCCAGCAGAGCCCCACTCACACTGGGCCACCCACAAAGCCGTGGCCTCTCACTCCCTCCCACCAGCCCAGCCCCGAGACTGCTGACAGGGCAGAGAAAATGGTGTCAGGCAGGGCTGCAGGGGCTCTTGCTGCCTGGAGTGGTATTTATATTGATCTCAACCCAGGCACACCTGGGGAGGGCTGGCCGGCACGGTAAGGCTGCCCAGGTCAGCCAATCATCACCCCTCAGGGGCTCAAAGTTGCAGAAAATGGAACTTGCTGAACCGGCCAGGTCCAAGGAACAGGTGTGGGCTCCTGAGAGTCAGGATAGACAAGAGGCTGCAGCTTTGGCTTGTTTTCTAATCATTTTATCTGGCCCATGAGTGGGAGACAACTTCAAGAAAACCCTCTCCTAATGAGAGGAACCCAGGAGTCAGGGAGAGGAGGGGTGGGTGGTGGTTGGAGACAGAGGCCTGGTGCCCCGGGTGCAGTGGAAGTCTCTGGAAGACCAGGTGGAGGGAGGCCTCACGGAGTGATGCCCAGGGTCACAGACCTGTCGCAGCTGCTGTTTGTTAGTTCAAGTCCTGCTCTGAGGTGCTCTGTGTCAGCTCTGAGCGACAGGTGAGCTGGGGGTGCTCTGCAATGAGGGCTATGTGCACGGTTCCTGTGTGCCCAGCCCTGCCACGGTACCTGCAAGGGTAGCTCTGTATCCTGGGAGGGGCCTGACCACGAGAGCCCCGTGGGCTGGGGTGGGGGTGGGGTACCTGCCCAGGTGAGCTCCATATTCTGCGATTGGTCTGACCATGAGAGCCCCATGGGCTGCTGGGGACCTGGTAAAGGATGTCAGGACAGTCAGTGAAGCCACCGAAGATATACCTCCAGTTGCTCCTAATTCCTACACCCTGCTGGTCATTCTACCAACCACCAGGACATGGTATTCTGTATTAGTCTTCAATGATGCCTTCTTTTGTATTCCATTAGTCCCAGAGTCACAAGAAATTTTGGCTTGTGAGTGGCAGGACTCAACATACAACTAAAACAATACTTCCGGGCCGTCTGGCCCCAAGGGTGCAAAAATTCCCACACCATCTTTGGGGAAAGCTTAGCTAAAGACCTAAAAGTTCTGCCTCTGGAAAAGGAAACCCTCCTTCAATATGCAGACGACATTCTGATCGCCAGCCCTACTAAGGAGGCCTGTGAACTACCAAGCCAATAAAGGATAGAAGTTGTCCAAGAAAAAGCTCAAATATCACAGACTGCAGTGACCTGCCTGGGCTTCATTCTCACAGAAGGTCGGAGAAGCCCATCCCAGGAAAGGGAAGAAACCGTTTTCAGCCTTACCCCTTTCTAAAACAAGAAGACAGCTTAGGGGTTCCTGGGGAGGCCAGGGTTTGCTGCTTCTGGATCCCTAACTACAGTCTACTAGCTGGGCCTCTATATGAAACACTGAAAGGAAAAGATGATGATCCTTTTGAATAGAATCCAGAAGTGGCCTTTCAAGAATGGAAAGAGCAGTCAATTCAGACCCTTGCCCTGGAACTCCCTAATTTAGCTAAACCCTTTGACCTTTACATTCCCGGTGAAAGGTGAATCACCATTGGAGAATTAGTGCAAAAACTGGGACCACTTGAAATGGAACAATGCAAGAATGCCATCCAGGTAAGATAAACTACGGTCACTAAGGGGCTTTGCCCACTGCCACATCTGGCCAAGATACTGGCGGTATCTAAAAACCTGGAAATCAGCAGCCCAAAAGGCCACCTCCCTCCTAAGGGAAAAGGACCCCACGTGGTGATCCTAACCACCAACCATGCCCTGAAGTTGCAGGGTTCGCTCCGCGGGCACACCGACCTCGAGTGAGGAGGCCCTCCAACTCCAACATCCAGAGAGATAACCGGGGGCAACAGGGCACCATGACGACTCGTGTGAACATCACTTGACCTGGAGTTTCTCTCATAAAACAACAAGAGTGTGTCCCAAAAGAGTAGACTACTGCTTGCAGGACTTACTGCACCCAGAGGGGAGCTAATAATCTTGGCGGGGGAACAGTATACCACACTGTCACCATAGAAAAGCCTACAGACACCGTGATGATGGTAGCCAATAAGACCGGCTGGACTCCTGTTTACTTCAAAAGGCTGTTGACTCAGTGGCCATCATGGTCCTTGATCACCACTGACCCTGGACTGTCTGGGAGTTGAGCGGGCAGGGCTCTGACACCTGGTGCTGTTTGTACGTTAATTCAGGGGCCTAATTGAAGAAAGCGCAGACTACTGGTCAGAGCATCTAGGCTGGCAGAAACGGTCAGCCTAAGGTGGCCGAACAAATGTGGGGCGGGGTGAAACCGGCCCCCACAGCGTCTCTGCACATCTCTTTCCTGGACCCTTAAAGGTCATTAGAATCTATAACACTTCCAATGCTGGTGCTCAGGCGGACGAGCAGGGAGACAGGGGTCCTAGGGACAATCAACGTCACCAGGAGGCTGCTGGGGAGAAGCTCTGACCCTCGCCCCAGGGTATGAGGGCTCCCAACTCAGCACTCAGCAGTTACAGAAGAAGGGTCTGCACCCTCAGCACTCCAAGAATGAGGAACGGGACAAAAGGCAGAGGAGGGGTTTGTCCCCAGCAAAGCCCATTAAAAATCCCTGGGAGATAAAAATAGAATCTGGGCAATAAAGTCAAGTCTAACCTTTTTTATCCTTTGTGCTTTGTCTAATTTCACGTGCTCCTAGGGTCCCGCATGCAGAGGTTCCACACCCGGCACTTCAGACCAGATTTCCTAGTGCAGAATGGCTGGGTCGACACCTCAGCTCCTGGGGCCCAGTGCAGACTCCACGATATAGAGCCTGAGCTACAGCCAACCCGGCCCTCGAGAGCTCCGCCGCCTCCCTCCCTCCCACTGACTCTGACAGGATCTCTACACAGCAGCCCAGCCCACAGCCCACGGGGTAGTGCATGCTCTCACCTCTCCATTCTCTGATCAAAATATAAAGTTTCCTTTGCTTGTGAACCAAACTCAGTCTCGATCTGTTGGCCCCAATGACACTGGGCAGGGGGACACTCGTTGGGGTCCACTCTGGAGGATCAGTAACAGAAATTGAGACTATTGTAACCTCAATGAACAGATGTGTGAGCCAAACTGTAGTTAACATAGAACAGTGTATAAGGCTCGGGTAAAATAAGATGTTTTTAACACTTCCATTTGATATTTCCATCACTTTTTATAAGCAAGTTCAGTGAAAAGGTTTGTCTTATTTGTCAGGTCAATATTAGAGAAACAAAGTGATTTCTTTCCAAGGATGTACATCTAATAATCTTGATTAAACCTTCAATCTTGTTTTAAATGCTTTTCCATTGAAAATGATACCTCTCTTTCAGCTCCCCCATTTCTGAGAAGTATAAAATCTTATAATTTATTATTACCAAAGGGGAAAGGTGGGAGGAGGGATAAATTAACAGTTTGGAATTAACACATACACACTGCTATGTATAAAATAGATCATCAACAAGGAACTACTGTATAGCACAGGGAACTACACTCAACATTTTGCAATAACCTATAAGGGGAAATAATCTGAAAAAGAATAGATATTTTTATTGACATCATCTATCAATGACAGTTAAAGTGTAGCCTAAGGGAAGCTGGTGGTGAGTGCTTCTGACCCTGAAGACTTCAATCATCTAAAGTTTGGACTCTGCCTACTTCCCAAGGCCCTTAATGAACATATGTGTAGCCGTAGCTTAAAAACTTCCCCAGTTTGGGTTTCGGGGAGACACTGATTTTGAAAAAGCCCTGGTGTTCTCCTTACATGAATGGGACTCTTCCTACTGCTAAAACATGTCTGTCACACCCAGAGGATGGTATACCGTCTGATCGGGAAGAGTTTGGAAAAGGCATCTCATCTCCTCATCTCCTGGTGCTCGGGTTCACCCCTCCAGCGTCTTTACTAACAGTCTCCCCACTTGGAGATGTCAGCACTGTCAACATCCTGTTGCGTACAGTTTGGAATTTGTCCAGAGGATGAAGCGGAAGGATGAGGAACAAAGAGAGACAAGTCCTAGGTGTTCAGACAGGCACATGTCACTCTAATTTCCAATCAGGAAGACGAATTGACCAAAGGCTAGGGTTGCCCATGGAAACAGTATAGGGCTTGAGGAAATCCCGCTGCTTTGTGGCCAGTTCCCATAAACACAAGTTGAACAATGGAACTCAGGGGCAGTAAAATTCACAAAACTGCAGAGTTGAAAATATCCATCACTGAAAAATGTCTTGAGGAAAGTCAGAGAAAAGGACTTGTAAGCAAGGGAGAATGGCAGGAAAGGGATTTGAGGAGGTAGAAAGGACTCGCCATTAAGCACAAGAAAAGGAGCTGAACATTGCCAACATTGCAGTTGGCCAAAAAGGGTGTATGCGTTTTTTTCTGTATATATTCAAGAAAAGGGCATACACTTTTTTAGCCAACCAAACAGGTGGGCACTGGAAGTCAATACTACAAAAGATATCACTTCGCATCAGTCAGAAGAGCCATCCTCATAAAGCGTAAACAACAGAAATGCAGGACAGGGCAAGGAGAAGAGGGAGCCCTGTGAGACTTATAGTGGAAATGTATATTGCCAACGGCCATTCTGGAGAAGTGTATTGTGTTTACTAAAGCATCTAAAAAATGAGCTACAGAGCATAGGGCACTTGCACTCATGGGCGTATATCTTGGGAAAAACAAAAATCGAGAGGACACAGGCACCCCAATGTTTACCCCCTCTCTGTTTAAAAGATCCTCGACTAGGATATAACTTAAATGTCTCTGGAGGGAAAAAATGGATAGAGATGTGGTACTTAGGTAGAGTGGAATATTATTCAGCCTGGAAATCAATGAAATATGGCCAGTTGTAACAACTCCAGAGGAGTTACGTATGATCATTCTAAGTGACAGAATTCAAAAAGAAAAAGACACATATCATAAGATATCACTTAAAGGTGGAATCCAAAATGACTACACATGAAATAAATTACAAAACAAAAACATAGTCAAATATGTAGAAAACACGCATAAGGCTGCTAAACGGGAAAGGTGGGGAGGGGTGAGGCATCATCCAGGAGGTTGAAATTAGCAAAGATACCATTCCAAATACCAAACTGATAATCAACAAGGCCTACACGGTAGCTAAAAGAACTGCACTCAGCACACTCAAGTCACCGGAAAAGAATATATACGACTGGTAAGAATCTGAAAAAGAATTTATTGATGTCTCTCTGTACGTGAATCAAGTGGATGTACAGCAGCAAGAAACAGAGCTTTGAAAATCAGCTGTAACCAATATAGTAATAAATTGAAAAAAATAAACGACAGAGAGACAGAGAAAACCTCTTACAACTTTTCCTCAGGGACGGTGATGCAACATGGATTGAACACATCTAGACCCACAGCAGGATGAGACATAAGGCTGGAAACTGTTTGCGCTAAGAGAAATGTGAGGTTGGGTGAGGAAATGCACACCCTTTAAAGTAATACTACCTGGTACCCATTCAATGGGTCCCAAATCTGCAGGTTCAAGGGATCTTCCTACAGCTAAAACATGCATGGAAAACCCAGAGGACTGTACACCATGTGATCGGGAGATGTGTCTAAAATGCACCTCATTTATCCTCTCCTGGTGCTCCTGTTCACCATTCCAGCCACGTTACTTAGAATCTCCCCACGTGGAGAATCAGCACATTTCAAATTCTGTTTCACACATTTTGCAAATTGTGAGGAGGATGAACGGGAAGAGGGGGAACCAATGAGAGAATAGTTGTAGGGGTTTGGACGGGCACATATCACTCTAATTTCCCATTAAGAATAAGAATTAAAGAAAGGCTCAGCCTGCCTCGCCGGAGCCAAAATAGGGCCTGAAGCAATCCTGCGGGTTTGAGGCCAGCTCACAAAAGAGCAACTTAAAAAATGGAGCTCAGGGTCACTGCAATTCACAAACCTGCAGAGTTATAAATGAAAACTAACGTCCAAAAATATGTTGAGGTAAGGCAAAGAAGAGGATCTGAATGCAAGACAGAATTGCAAGAAACAGATTTCAAGAGATAGATTGGACTCGTCTTTCACGCACATGAAAAGCGGCAGAATTTCGACAATGATGCAGTTGGCCCAAAAGGGCGTATGCGTTTTTTCCTGATTATATCCAGGAAAAAACGCATACGCACTTTATGGGCAACGAAGCAAGCAAGCAATGCAAATGTGCACAACAAAGAAGTCTCACTTCCCACCGGTCAAAAGGGCCATCCTAAAAAATTGTAAAAACCAGAAATGCAGGACAGGCCATGGAGAACAGGGAGCCTTTATACGCTGATGGGCAGTGTGTGACCTGCCAAGAGCCACTCTGGAGAAGTGTATGGTGGTTCCTAAATCATCTAAAAAACAGAGCTACAGAGCATAGGACACTTCCAATCATGGGAGTATATCTAGGGAAGTCTAAAAATCAACAAGACACAAGCACACCACAGTTTAGGGCTACTCTGTTTACAAGAACCTCAACTTCAGTACACCTTAAATATCCCAGGAAAGAGAACAATGGATAAAGAAGATGTGGTACTTATGTACAATGGAATATCTCTTCACCATGAAATCAATGTAATAAGGCTAGTAGAAGGATAAAGAGTGGATTTAGGTCCGATAATACTACTTGAAATAAGTCAAACAGAAAAAGAAACATATCATAAGATATCACTTATAGAGGGAGGGTAAATATGGCTGCACAAGAAATGAATTACAGAACAGAACAGTGTCTCACATTTAGAAAACACACTTATGTCAGCTTAAGGGGAAAGGAGAGGTGGGGTGATGCATAAAACCAGAGTTTGAAATTAGCACAGATACCATTCAATAAACCAAATAGGTATTAGACAAGATCTACACCTTGCTCAATGAACTGGCCTCAACACACCCTATACACCGCAGAGAAATATATCTGAGTAATAAGAATCTTAAAACCCATGTATTGATATATCTCCATAAGGGAATCAAGTGTGTGCAGAGCGGCACAAACACAGCAGTGAAAATGAGCTAAACCCCATTATAGAAATAAATTTTAAAAACAAAACGCTGAAACAATGAAAGAGAGAAAAATTCTTACAAAATTCGCTCAGGGGCTGTGATGCAACCTGGATTGACCACATATAAACCCACAGCTGGATAAGACATAAGGCTGGACACTTGGGGCTGAGAGGATTGGTGAGCTTTGGTGAGCAACTGCCGAAAGTTTAATGCAATACTTCATGCTACTCATTCCAAGGGTCCCAACACTCCAGGTTGAAGGGAATCTTCCTACAGCTAAACCATGCTTGGGAAACCCAGCGACTGGTATACCATATGATCGGGAAAGGTTTCTAAAACACAACTCATTTTTCCTCTCCTGGGGCTCCGGATCGACATTCCAGCCGCTTTACTAACAACATCCCCACATGGAGAGTCAATGCCTTTAAGTTCTGGTATCGCACAGTCTGCAGTTAGTGCGGAGGATGAATGGGAATAGGGGGAACCAGTGAGAAACTAGCTGTAGTGGTTTCAATGGGCACATGTCACTATAATTTCACATCAGTAAGAAGAATTAACCAAAGGCACAGCAAGGTGCCCCAGAAGAAGAATAGAGCTTCAAGGAATCCTGTGGTTATGGGGCAAGATCACAAAAATAAGAGCTGAAAAATGGAGCTAAGGGCCACTGCAATTCAAAAACCTGCAGAGTTATAAAGGCCAACTATTTTCAAAAAATATATTGAGGTAAGGCTATGAAGAAGCATTGAAAGCAAGGCAGAATTGCAGGAAACCGATTTCAGGAGGTACACTGGAATTGCATTTAAAACATATGAAGAGAGTCAGAACCTCGACAGTGATGCACTTGGCCAAAAAGGGCGTATGTGTTTTTTCCTGAATATAGTCAGGAAAAAACGCATACACACTTTTTGGCCAACCAAGCAAGCTTGCAAAGGAATTCTGCACTACAATGAAGTCTCACTTTCCCCTGGTCATAAGGGCCATCTGAAAAAAGTGTAAAATCCATAAAGGCACAACAGGCCATGGAGAACTGGGAGCCTTCTTCTGCTGATGGGCGGGATGTAAATTGCCAACAGCCACTCTGGAGAAGTGTATGGTGTTTCCTGAAACATCTAAAAAACAAAGCAACAGAGCCTAGGGCACTTCCACTTATGGTCCTATAGTTTAGGGAAATTAAAATAAAAAAGACACAGCCACCCCAAAGTTTGGGATGGCTCTGTTTACAAGAACCTCATATACGGTACAAGTTCAATATCGCAGAAAGTGAAAAATGGATAAAGAAGTTGTGGTACTTATGTACAATGCAATATCACTCAGCAATGAAATCTATGTCATCAGGCCCTTAGCAGCATAATGAGTGGATTAAGTATGATGAATCTAACTGAAATAAGTCACACAGAGAAAGAAACATCATAAGATATCACTAATACACGGAATGTAAACTTGGCTACACAGGAACTGAATTCCAAAACAGAACAGGGTCTCAAATTTAGAAAACCAACTTATGCTTGCTTAAGGGGAAAGGTGAGTTGGGGTGCTGCATAAAACCAGAGATTGAAATGAGCACAGATAAAGTTCTATAAGCCAAATATGGAATAGACAAGAGCTACTCCTTGCTCAACGAAATGGACTCAACACCCCATATTCAACGCCTAGGAATATACCTGCCTAGTAAGAATCATAAAAGCTATGGATTTATATATCTCTGTAAGAGAATCAAGAGTGTGTACAGCGGCATTAAAGCAGTGAAAATCAGCTAAATCCCATATTAAAAATAAATTTCTTAAACAAAACACAATGACAGTGAAATAGAGAGCAATACTTAAGTAATTCATTCAAGGCTTCTGAGGCAACCTGCATTTACCATATCTACACCCAGAGCTGGGTGACACATAAGGCTGGACACTTGGGGCTCATAAGATTGGTGAGGTTCGGTGAGCAAATGCAGACCCTTTGAAGTCATATTGCATGGTACCCATTCCACGGGTCTCAACTCTCCAGGTTTAAGGGATTCTTCCTTCAGCTAAAACATGCATGTGGAACCTAGAGTATGATCAACCATGTGATAGGGAGACGTGTTCAAATATGTCTCAGTTTTCGTACCCTGGTACTCGGGTGCAACATTCCAGACGCTTTACTAACACTCTCCCGACTTGGAGAGTCAGTCCCTTTAACCTCCTGTTTGGCCCAGTTTGCAATTTCTGCGGAAGATGAACAGGAATAGCGAGAACCAATGAGAGACTAGCTGGAGGTGTCTGGACGGGCAAATTTAACTCATATTTCCCACCAGGAAGAGGAATTAACCAAAGGCTCAGCGTGCCGTGTCGGAACCAGATTAGGGCCTGAAGCCATCCTGCAGTGTTGCGGCCAGCTCACAAGAAAGCGAGTTGAAGAAAGGAGCTCAGGGGCACTGTAATGCACAAACCTGCAGAGTTACAAATGACAGCTATCGTCCAAAAATATACTGAAGTAAGGCTGCCAAGAGGACTTGAAAGCGGGGCAGAATTGCAGGAAACCGATTTCAGGAGGTTGACTGGAATTGCATTGAAAGCATAGGAAAAGAGGCAGAGCGTCCACAATGATGCACTTGGCCAAAAAGGGCGTATGCGTTTTTTCCTGAATATATTCAGGAAAAAACGCATACGCCCTTTTTGGCCAACCAAGCAAGCTTGCAAAGGAAATCTGCACTACAATGAAGTCTCACTTCCCCCCGGTCAAAAGGGCCATCTGAAAAAAGTGTAAAATCCAGAAAGGCAGGACAGGCCATGGAGAACTGGGAGCCTTGTTATGCTGATGGGCGGGATGTAAATTGCCAACAGCCACTTGGGAGAAGTGTACGGTGTTTCCTGAAACATCTAGAAAACAAAGCAACAGAGCCTAGGGCACTTCCACTTATGGTCCTATAGCTTAGGGAAATTAAAATCAAAAAGACACAGCCACCCCAAAGTTTGGGACGCCTCTGTTTACAAGAACCTCGTTTACCGTACAAGTTCAACATTGCAGAAAGTGAAAAATGGAAAAAGAACATGTGGTACTTACGTACAATGCAGTATCACTCAGCAATGAAATCTATGTCATCAGGCCCATAGCAGCATAATGAGTGGATTCAGGTACGATGATTCTAACTGAAATAAGTCACACAGAAAAAGAAACATCATAAGATATCACTAATACACGGAATGTAAACTTGGCTACACAGGAACTGAATTCCAAAGCAGAACAGTGTCTCAAATTTAGAAAACCAACTTATGCTTGCTTAAGGGGAAAGGTGAGTTGGGGTGCTGCATAAAACCAGAGATTGAAATGAGCACAGATAAAGTTCCTTAAGCCAAATGTGGAATAGACAAGAGCTACTCCTTACTCAACGAAATGGACTCAACACCCCATATTAAACGCCTAAGAATGTACCTGACTAGTAAGTATCTTAAAACCTATGGATTGCTATGTCTCCAAAAGAGAATCAAGCGTGTGTACAGGGGCATAAACGCAGCAGTGATAGGATTGGAGAGGTTCGGTGAGCAAATGAAGACCCTTTGAAGTCATATTGCATGGTACCCATTCCACGGGTCTCAACTCTCCAGATTTAAGGTATTCTTCCTTCAGCTAAAACATGCATGTGGAACCTAGAGTATGATCAACCATGTGATCGGGAGACGTGTTCAAATATGTCTCAGTTTTCGTACTCTGGTACTCGGGTGCAACATTCCAGACGCTTTACTAACACTCTCCCGACTTGGAGAGTCAGTCCCTTTAACCTCCTGTTTGGCCCAGTTTGCAATTTCTGCGGAAGATGAACACGAATAGCGAGGACCAATCAGAGACTAGCTGGAGGTGTCTAGACGGGCAAATTTAACTCTCATTTCCCACCAGGAAGAGGAATTAACCAAAGGCTCAGCGTGCCATGCCGGAACAAGATTAGGGCCTGAAGCCATCCTGCGGTGTTGCGGCCAGCTCACAAGAAAGCGAGTTGAAGAAAGGAGCTCAGGGGCACTGTAATTCACAAACCTGCAGAGTTATAAATGACACCTATCGTCCAAAAATATACTGAAGTAAGGCTGCCAAGAGGACTTGAAAGCGGGGCAGAATTGCAGGAAACCGATTTCAGGAGGTAGACTGGAATTGCATTGAAAGCATAGGAAAAGAGGCAGAACGTCCACAATGATGCACTTGGCCAAAAAGGGCGTATGCGTTTTTTCCTGAATATATTCAGGAAAAAACGCATACGCCCTTTTTGGCCAACCAAGCAAGCTTGCAAAGGAAATCTGCACTACAATGAAGTCTCACTTCCCCCCGGTCAAAAGGGCCATCTGAAAAAAGTGTAAAATCCAGAAAGGCAGGACAGGCCATGGAGAACTGGGAGCCTTGTTATGCTGATGGGCGGGATGTAAATTGCCAACAGACACTCGGGAGCAGTGTATGGTGTTTCCAGAAACATCTAAAAAACAAAGCAACAGAGCCTAGGGCACTTCCGCTTATGGTCCTATAGCTTAGGGAAATTAAAATAAAAAAGACACAGCCACCCCAAAGTTTGGGACGCCTCTGTTTACAAGAACCTCGTCTACCGTACAAGTTCAATATCACAGAAAGTGAAAAATGGATAAAGAAGTTGTGGTATTTACTTACAAAGCAATATCACTCAGCAATGAAATCTATGTCATCAGGCCCTTAGCAGCACAATGAGTGGATTCAGGTATGATGATTCTAACTGAAATAAGTCACACAGAAAAAGAAACATCATAAGATATCAGTAATACACGGAATGTAAACTTGGCTACACAGGAATTGAATTACAGAACAGAACAGGGTCTCAAATTTAGAAAACCAACTTATGCTTGCTTAAGGGGAAAGGTGAGTTGGGGTGCTGCATAAAACCAGAGATTGAAATGAGCACAGATAAAGTTCCTTAAGTCAAATATGGAATAGACAAGAGCTACTCCTTGCTCAACTAAATAGACTCAGGACCGCATATTAAATGCCTAAGAATGTACCTGACTAGTAAGTATCTTAAAACCTATGGAGTGCTATGTCTCCGAAAGAGAATCAAGCATGTGTACAGGGGCATAAACGCAGCAGTGATAGGATTGGAGAGGTTCGGTGAGCAAATGAAGACCCTTTGAAGTCATATTGCATGGTAACCATTCCACAGTTTCAACTACCCAGCTTTAAGGTATTCTTCCTTCAGCTAGAACATGCATGTGGAACGCAGAGTATGATCAACCATGTGATCGGGAGACGTGTTCAAATATGTTTCAGTTTTCATACCCTGGTACTCGGGTGCAACATTCTAGACGCTTTACTAACACTCTCCCGACTTGGAGAGTCAGTCCCTTTAACCTCCTGTTTGGCCCAGTTTGCAATTTCTGCGGAAGATGAACAGGAATAGCGAGAACCAATGAGAGAGTAGCTGGAGGTGTCTGGACGGGCAAATTTAACTCTCATTTCCCACCAGGAAGAGGAATTAACCAAAGGCTCAGCGTGCCGTGTCGGAACAAGATTAGGGCCTGAAGCCATCCTGCGGTGTTGCGGCCAGCTCACAAGAAAGCGAGTTGAAGAAAGGAGCTCAGGGGCACTGTAATTCACAAACCTGCAGAGTTATAAATGACAGCTATCGTCCAAAAATATACTGAAGTAAGGCTGCCAAGAGGACTTGAAAGCGGGGCAGAATTGCAGGAAACTGATTTCAGGAGGTAGACTGGAATTGCATTGAAAGCATAGGAAAAGAGGCAGAACGTCCACAATGATGCACTTGGCCAAAAAGGGCGTATGCGTTTTTTCCTGAATATATTCAGGAAAAAACGCATACGCCCTTTTTGGCAACCAAGCAAGCTTGCAAAGGAAATCTGCACTACAATGAAGTCTCACTTCCCCCCGGTCAAAAGGGTCATCTGAAAAAAGTGTAAAATCCAGAAAGGCAGGACAGGCCATGGAGAACTGGGAGCCTTGTTATGCTGATGGGCGGGATGTAAATTGCCAACAGACACTCGGGAGAAGTGTATGGTGTTTCCTGAAACATCTAAAAAACAAAGCAACAGAGCCTAGGGCACTTCCACTTATGGTCCTATAGCTTAGGGAAATTAAAATCAAAAAGACACAGCCACCCCAAAGTTTGGAACGGCTCTGTTTATAAGAACCTCGTTTACAGTACAAGTTCAACACCGTAGAAAGTGAAAAATGGATAAAGAAGTTGTGGTATTTACTTACAAAGCAATATCACTCAGCAATGAAATCTATGTCATCAGGCCCTTAGCAGCACAATGAGTGGATTCAAGTATGATGATTCTAACTGAAATAAGTCACATAGAAAAAGAAACATCATAAGATATCAGTAATACACGGAATGTAAACTTGGCTACAGAGGAACTGAATTTCAAAACAGAACAGGGTCTCAAATTTAGAAAACTAACTTATGCTTGCTTAAGGGGAAAGGTGAGTTGGGGTGCTGCATAAAACCAGAGATTGAAATGAGCACAGATAAAGTTCCTTAAGCCAAATATGGAATAGACAAGAGCTACTCCTTGCTCAACGAAATGGACTCAACACCGCATATTAAACACCTAAGAATGTACCTGACTAGTAATTATCTTAAAACCTATGGATTGCTATGTCTCCGGAAGAGAATCAAGCATGTGTACAGGGGCATAAACGCAGCAGTGATAGGATTGGAGAGGTTCGGTGAGCAAATGAAGACCCTTTGAAGTCATATTGCATGGTACCCATTCCACAGGTTTCAACTACCCAGGTTTAAGGTATTCTTCCTTCAGCTAAAACATTCATGTGGAACCTAGAGTATGATCAACCATGTGATCGGGAGACGTGTTCAAATATGTCTCAGTTTTCGTACCCTGGTACTCGTGTGCAACATTCCAGACGCTTTACTAACACTCTCCCGACTTGGAGAGTCAGTCCCTTTAACCTCCTGTTTGGCCCAGTTTGCAATTTCTGCGGAAGATGAACAGGAATAGCGAGAACCAATGAGAGACTAGCTGGAGGTGTCTGGACGGGCAAATTTAACTCTCATTTCCCACCAGGAAGAGGAATTAACCAAAGGCTCAGCGTGCCATGCAGGAACCAGATTAGGGCCTGAAGCCATCCTGCGGTGTTGCGGCCAGCTCACCAGAAAGCGAGTTGAAGAAAGGAGCTCAGGGGCACTGTAATTCACAAACCTGCAGAGTTATAAATGATAGCTATCGTCCAAAAATATACTGAAGTAAGGCTGCCAAGAGGACTTGAAAGCGGGGCAGAATTGCAGGAAACCGATTTCAGGAGGTAGACTGGAATTGCATTGAAAGCATAGGAAAAGAGGCAGAACGTCCACAATGATGCACTTGGCCCAAAAGGGCGTATGCGTTTTTTCCTGAATATATTCAGGAAAAAACGCATACGCCCTTTTTGGCCAACCAAGCAAACTTGCAAAGGAAATCTGCACTACAATGAAGTCTCACTTCCCCCAGGTCAAAAGGGCCATCTGAAAAAAGTGTAAAATCCAGAAAGGCAGGACAGGCCATGGAGAACTGGGAGCCTTGTTATGCTGATGGGTGGAATGTAAATTGCCAACAGACACTCGGGAGAAGTGTATGGTGTTTCCTGAAACATCTAAAAAACAAAGCAACAGAGCCTAGGGCACTTCCACTTATGGTCCTATAGCTTAGGGAAATTAAAATCAAAAAGACACAGCCACCCCACAGTTTGGGACGCCTCTGTTTACAAGAACCTCGTTTACAGTACAAGTTCAACACCGCAGAAAGTGAAAAATGGATAAAGAAGTTGTGGTATTTACTTACAAAGCAATATCACTCAGCAATGAAATCTATGTCATCAGGCCCTTAGCAGCACAATGAGTGGATTCAGGTATGATGATTCTAACTGAAATAAGTCACACAGAAAAAGAAACATCATAAGATGTCAGTAATACACGGAATGTAAACTAGGCTACACAGGAACTGAATTACAGACCAGAACAGGGTCTCAAATTTAGAAAACCAACTTATGCTTGCTTAAGGGTGAAGGTGAGTTGGCGTGCTGCATAAAACCAGAGACTGAAATGAGCACAGATAATGTTCCTTAAGCCAAATATGGAATAGACAAGAGCTACTCCTTGCTCAACGAAATGGACTCAACACCACACATTAAATGCCTAAGAATGTACCTGACTAGTAAATATCTTAAAACCTATGGATTGCTATGTCTCCGAAAGAGAATCAAGCATGTGTACAGGGGCATAAACACAGCAGTGATAGGATTGGAGAGGTTCGGTGAGCAAATGAAGACCCTTTGAAGTCATATTGCATGGTACCCATTCCACAGGTTTCAACTACCCATGTTTAAGGTATTCTTCCTTCAGCTAAAACATGGATGTGGAACCTAGAGTATGATCAACCATGTGATCGGGAGACGTGTTCAAATATGTCTCAGTTTTCGTACCCTGGTACTCGGGTGCAACATTCCAGACGCTTTACTAACACTCTCCCGACTTGGAGAGTCAGTCCCTTTAACCTCCTGTATGGCCCAGTTTGCAATTTCTGCGGAAGATGAACAGGAATAGCGAGAACCAATGAGAGACTAGCTGGAGGTGTCTGGACGGGCAAATTTAACTCTCATTTCCCACCAAGAAGAGGAATTAAGCAAAGGCTCAGCGTGCCGTGCCGGAACCAGATTAGGGCCTGAAGCCATCCTGCGGTGTTGCGGCCAGCTCACAAGAAAGCGAGTTGAAGAAAGGAGCTCAGGGGCACTGTAATTCACAAACCTGCAGAGTTATAAATGACAGCTATCGTCCAAAAATATACTGAAGTAAGGCTGCCAAGAGGACTTGAAAGCGGGGCAGAATTGCAGGAAACCGATTTCAGGAGGTAGACTGGAATTGCATTGAAAGCATAGGAAAAGAGGCAGAACGTCCACAATGATGCACTTGGCCCAAAAGGGCGTATGCGTTTTTTCCTGAATATATTCAGGAAAAAAAGCATACGCCCTTTTTGGCCAACCAAGCAAACTTGCAAAGGAAATCTGCACTACAATGAAGTCTCACTTCCCCCAGGTCAAAAGGGCCATCTGAAAAAAGTGTAAAATCCAGAAAGGCAGGACAGGCCATGGAGAACTGGGAGCCTTGTTATGCTGATGTTTGGGATGTAAATTGCCAACAGACACTTGGGAGAAGTGTATGGTGTTTCCTGAAACATCTAAAAAACAAAGCAACAGAGCCTAGGGCACTTCCACTTATGGTCCTATAGCTTAGGGAAATAAAATCAAACAGACACAGCAACCCCAAAGTTTGGGATGCCTCTGTTTACAAGAACCTCGTTTACAGTACAAGTTCAACATCGCAGAATGTGAAAAATGGATAAAGAAGTTGTGGTATTTACTTACAAAGCAATATCACTCAGCAATGAAATCTATGTCATCAGGCCCTTAGCAGCACAATGAGTGGATTCAGGTATGATGATTCTAACTGAAATAAGTCACACAGAAAAAGAAACATCATAAGATATCAGTAATACACGGAATGTAAACTTGGCTACACAGGAATTGAATTACAGAACAGAACAGGGTCTCAAATTTAGAAAACCAACTTATGCTTGCTTAAGGGGAAAGGTGAGTTGGGGTGCTGCATAAAACCAGAGATTGAAATGAGCACAGATAAAGTTCCTTAAGCCAAATATGGAATAGACAAGAGCTACTCCTTGCTCAACTAAATAGACTCAAGACCGCATATTAAATGCCTAAGAATATACCTGACTAGTAAGTATCTTAAAACCTATGGAGTGCTATGTCTCCGAAAGAGAATCAAGCATGTGTACAGGGGCATAAACGCAGCAGTGATAGGATTGGAGAGGTTCGGTGAGCAAATGAAGACCCTTTGAAGTCATATTGCATGGTAACCATTCCACAGTTTCAACTACCCAGGTTTAAGGTATTCTTCCTTCAGCTAGAACATGCATGTGGAACCTAGAATATGATCAACCATGTGATCGGGAGACGTGTTCAAATATGTCTCAGTTTTCGTACCCTGGTACTCGGGTGCAACATTCCAGACGCTTTACTAACACTCTCCCGACTTGGAGAGTCAGTCCCTTTAACCTCCTGTTTGGCCCAGTTTGCAATTTCTGCGGAAGATGAACAGGAATAGCGAGAACCAATGAGAGACTAGCTGGAGGTGTCTGGACGGGCAAATTTAACTCTCATTTCCCACCAGGAAGAGGAATTAACCAAAGGCTCAGCGTGCCGTGTCGGAACAAGATTAGGGCCTGAAGCCATCCTGCGGTGTTGCGGCCAGCTCACAAGAAAGCGAGTTGAAGAAAGGAGCTCAGGGGCACTGTAATTCACAAACCTGCAGAGTTATAAATGACAGCTATCGTCCAAAAATATACTGAAGTAAGGCTGCCAAGAGGACTTGAAAGCGGGGCAGAATTGCAGGAAACCGATTTCAGGAGGTAGACTGGAATTGCATTGAAAGCATAGGAAAAGAGGCAGAACGTCCACAATGATGCCCTTGGCCAAAAAGGGCGTATGCGTTTTTTCCTGAATATATTCAGGAAAAAACGCATACGCCCTTTTTGGCAACCAAGCAAGCTTGCAAAGGAAATCTGCACTACAATGAAGTCTCACTTCCCCCCGGTCAAAAGGGCCATCTGAAAAAAGTGTAAAATCCAGAAAGGCAGGACAGGCCATGGAGAACTGGGAGCCTTGTTATGCTGATGGGCGGGATGTAAATTGCCAACAGACACTCGGGAGAAGTGTATGGTGTTTCCTGAAACATCTAAAAAACAAAGCAACAGAGCCTAGGGCACTTCCACTTATGGTCCTATAGCTTAGGGAAATTAAAATCAAAAAGACACAGCCACCCCAAAGTTTGGAACGGCTCTGTTTATAAGAACCTCGTTTACAGTACAAGTTCAACACCGTAGAAAGTGAAAAATGGATAAAGAAATTGTGGTATTTACTGACAAAGCAATATCACTCAGCAATGAAATCTATGTCATCAGGCCCTTAGCAGCACAATGAGTGGATTCAAGTATGATGATTCTAACTGAAATAAGTCACACAGAAAAAGAAACATCATAAGATATCAGTAATACACGGAATGTAAACTTGGCTACAGAGGAACTGAATTTCAAAACAGAACAGGGTCTCAAATTTAGAAAACCAACTTATGCTTGCTTAAGGGGAAAGGTGAGTTGGGGTGCTGCATAAAACCAGAGATTGAAATGAGCACAGATAAAGTTCCTTAAGCCAAATATGGAATAGACAAGAGCTACTCCTTGCTCAACGAAATGGACTCAACACCGCATCTTAAACACCTAAGAATGTACCTGACTAGTAAGTATCTTAAAACCTATGGATTGCTATGTCTCCGGAAGAGAATCAAGCATGTGTACAGGGGCATAAACGCAGCAGTGATAGGATTGGAGAGGTTCGGTGAGCAAATGAAGACCCTTTGAAGTCATATTGCATGGTACCCATTCCACAGGTTTCAACTACCCAGGTTTAAGGTATTCTTCCTTCAGCTAAAACATTCATGTGGAACCTAGAGTATGATCAACCATGTGATCGGGAGACGTGTTCAAATATGTCTCAGTTTTCGTACCCTGGTACTCGGGTGCAACATTCCAGACGCTTTACTAACACTCTCCCGACTTGGACAGTCAGTCCCTTTAACCTCCTGTTTGGCCCAGTTTGCAATTTCTGCGGAAGATGAACAGGAATAGCGAGAACCAATGAGAGACTAGCTGGAGGTGTCTGGACGGGCAAATTTAACTCTCATTTCCCACCAGGAAGAGGAATTAACCAAAGGCTCAGCGTGCCATGCCGGAACCAGATTAGGGCCTGAAGCCATCCTGCGGTGTTGTGGCCAGCTCACCAGAAAGCGAGTTGAAGAAAGGAACTCAGGGGCACTGTAATTCACAAACCTGCAGAGTTATAAATGACAGCTATCGTCCAAAAATATACTGAAGTAAGGCTGCCAACAGGACTTGAAAGCGGGGCAGAATTGCAGGAAACCGATTTCAGGAGGTAGACTGGAATTGCATTGAAAGCATAGGAAAAGAGGCAGAACGTCCACTATGATGCACTTGGCCCAAAAGGGCGTATGCATTTTTTCCTGAATATATTCAGGAAAAAACGCATACGCCCTTTTTGGCCAACCAAGCAAACTTGCAAAGGAAATCTGCACTACAATGAAGTCTCACTTCCCCCAGCTCAAAAGGGCCATCTGAAAAAAGTGTAAAATCCAGAAAGGCAGGACAGGCCATGGAGAACTGGGAGCCTTGTTATGCTGATGGGTGGGATGTAATTTGCCAACAGACACTCGGGAGAAGTGTATGGTGTTTCCTGAAACATCTAAAAAACAAAGCAACAGAGCCTAGGGCACTTCCACTTATGGTCCTATAGCTTAGGGAAATAAAATCAAAAAGACACAGCCACCCCAAAGTTTGGGATGCCTCTGTTTACAAGAACCTCGTTTACAGTACAAGTTCAACATCGCAGAAAGTGAAAAATGGATAAAGAAGTTGTGGTATTTACTTACAAAGCAATATCACTCAGCAATGAAATCTATGTCATCAGGCCCTTAGCAGCACAATGAGTGGATTCAGGTATGATGATTCTAACTGAAATAAGTCACACAGAAAAAGAAACATCATAAGATATCAGTAATACACGGAATGTAAACTTGGCTACACAGGAACTGAATTACAGAACAGAACAGGGTCTCAAATTTAGAAAACCAACTTATGCTTGCTTAAGGGTAAAGGTGAGTTGGGGGGCTGCATAAAACCAGAGACTGAAATGAGCACAGATAAAGTTCCTGAAGCCAAATATGGAATAGACAAGAGCTACTCCTTGCTCAACGAAATGGACTCAACACCGCACATTAAATGCCTAAGAATGTACCTGACTAGTAAATATCTTAAAACCTATGGATTGCTATATCTCCGAAAGAGAATCAAGCATGTGTACAGGGGCATAAACGCAGCAGTGATAGGATTGGAGAGGTTCGGTGAGCAAATGAAGACCCTTTGAAGTCATATTGCATGGTACCCATTCCACAGGTTTCAACTACCCAGGTTTAAGGTATTCTTCCTTCAGCTAAAACATGCATGTGGAACCTAGAGTATGATCAAACATGTGATCGGGAGACGTGTTCAAATATGTCTCAGTTTTCGTACCCTGGTACTCGGGTGCAACATTCCAGACGCTTTACTAACACTCTCCCGACTTGGAGAGTCAGTCCCTTTAACCTCCTGTATGGCCCAGTTTGCAATTTCTGCGGAAGATGAACAGGAATAGCGAGAACCAATGAGAGACTAGCTGGAGGTGTCTGGACGGGCAAATTTAACTCTCATTTCCCACCAGGAAGAGGAATTAAGCAAAGGCTCAGCGTGCCGTGCCGGAACCAGATTAGGGCCTGAAGCCATCCTGCGGTGTTGCGGCCAGCTCACCAGAAAGCGAGTTGAAGAAAGGAGCTCAGGGGCACTGTAATTCACAAACCTGCAGAGTTATAAATGACAGCTATCGTCCAAAAATATACTGAAGTAAGGCTGCCAAGAGGACTTGAAAGCGGGGCAGAATTGCAGGAAACCGATTTCAGGAGGTAGACTGGAATTGCATTGAAAGCATAGGAAAAGAGGCAGAACGTCCACAATGATGCACTTGGCCCAAAAGGGCGTATGCGTTTTTTCCTGAATATATTCAGGAAAAAAAGCATACGCCCTTTTTGGCCAACCAAGCAAACTTGCAAAGGAAATCTGCACTACAATGAAGTCTCACTTCCCCCAGGTCAAAAGGGCCATCTGAAAAAAGTGTAAAATCCAGAAAGGCAGGACAGGCCATGGAGAACTGGGAGCTTTGTTATTCTGATGGGCGGGATGTAAATTGCCAACAGACACTCGGGAGAAGTGTATGGTGTTTCCTGAAACATCTAAAAAACAAAGCAACAGAGCCTAGGGCACTTCCACTTATGGTCCTATAGCTTAGGGAAATTAAAATCAAAAAGACACAGCCACCCCAAAGTTTGGG
This sequence comes from Grampus griseus, assembly GCF_964374135.1. NCBI lineage: Eukaryota > Metazoa > Chordata > Mammalia > Artiodactyla > Delphinidae > Grampus > Grampus griseus. Next base: position 380,673 of record NW_028133349.1, on the reverse strand, counting down.
ACGCCTCTGTTTACAAGAACCTCGTTTACCATACAAGTTCAATATCACAGAAAGTGAAAAATGGATAAAGAACATGTGGTACTTACGTACAATGCAGTATCACTCAGCAATGAAATCTATGTCATCAGGCCCGTAGCAGCATAATGAGTGGATTCAGGTACAATGATTCTAACTGAAATAAGTCACACAGAAAAAGAAACATCATAAGATATCACTAATACACGGAATGTAAACTTGGCTACACAGGAACTGAATTCCAAAACAGAACAGGGTCTCAAATTTAGAAAACCAACTTATGCTTGCTTAAGGGGAAAGGTGAGTTGGGGTGCTGCATAAAACCAGAGATTGAAATGAGCACAGATAAAGTTCCTTAAGCCAAATATGGAATAGACAAGAGCTACTCCTTGCTCAACGAAATGGACTCAACACCGCATATTAAACGCCTAAGAATGTACCTGACTAGTAAGTATCTTAAAACCTATGGATTGCTATGTCTCCGAAAGAGAATCAAGCGTGTTTACAGGGGCATAAACACAGCAGTGATAGGATTGGAGAGGTTCGGTGAGCAAATGAAGTCCCTTTGAAGTCATATTGTATGGTACCCATTACACGGGTCTCAACTCTCCAGGTTTAAGGTATTCTTCCTTCAGCTACAATATGCATGTGGAACCTAGAGTATGATCAACCGTGTGAACGAGAGACGTGTTCAAATATGTCTCAGTTTTCCTCCCCTGGTACTCGGGTGCAACATTCCAGACGCTTTACTAACACTCTCCCCACTTGGAGAGTCAGCGCCTTTAACCTCCTGTTTGGCCCAGTTTGCAATTTCTGCGGAAGATGAACAGGAATAGCGAGAACCAATGAGAGACTAGCTGGAGGTGTCTGGACGGGCAAATTTAACTCTCATTTCCCACCAGGAAGAGGAAATAACCAAAGGCTCAGCGTGCCGTGCCAGAACCAGATTAGGGCCTGAAGCCATCCTGCGGTGTTGCGGCCAGCTCACCAGAAAGCGAGTTGAAGAAAGGAGCTCAGGGGCACTGTAATTCACAAACCTGCAGAGTTATAAATGACAGCTATCGTCCAAAAATATACTGAAGTAAGGCTGCCAAGAGGACTTGAAAGCGGGGCAGAATTGCAGGAAACCGATTTCAGGAGGTAGACTGGAATTGCATTGAAAGCATAGGAAAAGAGGCAGAACGTCCACAATGATGCACTTGGCCCAAAAGGGCGTATGCGTTTTTTCCTGAATATATTCAGGAAAAAAAGCATACGCCCTTTTTGGCCAACCAAGCAAACTTGCAAAGGAAATCTGCACTACAATGAAGTCTCACTTCCCCCAGGTCAAAAGGGCCATCTGAAAAAAGTGTAAAATCCAGAAAGGCAGGACAGGCCATGGAGAACTGGGAGCTTTGTTATTCTGATGGGCGGGATGTAAATTGCCAACAGACACTCGGGAGAAGTGTATGGTGTTTCCTGAAACATCTAAAAAACAAAGCAACAGAGCCTAGGGCACTTCCACTTATGGTCCTATAGCTTAGGGAAATTAAAATCAAAAAGACACAGCCACCCCAAAGTTTGGGACGCCTCTGTTTACAAGAACCTCGTTTACCATACAAGTTCAATATCACAGAAAGTGAAAAATGGATAAAGAACATGTGGTACTTACGTACAATGCAGTATCACTCAGCAATGAAATCTATGTCATCAGGCCCGTAGCAGCATAATGAGTGGATTCAGGTACAATGATTCTAACTGAAATAAGTCACACAGAAAAAGAAACATCATAAGATATCACTAATACACGGAACGTAAACTTGGCTACACAGGAACTGAATTCCAAAACAGAACAGGGTCTCAAATTTAGAAAACCAACTTATGCTTGCTTAAGGGGAAAGGTGAGTTGGGGTGCTGCATAAAACCAGAGATTGAAATGAGCACAGATAAAGTTCCTTAAGCCAAATATGGAATAGACAAGAGCTACTCCTTGCTCAACGAAATGGACTCAACACCGCATATTAAACGCCTAAGAATGTACCTGACTAGTAAGTATCTTAAAACCTATGGATTGCTATGTCTCCGAAAGAGAATCAAGCGTGTTTACAGGGGCATAAACACAGCAGTGATAGGATTGGAGAGGTTCGGTGAGCAAATGAAGTCCCTTTGAAGTCATATTGTATGGTACCCATTACACGGGTCTCAACTCTCCAGGTTTAAGGTATTCTTCCTTCAGCTACAATATGCATGTGGAACCTAGAGTATGATCAACCGTGTGAACGAGAGACGTGTTCAAATATGTCTCAGTTTTCCTCCCCTGGTACTCGGGTGCAACATTCCAGACGCTTTACTAACACTCTCCCCACTTGGAGAGTCAGCGCCTTTAACCTCCTGTTTGGCCCAGTTTGCAATTTCTGCGGAAGATGAACAGGAATAGCGAGAACCAATGAGAGACTAGCTGGAGGTGTCTGGACGGGCAAATTTAACTCTCATTTCCCACCAGGAAGAGGAAATAACCAAAGGCTCAGCGTGCCGTGCCAGAACCAGATTAGGGCCTGAAGCCATCCTGCGGTGTTGCGGCCAGCTCAAAAGAAAGCGAGTTGAAGAAAGGAGCTCAGGGGCACTGTAATTCACAAACCTGCAGAGTTATCAATGACAGCTATCGTCCAAAAATATACTGAAGTAAGGCTGCCAAGAGGACTTGGAAGCGCGGCAGAATTGCAGGAAATCGATTTCAGGAGGTAGACTGGAATTGCATTGAAATCATAGGAAAAGAGGCAGAACGTCCACAATGATGCACTTGGCCTAAAAGGGCGTATGCGTTTTTTCCTGAATATATTCAGGAAAAAACGCATACGCCCTTTTTGGCCAACCAAGCAAACTTGCAATGGAAACCTGCACTACAATGAAGTCTCACTTCCCCCAGGTCAAAAGGGCCATCTGAAAAAAGTGTAAAATCCAGAAAGGCAGGACAGGCCATGGAGAACTGGGAGCCTTTTTATGCTGATGGGCTGGATGTAAATTGCCAACAGCCGCTCTGTAGAAGTGTATGGTGTTTCCTGAAACATCTAAAAAACAAAGCAACAGAGCCTAGGGCACTTCCACTTATGGTCCTATAGCTTAGGGAAATTAAAATCAAAAAGACACAGCCACCCCAAAATTTGGGACGGCTCTTTTTACAGGAATCTCTTCTGTGGCACAAGTTAAATATCCCAGAGAGCAAATAATGGATAAAGAAGTTGCGGTACTTATGTACAACAGAATACCACTCAGCAATGAAATCTATGTCACCAGGCCCGTACCAGCATAATGAGTGGATTGAGGCACGATGATTCTAAGTGAAATAAGTCACACAGAAAAAGAAACATCCTAAGGTATCCCTAATACACGGAATGTGAACTTGGCTACACATGAACTGAATTACAAAACAGAACAGGTTCTCAAATTTAGAAAACCAACTTATGCTTGCTTAAGGGGGAAGGTGAGTTGGGGTGCTGCATAAAAGCAGAGTTTGAAATTAGCACAGATACCGTTCCATAAGCCAAATATGTAATAGACAAGACCTACCCCTTGCTCAACGAAATGGATTCAACAATGAGGTATCACCTCACACCTGGTAGAATAGGCATCATAGAAAATCTACAAACAAAAAATGCTGGAAAGGGTGTGGAGAAAAGGAACACTCTTCCACTATTGTTGGGAATATAAATTGATACAGTCATTATGGAGAACAATATGGAATTTCTTAAGAAACTAACAATAGAATTACCATATGATACAGCAATCCCAGTACTGGACATATACCCAGACAAAACCATAAATCAAAAAGAGTCATTCACCGCAATGTTCATTGCATCACTATTTACAATATCGAGGTAATGGAAGCAACCTAAATGCCTACAGACAGACGAATGCATAAAGCTGTGGTACATATATAAAATGGAATATTACTAAGCCATGAAAAGGAATGAAATTGGGTCATTTGTAGAGACGTCGATGGATCTAGAGACTGTCATACAGAGTGAAGTAAGTCAGAAAGAGAAAAACAAATCTTGTATATTCATGCATATATGTGGAACCTAGAAAAACTGTACAGATTAACCATTTTGCAAGGCATAAATAGAGCAACAGATGTAGACAACAAACGTATGGACAACAAGGGGGGAAAGCTGTTGGGGGGGTGGTGGTGGGAGGAGTTGAGAGACTGGGATTGGCATGTATACATTTATATGTATAAAATAGATAACCAATAAGAACCTGCTGTATAAAAATATAAAATAAAATTCAAAATTAAAAAGAAATAAAATTTAAAAAATAAAACAGAAAAAACAATTATTCCCTGCACATACATGTATTCATATGAATAAATTATTTCCATGCTTATATCTGTAAATACAAAAAAGAGGAATAAAATCTACCTTGAACCAAAAACGAAAAAGAGAAAAAAACACAGAACCCACCAGTTACACAGAGGAAAACCGTATCAGGGCACTTGCTCCAGTTGTAAACAATTCTGAAGTTGGTCAGTGGTGGGGAATCGTCTCCCATTCAGCCAGCAGCCCCCACGCAACAAGCGTCCTCATTGCAAAGCTGGGGCACCGTGCCGAGGCATCTGTGAGTAAACGTGAGCTGAGCCCCAGGCCAGTTGCTGCTGAACTATTCCCACCCGTCCCAGGTAAAACACCTGAATATATACAAGGACTTGAAAGCCTAGAGGAAGGGCCATAGAGCCACACGAGTGACAGCATGCCGGCCGACTTGGTGCCTGCAGGCCAGCCAGGATGGTCCTGGCCCTGGGTGCTCTTCTGGAAGATTTCCATTTCCCTGCCTGAGATACCCGTCCTGTCCCTGCCCCCACTGCTTTTTTCCTTCCTCACCTCTGCCCAGGGAGAAATTCCAGCAGCAGGTATGGGTGACACATCCTCTTCTTTAGCAGGTGGCAGCCTGGCAACTGCTGCAGAAAGTCCAGCAGAGCCCCACTCACACTGGGCCACCCACAAAGCCGTGGCCTCTCACTCCCTCCCACCAGCCCAGCCCCGAGACTGCTGACAGGGCAGAGAAAATGGTGTCAGGCACGGCTGCAGGGGCTCTTGCTGCCTGGAGTGGTATTTATATTGATCTCAACCCAGGCACACCTGGGGAGGGCTGGCCGGCACGGTAAGGCTGCCCAGGTCAGCCAATCATCACCCCTCAGGGGCTCACAGTTGCAGAAAATGGAACTTGCTGAACCGGCCAGGTCCAAGGAACAGGTGTGGGCTCCTGAGAGTCAGGATAGACAAGGGGCTGCAGCTTTGGCTTGTTTTCTAATCATTTTATCTGGCCCATGAGTGGGAGACAACTTCAAGAAAACCCTCTCCTAATGAGAGGAACCCAGGAGTCAGGGAGAGGAGGGGTGGGTGGTGGTTGGAGACAGAGGCCTGGTGCCCCGGGTGCAGTGGAAGTCTCTGGAAGACCAGGTGGAGGGAGGCCTCATGGAGTGATGCCCAGGGTCACAGACCTGTCGCAGCTGCTGTTTGTTAGTTCAAGTCCTGCTCTGAGGTGCTCTGTGTCAGCTCTGAGCGACAGGTGAGCTGGGGGTGCTCTGCAATGAGGGCTATGTGCACGGTTCCTGTGTGCCCAGCCCTGCCACGGTACCTGCAAGGGTAGCTCTGTATCCTGGGAGGGGCCTGACCACGAGAGCCCCGTGGGCTGGGGTGGGGGTGGGGTACCTGCCCAGGTGAGCTCCATATTCTGCGATTGGTCTGACCACGAGAGCCCCATGGGCTGCTGGGGACCTGGTAAAGGATGTCAGGACAGTCAGTGAAGCCACCGAAGATATACCTCCAGTTGCTCCTGATTCCTACACCCTGCTGGTCATTCTACCAACCACCAGGACATGGTATTCTGTATTAGTCTTCAATGATGTCTTCTTTTGTATTCCATTAGTCCCAGAGTCACAAGAAATTTTGGCTTGTGAGTGGCAGGACTCAACATACAACTAAAACAATACTTCCGGGCCGTCTGGCCCCAAGGGTGCAAAAATTCCCACACCATCTTTGGGGAAAGCTTAGCTAAAGACCTAAAAGTTCTACCTCTGGAAAAGGAAACCCTCCTTCAATATGCAGACGACATTCTGATCACCAGCCCTACTAAGGAGGCCTCTGAACTACCAAGCCAATAAAGGATAGAAGTTGTCCAAGAAAAAGCTCAAATATCACAGACTGCGGTGACCTGCCTGGGCTTCATTCTCACAGAAGGTCAGAGAAGCCCATCCCAGGAAAGGGAAGAAACCATTTTCAGCCTTACCCCTTTCTAAAACTAGAAGACAGCTTAGGGGTTCCTGGGGAGGCCAGGGTTTGCTGCTTCTGGATCCCTAACTACAGTCTACTAGCTGGGCCTCTATATGAAACACTGAAAGGAAAAGATGATGATCCTTTTGAATAGAATCCAGAAGTGGCCTTTCAAGAATGGAAAGAGCAGTCAATTCAGACCCTTGCCCTGGAACTCCCTAATTTAGCTAAACCCTTTGACCTTTACATTCCCGGTGAAAGGTGAATCGCCATTGGAGAATTAGTGCAAAAACTGGGGCCACTTGAAATGGAACAATGCAAGAATGCCATCCAGGTAGGATAAACTACGGTCACTAAGGGGCTTGGCCCACTGCCACATCTGGCCAAGATACTGGCGGTATCTAAAAACCTGGAAATCAGCAGCCCAAAAGGCCACCTCCCTCCTAAGGGAAAAGGACCCCATGTGGTGATCCTAACCACCAACCATGCCCTGAAGTTGCAGGGTTCGCTCCGTGGGCACACCAACCTCGAGTGAGGAGGCCCTCCAACTCCAACATCCAGAGAGATAACCGGGGGCAACAGGGCACCATGACGACTCGTGTGAACATCACTTGACCTGGAGTTTCTCTCATAAAACAACAAGAGTGTGTCCCAAAAGAGTAGACTACTGCTTGCAGGACTTACTGCACCCAGAGGGGAGCTAATAATCTTGGCGGGGGAACAGTATACCACACTGTCACCATAGAAAAGCCTACAGACACCGTGATGATGGTGGCCAATAAGACCGGCTGGACTCCTGTTTACTTCAAAAGGCTGTTGACTCAGTGGCCATCATGGTCCTTGATCACCACTGACCCTGGACTGTCTGGGAGTTGAGCGGGCAGGGCTCTGACACCTGGTGCTGTTTGTACGTTAATTCAGGGGCCTAATTGAAGAAAGCGCAGACTACTGGTCAGAGCATCTAGGCTGGCAGAAACGGTCAGCCTAAGGTGGCCGAACAAATGTGGGGCGGGGTGAAACCGGCCCCCACAGCGTCTCTGCACATCTCTTTCCTGGATCCTTAAAGGTCATTAGAATCTATAACACTTCCAATGCTGGTGCTCAGGTGGACGAGCAGGGAGGCAGGGGTCCTGGGGACAATCAACGTCACCGGGAGGCTGCTGGGGAGAAGCTCTGACCCTCGCCCCAGGGTATGAGGGCTCCCAACTCAGCACTCAGCAGTTACAGAAGAAGGGTCTGCACCCTCAGCACTCCAAGAATGAGGAACGGGACAAAAGGCAGAGGAGGGGTTTGTCCCCAGCAAAGCCCATTAAAAATCCCTGGGAGATAAAAATAGAATCTGGGCAATAAAGTCAAGTCTAACCTTTTTTATCCTTTGTGCTTTGTCTAATTTCACGTGCTCCTAGGGTCCCGCATGCAGAGGTTCCACACCCGGCACTTCAGACCAGATTTCCTAGTGCAGAATGGCTGGGTCGACACCTCAGCTCCTGGGGCCCAGTGCAGACTCCACGATATAGAGCCTGAGCTACAGCCAACCCGGCCCTCGAGAGCTCCGCCGCCTCCCTCCCTCCCACTGACTCTGACAGGATCTCTACACAGCAGCCCAGCCCACAGCCCACGGGGTAGTGCATGCTCTCACCTCTCCATTCTCTGATCAAAATATAAAGTTTCCTTTGCTTGTGAACCAAACTCAGTCTCGATCTGTTGGCCCCAATGACACTGGGCAGGGGGACACTCGTTGGGGTCCACTCTGGAGGATCAGTAACAGAAATTGAGACTATTGTAACCTCAATGAACAGATGTGTGAGCCAAACTGTAGTTAACATAGAACAGTGTATAAGGCTCGGGTAAAATAAGATGTTTTTAACACTTCCATTTGATATTTCCATCACTTTTTATAAGCAAGTTCAGTGAAAAGGTTTGTCTTATTTGTCAGGTCAATATTAGAGAAACGAAGTGATTTCTTTCCAAGGATGTACATCTAATAATCTTGGTTAAACCTTCAATCTTGTTTTAAATGCTTTTCCATTGAAAATGATACCTCTCTTTCAGCTCCCCCATTTCTGAGAAGTATAAAATCTTATAATTTATTATTACCAAAGGGGAAAGGTGGGAGGAGGGATAAATTAACAGTTTGGAATTAACACATACACACTGCTATGTATAAAATAGATCATCAACAAGGAACTACTGTATAGCACAGGGAACTACACTCAACATTTTGCAATAACCTATAAGGGGAAATAATCTGAAAAAGAATAGATATTTTTATTGACATCATCTATCAATGACAGTTAAAGTGTAGCCTAAGGGAAGCTGGTGGTGAGTGCTTCTGACCCTGAAGACTTCAATCATCTAAAGTTTGGACTCTGCCTACTTCCCAAGGCCCTTAATGAACATATGTGTAGCCGTAGCTTAAAAACTTCCCCAGTTTGGGTTTCGGGGAGACACTGATTTTGAAAAAGCCCTGGTGTTCTCCTTACATGAATGGGACTCTTCCTACTGCTAAAACATGTCTGTCACACCCAGAGGATGGTATACCGTCTGATCGGGAAGAGTTTGGAAAAGGCATCTCATCTCCTCATCTCCTGGTGCTCGGGTTCACCCCTCCAGCGTCTTTACTAACAGTCTCCCCACTTGGAGATGTCAGCACTGTCAACATCCTGTTGCGTACAGTTTGGAATTTGTCCAGAGGATGAAGCGGGAGGATGAGGAACAAAGAGAGACAAGTCCTAGGTGTTCAGACAGGCACATGTCACTCTAATTTCCAATCAGGAAGACGAATTGACCAAAGGCTAGGGTTGCCCATGGAAACAGTATAGGGCTTGAGGAAATCCCGCTGCTTTGTGGCCAGTTCCCATAAACACAAGTTGAACAATGGAACTCAGGGGCAGTAAAATTCACAAAACTGCAGAGTTGAAAATATCCATCACTGAAAAATGTCTTGAGGAAAGTCAGAGAAAAGGACTTGTAAGCAAGGGAGAATGGCAGGAAAGGGATTTGAGGAGGTAGAAAGGACTCGCCATTAAGCACAAGAAAAGGAGCTGAACATTGCCAACATTGCAGTTGGCCAAAAAGGGTGTATGCGTTTTTTTCTGTATATATTCAAGAAAAGGGCATACACTTTTTTAGCCAACCAAACAGGTGGGCACTGGAAGTCAATACTACAAAAGATATCACTTCGCATCAGTCAGAAGAGCCATCCTCATAAAGCGTAAACAACAGAAATGCAGGACAGGGCAAGGAGAAGAGGGAGCCTTGTGAGACTTATAGTGGAAATGTATATTGCCAACGGCCATTCTGGAGAAGTGTATTGTGTTTACTAAAGCATCTAAAAAATGAGCTACAGAGCATAGGGCACTTGCACTCATGGGCGTATATCTTGGGAAAAACAAAAATCGAGAGGACACAGGCACCCCAATGTTTACCCCCTCTCTGTTTAAAAGATCCTCGACTAGGATATAACTTAAATGTCTCTGGAGGGAAAAAATGGATAGAGATGTGGTACTTAGGTAGAGTGGAATATTATTCAGCCTGGAAATCAATGAAATATGGCCAGTTGTAACAACTCCAGAGGAGTTACGTATGATCATTCTAAGTGACAGAATTCAAAAAGAAAAAGACACATATCATAAGATATCACTTAAAGGTGGAATCCAAAATGGCTACACATGAAATAAATTACAAAACAAAAACATAGTCAAATATGTAGAAAACACGCATAAGGCTGCTAAACGGGAAAGGTGGGGAGGGGTGAGGCATCATCCAGGAGGTTGAAATTAGCAAAGATACCATTCCAAATACCAAACTGATAATCAACAAGGCCTACACGGTAGCTAAAAGAACTGCACTCAGCACACTCAAGTCACCGGAAAAGAATATATACGACTGGTAAGAATCTGAAAAAGAATTTATTGATGTCTCTCTGTACGTGAATCAAGTGGATGTACAGCAGCAAGAAACAGAGCTTTGAAAATCAGCTGTAACCAATATAGTAATAAATTGAAAAAAATAAACGACAGAGAGACAGAGAAAACCTCTTACAACTTTTCCTCAGGGACGGTGATGCAACATGGATTGAACACATCTAGACCCACAGCAGGATGAGACATAAGGCTGGAAACTGTTTGCGCTAAGAGAAATGTGAGGTTGGGTGAGGAAATGCACACCCTTTAAAGTAATACTACCTGGTACCCATTCAATGGGTCCCAAATCTGCAGGTTCAAGGGATCTTCCTACAGCTAAAACATGCATGGAAAACCCAGAGGACTGTACACCATGTGATCGGGAGATGTGTCTAAAATGCACCTCATTTATCCTCTCCTGGTGCTCCTGTTCACCATTTCAGCCACGTTACTTAGAATCTCCCCACTTGGAGAATCAGCACATTTCAAATTCTGTTTCACACATTTTCCAAACTGTGAGGAGGATGAACGGGAAGAAGGGGAACCAATGAGAGAATAGTTGTAGGGGTTTGGACGGGCACATATCACTCTAATTTCCCATTAAGAATAAGAATTAAAGAAAGGCTCAGCCTGCCTCGCCGGAGCCAAAATAGGGCCTGAAGCAATCCTGCGGGTTTGAGGCCAGCTCACAAAAGAGCAACTTAAAAAATGGAGCTCAGGGTCACTGCAATTCACAAACCTGCAGAGTTATAAATGAAAACTAACGTCCAAAAATATGTTGAGGTAAGGCAAAGAAGAGGATCTGAATGCAAGACAGAATTGCAAGAAACAGATTTCAAGAGATAGATTGGACTCGTCTTTAACGCACATGAAAAGCGGCAGAATTTCGACAATGATGCAGTTGGCCCAAAAGGGCGTATGCGTTTTTTCCTGATTATATCCAGGAAAAAACGCATACGCACTTTATGGGCAACGAAGCAAGCAAGCAATGCAAATGTGCACAACAAAGAAGTCTCACTTCCCACCAGTCAAAAGGGCCATCCTAAAAAATTGTAAAAACCAGAAATGCAGGACAGGCCATGGAGAACAGGGAGCCTTTATACGCTGATGGGCAGTGTGTGAACTGCCAAGAGCCACTCTGGAGAAGTGTATGGTGGTTCCTAAATCATCTAAAAAACAGAGCTACAGAGCATAGGACACTTCCAATCATGGGAGTATATCTAGGGAAGTCTAAAAATCAACAAGACACAAGCACACCACAGTTTAGGGCTACTCTGTTTACAAGAACCTCAACTTCAGTACACCTTAAATATCCCAGGAAAGAGAACAATGGATAAAGAAGATGTGGTACTTATGTACAATGGAATATCTCTTCACCATGAAATCAATGTAATAAGGCTAGTAGAAGGATAAAGAGTGGATTTAGGTCCGATAATACTACTTGAAATAAGTCAAACAGAAAAAGAAACATATCATAAGATATCACTTATAGAGGGAGGGTAAATATGGCTGCACAAGAAATGAATTACAGAACAGAACAGTGTCTCACATTTAGAAAACACACTTATGTCAGCTTAAGGGGAAAGGAGAGGTGGGGTGATGCATAAAACCAGAGTTTGAAATTAGCACAGATACCGTTCAATAAACCAAATAGGTATTAGACAAGATCTACACCTTGCTCAATGAACTGGCCTCAACACACCCTATACACCACAGAGTAATATATCTGAGTAATGAGAATCTTAAAACCCATGTATTGATATATCTCCATAAGGGAATCAAGTGTGTGCAGAGCGGCACAAACACAGCAGTGAAAATGAGCTAAACCCCATTATAGAAATAAATTTTAAAAACAAAACGCTGAAACAATGAAAGAGTGAAAAATTCTTACAAAATTCGCTCAGGGGCTGTGATGCAACCTGGATTGACCACATATAAACCCACAGCTGGATAAGACATAAGGCTGGACACTTGGGGCTGAGAGGATTGGTGAGCTTTGGTGAGCAACTGCCGAAAGTTTAATGCAATACTTCATGCTACTCATTCCAAGGGTCCCAACACTCCAGGTTGAAGGGAATCTTCCTACAGCTAAACCATGCTTGGGAAACCCAGCGACTGGTATACCATATGATCGGGAAAGGTTTCTAAAACACACCTCATTTTTCCTCTCCTGGGGCTCCAGATCGACATTCCAGCCGCTTTACTAACAACATCCCCACATGGAGAGTCAATGCCTTTAAGTTCTGGTATCGCACAGTCTGCAGTTAGTGCGGAGGATGAATGGGAATAGGGGGAACCAGTGAGAAACTAGCTGTAGCGGTTTCAATGGGCACATGTCACTCTAATTTCACATCAGTAAGAAGAATTAACCAAAGGCACAGCAAGGTGCCCCAGAAGAAGAATAGAGCTTCAAGGAATCCTGTGGTTATGGGGCAAGATCACAAAAATAAGAGCTGAAAAATGGAGCTAAGGGCCACTGCAATTCAAAAACCTGCAGAGTTATAAAGGCCAACTATTTTCAAAAAATATATTGAGGTAAGGCTATGAAGAAGCATTGAAAGCAAGGCAGAATTGCAGGAAACCGATTTCAGGAGGTACACTGGAATTGCATTTAAAACATATGAAGAGAGTCAGAACCTCGACAGTGATGCACTTGGCCAAAAAGGGCGTATGTGTTTTTTCCTGAATATAGTCAGGAAAAAATGCATACACACTTCTTGGCCAACCAAGCAAGCTTGCAAAGGAAATCTGCACTACAATGAAGTCTCACTTTCCCATGGTCAAAAGGGCCATCTGAAAAAAGTGTAAAATCCATAAAGGCAGGACAGGCCATGGAGAACTGGGAGGCTTCTTCTGCTGATGGGCGGGATGTAAATTGCCAACAGCCACTTGGGAGAAGTGTATGGTGTTTCCTGAAACATCTAGAAAACAAAGCAACAGAGCCTAGGGCACTTCCACTTATGGTCCTATAGCTTAGGGAAATTAAAATCAAAAAGACACAGCAACCCCAAAGTTTGGGACTCCTCTGTTTACAAGAACCTCGTTTACCGTACAAGTTCAATATCACAGAAAGTGAAAAATGGATAAAGAACTTGTGGTCCTTACGTACAATGCAGTATCACTCAGCAATGAAATCTATGTCATCAGGCCCGTAGCAGCATAATGAGTGGATTCAGGTACGATGATTCTAACTGAAATAAGTCACACAGAAAAAGAAACATCATAAGTTATCACTAATACACGGAATGTAAACTTGGCTACACAGGAACTGAATTCCAAAACAGAACAGGGTCTCAAATTTAGAAAACCAACTTATGCTTGCTTAAGGGGAAAGGTGAGTTGGGGTGCTGCATAAAAGCAGAGATTGAAATGAGCACAGATAAAGTTCCTTAAGCCAAATAAGGAATAGACAAGAGCTACTCCTTGCTCAACGAAATGGACTCAACACCACATATTAAATGCCTAAGAATGTAACTGACTAGTAAGTATCTTAAAACCTATGGATTGCTATGTCTCCAAAAGAGAATCAAGCGTGTGTACAGGGGCATAAACGCAGCAGTGATAGGATTGGAGAGGTTCGGTGAGCAAATGAAGACCCTTTGAAGTCATATTGCATGGTACCCATTCCACGGGTCTCAACTCTCCAGGTTTAAGGTATTCTTCCTTCAGCTAAAACATGCATGTGGAACCCAGAGTATGATCAACCATGTGATCGGGAGACGTGTTCAAATATGTCTCAGTTTTCCTCCCCTGGTACTCGGGTGCAACATTCCAGAAGCTTTACTAACACTCTCCCACTTAGAGAGTCAGCGCCTTTAACCTCCTGTTTGGCCCAGTTTGCAATTTCTGCGGAAGATGAACAGGAATAGGGAGAACCAATGAGAGACTAGCTGGAGGTGTCTGGACGAGCAAATTTAACTCTCATTTTCCACCAGGAAGAGGAATTAACCAATGGGTCAGCGTGCCGTGCGGGAACCAGATTAGGGCCTGAAGCCATCCTGCGGTGTTGCGGCCAGCTCAAAAGAAAGCGAGTTGAAGAAACGAGCTCAGGGGCACTGTAATTCACAAACCTGCAGAGTTATAAATGACAGCTATCGTCCAAAAATATACTGAAGTAAGGCTGCCAGGAGGACTTGAAAGCGGGGCAGAATTGCAGGAAACCGATTTCAGGAGGTAGACTGGAATTGCATTGAAAGCATAGGAAAAGAGGCAGAACGTCCACAATGATGCACTTGGCCAAAAAGGGCGTATGCGTTTTTTCCTGAATATATTCAGGAAAAAACGCATACGCCCTTTCTGGCCAACCAAGCAAGCTTGCAAAGGAAATCTGCACTACAATGAAGTCTCACTTCCCCCAGGTCAAAAGGGCCATCTGAAAAAAGTGTAAAATCCAGAAAGGCAGGACAGGCCATGGAGAACTGGGAGCCTTGTTATGCTGATGGGCGGGATGTAAATTGCCAACAGACACTCGGGAGAAGTGTATGGTGTTTCCTGAAACATCTAAAAAACAAAGCAACAGAGCCTAGGGCACTTCCACTTATGGTCCTATAGCTTAGGGAAATTAAAATCAAAAAGACACAGCCACCCCAAAGTTTGGGACGCCTCTGTTTACAAGAACCTCTTTTACCGTACAAGTTCAATATCACAGAAAGTGAAAAATGGATAAAGAACTTGTGGTACTTACGTACAATGCAGTATCACTCAGCAATGAAATCTATGTCATCAGGCCCGTAGCAGCATAATGAGTGGATTCAGGTACGATGATTCTAACTGAAATAAGTCACACAGAAAAGAAACATCATAAGATATCACTAATACACGGAATGTAAACTTGGCTACACAGGAACTGAATTCCAAAACAGAACAGGGACTCAAGTTTAGAAAACCAACTTATGCTTGCTTAAGGGGAAAGGTGAGTTGGGGTGCTGCATAAAACCAGAGATTGAAATGAGCACAGATAAAGTTCCCTAAGCCAAATATGGAATAGACAAGAGCTACACCTTGCTCAACGAAATGGACTCAACACCCCATATTAAACGCCTAAGAATGTACCTGACTAGTAAGTATCTTAAAACCTATGGATTGCTATGTCTCCAAAAGAGAATCAAGCGTGTGTACAGGGGCATAAACGCAGCAGTGATAGGATTGGAGAGGTTCGGTGAGCAAATGAAGACCCTTTGAAGTCATATTGCATGGTACCCATTACAGGGGTCTCAACTCTCCAGGTTTAAGGTATTCTTCCTTCAGCTAAAACATGCATGTGGAACCCAGAGTATGATCAACCGTGTGAACGGGAGACGTGTTTAAATATGTCTCAGTTTTCCTCCCCTGGTACTCGGGTGCAACATTCCAGACGCTTTACTAACACTCTCCCCACTTGGAGAGTCAGTCCCTTTAACCTCCTGTTTGGCCCAGTTTGCAATTTCTGTGGAAGATGAACAGGAATAGCGAGAACCAATGAGAGACTAGCTGGAGGTGTCTGGACGGGCAAATTTAACTCTCATTTCCCACCAGGAAGAGGAATTAACCAAAGGCTCAACGTGCCGTGCCGGCACCAGATTAGGGCCTGAAGCCATCCTGCGGTGTTGCGGCCAGCTCACAAGAAAGTGAGTTGAAGAAAGGAGCTCAGGGGCACTGTAATTCACAAACCTGCAGAGTTATAAATGACAGCTATCGTCCAAAAATATACTGAAGTAAGGCTGCCAAGAGGACTTGAAAGCGGGGCAGAATTGCAGGAAACCGATTTCAGGAGGTAGACTGGAATTGCATTGAAAGCATAGGAAAAGAGGCAGAACGTCCACAATGATGCACTTGGCCAAAAAGGGCGTATGCATTTTTTGCTGAATATATTCAGGAAAAAACGCATACGCCCTTTTTGGCCAACCAAGCAAGCTTGCAAAGGAAATCTGCACTACAATGAAGTCTCACTTCCCCCCGGTCAAAAGGGCCATCTGAAAAAAGTGTAAAATCCAGAAAGGCACGACAGGCCATGGAGAACTGGGAGCCTTGTTATGCTGATGGGCGGGATGTAAATTGCCAACAGACACTCGGGAGAAGTGTATGGTGTTTCCTGAAACATCTAAAAAACAAAGCAACAGAGCCTAGGGCACTTCCACTTATGGTCCTATAGCTTAGGGAAATTAACATCAAAAAGACACAGCCACCCCAAAGTTTGGAATGGCTCTGTTTACAAGAACCTCGTTTACAGTACAAGTTCAACACCGCGGAAAGTGAAAAATGGATAAAGAAATTGTGGTATTTACTTACAAAGCAATATCACTCAGCAATGAAATCTATGTCATCAGGCACTTAGCAGCACAATGAGTGGATTCAGGTATGATGATTCTAACTGAAATAAGTCACACAGAAAAAGAAACATCATAAGATATCAGTAATACACGGAATGTAAACTTGGCTACACAGGAACTGAATTACAGAACAGAACAGGGTCTCCAATTTAGAAAACCAACTTATGCTTGCTTAAGGGTAAAGGTGAGTTGGGGTGCTGCATAAAACCAGAGACTGAAATGAGCACAGATAAAGTTCCTTAAGCCAAATAAGGAATAGACAAGAGCTACTCCTTGCTCAACGAAATGGACTCAACACCGCACATTAAATGCCTAAGAATGTACCTGACTAGTAAATATCTTAAAACCTATGGATTGCTATGTCTCCGAAAGAGAATCAAGCATGTGTACAGGGGCATAAACGCAGCAGTGATAGGATTGGAGAGCTTCGGTGAGCAAATGAAGACCCTTTGAAGTCATATTGCATGGTGCCCATTCCACAGGTTTCAACTACCCAGTTTTAAGGTATTCTTCCTTCAGCTAAAACATGCATGTGGAACCCAGAGTATGATCAACCATGTGAACGGGAGACGTGTTCAAATATGTCTCAGTTTTCCTCCCCTGGTACCCGGGTGCAACATTCCAGACGCTTTACTAACACTCTCCCCACTTGGAGAGTCAGCGCCTTTAACCTCCTGTTTGGCCCAGTTTGCAATTTCTGCGGAAGATGAACAGGAATAGCGAGAACCAATGAGAGACTAGCTGGAGGTGTCTGGACGGGCAAATTTAACTCTCATTTCCCACCAGGAAGAGGAATTAACCAAAGGCTCAGCGTGCCGTGCCGGAACCAGATTAAGGCCTGAAGCCATCCTGCGGTGTTGCGGCCAGCTCACAAGAAAGCGAGTTGAAGAAAGGAGCTCAGGGGCACTGTAATTCACAAACCTGCAGAGTTATAAATGACAGCTTTCGTCCAAAAATATACTGAAGTAAGGCTGCCAAGAGGACTTGAAAGCGGGGCAGAATTGCAGGAAACCGATTTCAGGAGGTAGACTGGAATTGCATTGAAAGCATAGGAAAAGAGGCAGAACATCCACAATGATGCACTTGGCCAAAAAGGGCGTATGCGTTTTTTCCTGAATATATTCAGGAAA
The DNA here is from genome assembly GCF_964374135.1 of Grampus griseus. Lineage (NCBI taxonomy): Eukaryota > Metazoa > Chordata > Mammalia > Artiodactyla > Delphinidae > Grampus > Grampus griseus. The sequence goes on along the minus strand of NW_028133349.1, from coordinate 363,067 downwards.
AAACGCATACGCCCTTTTTGGCCAACCAAGCAAGCTTGCAAAGGAAATCTGCACTACAATGAAGTCTCACTTCCCCCCGGTCAAAAGGGCCATCTGAAAAAAGTGTAAAATCCAGAAAGGCAGGACAGTCCATGGAGAACTGGGAGCCTAGTTATGCTGATGGGCGGGATGTAAATTGCCAACAGACACTCGGGAGAAGTGTATGGTGTTTCCTGAAACATCTAAAAAACAAAGCAACAGAGCCTAGGGCACTTCCACTTATGGTCCTATAGCTTAGGGAAATTAAAATCAAAAAGACACAGCCACCCCAAAGTTTGGGACGCCTCTATTTACAAGAACCTCGTTTACAGTACAAGTTCAACATCGCAGAAAGTGAAAAATGGATAAAGAAGTTGTGGTATTTACTTACAAAGCAATATCACTCAGCAATGAAATCTATGTCATCAGGCCCTTAGCAGCACAATGAGTGGATTCAGGTATGATGATTCTAACTGAAATAAGTCACACAGAAAAAGAAACATCATAAGATATCAGTAATACACGGAATGTAAACTTGGCTACACAGGAACTGAATTACAGAACAGAACAGGGTCTCAAATTTAGAAAACCAACTTATGCTTGCTTAAGGGTAAAGGTGAGTTGGGGTGCTGCATAAAACCAGAGACTGAAATGAGCACAGATAAAGTTCCTTAAGCCAAATATGGAATAGACAAGAGCTACTCCTTGCTCAACGAAATGGACTCAACACCGCACATTAAATGCCTAAGAATGTACCTGACTAGTAAATATCTTAAAACCTATGGATTGCTATGTCTCCGAAAGAGAATCAAGCATGTGTACAGGGGCATAAACGCAGCAGTGATAGGATTGGAGAGGTTCGGTGAGCAAATGAAGACCCTTTGAAGTCATATTGCATGGTATCCATTCCACAGGTTTCAACTACCCAAGTTTAAGGTATTCTTCCTTCAGCTAAAACATGCATGTGGAACCTAGAGTATGATCAACCATGTGATCGGGAGACGTGTTCAAATATGTCTCAGTTTTCGTACCCTGGTACTCGGGTGCAACATTCCAGACGCTTTACTAACACTCTCCCGACTTGGAGTGTCAGTCCCTTTAACCTCCTGTTTGGCCTAGTTTGCAATTTCTGCGGAAGATGAACAGGAATAGCGAGAACCAATGATAGACCAGCTGGAGGTGTCTGGACGGGCAAATTTAACTCTCATTTCCCACCAGGAAGAGGAATTAACCAAAGGCTCAGCGTGCCATGCCGGAACCAGATTAGGGCCTGAAGCCATCCTGCGGTGTTGCGGCCAGCTCACAAGAAAGCGAATTGAAGAAAGGAGCTCAGGGGCACTGTAATTCACAAACCTGCAGAGTTATAAATGACAGCTATCGTCCAAAAATATACTGAAGTAAGGCTGCCAAGAGGACTTGAAAGCGGGGCAGAATTGCAGGAAACCGATTTCAGGAGGTAGACTGGAATTGCATTGAAAGCATAGGAAAAGAGGCAGAACGTCCACAATGATGCACTTGGCCAAAAAGGGCATATGCGTTTTTTCCTGAATATATTCAGGAAAAAACGCATACGCCCTTTTTGGCCAACCAAGCAAGCTTGCAAAGGAAATCTGCACTACAATGAAGTCTCACTTCCCCCAGGTCAAAAGGGCCATCTGAAAAAAGTGTAAAATCCAGAAAGGCAGGACAGGCCATGGAGAACTGGGAGCCTTGTTATGCTGATGGGTGGGATGTAAATTGCCAACAGACACTTGGGAGAAGTGTATGGTGTTTCCTGAAACATCTAAAAAACAAAGCAACAGAGCCTAGGGCACTTCCACTTATGGTCCTATAGCTTAGGGAAATTAAAATCAAAAAGACACAGCCACGCCAAAGTTTGGGACGTCTCTGTTTACAAGAACCTCGTTTACCGTACAAGTTCAATATCACAGAAAGTGAAAAATGGATAAAGAAGTTGTGGTACTTACGTACAATGCAGTATCACTCAGCAATGAAATCTATGTCATCAGGCCCGTAGCAGCATAATGAGTGGATTCACGTACGATGATTCTAACTGAAATAAGTCACACAGAAAAAGAAACATCATAAGATATCACTAATACACGGAATGTAAACTTGGCTACACAGGAACTGAATTCCAAAACAGAACAGGGTCTCAAATTTAGAAAACCAACTTATGCTTGCTTAAGGGGAAAGGTGAGTTGGGGTGCTGCATAAAACCAGAGATTGAAATGAGCACAGATAAAGTTCCCTAAGCCAAATATGGAATAGACAAGAGCTACACCTTGCTCAACGAAATGGACTCAACACCCCATATTAAACGCCTAAGAATGTACCTGACTAGTAAGTATCTTAAAACCTATGGATTGCTATGTCTCCAAAAGAGAATCAAGCGTGTGTACAGGGGCATAAACGCAGCAGTGATAGGATTGGAGAGGTTCGGTGAGCAAATGAAGACCCTTTGAAGTCATATTGCATGGTACCCATTACAGGGGTCTCAACTCTCCAGGTTTAAGGTATTCTTCCTTCAGCTAAAACATGCATGTGGAACCCAGAGTATGATCAACCATGTGAACGGGAGACGTGTTTAAATATGTCTCAGTTTTCCTCCCCTGGTACTCGGGTGCAACATTCCAGACGCTTTACTAACACTCTCCCCACTTGGAGAGTCAGAGCCTTTAACCTCCTGTTTGGCCCAGTTTGCAATTTCTGCGGAAGATGAACAGGAATAGGAAGAACCAATGAGAGACTAGCTGGAGGTGTCTGGACGGGCAAATTTAACTCTCATTTCCCACCAGGAAGAGGAAATAACCAAAGGCTGTGCGTGCCGTGCCGGAACCAGATTAGGGCCTGAAGCCATCCTGCGGTGTTGCGGCCAGCTCAAAAGAAAGCGAGTTGAAGAAAGGAGCTCAGGGGCACTGTAATTCACGAACCTGCAGAGTGATAAATGACAGCTATCGTCCAAAAATATACTGAAGTAAGGCTGCGAAGAGGTCTTGAAAGCGCGGCAGAATTGCAGGAAACCGATTTCAGGAGGTAGACTGGAATTGCATTGAAAGCATAGGAAAAGAGGCAGAACGTCCACAATGATGCACTTGGCCAAAAAGGGCGTATGCGATTTTTCCTGAATATATTCAGGAAAAAACGCATACGCCCTTTTTGGCCAACCAAGCAAGCCTGCAAAGGAAATCTGCACTACAATGAAGTCTCACTTCCCCCCGGTCGAAAGGGCCATCTGAAAAAAGTGTGAAATCCAGAAAGGCAGGACAGGCCATGGAGAACTGGGAGCCTTGTTATGCTGATGGGCGGGATGTAAATTGCCAACAGACACTCGGGAGAAGTGTATGGTGTTTCCTGAAACATCTAAAAAACAAACCAACAGAGCCTAGGGCACTTCCACTTATGGTCCTATAGCTTAGGGAAATTAAAATCAAAAAGACACAGCCACCCCAAAGTTTGGAACGGCTCTGTTTACAAGAACCTCGTTTACAGTACAAGTTCAACATCGCAAAAAGTGAAAAATGGATAAAGATGTTGTGGTATTTACTTACAAAGCAATATCACTCAGCAATGAAATCTATGTCATCAGGCCCTAAGCAGCACAATGAGTGGATTCAGGTACGATGATTCTAACTGAAATAAGTCACACAGAAAAAGAAACATCATAAGATATCAGTAATACATGGAATGTAAACTTGGCTACACAGGAACTGAATTACAGAACAGAACAGGGTCTCAAATTTAGAAAACCAACTTATGCTTCCTTAAGGGTAAAGGTGAGTTGGGGTGCTGCATAAAACCAGAGACTGAAATAAACACAGATAAAGTTCCTTAAGCCAAATATAGAATAGACAAGAGCTACTCCTTGCTCAACGAAATGGACTCAACACCGCTCATTAAATGCCTAAGAATGTACCTGACTAGTAAATATCTTAAAACCTATGGATTGCTATGTCTCCGAAAGAGAATCAAGCATGTGTACAGGGGCATAAACGAAGCAGTGATAGGATTGGAGAGGTTCGGTGAGCAAATGAAGACCCTTTGAAGTCATATTGCATGGTACCCATTCCACAGGTTTCAACTACCCAGGTTTAAGGTATTCTTCCTTCAGCTAAAACATGCATGTGGAACCTAGAGTATGATCAACCATGTGATCGGGAGACGTGTTCAAATATGTCTCAGTTTTCGTACCCTGGTACTCGGGTGCAACATTCCAGACGCTTTACTAACACTCTCCCGACTTGGAGAGTCAGTCCCTTTAACCTCCTGTTTGGCCCAGTTTGCAATTTCTGCGGAAGATGAACAGGAATAGCGAGAACCAATGAGAGACTAGCTGGAGGTGTCTGGACGGGCAAATTTAACTCTCATTTCCCACCAGGAAGAGGAATTAACCAAAGGCTCAGCGTGCCATGCCGGAACCAGATTAGGGCCTGAAGCCATCCTGCGGTGTTGCGGCCAGCTCACCAGAAAGCGAGTTGAAGAAAGGAGCTCAGGGGCACTGTAATTCACAAACCTGCAGAGTTATAAATGACAGCTATCGTCCAAAAATATACTGAAGTAAGGCTGCCAAGAGGACTTGAAAGCGGGGCAGAATTGCAGGAAACCGATTTCAGGGGGTAGACTGGAATTGCATTGAAAGCATAGGAAAAGAGGCAGAACGTCCACAATGATGCACTTGGCCAAAAAGGGCGTATGCGTTTTTTCCTGAATATATTCAGGAAAAAACGCATACGCCCTTTTTGGCCAACCAAGCAAATTTGCAAAGGAAATCTGCACTACAATGAAGTCTCACTTCCCCCAGGTCAAAAGGGCCATCTGAAAAAAGTGTAAAATCCAGAAAGGCAGGACAGGCCATGGAGAACTGGGAGCCTTGTTATGCTGATGGGCGGGATGTAAATTGCCAACAGACACTCGGGAGAAGTGTATGGTGTTTCCTGAAACATCTAAAAAACAAAGCAACAGAGCCTAGGGCACTTCCACTTATGGTCCTATAGCTTAGGGAAATTAAAATCAAAAACACACAGCCACCCCAAAGTTTGGGACGCCTCTGTTTACAAGAACCTCTTTTACCGTACAAGTTCAATATCACAGAAAGTGAAAAATGGATAAAGAACTTGTGGTACTTACGTACAATGCAGTATCACTCAGCAATGAAATCTATGTCATCAGGCCCATAGCAGCATAATGAGTGGATTCAGGTACGATGATTCTAACTGAAATAAGTCACACAGAAAAAGAAACATCATAAGATATCACTAATACACGGAATGTAAACTTGGCTACACAGGAACTGAATTCCAAAACAGAACAGGGTCTCAAGTTTAGAAAACCAACTTATGCTTGCTTAAGGGGAAAGGTGAGTTGGGGTGCTTCATAAAACCAGAGATTGAAATGAACACAGATAAAGTTCCTTAAGCCAAATATGGAATAGACAAGAGCTACTCCTTGCTCAACGAAATGGACTCAACACCCCATATTAAACGCCTAAGAATGTACCTGACTAGTAAGTATCTTAAAACCTATGGATTGCTATGTCTCCAAAAGAGAACCAAGCGTGTGTTCAGGGGCATAAACGCAGCAGTGATAGGATTGGAGAGGTTCGGTGAGCAAATGAAGACCCTTTGAAGTCATATTGCATGGTACCCATTCCACGGGTTTCAACTACCCAGGTTTAAGGTATTCTTTCTTCAGCTAAAACATGCATGGGGAACCTAGAGTATGATCAACCATGTGATCGGGAGACGTGTTCAAATATGTCTCAGTTTTCGTACCCTGGTACTCGGGTGCAACATTCCAGACGCTTTACTAACACTCTCCCCACTTGGAGAGTCAGTCCCTTTAACCTCCTGTTTGGCCCAGTTTGCAATTTCTGTGGAAGATGAACAGGAATAGCGAGAACCAATGAGAGACTAGGTGGAGGTGTCTGGACGGGCAAATTTAACTCTCATTTTCCACCAGGAAGAGGAATTAACCAAAGGCTCAACGTGCCGTGCCGGCACCAGATTAGGGCCTGAAGCCATCCTGCGGTGTTGCGGCCAGCTCACAAGAAAGTGAGTTGAAGAAAGGAGCTCAGGGGCACTGTAATTCACAAACCTGCAGAGTTATAAATGACAGCTATCGTCCAAAAATATACTGAAGTAAGGCTGCCAAGAGGACTTGAAAGCGGGGCAGAATTGCAGGAAACCGATTTCAGGAGGTAGACTGGAATTGCATTGAAAGCATAGGAAAAGAGGCAGAACGTCCACAATGATGCACTTGGTCAAAAAGGGCATATGCATTTTTTGCTGAATATATTCAGGAAAAAACGCATACGCCCTTTTTGGCCAACCAAGCAAGCTTGCAAAGGAAATTTGCACTACAATGAAGTCTCACTTCCCCCCGGTCAAAAGGGCCATCTGAAAAAAGTGTAAAATCCAGAAAGGCAGGACAGGCCATGGAGAACTGGAAGCCTTGTTATGCTGATGGGCGGGATGTAAATTGCCAACAGACACTCGGGAGAAGTGTATGGTGTTTCCTGAAACATCTAAAAAACAAAGCAACAGAGCCTAGGGCACTTCCACTTATGGTCCTATAGCTTAGGGAAATTAACATCAAAAAGACACAGCCACCCCAAAGTTTGGAACGGCTCTGTTTACAAGAACCTCGTTTACAGTACAAGTTCAACACCGCAGAAAGTGAAAAATGGATAAAGAAGTTGTGGTATTTACTTACAAAGCAATATCACTCAGCAATGAAATCTATGTCATCAGGCCCTTAGCAGCACAATGAGTGGATTCAGGTATGATGATTCTAACTGAAATAAGTCACACAGAAAAAGAAACATCATAAGATATCAGTAATACACGGAATGTAAACTTGGCTACACAGGAACTGAATTACAGAACAGAACAGGGTCTCAAATTTAGAAAACCAACTTATGCTTGCTTAAGGGTAAAGGTGAGTTGGGGTGCTGCATAAAACCAGAGACTGAAATGAGCACAGATAAAGTTCCTTAAGCCAAATAAGGAATAGACAAGAGCTACTCCTTGCTCAACGAAATGGACTCAACACCGCACATTAAATGCCTAAGAATGTACCTGACTAGTAAATATCATAAAACCTATGGATTGCTATGTCTCCGAAAGAGAATCAAGCATGTGTACAGGGGCATAAACGCAGCAGTGATAGGATTGGAGAGCTTCGGTGAGCAAATGAAGACCCTTTGAAGTCATATTGCATGGTACCCATTCCACAGGTTTCAACTACCCAGTTTTAAGGTATTCTTCCTTCAGCTAAAACATGCATGTGGAACCTAGAGTATGATCAACCATGTGATCGGGAGACTTGTTCAAATATGTCTCAGTTTTCGTACCCTGGTACTCGGGTGCAACATTCCAGACGCTTTACTAACACTCTCCCGACTTCGACAGTCAGTCCCTTTAACCTCCTGTTTGGCCCAGTTTGCAATATCTGCGGAAGATGAACAGGAATAGCGAGAACCAATGAGAGACTAGCTGGAGGTGTCTGGACGGGCAAATTTAACTCTCATTTCCCACCAGGAAGAGGAATTAAGCAAAGGCTCAGCGTGCCATGCCGGAACCAGATTAGGGCCTGAAGCCATCCTGCGGTGTTGCGGCCAGCTCACCAGAAAACGAGTTGAAGAAAGGAGCTCAGGGGCACTGTAATTCACAAACCTGCAGAGTTATAAATGACAGCTATCGTCCAAAAATATACTGAAGTAAGGCTACCAAGAGGACTTGAATGCGGGGCAGAATTGCAGGAAACCGATTTCAGGAGGTAGACTGGAATTGCATTGAAAGCATAGGAAAAGAGGCAGAACGTCCACAATGATGCACTTGGCCCAAAAGGGCATATGCGTTTTTTCCTGAATATATTCAGGAAAAAACGCATACGCCCTTTTTGGCCAACCAAGCAAACTTGCAAAGGAAATCTGCACTACAATGAAGTCTCACTTCCCCCAGGTCAAAAGGGCCATCTGAAAAAAGTGTAAAATCCAGAAAGGCAGGACAGGCCATGGAGAACTGGGAGTCTTGTTATGCTGATGGGTGGGATGTAAATTGCCAACAGACACTCGGGAGAAGTGTATGGTGTTTCCTGAAACATCTAAAAAACAAAGCAACAGAGCCTAGGGCACTTCCACTTATGGTCCTATAGCTTAGGGAAATTAAAATCAAAAAGACACAGCCACCCCAAAGTTTGGGATGCCTCTGTTTACAAGAACCTCGTTTACCGTACAACTTCAATATCACAGAAAGTGAAAAATGGATAAAGAACTTGTGGTACTTACGTACAATGCAGTATCACTCAGCAATGAAATCTATGTCATCAGGCCCGTAGCAGCATAATGAGTGGATTCAGGTACGATGATTCTAACTGAAATAAGTCACACAGAAAAAGAAACATCATAAGATATCACTAATACACGGAATGTAAACTTGGCTACACAGGAACTGAATTCCAAAACAGAACAGGGTCTCAAATTTAGAAAACCAACTTATGCTTGCTTAAGGGGAAAGGTGAGTTGGGGTGCTGCATAAAACCAGAGATTGAAATGAGCACAGATAAAGTTCCTTAAGCCAAATATGGAATAGACAAGAGCTACTCCTTGCTCAACGAAATAGACTCAACACCGCATATTAAACGCCTAAGAATGTACCTGACTAGTAAGTATCTTAAAACCTATGGATTGCTATGTCTCCGAAAAAGAATCAAGCATGTGTACAGGGGCATAAACGCAGCAGTGATAGGATTGGAGAGGTTCGGTGAGCAAATGAAGACCCTTTGAAGTCATATTGCATGGTACCCATTACAAAGGTCTCAACTCTCCAGGATTAAGGTATTCTTCCTTCAGCTAAAACATGCATGTGGAACCCAGAGTATGATCAACCATGTGAACGGGAGACGTGTTCAAATATGTCTCAGTTTTCCTCCCCTGGTACCCGGGTGCAACATTCCAGACGCTTTACTAACACTCTCCCCACTTGGAGAGTCAGCGCCTTTAACCTCCTGTTTGGCCCAGTTTGCAATTTCTGCGGAAGATGAACAGGAATAGCGAGAACCAATGAGAGACTAGCTGGAGGTGTCTGGACGGGCAAATTTAACTCTCATTTCCCACCAGGAAGAGGAATTAACCAAAGGCTCAGCGTGCCGTGCTGGAACCAGATTAAGGCCTGAAGCCATCCTGCGGTGTTGCGGCCAGCTCACAAGAAAGCGAGTTGAAGAAAGGAGCTCAGGGGCACTGTAATTCACAAACCTGCAGAGTTATAAATGACAGCTTTCGTCCAAAAATATACTGAAGTAAGGCTGCCAAGAGGACTTGAAAGCGGGGCAGAATTGCAGGAAACCGATTTCAGGAGGTAGACTGGAATTGCATTGAAAGCATAGGAAAAGAGGCAGAACATCCACAATGATGCACTTGGCCAAAAAGGGCGTATGCGTTTTTTCCTGAATATATTCAGGAAAAAACGCATACGCCCTTTTTGGCCAACCAAGCAAGCTTGCAAAGGAAATCTGCACTACAATGAAGTCTCACTTCCCCCCGGTCAAAAGGGCCATCTGAAAAAAGTGTAAAATCCAGAAAGGCAGGACAGGCCATGGAGAACTGGGAGCCTTGTTATGCTGATGGGCGGGATGTAAATTGCCAACAGACACTCGGGAGAAGTGTATGGTGTTTCCTGAAACATCTAAAAAACAAAGCAACAGAGCCTAGGGCACTTCCACTTATGGTCCTATAGCTTAGGGAAATTAAAATCAAAAAGACACAGCCACCCCAAAGTTTGGGACGCCTCTATTTACAAGAACCTCGTTTACAGTACAAGTTCAACATCGCAGAAAGTGAAAAATGGATAAAGAAGTTGTGGTATTTACTTACAAAGCAATATCACTCAGCAATGAAATCAATGTCATCAGGCCCTTAGCAGCACAATGAGTGGATTCAGGTATGATGATTCTAACTGAAATAAGTCACACAGAAAAAGAAACATCATAAGATATCAGTAATACACGGAATGTAAACTTGGCTACACAGGAACTGAATTACAGAACAGAACAGGGTCTCAAGTTTAGAAAACCAACTTATGCTTGCTTAAGGGGAAAAGTGAGTTGGGGTGCTGCATAAAACCAGAGATTGAAATGAGCACAGATAAAGTTCCTTAAGCCAAATATGGAATAGACAAGAGCTACTCCTTGCTCAACGAAATGGACTCAACACCCCATATTAAACGCCTAAGAATGTACCTGACTAGTAAGTATCTTAAAACCTATGGATTGCTATGTCTCCAAAAGAGAACCAAGCGTGTGTTCAGGGGCATAAACGCAGCAGTGATAGGATTGGAGAGGTTCGGTGAGCAAATGAAGACCCTTTGAAGTCATATTGCATGGTACCCATTACACGGGTCTCAACTCTCCAGGTTTAAGGTATTTTTCCTTCAGCTAAAACATGCATGTGGAACCCAGAGTATGATCAACCGTGTGAACGGGAGACGTGTTCAAATATGTCTCAGTTTTCCTCCCCTGGTACTCGGGTGCAACATTCCAGACACTTTACTAACACTCTCCCCACTTGGAGAGTCAGCGCCTTTAACCTCCTGTTTGGCCCAGTTTGCAATGTCTGCAGAAGATGAACAGGAATAGGGAGAACCAATGAGAGACTAGCTGGAGGTGTCTGGACGGGCAAATTTAACTCTCATTTCCCACCAGGAAGAGGAAATAACCAAAGGCTGAGCGTGCCGTGCTGGAACCAGATTAGGTCCTGAAGCCATACTGCGGTGTTGCGGCCAGCTCAAAAGAAAGCGAGTTGAAGAAAGGAGCTCAGGGGCACTGTAATTCACAAACCTGCAGAGTTATAAATGACAGCTATCGTCCAAAAATATACTGAAGTAAGGCTGCCAAGAGGACTTGAAAGCGCGGCAGAATTGCAGGAAACCGATTTCAGGAGGTAGACTGGAATTGCATTGAAAGCATAGGAAAAGAGGCAGAACGTCCACAATGATGCACTTGGCCAAAAAGGGCATATGCGTTTTTTCCTGAATATATTCAGGAAAAAACGCATATGCCCTTTTTGGCCAACCAAGCAAGCTTGCAAAGGAAATCTGCACTACAATGAAGTCTCACTTCCCACCGGTCAAAAGGGCCGTCTGAAAAAAGTGTAAAATCCAGAAAGGCAGGACAGGCCATGGAGAACTGGGAGCCTTGTTATGCTGATGGGCGGGATGTAAATTGCCAACAGACACTTGGGAGAAGTGTATGGTGTTTCCTGAAACATCTAAAAAACAAAGCAACAGAGCCTAGGGCACTCCCACTTATGGTCCTATAGCTTAGGGAAATTAAAATCAAAAAGACACAGCCACCCCAAAGTTTGGGACGCCTCTGTTTACAAGAACCTCGTTTACCATACAAGTTCAATATCACAGAAAGTGAAAAATGGATAAAGAACATGTGGTACTTACGTACAATGCAGTATCACTCAGCAATGAAATCTATGTCATCAGGCCCGTAGCAGCATAATGAGTGGATTCAGGTACGATGATTCTAACTGAAATAAGTCACACAGAAAAAGAAACATCATAAGATATCACTAATACACGGAATGTAAACTTGGCTACACAGGAACTAAATTCCAAAACAGAACAGGGTCTCAAATTTAGAAAACCAACTTATGCTTGCTTAAGGGGAAAGGTGAGTTGGGGTGCTGCATAAAACCAGAGATTGAAATGAGCACAGATAAAGTTCCTTAAGCCAAATATGGAATAGACAAGAGCTACTCCTTGCTCAACGAAATGGACTCAACACCCCATATTAAATGCCTAAGAATGTACCTGACTAGTAAGTATCTTAAAACCTATGGATTGCTATGTCTCCGAAAGAGAATCAAGCATGTGTAAAGGGGCATAAACGCAGCAGTGATAGGATTGGAGAGGTTCGGTGAGCAAATGAAGACCCTTTGAAGTCGTATTGCATGGTACCCATTTCACGGGTCTCAACTCTCCAGGTTTAAGGTATTCTTCCTTCAGCTAAAACATGCATGTGGAACCCAGAGTATGATCAACCGTGTGAACGGGAGACGTGTTCAAATATGTCTCAGTTTTAATCCCCTGGTACTCGGGTGCAACATTCCAGACGCTTTACTAACACTCTCCCCACTTGGAGAGTCAGCGCCTTTAACCTCCTGTTTGGCCCAGTTTGCAATTTCTGTGGAAGATGAACAGGAATAGCGAGAACGAATGACAGACTAGCTGGAGGTGTCTGGACGGGCAAATTTAACTCTCATTTCCCACCAGGAAGAGGAAATAACCAAAGGCTCAGCGTGCCATGCCAGAACCACATTACGGCCTGAAGCCATCCTGCGGTGTTGCGGCCAGCTGAAAAGAAAGCGAGTTGAAGAAAGCAGCTCAGGGGCACTGTAATTCACAAACCTGCAGAGTTATAAATGACAGCTATCGTCCAAAAATATACTGAAGTAAGGCGGCGAAGAGGTCTTGAAAGCGCGGCAGAATTGCAGGAAACCGATTTCAGGAGGTAGACTGGAATTGCATTGAAAGCATAGGAAAAGAGGCAGAACGTCCACAATGATGCACTTGGCCAAAAAGGGCGTATGCGTTTTTTCCTGAATATATTCAGGAAAAAACGCATACGCCCTTTTTGGCCAACCAAGCAAGCTTGCAAAGGAAATCTGCACAACAATGAAGTCTCACTTCCCCCAGGTCAAAAGGGCCATCTGTAAAAAGTGTAAAATCCAGAAAGGCAGGACAGGCCATGGAGAACTGGGAGCCTTGTAATGCTGATGGGCGGGATGTAAATTGCCAACAGACACTCGGGAGAAGTGTATGGTGTTTCCTGAAACATCTAAAAAACAAAGCAACAGAGCCTAGGGCACTTCCACTTATGGTCCTATAGCTTAGGGAAATTAAAATCAAAAAGACACAGCCACCCCAAAGTTTGGAACGGCTCTGTTTACAAGAACCTCGTTTACAGTACAAGTTCAACATCGCAGAAAGTGAAAAATGGATAAAGAAGTTGTGGTATTTACTTACAAAGCAATATCACTCAGCAATGAAATCTATGTCATCAGGCCCTTAGCAGCACAATGAGTGGATTCAGGTATGATGATTCTAACTGAAATAAGTCACACAGAAAAGGAAACATCATAAGATATCAGTAATACACGGAATGTAAACTTGGCTACACACAAACTGAATTACAGAACAGAACAGGGTCTCAAATTTAGAAAACCAACTTATGCTTGCTTAAGGGGAAAGGTGAGTTAGGGTGCTGCATAAAACCAGAGATTGAAATGAGCACAGATAAAGTTCCTTAAGAAAAATATGGAATAGACAAGAGCTACTCCTTACTCAACGAAATGGACTCAACACCCCATATTAAACGCCTAAGAATGTACCTGACTAGTAAGTATCTTAAAACCTATGCATTGCTATGTCTCCAAAAGAGAATCAAGCGTGTGTACAGGGGCATAAACGCAGCAGTGATAGGATTGGAGAGGTTCGGTGAGCAAATGAAGACCCTTTGAAGTCATATTGCATGGTACCCATTACACGGGTCTCAACTCTCCAGGTTTAAGGTATTCTTCCTTCAGCTAAAACATGCATGTGGAACACAGAGTATGATCAACCGTGTGAACGGGAGACGTGTTCAAATATGTCTCAGTTTTCCTCCCTTGGTACTCGGATGCAACATTCCAGACGCTTTACTAACACTCTCCCCACTTGGAGAGTCAGCGCCTTTAACCTCCTGTTTGGCCCAGTTTGCAATTTCTGCGGAAGATGAACAGGAATAGCGAGAACCAATGAGAGACTAGCTGGAGGTGTCTGGACGGGCAAATTTAACTCTCATTTCCCACCAGGAAGAGCAATTATCCAAAGGCTCAGCGTGCCGTGCCGGAACCAGATTAGGGCCTGAAGCCATCCTGCGGTGTTGCGGCCAGCTCACAAGAAAGTGAGTTGAAGAAAGGAGCTCAGGGGCACTGTAATTCACAACCCTGCAGAGTTATAAATGACACCTATCGTCCAAAAATATACTGAAGTAAGGCTGCCAAGAGGACTTGAAAGCGGGGCAGAATTGCAGGAAACCGATTTCAGGAGGTAGACTGGAATTGCATTGAAAGCATAGGAAAAGAGGCAGAACGTCCACAATGATGCACTTGGCCCAAAAGGGCGTATGCGTTTTTTCCTGAATATATTCAGGAAAAAACGCATACGCCCTTTTTGGCCAACCAAGCAAACTTGCAAAGGAAATCTGCACTACAATGAAGTCTCACTTCCCCCAGGTCAAAAGGGCCATCTGAAAAAAGTGTAAAATCCAGAAAGGCAGGACAGGCCATGGAGAACTGGGAGCCTTGTTATGCTGATGGGCGGGATGTAAATTGCCAACAGACACTCGGGAGAAGTGTATGGTGTTTCCTGAAACATCTAAAAAACAAAGCAACAGAGCCTGGGGCACTTCCACTTATGGTCCTATAGCTAAGGGAAATTAAAATCAAAAAGACACAGCCACCCCAAAGTTTGGGACGCCTCTGTTTACAAGAACCTCGTTTACCGTACAAGTTCAATATCACAGAAAGTGAAAAATGGATAAAGAACTTGTGGTACTTACGTACAATGCAGTATCACTCAGCAATGAAATCTATGTCATCAGGCCCTTAGCAGCACAATGAGTGGATTCAGGTACGATGATTCTAACTGAAATAAGTCACACAGAAAAAGAAACATCATAAGATATCACTAATACATGGAATGTAATCTTGGCTACACAGGAACTGAATTCCAAAACAGAACAGGGTCTCAAATTTAGAAAACCCACTTATGCTTGCTTAAGGGGAAAGGTGAGTTGGGGTGCTGCATAAAACCAGAGATTGAAATGAGCACAGATAAAGTTCCTTAAGCCAAATATGGAATAGAAAAGAGCTACTCCTTACTCAACGAAATGGACTCAACACCGCATATTAAACGCCTAAAAATGTACCTGACTAGTAAGTATCTTAAAACCTATGGATTGCTATGTCTCCAAAGGCGAATCAAGCGTGTGTACAGGGGCATAAACGCAGCAGTGATAGGATTGGAGAGGTTCGGTGAGCAAATGAAGACCCTTTGAAGTCATATTGCATGGTACCCATTACACGGGTCTCAACTCTCCAGGTTTAAGGTATTCTTCCTTCAGCTAAAACATGCATGTGGAACGCAGAGTATGATCAACCGTGTGAACGGGAGACGTGTTCAAATATGTCTCAGTTTTGCTCCCCTGGTACTCGGGTGCAACATTCCAGACGCTTTACTAACACTCTCCCCACTTGGAGAGTCAGCGCCTTTAACCTCCTGTTTGGCCCAGTTTGCAATTTCTGCGGAAGATGAACAGGAATAGCGAGAACCAATGAGAGACTAGCTGGAGGTGTCTTGACGGGCAAATTTAACTCTCATTTCCCACCAGGAAGAGGAAATAACCAAAGGCTCAGCGTGCCATGCCAGAACCACATTAGGGCCAGAAGCCATCCTGCGGTGTTGCGGCCAGCTCAAAAGAAAGCGAGTTGAAGAAAGGAGCTCAGGGGCACTGTAATTGACAAACTTGCAGAGTTATAAATGACAGCTATCGTCCAAAAATATACTGAAGTAAGGCTGCCAAGAGGACTTGAAAGTGGGGCAGAATTGCAGGAAACAGATTTCAGGAAGTAGACTGGAATTGCATTGAAAGCATAGGAAAAGAGGCAGAACATCCACAATGATGCACTTGGCCCAAAAGGGCGTATGCGTTTTTTCCTGAATATATTCAGGAATAAATGCATACGCCCTTTTTGGCCAACCAAGCAAGCTTGCAAAGGAAATCTGCACTACAATGAAGTCTCACTTTCCCCCGGTCAAAAGGGCCATCTGAAAAAAGTGTAAAATCCAGAAAGGCAGGACAGGCCATGGAGAACTGGAAGCCTTGTTATGCTGATGGGCGGGATGTAAATTGCCAACAGACACTCGGGAGAAGTGTATGGTGTTTCCTGAAACATCTAAAAAACAAAGCAACAGAGCCTAGGGCACTTCCACTTATGGTCCTATAGCTTAGGGAAATTAACATCAAAAAGACACAGCCACCCCAAAGTTTGGAACGGCTCTGTTTACAAGAACCTCGTTTACAGTACAAGTTCAACACTGCAGAAAGTGAAAAATGGATAAAGAAGTTGTGGTATTTACTTACAAAGCAATATCACTCAGCAATGAAATCTATGTCATCAGGTCCTTAGCAGCACAATGAGTGGATTCAGGTATGATGATTCTAACTGAAATAAGTCACACAGAAAAAGAAACATCATAAGATATCAGTAATACACGGAATGTAAACTTGGCTACACAGGAACTGAATTACAGACCAGAACAGGGTCTCAAATTTAGAAAACCAACTTATGCTTGCTTAAGGGTAAAGGTGAGTTGGGGTGCTGCATAAAACCAGAGACTGAAATGAGCACAGATAAAGTTCCTTAAGCCAAATATGGAATAGACAAGAGCTACTCCTTACTCAACGAAATGGACTCAACACCGCATATTAAACGCCTAAGAATGTACCTGACTAGTAAGTATCTTAAAACCTATGGATTGCTATGTCTCCAAAGGAGAATCAAGCGTGTGTACAGGGGCATAAACGCAGCAGTGATAGGATTGGAGAGGTTCGGTGAGCAAATGAAGACCCTTTGAAGTCATATTGCATGGTACCCATTACACGGGTCTCAACTCTCCAGGTTTAAGGTATTCTTCCTTCAGCTAAAACATGCATGTGGAACCCAGAGTATGATCAACCGTGTGAACGGGAGACGTGTTCAAATATGTCTCAGTTTTGCTCCCCTGGTACTCGGGTGCAACATTCCAGATGCTTTACTAACACTCTCCCCACTTGGAGAGTCAGCGCCTTTAACCTCCTGTTTGGCCCAGTTTGCAATTTCTGCGGAAGATGAACAGGAATAGCGAGAACCAATGAGAGACTAGCTGGAGGTGTCTTGACGGGCAAATTTAACTCTCATTTCCCACCAGGAAGAGGAAATAACCAAAGGCTCAGCGTGCCATGCCGGAACCAGATTAGGTCCTGAAGCCATACAGCGGTGTTGCGGCCAGCTCAAAAGAAAGCGAGTTGAAGAAAGGAGCTCAGGGGCACTGTAATTCACAAACCTGCAGAGTTATAAATGACAGCTATCGTCCAAAAATATACTGAAGTAAGGCTGCCAAGAGGACTTGAAAGCGCGGCAGAATTGCAGGAAACCGATTTCAGGAGGTAGACTGGAATTGCATTGAAAGCATAGGAAAAGAGGCAGAACGTCCACAATGATGCACTTGGCCAAAAAGGGCATATGCGTTTTTTCCTGAATATATTCAGGAAAAAACGCATACGCCCTTTTTGGCCAACCAAGCAAGCTTGCAAAGGAAATCTGCACTACAATGAAGTCTCACTTCCCCCCGGTCAAAAGGGCCATCTGAAAAAAGTGTAAAATCCAGAAAGGCAGGACAGGCCATGGAGAACTGGGAGCCTTGTTATGCTGATGGGCGGGATGTAAATTGCCAACAGACACTTGGGAGAAGTGTATGGTGTTTCCTGAAACATCTAAAAAACAAAGCAAGAGAGCCTAGGGCACTCCCACTTATGGTCCTATAGCTTAGGGAAATTAAAATCAAAAAGACACAGCCACCCCAAAGTTTGGGACGCCTCTGTTTACAAGAACCTCGTTTACCATACAAGTTCAATATCACAGAAAGTGAAAAATGGATAAAGAACATGTGGTACTTAGGTACAATGCAGTATCACTCAGCAATGAAATCTATGTCATCAGGCCCGTAGCAGCATAATGAGTGGATTCAGGTACGATGATTCTAACTGAAATAAGTCACACAGAAAAAGAAACATCATAAGATATCACTAATACACGGAATGTAAACTTGGCTACACAGGAACTAAATTCCAAAACAGAACAGGGTCTCCAATTTAGAAAACCAACTTATGCTTGCTTAAGGGGAAAGGTGAGTTGGGGTGCTGCATAAAACCAGAGATTGAAATGAGCACAGATAAAGTTCCTTAAGCCAAATATGGAATAGACAAGAGCTACTCCTTGCTCAACGAAATGGACTCAACACCCCATATTAAATGCCTAAGAATGTACCTGACTAGTAAGTATCTTAAAACCTATGGATTGCTATGTCTCCGAAAGAGAATCAAGCATGTGTACAGGGGCATGAACGCAGCAGTGATAGGATTGGAGAGGTTCGGTGAGCAAATGAAGACCCTTTGAAGTCATATTGCATGGTACCCATTCCACAGGTTTCAACTACCCAGTTTTAAGGTATTCTTCCTTCAGCTAAAACATGCATGTGGAACCTAGAGTATGATCAACCATGTGATCGGGAGACGTGTTCAAATATGTCTCAGTTTTCGTACCCTGGTACTCGGGTGCAACATTCCAGACGCTTTACTAACACTCTCCCGACTTGGAGAGTCAGTCCCTTTAACCTCCTGTTTGGCCCAGTTTGCAATTTCTGCGGAAGATGAACAGGAATAGCGAGAACCAATGAGAGACTAGCTGGAGGTGTCTGGACGGGCAAATTTAACTCTCATTTCCTACCAGGAATAGGAATTAAGCAAAGGCTCAGCGTGCCATGCCGGAACAAGATTAGGGCCTGAAGCCATCCTGCGGTGTTGCGGCCAGTTCAACAGAAAGCGAGTTGAAGAAATGAGCTCAGGGGCACTGTAATTCACAAACCTGCAGAGTTATAAATGACAGCTATCGTCCAAAAATATACTGAAGTAAGGCTGCCAAGAGGACTTGAAAGCGGTGCAGAATTGCAGGAAACCGATTTCAGGATGTAGACTGGAATTGCATTGAAAGCATAGGAAAAGAGGCAGAACGTCCACAATGATGCACTTGGCCAAAAAGGGCGTATGCGTTTTTTCCTGAATATATTCAGGAAAAAACGCATACGCCCTTTTTGGCCAACCAAGCAAGCTTGCAAAGGAAATCTGCACAACAATGAAGTCTCACTTCCCCCCGGTCAAAAGGGCCATCTGAAAAAAGTGTAAAATCCAGAAAGGCAGGACAGGCCATGGAGAACTGGGAGCCTTGTAATGCTGATGGGCGGGATGTAAATTGCCAACAGACACTCGGGAGAAGTGTATGGTGTTTCCTGAAACATCTAAAAAACAAAGCAACAGAGCCTAGGGCACTTCCACTTATGGTCCTATAGCTTAGGGAAATTAAAATCAAAAAGACACAGCCACCCCAAAGTTTGCAACGGCTCTGTTTACAAGAACCTCGTTTACAGTACAAGTTCAACATCGCAGAAAGTGAAAAATGGATAAAGAAGTTGTGGTATTTACTTACAAAGCAATATCACTCAGCAATGAAATCAATGTCATCAGGCCCTTAGCAGCACAATGAGTGGATTCAGGTATGATGATTCTAACTGAAATAAGTCACACAGAAAAAGAAACATCATAAGATATCAGTAATACACGGAATGTAAACTTGGCTACACAGGAACTGAATTACAGAACAGAACAGGGTCTCAAATTTAGAAAACCAACTTATGCTTGCTTAAGGGTAAAGGTGAGTTGGGGTGCTGCATAAAACCAGAGACTGAAATGAGCACAGATAAAGTTCCTTAAGCCAAATATGGAATAGACAAGAGCTACTCCTTGCTCAACGAAATGGACTCAACACCGCACATTAAATGCCTAAGAATGTACCTGACTAGTAAATATCTTAAAACCTATGGATTGCTATGTCTCCGAAAGAGAATCAAGCATGTGTACAGGGGCATAAACGCAGCAGTGATAGGATTGGAGAGGTTCGGTGAGCAAATGAAGACCCTTTGAAGTCATATTGCATGGTATCCATTCCACAGGTTTCAACTACCCAGGTTTAAGGTATTCTTCCTTCAGCTAAAACATGCATGTGGAACCTAGAGTATGATCAACCATGTGATCGGGAGACGTGTTCAAATATGTCTCAGTTTTCGTACCCTGGTACTCGGGTGCAACATTCCAGACGCTTTACTAACACTCTCCCGACTTGGAGTGTCAGTCCCTTTAACCTCCTGTTTGGCCCAGTTTGCAATTTCTGCAGAAGATGAACAGGAATAGCGAGAACCAATGATAGACCAGCTGGAGGTGTCTGGACGGGCAAATTTAACTCTCATTTCCCACCAGGAAGAGGAATTAACCAAAGGCTCAGCGTGCCATGCCGGAACCAGATTAGGGCCTGAAGCCATCCTGCGGTGTTGCGGCCAGCTCACAAGAAAGCGAGTTGAAGAAAGGAGCTCAGGGGCACTGTAATTCACAAACCTGCAGAGTTATAAATGACAGCTATCGTCCAAAAATATACTGAAGTAAGGCTGCCAAGAGGACTTGAAAGCGGGGCAGAATTGCAGGAAACCGATTTCAGGAGGTAGACTGGAATTGCATTGAAAGCATAGGAAAAGAGGCAGAACGTCCACAATGATGCACTTGGACCAAAAGGGCGTATGCGTTTTTTCCTGAATATATTCAGGAAAAAAAGCATACGCCCTTTTTGGCCAACCAAGCAAACTTGCAAAGGAAATCTGCACTACAATGAAGTCTCACTTCCCCCAGGTCAAAAGGGCCATCTGAAAAAAGTGTAAAATCCAGAAAGGCAGGACAGGCCATGGAGAACTGGGAGCCTTGTTATGCTGATGGGCGGGATGTAAATTGCCAACAGACACTTGGGAGAAGTGTATGGTGTTTCCTGAAACATCTAAAAAACAAAGCAACAGAGCCTAGGGCACTTCCACTTATGGTCCTATAGCTTAGGGAAATTAAAATCAAAAAGACACAGCCACGCCAAAGTTTGGGACGTCTCTGTTTACAAGAACCTCGTTTACCGTACAAGTTCAATATCACAGAAAGTGAAAAATGGATAAAGAAGTTGTGGTACTTACGTACAATGCAGTATCACTCAGCAATGAAATCTATGTCATCAGGCCCGTAGCAGCATAATGAGTGGACTCACGTACGATGATTCTAACTGAAATAAGTCACACAGAAAAAGAAACATCATAAGATATCACTAATACACGGAATGTAAACTTGGCTACACAGGAACTGAATTCCAAAACAGAACAGGGTCTCAAATTTAGAAAACCAACTTATGCTTGCTTAAGGGGAAAGGTGAGTTGGGGTGCTGCATAAAACCAGAGATTGAAATGAGCACAGATAAAGTTCCCTAAGCCAAATATGGAATAGACAAGAGCTACACCTTGCTCAACGAAATGGACTCAACACCCCATATTAAACGCCTAAGAATGTACCTGACTAGTAAGTATCTTAAAACCTATGGATTGCTATGTCTCCAAAAGAGAATCAAGCGTGTGTACAGGGGCATAAACGCAGCAGTGATAGGATTGGAGAGGTTCGGTGAGCAAATGAAGACCCTTTGAAGTCATATTGCATGGTACCCATTACAGGGGTCTCAACTCTCCAGGTTTAAGGTATTCTTCCTTCAGCTAAAACATGCATGTGGAACCCAGAGTATGATCAACCATGTGAACGGGAGACGTGTTCAAATATGTCTCAGTTTTCCTCCCCTGGTACTCGGGTGCAACATTCCAGACGCTTTACTAACACTCTCCCCACTTGGAGAGTCAGCGCCTTTAACCTCCTGTTTGGCCCAGTTTGCAATTTCTGCGGAAGATGAACAGGAATAGCGAGAACCAATGAGAGACTAGCTGGAGGTGTCTGGACGGGCAAATTTAACTCTCATTTCCCACCACAAGAGGAATTAACCAAAGGCTCAGGGTGCTGTGCCAGAACAAGTTTAGGGCCTGAAGCCATCCTGCGGTGTTGCGGCCAGCTCAAAAGAAAGCGAGTTGAAGGAAGGAGCTCAGGGGCACTGTAATTCACAAACCTGCAGAGTTATAAATGACAGCTATCGTCCAAAAATATACTGAAGTAAGGCTGCCAAGAGGACTTGAAAGCGGGGCAGAATTGCAGGAAACCGATTTCAGGAGGTAGACTGGAATTGCATTGAAAGCATAGGTAAAGAGGCAGAACGTCCACAATGATGCACTTGGCCAAAAAGGGCGTATGCGTTTTTTCCTGAATATATTCAGGAAAAAACGCATACGCCCTTTTTGGCCAACCAAGCAAGCTTGCAAAGGAAATCTGCACTACAATGAAGTCTCACTTCCCCCCGGTCAAAAGGGCCATCTGAAAAAAGTGTAAAATCCAGAAAGGCAGGACAGGCCATGGAGAACTGGGAGCCTTGTTATGCTGATGGGCGGGATGTAAATTGCCAACAGACACTCGGGAGAAGTGTATGGTGTTTCCTGAAACATCTAAAAAACAAAGCAACAGAGCCTAGGGCACTTCAACTTATGGTCCTATAGATTAGGGAAATTAAAATCAAAAAGACACAGCCACCCCAAAGTTTGGGACGCCTCTGTTTACAAGAACCTCGTTTACCGTACAAGTTCAATATCACAGAAAGTGAAAAATGGATAAAGAACTTGTGGTACTTACGTACAATGCAGTATCACTCAGCAATGAAATCTATGTCATCAGGCCCGTAGCAGCATAATGAGTGGATTCAGGTACGATGATTCTAACTGAAATAAGTCACACAGAAAAAGAAACATCATAAGATATCACTAATACATGGAATGTAAACTTGGCTACACAGGAACTGAATTCCAAAACAGAACAGGGTCTCAAGTTTAGAAAACCAACTTATGCTTGCTTAAGGGGAAAAGTGAGTTGGGGTGCTGCATAAAACCAGAGATTGAAATGAGCACAGATAAAGTTCCTTAAGCCAAATATGGAATAGACAAGAGCTACTCCTTGCTCAACGAAATGGACTCAACACCCCATATTAAACGCCTAAGAATGTACCTGACTAGTAAGTATCTTAAAACCTATGGATTGCTATGTCTCCAAAAGAGAACCAAGCGTGTGTTCAGGGGCATCAACGCAGCAGTGATAGGATTGGAGAGGTTCGGTGAGCAAATGAAGACCCTTTGAAGTCATATTGCATGGTACCCATTACACGGGTCTCAACTCTCCAGGTTTAAGGTATTTTTCCTTCAGCTAAAACATGCATGTGGAACCCAGAGTATGATCAACCGTGTGAACGGGAGACGTGTTCAAATATGTCTCAGTTTTCCTCCCCTGGTACTCGGGTGCAACATTCCAGACACTTTACTAACACTCTCCCCACTTGGAGAGTCAGCGCCTTTAACCTCCTGTTTGGCCCAGTTTGCAATGTCTGCAGAAGATGAACAGGAATAGGGAGAACCAATGAGAGACTAGCTGGAGGTGTCTGGACGGGCAAATTTAACTCTCATTTCCCACCAGGAAGAGGAAATAACCAAAGGCTGAGCGTGCCGTGCCGGAACCAGATTAGGTCCTGAAGCCATACTGCGGTGTTGCGGCCAGCTCAAAAGAAAGCGAGTTGAAGAAAGGAGCTCAGGGGCACTGTAATTCACAAACCTGCAGAGTTATAAATGACAGCTATCGTCCAAAAATATACTGAAGTAAGGCTGCCAAGAGGACTTGAAAGCGCGGCAGAATTGCAGGAAACCGATTTCAGGAGGTAGACTGGAATTGCATTGAAAGCATAGGAAAAGAGGCAGAACGTCCACAATGATGCACTTGGCCAAAAAGGGCATATGCGTTTTTTCCTGAATATATTCAGGAAAAAACGTATATGCCCTTTTTGGCCAACCAAGCAAGCTTGCAAAGGAAATCTGCACTACAATGAAGTCTCACTTCCCGCCGGTCAAAAGGGCCATCTGAAAAAAGTGTAAAATCCAGAAAGGCAGGACAGGCCATGGAGAACTGGGAGCCTTGTTATGCTGATGGGCGGGATGTAAATTGCCAACAGACACTTGGGAGAAGTGTATGGTGTTTCCTGAAACATCTAAAAAACTAAGCAAGAGAGCCTAGGGCACTCCCACTTATGGTCCTATAGCTTAGGGAAATTAAAATCAAAAAGACACAGCCACCCCAAAGTTTGGGACGCCTCTGTTTACAAGAACCTCGTTTACCATACAAGTTCAATATCACAGAAAGTGAAAAATGGATAAAGAACATGTGGTACTTACGTACAATGCAGTATCACTCAGCAATGAAATCTATGTCATCAGGCCCGTAGCAGCATAATGAGTGGATTCAGGTACGATGATTCTAACTGAAATAAGTCACACAGAAAAAGAAACATCATAAGATATCACTAATACACGGAATGTAAACTTGGCTACACAGGAACTAAATTCCAAAACAGAACAGGGTCTCAAATTTAGAAAACCAACTTATGCTTGCTTAAGGGGAAAGGTGAGTTGGGGTGCTGCATAAAACCAGAGATTGAAATGAGCACAGATAAAGTTCCTTAAGCCAAATATGGAATAGACAAGAGCTACTCCTTGCTCAACGAAATGGACTCAACACCCCATATTAAATGCCTAAGAATGTACCTGACTAGTAAGTATCTTAAAACCTATGGATTGCTATGTCTCCGAAAGAGAATCAAGCATGTGTACAGGGGCATAAACGCAGCAGTGATAGGATTGGAGAGGTTCGGTGAGCAAATGAAGACCCTTTGAAGTCGTATTGCATGGTACCCATTTCACGGGTCTCAACTCTCCAGGTTTAAGGTATTCTTCCTTCAGCTAAAACATGCATGTGGAACCCAGAGTATGATCAACCGTGTGAACGGGAGACGTGTTCAAATATGTCTCAGTTTTAATCCCCTGGTACTCGGGTGCAACATTCCAGACGCTTTACTAACACTCTCCCCACTTGGAGAGTCAGCGCCTTTAACCTCCTGTTTGGCCCAGTTTGCAATTTCTGTGGAAGATGAACAGGAATAGCGAGAACGAATGACAGACTAGCTGGAGGTGTCTGGACGGGCAAATTTAACTCTCATTTCCCACCAGGAAGAGGAAATAACCAAAGGCTCAGCGTGCCATGCCAGAACCACATTACGGCCTGAAGCCATCCTGCGGTGTTGCGGCCAGCTGAAAAGAAAGCGAGTTGAAGAAAGCAGCTCAGGGGCACTGTAATTCACAAACCTGCAGAGTTATAAATGACAGCTATCGTCCAAAAATATACTGAAGTAAGGCTGCCAAGAGGACTTGAAAGCGGTGCAGAATTGCAGGAAACCGATTTCAGTATGTAGACTGGAATTGCATTGAAAGCATAGGAAAAGAGGCAGAACGTCCACAATGATGCACTTGGCCAAAAAGGGCGTATGCGTTTTTTCCTGAATATATTCAGGAAAAAACGCATACGCCCTTTTTGGCCAACCAAGCAAGCTTGCAAAGGAAATCTGCACAACAATGAAGTCTCACTTCCCCCAGGTCAAAAGGGCCATCTGAAAAAAGTGTAAAATCCAGAAAGGCAGGACAGGCCATGGAGAACTGGGAGCCTTGTAATGCTGATGGGCGGGATGTAAATTGCCAACAGACACTCGGGAGAAGTGTATGGTGTTTCCTGAAACATCTAAAAAACAAAGCAACAGAGCCTAGGGCACTTCCACTTATGGTCCTATAGCTTAGGGAAATTAAAATCAAAAAGACACAGCCACCCCAAAGTTTGGAACGGCTCTGTTTACAAGAACCTCGTTTACAGTACAAGTTCAACATCGCAGAAAGTGAAAAATGGATAAAGAAGTTGTGGTATTTACTTACAAAGCAATATCACTCAGCAATGAAATCTATGTCATCAGGCACTTAGCAGCACAATGAGTGGATTCAGGTATGATGATTCTAACTGAAATAAGTCACACAGAAAAAGAAACATCATAAGATATCAGTAATACACGGAATGTAAACTTGGCTACACACAAACTGAATTACAGAACAGAACAGGGTCTCAAATTTAGAAAACCAACTTATGCTTGCTTAAGGGGAAAGGTGAGTTAGGGTGCTGCATAAAACCAGAGATTGAAATGAGCACAGATAAAGTTCCTTAAGAAAAATATGGAATAGACAAGAGCTACTCCTTACTCAACGAAATGGACTCAACACCCCATATTAAACGCCTAAGAATGTACCTGACTAGTAAGTATCTTAAAACCTATGCATTGCTATGTCTCCAAAAGAGAATCAAGCGTGTGTACAGGGGCATAAACGCAGCAGTGATAGGATTGGAGAGGTTCGGTGAGCAAATGAAGACCCTTTGAAGTCATATTGCATGGTACCCATTACACGGGTCTCAACTCTCCAGGTTTAAGGTATTCTTCCTTCAGCTAAAACATGCATGTGGAACACAGAGTATGATCAACCGTGTGAACGGGAGACGTGTTCAAATATGTCTCAGTTTTCCTCCCTTGGTACTCGGATGCAACATTCCAGACGCTTTACTAACACTCTCCCCACTTGGAGAGTCAGCGCCTTTAACCTCCTGTTTGGCCCAGTTTGCAATTTCTGCGGAAGATGAACAGGAATAGCGAGAACCAATGAGAGACTAGCTGGAGGTGTCTGGACGGGCAAATTTAACTCTCATTTCCCACCAGGAAGAGCAATTATCCAAAGGCTCAGCGTGCCGTGCCGGAACCAGATTAGGGCCTGAAGCCATCCTGCGGTGTTGCGGCCAGCTCACAAGAAAGTGAGTTGAAGAAAGGAGCTCAGGGGCACTGTAACTCACAACCCTGCAGAGTTATAAATGACACCTATCGTCCAAAAATATACTGAAGTAAGGCTGCCAAGAGGACTTGAAAGCGGGGCAGAATTGCAGGAAACCGATTTCAGGAGGTAGACTGGAATTGCATTGAAAGCATAGGAAAAGAGGCAGAACGTCCACAATGATGCACTTGGACCAAAAGGGCGTATGCGTTTTTTCCTGAATATATTCAGGAAAAAACGCATACGCCCTTTTTGGCCAACCAAGCAAACTTGCAAAGGAAATCTGCACTACAATGAAGTCTCACTTCCCCCAGGTCAAAAGGGCCATCTGAAAAAAGTGTAAAATCCAGAAAGGCAGGACAGGCCATGGAGAACTGGGAGCCTTGTTATGCTGATGGGCGGGATGTAAATTGCCAACAGACACTCGGGAGAAGTGTATGGTGTTTCCTGAAACATCTAAAAAACAAAGCAACAGAGCCTGGGGCACTTCCACTTATGGTCCTATAGCTAAGGGAAATTAAAATCAAAAAGACACAGCCACCCCAAAGTTTGGGACGCCTCTGTTTACAAGAACCTCGTTTACCGTACAAGTTCAATATCACAGAAAGTGAAAAATGGATAAAGAACTTGTGGTACTTACGTACAATGCAGTATCACTCAGCAATGAAATCTATGTCATCAGGCCCTTAGCAGCACAATGAGTGGATTCAGGTACGATGATTCTAACTGAAATAAGTCACACAGAAAAAGAAACATCATAAGATATCACTAATACATGGAATGTAATCTTGGCTACACAGGAACTGAATTCCAAAACAGAACAGGGTCTCAAATTTAGAAAACCCACTTATGCTTGCTTAAGGGGAAAGGTGAGTTGGGGTGCTGCATAAAACCAGAGATTGAAATGAGCACAGATAAAGTTCCTTAAGCCAAATATGGAATAGAAAAGAGCTACTCCTTACTCAACGAAATGGACTCAACACCGCATATTAAACGCCTAAAAATGTACCTGACTAGTAAGTATCTTAAAACCTATGGATTGCTATGTCTCCAAAGGCGAATCAAGCGTGTGTACAGGGGCATAAACGCAGCAGTGATAGGATTGGAGAGGTTCGGTGAGCAAATGAAGACCCTTTGAAGTCATATTGCATGGTACCCATTACACGGGTCTCAACTCTCCAGGTTTAAGGTATTCTTCCTTCAGCTAAAACATGCATGTGGAACGCAGAGTATGATCAACCGTGTGAACGGGAGACGTGTTCAAATATGTCTCAGTTTTGCTCCCCTGGTACTCGGGTGCAACATTCCAGACGCTTTACTAACACTCTCCCCACTTGGAGAGTCAGCGCCTTTAACCTCCTGTTTGGCCCAGTTTGCAATTTCTGCGGAAGAT
Source organism: Grampus griseus (assembly GCF_964374135.1). Taxonomy (NCBI): domain Eukaryota; kingdom Metazoa; phylum Chordata; class Mammalia; order Artiodactyla; family Delphinidae; genus Grampus; species Grampus griseus. The sequence goes on along the minus strand of NW_028133349.1, from coordinate 335,050 downwards.
GAACAGGAATAGCGAGAACCAATGAGAGACTAGCTGGAGGTGTCTTGACGGGCAAATTTAACTCTCATTTCCCACCAGGAAGAGGAAATAACCAAAGGCTCAGCGTGCCATGCCAGAACCACATTAGGGCCAGAAGCCATCCTGCGGTGTTGCGGCCAGCTCAAAAGAAAGCGAGTTGAAGAAAGGAGCTCAGGGGCACTGTAATTGACAAACTTGCAGAGTTATAAATGACAGCTATCGTCCAAAAATATACTGAAGTAAGGCTGCCAAGAGGACTTGAAAGTGGGGCAGAATTGCAGGAAACAGATTTCAGGAGGTAGACTGGAATTGCATTGGAAGCATAGGAAAAGAGGCAGAACGTCCACAATGATGCACTTGGCCCAAAAGGGCGTATGCGTTTTTTCCTGAATATATTCAGGAATAAATGCATACGCCCTTTTTGGCCAACCAAGCAAGCTTGCAAAGGAAATCTGCACTACAATGAAGTCTCACTTTCCCCCGGTCAAAAGGGCCATCTGAAAAAAGTGTAAAATCCAGAAAGGCAGGACAGGCCATGGAGAACTGGAAGCCTTGTTATGCTGATGGGCGGGATGTAAATTGCCAACAGACACTCGGGAGAAGTGTATGGTGTTTCCTGAAACATCTAAAAAACAAAGCAACAGAGCCTAGGGCACTTCCACTTATGGTCCTATAGCTTAGGGAAATTAACATCAAAAAGACACAGCCACCCCAAAGTTTGGAACGGCTCTGTTTACAAGAACCTCGTTTACAGTACAAGTTCAACACTGCAGAAAGTGAAAAATGGATAAAGAAGTTGTGGTATTTACTTACAAAGCAATATCACTCAGCAATGAAATCTATGTCATCAGGTCCTTAGCAGCACAATGAGTGGATTCAGGTATGATGATTCTAACTGAAATAAGTCACACAGAAAAAGAAACATCATAAGATATCAGTAATACACGGAATGTAAACTTGGCTACACAGGAACTGAATTACAGACCAGAACAGGGTCTCAAATTTAGAAAACCAACTTATGCTTGCTTAAGGGTAAAGGTGAGTTGGGGTGCTGCATAAAACCAGAGACTGAAATGAGCACAGATAAAGTTCCTTAAGCCAAATATGGATTAGACAAGAGCTACTCCTTGCTCAACGAAATGGACTCAACACCGCACATTAAATGCCTAAGAATGTACCTGACTAGTAAATATCTTAAAACCTATGGATTGCTATGTCTCCGAAAGAGAATCAAGCATGTGTACAGGGGCATAAACGCAGCAGTGATAGGATTGGAGAGGTTCGGTGAGCAAATGAAGACCCTTTGAAGTCATATTGCATGGTACCCATTCCACAGGTTTCAACTACCCAGGTTTAAGGTATTCTTCCTTCAGCTAAAACATGCATGTGGAACCTAGAGTATGATCAACCATGTGATCGGGAGATGTGTTCAAATATGTCTCAGTTTTCGTACCCTGGTACTCGGGGTCAAAATTCCAGACGCTTTACTAACACTCTCCCGACTTGGAGAGTCAGTCCCTTTAACCTCCTGTATGGCCCAGTTTGCAATTTCTGCGGAAGATGAACAGGAATAGCGAGAACGAATGAGAGACTAGCTGGAGGTGTCTTGACGGGCAAATTTAACTCTCATTTCCCACCAGGAAGAGGAAATAACCAAAGGCTCAGCGTGCCATGCCGGAACCAGATTAGGTCCTGAAGCCATACTGCGGTGTTGCGGCCAGCTCAAAAGAAAGCGAGTTGAAGAAAGGAGCTCAGGGGCACTGTAATTCACAAACCTGCAGAGTTATAAATGACAGCTATCGTCCAAAAATATACTGAAGTAAGGCTGCCAAGAGGACTTGAAAGCGCGGCAGAATTGCAGGAAACCGATTTCAGGAGGTAGACTGGAATTGCATTGAAAGCATAGGAAAAGAGGCAGAACGTCCACAATGATGCACTTGGCCAAAAAGGGCATATGCGTTTTTTCCTGAATATATTCAGGAAAAAACGCATACGCCCTTTTTGGCCAACCAAGCAAGCTTGCAAAGGAAATCTGCACTACAATGAAGTCTCACATCCCGCAGGTCAAAAGGGCCATCTGAAAAAAGTGTAAAATCCAGAAAGGCAGGACAGGCCATGGAGAACTGGGAGCCTTGTTATGCTGATGGGCGGGATGTAAATTGCCAACAGACTCTTGGGAGAAGTGTATGGTGTTTCCTGAAACATCTAAAAAACAAAGCAAGAGAGCCTAGGGCACTCCCACTTATGGTCCTATAGCTTAGGGAAATTAAAATCAAAAAGACACAGCCACCCCAAAGTTTGGGACGCCTCTGTTTACAAGAACCTCGTTTACCATACAAGTTCAATATCACAGAAAGTGAAAAATGGATAAAGAACATGTGGTACTTACGTACAATGCAGTATCACTCAGCAATGAAATCTATGTCATCAGGCCCGTAGCAGCATAATGAGTGGATTCAGGTACGATGATTCTAACTGAAATAAGTCACACAGAAAAAGAAACATCATAAGATATCACTAATACACGGAATGTAAACTTGGCTACACAGGAACTAAATTCCAAAACAGAACAGGGTCTCCAATTTAGAAAACCAACTTATGCTTGCTTAAGGGGAAAGGTGAGTTGGGGTGCTGCATAAAACCAGAGATTGAAATGAGCACAGATAAAGTTCCTTAAGCCAAATATGGAATAGACAAGAGCTACTCCTTGCTCAACGAAATGGACTCAACACCCCATATTAAATGCCTAAGAATGTACCAGATTAGTAAGTATCTTAAAACCTATGGATTGCTATGTCTCCGAAAGAGAATCAAGCATGTGTACAGGGGCATGAACGCAGCAGTGATAGGATTGGAGAGGTTCGGTGAGCAAATGAAGACCCTTTGAAGTCATATTGCATGGTACCCATTCCACAGGTTTCAACTACCCAGGTTTAAGGTATTCTTCCTTCAGCTAAAACATGCATGTGGAACCTAGAGTATGATCAACCATGTGATCGGGAGACGTGTTCAAATATGTCTCAGTTTTCGTACCCTGGTACTCGGGTGCAACATTCCAGACGCTTTACTAACACTCTCCCGACTTGGAGAGTCAGTCCCTTTAACCTCCTGTTTGGCCCAGTTTGCAATTTCTGCGGAAGATGAACAGGAATAGCGAGAACCAATGAGAGACTAGCTGGAGGTGTCTGGACGGGCAAATTTAACTCTCATTTCCTACCAGGAATAGGAATTAAGCAAAGGCTCAGCATGCCATGCCGGAACAAGATTAGGGCCTGAAGCCATCCTGCGGTGTTGCGGCCAGTTCACCAGAAAGCGAGTTGAAGAAATGAGCTCAGGGGCACTGTAATTCACAAACCTGCAGAGTTATAAATGACAGCTATCGTCCAAAAATATACTGAAGTAAGGCTGCCAAGAGGACTTGAAAGCGGGGCAGAATTGCAGGAAACCGATTTCAGGAGGTAGACTGGAATTGCATTGAAAGCATAGGAAAAGAGGCAGAACGTCCACAATGATGCACTTGGCCAAAAAGGGCGTATGCGTTTTTTCCTGAATATATTCAGGAAAAAACGCATACGCCCTTTTTGGCCAACCAAGCATGCATGCAAAGGAAATCTGCACTACAATGAAGTCTCACTTCCCCCCGGTCAAAAGGGCCATCTGAAAAAAGTGTAAAATCCAGAAAGGCAGGACAGGCCATGGAGAACTGGGAGCCTTGTTATGCTGATGGGCGGGATGTAAATTGCCAACAGACACTCGGGAGAAGTGTATGGTGTTTCCTGAAACATCTAAAAAACAAAGCAACAGAGCCTAGGGCACTTCCACTTATGGTCCTATAGCTTAGGGAAATTAAAATCAAAAAGACACAGCCACCCCAAAGTTTGGGACGCCTCTGTTTACAAGAACCTCGTTTACCGTACAAGTTCAATATCACTGAAAGTGAAAAATGGATAAAGAAGTTGTGGTACTTACGTACAATGCAGTATCACTCAGCAATGAAATCTACGTCATCAGGCCCTTAGCAGCACAATGAGTGGATTCAGGTACGATGATTCTAACTGAAATAAGTCACACAGAAAAAGAAACATCATAAGATATCACTAATACACGGAATGTAAACTTGGCTACACAGGAACTGAATTCCAAAACAGAACAGGGTCTCAAATTTAGAAAACCAACTTATGCTTGCTTAAGGGGAAAGGTGATTTGGGGTGCTGCATAAAACTAGAGATTGAAATGAGCACAGATAAAGTTCCTTAAGCCAAATATGGAATAGAAAAGAGCTACTCCTTACTCAACGAAATGGACTCAACACCGCATATTAAACGCCTAAGAATGTACCTGACTTGTAAGTATCTTAAAACCTATGGATTGCTATGTCTCCAAAGGAGAATCAAGCGTGTGTACAGGGGCATAAACGCAGCAGTGATAGGATTGGAGAGGTTCGGTGAGCAAATGAAGACCCTTTGAAGTCATATTGCATGGTACCCATTTCACGGGTCTCAACTCTCCAGGTTTAAGGTATTCTTCCTTCAGCTAAAACATGCATGTGGAACCCAGAGTATGATCAACCGTGTGAACGGGAGACGTGTTCAAATATGTCTCAGTTTTAATCCCCTGGTACTCGGGTGCAACATTCCAGACGCTTTACTAACACTCTCCCCACTTGGAGAGTCAGCGCCTTTAACCTCCTGTTTGGCCCAGTTTTCAATTTCTGTGGAAGATGAACAGGAATAGCGAGAACGAATGACAGACTAGCTGGAGGTGTCTGGACGGGCAAATTTAACTCTCATTTCCCACCAGGAAGAGGAAATAACCAAAGGCTCAGCGTGCCATGCCAGAACCACATTACGGCCTGAAGCCATCCTGCGGTGTTGCGGCCAGCTGAAAAGAAAGCTAGTTGAAGAAAGGAGCTCAGGGGCACTGTAATTCACAAACCTGCAGAGTTATAAATGACAGCTATCGTCCAAAAATATACTGAAGTAAGGCTGCCAAGAGGACTTGAAAGCGGTGCAGAATTGCAGGAAACCGATTTCAGGATGTAGACTGGAATTGCATTGAAAGCATAGGAAAAGAGGCAGAACGTCCACAATGATGCACTTGGCCAAAAAGGGCGTATGCGTTTTTTCCTGAATATATTCAGGAAAAAACGCATACGCCCTTTTTGGCCAACCAAGCAAGCTTGCAAAGGAAATCTGCACAACAATGAAGTCTCACTTCCCCCCGGTCAAAAGGGCCATCTGAAAAAAGTGTAAAATCCAGAAAGGCAGGACAGGCCATGGAGAACTGGGAGCCTTGTTATGCTGATGGGCGGGATGTAAATTGCCAACAGACACTCGGGAGAAGTGTATGGTGTTTCCTGAAACATCTAAAAAACAAAGCAACAGAGCCTAGGGCACTTCCACTTATGGTCCTATAGCTTAGGGAAATTAAAATCAAAAAGACACAGCCACCCCAAAGTTTGGAACGGCTCTGTTTACAAGAACCTCGTTTACAGTACAAGTTCAACATCGCAGAAAGTGAAAAATGGATAAAGAAGTTGTGGTATTTACTTACAAAGCAATATCACTCAGCAATGAAATCTATGTCATCAGGCCCTTAGCAGCACAATGAGTGGATTCAGGTATGATGATTCTAACTGAAATAAGTCACACAGAAAAAGAAACATCATAAGATATCAGTAATACACGGAATGTAAACTTGGCTACACACAAAGTGAATTACAGAACAGAACAGGGTCTCAAATTTAGAAAACCAACTTATGCTTGCTTAAGGGGAAAGGTGAGTTAGGGTGCTGCATAAAACCAGAGATTGAAATGAGCACAGATAAAGTTCCTTAAGAAAAATATGGAATAGACAAGAGCTACTCCTTACTCAACGAAATGGACTCAACACCCCATATTAAACGCCTAAGAATGTACCTGACTAGTAAGTATCTTAAAACCTATGCATTGCTATGTCTCCAAAAGAGAATCAAGCGTGTGTACAGGGGCATAAACGCAGCAGTGATAGGATTGGAGAGGTTCGGTGAGCAAATGAAGACCCTTTGAAGTCATATTGCATGGTACCCATTACACGGGTCTCAACTCTCCAGGTTTAAGGTATTCTTCCTTCAGCTAAAACATGCATGTGGAACCCAGAGTATGATCAACCATGTGATCGGGAGACGTGTTCAAATATGTCTCAGTTTTCCTCCCTTGGTACTCGGATGCAACATTCCAGACGCTTTACTAACACTCTCCCCACTTGGAGAGTCAGCGCCTTTAACCTCCTGTTTGGCCCAGTTTGCAATTTCTGCGGAAGATGAACAGGAATAGCGAGAACCAATGAGAGACTAGCTGGAGGTGTCTGGACGGGCAAATTTAACTCTCATTTCCCACCAGGAAGAGCAATTATCCAAAGGCTCAGCGTGCCGTGCCGGAACCAGATTAGGGCCTGAAGCCATCCTGCGGTGTTGCGGTCAGCTCACAAGAAAGTGAGTTGAAGAAAGGAGCTCAGGGGCACTGTAATTCACAACCCTGCAGAGTTATAAATGACACCTATCGTCCAAAAATATACTGAAGTAAGGCTGCCAAGAGGACTTGAAAGCGGGGCAGAATTGCAGGAAACCGATTTCAGGAGGTAGACTGGAATTGCATTGAAAGCATAGGAAAAGAGGCAGAACGTCCACAATGATGCACTTGGCCCAAAAGGGCGTATGCGTTTTTTCCTGAATATATTCAGGAAAAAACGCATACGCCCTTTTTGGCCAACCAAGCATGCATGCAAAGGAAATCTGCACTACAATGAAGTCTCACTTCCCCCCGGTCAAAAGGGCCATCTGAAAAAAGTGTAAAATCCAGAAAGGCAGGACAGGCCATGGAGAACTGGGAGCCTTGTTATGCTGATGGGCGGGATGTAAATTGCCAACAGACACTCGGGAGAAGTGTATGGTGTTTCCTGAAACATCTAAAAAACAAAGCAACAGAGCCTAGGGCACTTCCACTTATGGTCCTATAGCTTAGGGAAATTAAAATCAAAAAGACACAGCCACCCCAAAGTTTGGGACGCCTCTGTTTACAAGAACCTCGTTTACCGTACAAGTTCAATATCACTGAAAGTGAAAAATGGATAAAGAAGTTGTGGTACTTACGTACAATGCAGTATCACTCAGCAATGAAATCTACGTCATCAGGCCCTTAGCAGCACAATGAGTGGATTCAGGTACGATGATTCTAACTGAAATAAGTCACACAGAAAAAGAAACATCATAAGATATCACTAATACACGGAATGTAAACTTGGCTACACAGGAACTGAATTCCAAAACAGAACAGGGTCTCAAATTTAGAAAACCAACTTATGCTTGCTTAAGGGGAAAGGTGATTTGGGGTGCTGCATAAAACTAGAGATTGAAATGAGCACAGATAAAGTTCCTTAAGCCAAATATGGAATAGAAAAGAGCTACTCCTTACTCAACGAAATGGACTCAACACCGCATATTAAACGCCTAAGAATGTACCTGACTTGTAAGTATCTTAAAACCTATGGATTGCTATGTCTCCAAAGGAGAATCAAGCGTGTGTACAGGGGCATAAACGCAGCAGTGATAGGATTGGAGAGGTTCGGTGAGCAAATGAAGACCCTTTGAAGTCATATTGCATGGTACCCATTTCACGGGTCTCAACTCTCCAGGTTTAAGGTATTCTTCCTTCAGCTAAAACATGCATGTGGAACCCAGAGTATGATCAACCGTGTGAACGGGAGACGTGTTCAAATATGTCTCAGTTTTAATCCCCTGGTACTCGGGTGCAACATTCCAGACGCTTTACTAACACTCTCCCCACTTGGAGAGTCAGCGCCTTTAACCTCCTGTTTGGCCCAGTTTGCAATTTCTGTGGAAGATGAACAGGAATAGCGAGAACGAATGACAGACTAGCTGGAGGTGTCTGGACGGGCAAATTTAACTCTCATTTCCCACCAGGAAGAGGAAATAACCAAAGGCTCAGCGTGCCATGCCAGAACCACATTACGGCCTGAAGCCATCCTGCGGTGTTGCGGCCAGCTGAAAAGAAAGCTAGTTGAAGAAAGGAGCTCAGGGGCACTGTAATTCACAAACCTGCAGAGTTATAAATGACAGCTATCGTCCAAAAATATACTGAAGTAAGGCTGCCAAGAGGACTTGAAAGCGGTGCAGAATTGCAGGAAACCGATTTCAGGATGTAGACTGGAATTGCATTGAAAGCATAGGAAAAGAGGCAGAACGTCCACAATGATGCACTTGGCCAAAAAGGGCGTATGCGTTTTTTCCTGAATATATTCAGGAAAAAACGCATACGCCCTTTTTGGCCAACCAAGCAAGCTTGCAAAGGAAATCTGCACAACAATGAAGTCTCACTTCCCCCCGGTCAAAAGGGCCATCTGAAAAAAGTGTAAAATCCAGAAAGGCAGGACAGGCCATGGAGAACTGGGAGCCTTGTAATGCTGATGGGCGGGATGTAAATTGCCAACAGACACTCGGGAGAAGTGTATGGTGTTTCCTGAAACATCTAAAAAACAAAGCAACAGAGCCTAGGGCACTTCCACTTATGGTCCTATAGCTTAGGGAAATTAAAATCAAAAAGACACAGCCACCCCAAAGTTTGGAACGGCTCTGTTTACAAGAACCTCGTTTACAGTACAAGTTCAACATCGCAGAAAGTGAAAAATGGATAAAGAAGTTGTGGTATTTACTTACAAAGCAATATCACTCAGCAATGAAATCTATGTCATCAGGCCCTTAGCAGCACAATGAGTGGATTCAGGTACAATGATTCTAACTGAAATAAGTCACACAGAAAAAGAAACATCATAAGATATCAGTAATACACGGAATGTAAACTTGGCTACACACAAAGTGAATTACAGAACAGAACAGGGTCTCAAATTTAGAAAACCAACTTATGCTTGCTTAAGGGGAAAGGTGAGTTAGGGTGCTGCATAAAACCAGAGATTGAAATGAGCACAGATAAAGTTCCTTAAGAAAAATATGGAATAGACAAGAGCTACTCCTTACTCAACGAAATGGACTCAACACCCCATATTAAACGCCTAAGAATGTACCTGACTAGTAAGTATCTTAAAACCTATGCATTGCTATGTCTCCAAAAGAGAATCAAGCGTGTGTACAGGGGCATAAACGCAGCAGTGATAGGATTGGAGAGGTTCGGTGAGCAAATGAAGACCCTTTGAAGTCATATTGCATGGTACCCATTACACGGGTCTCAACTCTCCAGGTTTAAGGTATTCTTCCTTCAGCTAAAACATGCATGTGGAACCCAGAGTATGATCAACCATGTGATCGGGAGACGTGTTCAAATATGTCTCAGTTTTCCTCCCTTGGTACTCGGATGCAACATTCCAGACGCTTTACTAACACTCTCCCCACTTGGAGAGTCAGCGCCTTTAACCTCCTGTTTGGCCCAGTTTGCAATTTCTGCGGAAGATGAACAGGAATAGCGAGAACCAATGAGAGACTAGCTGGAGGTGTCTGGACGGGCAAATTTAACTCTCATTTCCCACCAGGAAGAGCAATTATCCAAAGGCTCAGCGTGCCGTGCCGGAACCAGATTAGGGCCTGAAGCCATCCTGCGGTGTTGCGGTCAGCTCACAAGAAAGTGAGTTGAAGAAAGGAGCTCAGGGGCACTGTAATTCACAACCCTGCAGAGTTATAAATGACACCTATCGTCCAAAAATATACTGAAGTAAGGCTGCCAAGAGGACTTGAAAGCGGGGCAGAATTGCAGGAAACCGATTTCAGGAGGTAGACTGGAATTGCATTGAAAGCATAGGAAAAGAGGCAGAACGTCCACAATGATGCACTTGGCCCAAAAGGGCGTATGCGTTTTTTCCTGAATATATTCAGGAAAAAACGCATACGCCCTTTTTGGCCAACCAAGCAAACTTGCAAAGGAAATCTGCACTACAATGAAGTCTCACTTCCCCCAGGTCAAAAGGGCCATCTGAAAAAAGTGTAAAATCCAGAAAGGCAGGACAGGCCATGGAGAACTGGGAGCCTTGTTATGCTGATGGGCGGGATGTAAATTGCCAACAGACACTCGGGAGAAGTGTATGGTGTTTCCTGTAACATCTAAAAAACAAAGCAACAGAGCCTGGGGCACTTCCACTTATGGTCCTATAGCTAAGGGAAATTAAAATCAAAAAGACACAGCCACCCCAAAGTTTGGGACGCCTCTGTTTACAAGAACCTCGTTTACCATACAAGTTCAATATCACAGAAAGTGAAAAATGGATAAAGAACTTGTGGTACTTACGTACAATGCAGTATCACTCAGCAATGAAATCTATGTCATCAGGCCCTTAGCAGCACAATGAGTGGATTCAGGTACGATGATTCTAACTGAAATAAGTCACACAGAAAAAGAAACATCATAAGATATCACTAATACATGGAATGTAAACTTGGCTACACAGGAACTGAATTCCAAAACAGAACAGGGTCTCAAATTTAGAAAACCAACTTATGCTTGCTTAAGGGGAAAGGTGAGTTGGGGTGCTGCATAAAACCAGAGATTGAAATGAGCACAGATAAAGTTCCTTAAGCCAAATATGGAATAGAAAAGAGCTACTCCTTACTCAACGAAATGGACTCAACACCGCATATTAAACGCCTAAGAATGTACCTGACTAGTAAGTATCTTAAAACCTATGGATTGCTATGTCTCCAAAGGCGAATCAAGCGTGTGTACAGGGGCATAAACGCAGCAGTGATAGGATTGGAGAGGTTCGGTGAGCAAATGAAGACCCTTTGAAGTCATATTGCATGGTACCCATTACACGGGTCTCAACTCTCCAGGTTTAAGGTATTCTTCCTTCAGCTAAAACATGCATGTGGAACGCAGAGTATGATCAACCGTGTGAACGGGAGACGTGTTCAAATATGTCTCAGTTTTGCTCCCCTGGTACTCGGGTGCAACATTCCAGACGCTTTACTAACACTCTCCCCACTTGGAGAGTCAGCGCCTTTAACCTCCTGTTTGGCCCAGTTTGCAATTTCTGCAGAAGATGAACAGGAATAGCGAGAACCAATGAGAGACTAGCTGGAGGTGTCTTGACGGGCAAATTTAACTCTCATTTCCCACCAGGAAGAGGAAATAACCAAAGGCTCAGCGTGCCATGCCAGAACCACATTAGGGCCTGAAGCCATCCTGCGGTGTTGCGGCCAGCTCAAAAGAAAGCGAGTTGAAGAAAGGAGCTCAGGGACACTGTAATTCACAAACTTGCAGAGTTATAAATGACAGCTATCGTCCAAAAATATACTGAAGTAAGGCTGCCAAGAGGACTTGAAAGTGGGGCAGAATTGCAGGAAACAGATTTCAGGAGGTAGACTGGAATTGCATTGAAAGCATAGGAAAAGAGGCAGAACGTCCACAATGATGCACTTGGCCAAAAAGGGCGTATGCGTTTTTTCCTGAATATATTCAGGAAAAAACGCATACGCCCTTTTTGGCCAACCAAGCAAGCTTGCAAAGGAAATCTGCACTACAATGAAGTCTCACTTCCCGCCGGTCAAAAGGGCCATCTGAAAAAAGTGTAAAATCCAGAAAGGCAGGACAGGCCATGGAGAACTGGGAGCCTTGTTATGCTGATGGGCGGGATGTAAATTGCCAACAGACACTCGTGAGAAGTGTATGGTGTTTCCTGAAACATCTAAAAAACAAAGCAACAGAGCCTAGGGCACTTCCACTTATGGTCCTATAGCTTAGGGAAATTAACATCAAAAAGACACAGCCACCCCAAAGTTTGGAACGGCTCTGTTTACAAGAACCTCGTTTACAGTACAAGTTCAACACTGCAGAAAGTGAAAAATGGATAAAGAAGTTGTGGTATTTACTTACAAAGCAATATCACTCAGCAATGAAATCTATGTCATCAGGTCCTTAGCAGCACAATGAGTGGATTCAGGTATGATGATTCTAACTGAAATAAGTCACACAAAAAGAAACATCATAAGATATCAGTAATACACGGAATGTAAACTTGGCTACACAGGAACTGAATTACAGACCAGAACAGGGTCTCAAATTTAGAAAACCAACTTATGCTTGCTTAAGGGTAAAAGTGAGTTGGGGTGCTGCATAAAACCAGAGACTGAAATGAGCACAGATAAAGTTCCTTAAGCCAAATATGGATTAGAGAAGAGCTACTCCTTGCTCAACGAAATGGACTCAACACCGCACATTAAATGCCTAAGAATGTACCTGACTAGTAAATATCTTAAAACCTATGGATTGCTATGTCTCCGAAAGAGAATCAAGCATGTGTACAGGGGCATAAACGCAGCAGTGATAGGATTGGAGAGGTTCGGTGAGCAAATGAAGACCCTTTGAAGTCATATTGCATGGTACCCATTCCACAGGTTTCAACTACCCAGGTTTAAGGTATTCTTCCTTCAGCTAAAACATGCATGTGGAACCTAGAGTATGATCAACCATGTGATCGGGAGACGTGTTCAAATATGTCTCAGTTTTCGTACCCTGGTACTCGGGGTCAAAATTCCAGACGCTTTACTAACACTCTCCCGACTTGGAGAGTCAGTCCCTTTAACCTCCTGTATGGCCCAGTTTGCAATTTCTGCGGAAGATGAACAGGAATAGCGAGAACCAATGAGAGACTAGCTGGAGGTGTCTGGACGGGCAAATTTAACTCTCATTTCCCACCAGGAAGAGGAATTAACCAAAGGCTCAGCGTGCCATGCCGGAAACAGATTAGGGCCTGAAGCCATCCTGCGTTGTTGCGGCCAGCTCACAAGAAAGCGAGTTGAAGAAAGGAGCTCAGGGGCACTGTAATTCACAAACCTGCAGAGTTATAAATGACAGCTATCGTCCAAAAATATACTGAAGTAAGGCTGCCAAGAGGACTTGAAAGCGGGGCAGAATTGCAGGAAACCGATTTCAGGAGGTAGACTGGAATTGCATTGAAAGCATAGGAAAAGAGGCAGAACGTCCACAATGATGCACTTGGCCCAAAAGGGTGTATGCGTTTTTTCCTGAATATATTCAGGAAAAAACGCATACGCCCTTTTTGGCCAACCAAGCAAACTTGCAAAGGAAATCTGCACTACAGTGAAGTCTCACTTCCCCCCGGTCAAAAGGGACATCTGAAAAAAGTGTAAAATCCAGAAAGGCAGGACAGGCCATGGAGAACTGGGAGCCTTGTTATGCTGATGGGCGGGATGTAAATTGCCAACAGACACTCGGGAGAAGTGTATGGTGTTTCCTGAAACATCTAAAAAACAAAGCAACAGAGCCTAGGGCACTTCCACTTATGGTCCTATAGCTTAGGGAAATTAAAATCAAAAAGACACAGCCACCCCAAAGTTTGGAACGCCTCTGTTTACAAGAACCTCTTTTACCATACAAGTTCAATATCACAGAAAGTGAAAAATGGATAAAGAACTTGTGGTACTTACGTACAATGCAGTATGACTCAGCAGTGAAATCTATGTCATCAGGCCCGTAGCAGCACAATGAGTGGATTCAGGTACGATGATTCTAACTGAAATAAGTCACACAGAAAAAGAAACATCATAAGATATCACTAATACACGGAAGGTAAACTTGGTTACACAGGAACTAAATTCCAAAACAGAACAGGGTCTCAAATTTAGAAAACCAACTTATGCTTGCTTAAGGGGAAAGGTGAGTTGGGGTGCTGCATAAAACCAGAGATTGAAATGAGCACAGATAAAGTTCCTTAAGCCAAATATGGAATAGAAAAGAGCTACTCCTTACTCAACGAAATGGACTCAACACCGCATATTAAACGCCTAAGAATGTACCTGACTAGTAAGTATCTTAAAACCTATGGATTGCTATGTCTCCAAAGGAGAATCAAGCGTGTGTACAGGGGCATAAACGCAGCAGTGATAGGATTGGAGAGGTTCGGTGAGCAAATGAAGACCCTTTGAAGTCATATTGCATGGTACCCATTACACGGGTCTCAACTCTCCAGGTTTAAGGTATTCTTCCTTCAGCTAAAACATGTATGTGGAACCCAGAGTATGATCAACTGTGTGAACGGGAGACGTGTTCAAATATGTCTCAGATTTGCTCCCCTGGTACTCGGGTGCAACATTCCAGACGCTTTACTAACACTCTCCCCACTTGGAGAGTCAGCGCCTTTAACCTCCTGTTTGGCCCAGTTTGCAATTTCTGCGGAAGATGAACAGGAATAGCGAGAACCAATGAGAGACTAGCTGGAGGTGTCTTGACGGGCAAATTTAACTCTCATTTCCCACCAGGAAGAGGAAATAACCAAAGGCTCAGCGTGCCATGCCAGAACCACATTAGGGTCTGAAGCCATCCTGCGGTGTTGCGGCCAGCTCAAAAGAAAGCGAGTTGAAGAAAGGAGCTCAAGGACACTGTAATTCACAAACTTGCAGAGTTATAAATGACAGCTATCGTCCAAAAATATACTGAAGTAAGGCTGCCAAGAGGACTTGAAAGCGGGGCAGAATTGCAGGAAACTGATTTCAGGAGGTAGACTGGAATTGCATTGAAAGCATAGGAAAAGAGGCAGAACGTCCACAATGATTCACTTGGCCCAAAAGGGCGTATGCGTTTTTTCCTGAATATATTCAGGAAAAAACGCATACGCCCTTTTTGGCCAACCAAGCAAGCTTGCAAAGAAAATCTGCACTACAATGAAGTCTCACTTTCCCCCCGTCAAAAGGGCCATCTGAAAAAAGTGTAAAATCCAGAAAGGCAGGACAGGCCATGGAGAACTGGGAGCCTTGTTATGCTGATGGGCGGGATGTAAATTGCCAACAGACACTCGGGAGAAGTGTATGGTGTTTCCTGAAAAATCTAAAAAACAAAGCAACAGAGCCTAGGGCACTTCCACTTATGGTCCTATAGCTTAGGGAAATTAACATCAAAAAGACACAGCCACCCCAAAGTTTGGGACGCCTCTGTTTACAAGAACCTCCTTTACCGTACAAGTTCAATATCACAGAAAGTGAAAAATGGATAAAGAAATTGTGGTACTTACGTACAATGCAGCATCACTCAGCAATGAAATCTATGTCATCAGGCCCGTAGCAGCACAATGAGTGGATTCAGGTACGATGATTCTAACTGAAATAAGTCACACAGAAAAAGAAACATCATAAGATATCACTAATACACGGAATGTAAACTTGGTTACACAGGAACTGAATTCCAAAACAGAACAGGGTCTCAAATTTAGAAAACCAACTTATGCTTGCTTAAGGGTGAAGGTGAGTTGGGGTGCTGCATAAAACCAGAGCCTGAAATGAGCACAGATAAAGTTCCTTAAGCCAAATATGGAATAGACAAGAGCTACTCCTTGCTCAACGAAATGGACTCAACACCGCACATTAAATGCCTAAGAATGTACCTGACTAGTAAATATCTTAAAACCTATGGATTGCTATGTCTCCGAAAGAGAATCAAGCATGTGTTCAGGGGCATAAACGCAGCAGTGATAGGATTGGAGAGGTTCGGTGAGCAAATGAAGACCCTTTGAAGTCATATTGCATGGTACCCATTCCACAGGTTTCAACTGACCAGGTTTAAGGTATTCTTCCTTCAGCTAAAACATGCATGTGGAACCTACAGTATGATCAACCATGTGATCGGGAGACGTGTTCAAATATGTCTCAGTTTTCCTCCCCTGGTACTCGGGTGCAACATTCCAGACGCTTTACTAACACTCTCCCGACTTGGAGAGTCAGTCCCTTTAACCTCCTGTTTGGCCCAGTTTGCAATGTCTGCGGAAGATGAACAGGAATAGCGAGAACCAATGAGAGAGTAGCTGGAGGTGTCTGGACGGGCAAATTTAACTCTCATTTCCCACCAGGAAGAGGAATTAACCAAAGGCTCAGTGTGCCGTGCCAGAACCAGATTAGGGCCTGTAGCCATCCTGCGGTGTTGCGGCCAGGTCACAAGAAAGCGAGTTGAAGAAAGGAGCTCAGGGGCACTGTAATTCACAAACCTGCAGAGTTATAAATGACAGCTATCGTCCAAAAATATACTGAAGTAAGGCTGCCAAGAGGACTTGAAAGCGGGGCAGAATTGCAGGAAACCGATTTCAGGAGGTAGACTGGAATTGCATTGAAAGCATAGGAAAAGAGGCAGAACGTCCACAATGATGCACTTGGCCAAAAAGGGCGTATGCGTTTTTTCCTGAATATATTCAGGAAAAAACGTATACGCCCTTTTTGGCCAACGAAGCAAACTTGCAAAGGAAATCTGCACTACAATGAAGTCTCACTTCCCCCCGGTCAAAAGGGCCATCTGAAAAAAGTGTAAAATCCAGAAAGGCAGGACAGGCCATGGAGAACTGGGAGCCTTGTTATGCTGATGGGCGGGATGTAAATTGCCAACAGACACTTGGGAGAAGTGTATGGTGTTTCCTGAAACATCTAAAAAACAAAGCAACAGAGCCTAGGGCACTTCCACTTATGGTCCTATAGCTTAGGGAAATTAAAATCAAAAAGACACAGCCACCCAAAAGTTTGGGACGCCTCTGTTTACAAGAACCTCGTTTACAGTACAAGTTCAACACCGCAGAAAGTGAAAATTGGATAAAGAAGTTGTGGTATTTACTTACAAAACAATATCACTCAGCAATGAAATCTATGTCATCAGGCCCTTAGCAGCACAATGAGTGGATTCAGGTATGATGATTCTAACTGAAATAAGTCACACAGAAAAAGAAACATCATAAGATATCAGTAATACACGGAATGTAAACTTGGCTACACAGGAACTGAATTACAGACCAGAACAGGGTCTCAAATTTAGAAAACCAACTTATGCTTGCTTAAGGGGAAAGGTGAGTTGGGGTGCTGCATAAAACCAGAGACTGAAATGAACACAGATAAAGTTCCTTAAGCCAAATATGGAATAGACAAGAGCTACTCCTTGCTCAACGAAATGGACTCAACACCGCACTTTGAATGCCTAAGAATGTACCTGACTAGTAAATATCTTAAAACCTATGGATTGCTATGTCTCCAAAAGAGAATCAAGCATGTGTACAGGGACATAAACGCAGCAGTGATAGGATTGGAGAGGTTCGGTGAGCAAATGAAGACCCTTTGAAGTCATATTGCATGGTACCCATTCCACAGGTTTCAACTACCCATGTTTAAGGTATTCTTCCTTCAGCTAAAACATGGATGTGGAACCTAGAGTATGATCAACCATGTGATCGGGAGACGTGTTCAAATATGTCTCAGTTTTCGTACCCTGGTACTCGGGTGCAACATTCCAGACGCTTTACTAACACTCTCCCGACTTGGAGAGTCAGTCCCTTTAACCTCCTGTTTGGCCCAGTTTGCAATTTCTGCGGAAGATGAACAGGAATAGCGAGAACCAATGAGAGACTAGCTGGAGGTGTCTGGACGGGCAAATTTAACTCTCATTTCCCACCAGGAAGAGGAATTAAGCAAAGGCTCAGCGTGCCGTGCCGGAACCAGATTAGGGCCTGAAGCCATCCTGCGGTGTTGCGGCCAGCTCACCAGAAAGCGAGTTGAAGAAAGGAGCTCAGGGGCACTGTAATTCACAAACCTGCAGAGTTATAAATGACAGCTATCGTCCAAAAATATACTGAAGTAAGGCTGCCAAGAGGACTTGAAAGCGGGGCAGAATTGCAGGAAACCGATTTCAGGAGGTAGACTGGAATTGCATTGAAAGCATAGGAAAAGAGGCAGAGCGTCCACAATGATGCACTTGGCCAAAAGGGGCATATGCGTTTTTTCCTGAATATATTCAGGAAAAAACGCATACGCCCTTTTTGGCCAACCAAGCAAATTTGCAAAGAAATCTGCACTACAATGAAGTCTCACTTCCGCCAGGTCAAAAGGGCCATCTGAAAAAAGTGTAAAATCCAGAAAGGCAGGACAGGCCATGGAGAACTGGGAGCCTTGTTATGCTGATGGGCGGGATGTAAACTGCCAACAGACACTCGGGAGAAGTGTATGGTGTTTCCTGAAACATCTAAAAAACAAAGCAACAGAGACTAGGGCACTTCCACTTATGGTCCTATAGCTTAGGGAAATTAAAATCAAAAAGACACAGCCACCCCAAAGTTTGGGACGCCTCTGTTTACAAGATCCTCGTTTACCGTACAAGTTCAATATCACAGAAAGTGAAAAATGGATAAAGAAGTTGTGGTATTTACTTACAAAGCAATATCACTCAGAAATGAAATCTATGTCATCAGGCCCTTAGCAGCATAATGAGTGGATTCAGGTACGATGATTCTAACTGAAATAAGTCACACAGAAAAAGAAACATCATAAGATATCACTAATACACGGAATGTAAACTTGGTTACACAGAAACTGAATTCCAAAACAGAACAGGGTCTCAAATTTAGAAAACCAACTTATGCTTGCTTAAGGGGAAAGGTGAGTTGCGGTGCTGCATAAAACCAGAGATTGAAATGAGCACAGATAAAGTTCCTTAAGCCAAATATGGAATAGACAAGAGCTACTCCTTGCTCAATGAAATGGACTCAACACCCCATATTAAACGCCTAAGAATGTATCTGACTAGTAAGTATCTTAAAACCTATGCATTTCTATGTCTCCGAAAGAGAATCAAGAATGTGTACAGGGGCATAAGTGCAGCAGTGATAGGATTGGAGAGGTTCGGTGAGCAAATGAAGACCCTTTGAAGTCATATTGCATGGTACCCATTACACGGGTCTCAACTCTCCAGGTTTAAGCTATTCTTCCTTCAGCTAAAACATGCATGTGGAACCCAGAGTATGATCAACCATGTTAACGGGTGACGTGTTCAAATATGTCTCAGTTTTCGTACCCTGGTACTCGGGTGCAACATTCCAGACGCTTTACTAACACTCTCCCGACTTGGAGAGTCAGTCCCTTTAACCTCCTGTTTGGCCTAGTTTGCAATTTCTGCGGAAGATGAACAGGAATAGCGAGAACCAATGAGAGACTAGCTGGCGGTGTCTGGACGGGCAAATTTATCTCTCATTTCCCACCAGGAAGAGGAATTAACCAAAGGCTCAGCGTGCCGTGCCGGAACCAGATTAGGGCCTGAAGCCATCCTGTGGTGTGGCAGCCAGCTCACAAGAAAGCGAGTTGAAGAAAGGAGCTCAGGGGCACTGTAATTCACAAACCTGCAGAGTTATAAATGACAGCTATCATCCAAAAATATACTGAAGTAAGGCTGCCAAGAGGACTTGAAAGCGGGGCAGAATTGCAGGAAACCGATTTCAGGAGGTAGACTGGAATTGCATTGAAAGCATAGGAAAAGAGGCAGAGCGTCCACAATGATGCACTTGGCCAAAAGGGGCGTATGCGTTTTTTCCTGAATATATTCAGGAAAAAACGCATACGCCCTTTTTGGCCAACCAAGCAAATTTGCAAAGAAATCTGCACTACAATGAACTCTCACTTCCGCCAGGTCAAAAGGGCCATCTGAAAAAAGTGTAAAATCCAGAAAGGCAGGACAGGCCATGGAGAACTGGGAGCCTTGTTATGCTGATGGGCGGGATGTAAACTGCCAACAGACACTCGGGAGAAGTGTATGGTGTTTCCTGAAACATCTAAAAAACAAAGCAACAGAGACTAGGGCACTTCCACTTATGGTCCTATAGCTTAGGGAAATTAAAATCAAAAAGACACAGCCACCCCAAAGTTTGGGACGCCTCTGTTTACAAGAACCTCGTTTACCGTACAAGTTCAATATCACAGAAAGTGAAAAATGGATAAAGAAGTTGTGGTATTTACTTACAAAGCAATATCACTCAGCAATGAAATCTATGTCATCAGGCCCTTAGCAGCATAATGAGTGGATTCAGGTACGATGATTCTAACTGAAATAAGTCACACAGAAAAAGAAACATCATAAGATATCACTAATACACGGAATGTAAACTTGGTTACACAGAAACTGAATTCCAAAACAGAACAGGGTCTCAAATTTAGAAAACCAACTTATGCTTGCTTAAGGGGAAAGGTGAGTTGGGGTGCTGCATAAAACCAGAGATTGAAATGAGCACAGATAAAGCTCCTTAAGCCAAATATGGAATAGACAAGAGCTACTCCTTGCTCAATGAAATGGACTCAACACCCCATATTAAACGCCTAAGAATGTACCTGACTAGTAAGTATCTTAAAACCTATGCATTGCTATGTCTCCGAAAGAGAATCAAGAATGTGTACAGGGGCATAAATGCAGCAGTGATAGGATTGGAGAGGTTCGGTGAGCAAATGAAGACCCTTTGAAGTCATATTGCATGGTACCCATTCCACAGGTTTCAACTACCCAGGTTTAAGGTATTCTTCCTTCAGCTAAAACATGCATGTGGAACCCAGAGTATGATCAACCATGTGAACGGGAGACGTGTTCAAATATGTCTCAGTTTTCCTCCCCTGGTACTCGGGTGCAACATTCCAGACGCTTTACTAACACTCTCCCCACTTGGAGAGTCAGCGCCTTTAACCTCCTGTTTGGCCCAGTTTGCAATTTCTGCGGAAGATGAACAGGAATAGGGAGAACCAATGAGAGACTAGCTGGAGGTGTCTGGACGGGCAAATTTAATTCTCATTTCCCACCAGGAAGAGGAAATAACCAAAGGCTCAGCATGCCGTGCCGGAACCAGATTAGGGCCTGAAGCCATCCTGCGGTGTTGCGGCCAGCTCACAAGAAAGCGAGTTGAAGAAAGGAGCTCAGGGGCACTGTAATTCACAAACCTGCAGAGTTATAAATGACAGCTATCGTCCAAATATATACTGAAGTAAGGCTGCCAAGAGGACTTGAAAGCGGGGGAGAATTGCAGGAAACCGATTTCAGGAGGTAGACTGGAATTGCATTGAAAGCATAGGAAAAGAGGCAGAACGTCCACAATGATGCACTTGGCCAAAAAGGGCGTATGCGTTTTTTCCTGAATATATTCAGGAAAAAACGCATACGCCCTTTTTGGCCAACCAAGCAAGCTTGCAAAAGAAATCTGCACTACAATGAAGTCTCACTTCCCCCCGGTCAAAAGGGCCATCTGAAAAAAGTGTAAAATCCAGAAAGGCAGGACAGGCCATGGAGAACTGGGAGCCTTGTTATGCTGATGGGCCGGATGTAAATTGCCAACAGACACTCGGGAGAAGTGTATGGTGTTTCCTGAAACATCTAAAAAACAAAGCAACAGAGCCTAGGGCACTTCCACTTATGGTCCTATAGCTTAGGGAAATTAAAATCAAAAAGACACAGCCACCCCAAAGTTTGGGATTCCTCTGTTTACAAGAACCTCGTTTACCGTACAAGTTCAATATCACAGAAAGTGAAAAATGGATAAAGAACTTGTGGTACTTACGTACAATGCAGTATCACTCAGCAATGAAATCTATGTCATCAGGCCCGTAGCAGCATAATGAGTGGATTCAGGTACGATGATTCTAACTGAAATAAGTCACACAGAAAAAGAAACATCATAAGATATCACTAATACACCTAATGTAAACTTGGCTACACAGGAACTGAATTCCAAAACAGAACAGGGTCTCAAATTTAGAAAACCAACTTATGCTTGCTTAAGGGGAAAGGTGAGTTGGGGTGCTGCATAAAACCAGAGATTGAAATGAGCACAGATAAAGTTCCTTAAGCCAAATATGGAATAGACAAGAGCTACTCCTTGCTCAACGAAATAGACTCAACACCGCATATTAAACGCCTAAGAATGTACCTGACTAGTAATTATCTTAAAACCTATGGATTGCTATGTCTCTGAAAGAGAATCAAGCATGTGTACAGGGGCATAAACGCAGCAGTGATAGGATTGGAGAGGTTCGGTGAGCAAATGAAGACCCTTTGAAGTCATATTGCATGGTACCCATTCCACAGGTTTCAACTACCCAGGTTTAAGGTATTCTTCCTTCAGCTAAAACATGCATGTGGAACCTAGAGTATGATCAACCATGTGATCAGGAGACGTGTTCAAATATGTCTCAGTTTTCCTCCCCTGGTACTCGGGTGCAACATTCCAGACGCTTTACTAACACTCTCCCGACTTGGAGAGTCAGTCCCTTTAACCTCCTGTTTGGCCTAGTTTGCAATTTCTGCGGAAGATGAACAGGAATAGCGAGAACCAATGAGAGACTAGCTGGCGGTGTCTGGACGGGCAAATTTATCTCTCATTTCCCACCAGGAAGAGGAATTAACCAAAGGCTCAGCGTGCCGTGCCGGAACCAGATTAGGGCCTGAAGCCATCATGTGGTGTGGCGGCCAGCTCACAAGAAAGCGAGTTGAAGAAAGGAGCTCAGGGGCACTGTAATTCACAAACCTGCAGAGTTATAAATGACAGCTATCATCCAAAAATATACTGAAGTAAGGCTGCCAAGAGGACTTGAAAGCGGGGCAGAATTGCAGGAAACCGATTTCAGGAGGTAGACTGGAATTGCATTGAAAGCATAGGAAAAGAGGCAGAGCGTCCACAATGATGCACTTGGCCAAAAGGGGCATATGCGTTTTTTCCTGAATATATTCAGGAAAAAACGCATACGCCCTTTTTGGCCAACCAAGCAAATTTGCAAAGAAATCTGCACTACAATGAACTCTCACTTCCGCCAGGTCAAAAGGGCCATCTGAAAAAAGTGTAAAATCCAGAAAGGCAGGACAGGCCATGGAGAACTGGGAGCCTTGTTATGCTGATGGGCGGGATGTAAACTGCCAACAGACACTCGGGAGAAGTGTATGGTGTTTCCTGAAACATCTAAAAAACAAAGCAACAGAGACTAGGGCACTTCCACTTATGGTCCTATAGCTTAGGGAAATTAAAATCAAAAAGACACAGCCACCCCAAAGTTTGGGACGCCTCTGTTTACAAGAACCTCGTTTACCGTACAAGTTCAATATCACAGAAAGTGAAAAATGGATAAAGAAGTTGTGGTATTTACTTACAAAGCAATATCACTCAGCAATGAAATCTATGTCATCAGGCCCTTAGCAGCATAATGAGTGGATTCAGGTACGATGATTCTAACTGAAATAAGTCACACAGAAAAAGAAACATCATAAGATATCACTAATACACGGAATGTAAACTTGGTTACACAGAAACTGAATTCCAAAACAGAACAGGGTCTCAAATTTAGAAAACCAACTTATGCTTGCTTAAGGGGAAAGGTGAGTTGGGGTGCTGCATAAAACCAGAGATTGAAATGAGCACAGATAAAGCTCCTTAAGACAAATATGGAATAGACAAGAGCTACTCCTTGCTCAATGAAATGGACTCAACACCCCATATTAAACGCCTAAGAATGTACCTGACAAGTAAGTATCTTAAAACCTATGCATTGCTATGTCTCCGAAAGAGAATCAAGAATGTGTACAGGGGCATAAATGCAGCAGTGATAGGATTGGAGAGGTTCGGTGAGCAAATGAAGACCCTTTGAAGTCATATTGCATGGTACCCATTACACGGGTCTCAACTCTCCAGGTTTAAGCTATTCTTCCTTCAGCTAAAACATGCATGTGGAACCCAGAGTATGATCAACCATGTGAACGGGTGACGTGTTCAAATATGTCTCAGTTTTCGTACCCTGGTACTCGGGTGCAACATTCCAGACGCTTTACTAACACTCTCCCGACTTGGAGAGTCAGTCCCTTTAAACTCCTGTATGGCCCAGTTTGCAATTTCTGCGGAAGATGAACAGGAATAACGAGAACCAATGAGAGACTAGCTGGAGGTGTCTGGACGGGCAAATTTAACTCTCATTTCCCACCAGGAAGAGGAATTAAGCAAAGGCTCAGCGTGCCGTGCCGGAACCAGATTAGGGCCTGAAGCCATCCTGCGGTGTTGCGGCCAGCTCACCAGAAAGCGAGTTGAAGAAAGGAGCTCAGGGGCACTGTAATTCACAAACCTGCAGAGTTATAAATGACAGCTATCGTCCAAAAATATACTGAAGTAAGGCTGCCAAGAGGACTTGAAAGCGGGGCAGAATTGCAGGAAACCGATTTCAGGAGGTAGACTGGAATTGCATTGAAAGCATAGGAAAAGAGGCAGAACGTCCACAATGATGCACTTGGCCCAAAAGGGCGTATGCGTTTTTTCCTGAATATATTCAGGAAAAAACGCATACACCCTTTTTGGCCAACCAAGCAAACTTGCAAAGGAAATCTGCACTACAATGAAGTCTCACTTCCCCCAGGTCAAAAGGGCCATCTGAAAAAAGTGTAAAATCCAGAAAGGCAGGACAGGCCATGTAGAACTGGGAACCTTGTTATGCTGATGGGTGGGATGTAAATTGCCAACAGACACTTGGGAGAAGTGTATGGTGTTTCCTGAAACATCTAAAAAACAAAGCAACAGAGCCTAGGGCACTTCCACTTATGGTCCTATAGCTTAGGGAAATAAAATCAAAAAGACACAGCCACCCCAAAGTTTGGGATGCCTCTGTTTACAAGAACCTCGTTTACAGTACAAGTTCAACATCGCAGAAAGTGAAAAATGGATAAAGAAGTTGTGGTATTTACTTACAAAGCAATATCACTCAGCAATGAAATCTATGTCATCAGGCCCTTAGCAGCACAATGAGTGGATTCAGGTATGATGATTCTAACTGAAATAAGTCACACAGAAAAAGAAACATCATAAGATATCAGTAATACACGGAATGTAAACTTGGCTACACAGGAACTGAATTACAGAACAGAACAGGGTCTCAAATTTAGAAAACCAACTTATGCTTGCTTAAGGGGAAAGGTGAGTTGGGGTGCTGCATAAAACCAGAGACTGAAATGAGCACAGATAAAGTTCCTTAAGCCAAATATGGAATAGACAAGAGCTACTCCTTGCTCAACGAAATGGACTCAACACCGCACATTAAATGCCTAAGAATGTACCTGACTAGTAAATATCTTAAAACCTATGGATTGCTATGTCTCCGAAAGAGAATCAAGCATGTGTACAGGGGCATAAACGCAGCAGTGATAGGATTGGAGAGGTTCGGTGAGCAAATGAAGACCCTTTGAAGTCATATTGCATGGTACCCATTCCACAGATTTCAACTACCCATGTTTAAGGTATTCTTCCTTCAGCTAAAACATGGATGTGGAACCTAGAGTATGATCAACCATGTGATCGGGAGACGTGTTCAAATATGTCTCAGTTTTCGTACCCTGGTACTCGGGTGCAACATTCCAGACGCTTTACTAACACTCTCCCGACTTGGAGAGTCAGTCCCTTTAACCTCCTGTATGGCCCAGTTTGCAATTTCTGCGGAAGATGAACAGGAATAGCGAGAACCAATGAGAGACTAGCTGGAGGTGTCTGGACGGGCAAATTTAACTCTCATTTCCCACCAGGAAGAGGAATTAAGCAAAGGCTCAGCGTGCCGTGCCGGAACCAGATTAGGGCCTGAAGCCATCCTGCGGTGTTGCGGCCAGCTCACCAGAAAGCGAGTTGAAGAAAGGAGCTCAGGGGCACTGTAATTCACAAACCTGCAGAGTTATAAATGACAGCTATCGTCCAAAAATATACTGAAGTAAGGCTGCCAAGAGGACTTGAAAGCGGGGCAGAATTGCAGGAAACCGATTTCAGGAGGTAGACTGGAATTGCATTGAAAGCATAGGAAAAGAGGCAGAACGTCCACAATGATGCACTTGGACCAAAAGGGCGTATGCGTTTTTTCCTGAATATATTCAGGAAAAAAAGCATACGCCCTTTTTGGCCAACCAAGCAAACTTGCAAAGGAAATCTGCACTACAATGAAGTCTCACTTCCCCCAGGTCAAAAGGGCCATCTGAAAAAAGTGTAAAATCCAGAAAGGCAGGACAGGCCATGGAGAACTGGGAGCCTTGTTATGCTGATGGGCGGGATGTAAATTGCCAACAGCCACTTGGGAGAAGTGTACGGTGTTTCCTGAAACATCTAAAAAACAAAGCAACAGAGCCTAGGGCACTTCCACTTATGGTCCTATAGCTTAGGGAAATTAAAATCAAAAAGACACAGCCACCCCAAAGTTTGGGATTCCTCTGTTTACAAGAACCTCGTTTACCGTACAAGTTCAATATCACAGAAATTGAAAAATGGATAAAGAACTTGTGGTACTTACGTACAATGCAGTATCACTCAGCAATGAAATCTATGTCATCAGGCCCGTAGCAGCATAATGAGTGGATTCAGGTACGATGATTCTAACTGAAATAAGTCACACAGAAAAAGAAACATCATAAGATATCACTAATACACGGAATGTAAACTTGGCTACACAGGAACTGAATTCCAAAACAGAACAGGGACTCAAATTTAGAAAACCAACTTATGCTTGCTTAAGGGGAAAGGTGAGTTGGGGTGCTGCATAAAACCAGAGATTGAAATGAGCACAGATAAAGTTCCTTAAGCCAAATATGGAATAGACAAGAGCTACTCCTTGCTCAACGAAATAGACTCAACACCGCATATTAAACGCCTAAGAATGTACCTGACTAGTAAGTATCTTAAAACCTATGGATTGCTATGTCTCCGAAAGAGAATCAAGCATGTGTACAGGGGCATAAACGCAGCAATGATAGGATTGGAGAGGTTCGGTGAGCAAATGAAGACCCTTTGAAGTCATATTGCATGGTACCCATTCCACAGGTTTCAACTACCCAGGTTTAAGGTATTCTTCCTTCAGCTAAAACATGCATGTGGAACCTAGAGTATGATCAACCATGTGATCGGGAGATGTGTTCAAATATGTCTCAGTTTTCATACCCTGGTACTCGGGTGCAACATTCCAGACGCTTTACTAACACTCTCCCGACTTAGAGAGTCAGTCCCTTTAACCTCCTGTTTGGCCTAGTTTGCAATTTCTGCGGAAGATGTACAGGAATAGTGAGAACCAATGAGAGACTAGCTGGCGGTGTCTGGACGGGCAAATTTATCTCTCATTTCCCACCAGGAAGAGGAATTAACCAAAGGCTCAGCATGCCGTGCCGGAACCAGATTAGGGCCTGAAGCCATCCTGTGGTGTGGCGGCCAGCTCACAAGAAAGCGAGTTGAAGAAAGGAGCTCAGGGGCACTGTAATTCACAAACCTGCAGAGTTATAAATGACAGCTATCATCCAAAAATATACTGAAGTAAGGCTGCCAAGAGGACTTGAAAGCGGGGCAGAATTGCAGGAAACCGATTTCAGGAGGTAGACTGGAATTGCATTGAAAGCATAGGAAAAGAGGCAGAGCGTCCACAATGATGCACTTGGCCAAAAGGGGCGTATGCGTTTTTTCCTGAATATATTCAGGAAAAAACGCATACGCCCTTTTTGGCCAACCAAGCAAATTTGCAAAGAAATCTGCACTACAATGAAGTCTCACTTCCGCCAGGTCAAAAGGGCCATCTGAAAAAAGTGTAAAATCCAGAAAGGCAGGACAGGCCATGGAGAACTGGGAGCCTTGTTATGCTGATGGGCGGGATGTAAACTGCCAACAGACACTCGGGAGAAGTGTATGGTGTTTCCTGAAACATCTAAAAAACAAAGCAACAGAGACTAGGGCACTTCCACTTATGGTCCTATAGCTTAGGGAAATTAAAATCAAAAAGACACAGCCACCCCAAAGTTTGGGACGCCTCTGTTTACAAGAACCTCGTTTACCGTACAAGTTCAATATCACAGAAAGTGAAAAATGGATAAAGAAGTTGTGGTATTTACTTACAAAGCAATATCACTCAGAAATGAAATCTATGTCATCAGGCCCTTAGCAGCATAATGAGTGGATTCAGGTACGATGATTCTAACTGAAATAAGTCACACAGAAAAAGAAACATCATAAGATATCACTAATACACGGAATGTAAACTTGGTTACACAGAAACTGAATTCCAAAACAGAACAGGGTCTCAAATTTAGAAAACCAACTTATGCTTGCTTAAGGGGAAAGGTGAGTTGGGGTGCTGCATAAAACCAGAGATTGAAATGAGCACAGATAAAGTTCCTTAAGCCAAATATGGAATAGACAAGAGCTACTCCTTGCTCAATGAAATGGACTCAACACCCCATATTAAACGCCTAAGAATGTACCTGACTAGTAAGTATCTTAAAACCTATGCATTGCTATGTCTCCGAAAGAGAATCAAGCGTGTGTACAGGGGCATAAACGCAGCAGTGATAGGATTGGAGAGGTTCGGTGAGCAAATGAAGACCCTTTGAAGTCATATTGCATGGTACCCATTACACGGGTCTCAACTCTCCAGGTTTAAGCTATTCTTCCTTCAGCTAAAACATGCATGTGGAACCCAGAGTATGATCAACCATGTGAACGGGTGACGTGTTCAAATATGTCTCAGTTTTCCTCCCCTGGTACTCGGGTGCAACATTCCAGACGCTTTACTAACACTCTCCCCACTTGGAGTGGCAGTGCCTTTAACCTCCTGTTTGGCCCAGTTTGCAATTTCTGGGGAAGATGAACAGGAATAGGGAGAACCAATGAGAGACTAGCTGGAGGTGTCTGGACGGGCAAATTTAACTCTCATTTCCCACCAGGAAGAGGAATTAACCAAAGGCTTAGTGTGCCATGCCAGAACCAGATTAGGGCCTGTAGCCATCCTGCGGTGTTGCGGCCAGGTCACAAGAAAGCGAGTTGAAGAAAGGAGCTCAGGGGCACTGTAATTCACAAACCTGCAGAGTTATAAATGACAGCTATCGTCCAAAAATATACTGAAGTAAGGCTGCCAAGAGGACTTGAAAGCGGGGCAGAATTGCAGGAAACCGATTTCAGGAGGTAGACTGGAATTGCATTGAAAGCATAGGAAAAGAGGCAGAACGTCCACAATGATGCACTTGGCCAAAAAGGGCGTATGCGTTTTTTCCTGAATATATTCAGGAAAAAACGTATACGCCGTTTTTGGCCAACGAAGCAAACTTGCAAAGGAAATCTGCACTACAATGAAGTCTCACTTCCCCCCGGTCAAAAGGGCCATCTGAAAAAAGTGTAAAATCCAGAAAGGCAGGACAGGCCATGGAGAACTGGGAGCCTTGTTATGCTGATGGGCGGGATGTAAATTGCCAACAGACACTCGGGAGAAGTGTATGGTGTTTCCTGAAACATCTAAAAAACAAAGCAACAGAGCCTAGGGCACTTCCACTTATGGTCCTATAGCTTAGGGAAATTAAAATCAAAAAGACACAGCCACTCCAAAGTTTGGGACGCCTCTGTTTACAAGAACCTCGTTTACCATACAAGTTCAATATCACAGAAAGTGAAAAATGGATAAAGAACTTGTGGTACTTACGTACAATGCAGTATGACTCAGCAGTGAAATCTATGTCATCAGGCCCGTAGCAGCACAATGAGTGGATTCAGGTACGATGATTCTAACTGAAATAAGTCACACAGAAAAAGAAACATCATAAGATATCACTAATACACGGAATGTAAACTTGGCTACACAGGAACTGAATTACAGACCAGAACAGGGTCTCAAATTTAGAAAACCAACTTATGCTTGCTTAAGGGGAAAGGTGACTTGGGGTGCTGCATAAAACCAGAGATTGAAATGAGCACAGATAAAGTTCCTTAAGCCAAATATGGAATAGACAAGAGGTACTCCTTGCTCAACGAAATGGACTCAACTCCCCATATTAAACGCCTAAGAATGTACCTGACTAGTAAGTATCTCAAAACCTAGGGATTGCTATGTCTCCAAAAGAGAATCAAGCGTGTTTACTGGGGCATAAATGCAGCAGTGATAGGATTGGAGAGGTTCGGTGAGCAAATGAAGACCCTTTGAAGTTATATTGCATGGTACTCATTCCACGGGTCTAAACTCTCCAGGTTTAAGGTATTCTTCCTTCAGCTAAAACATGCATGTGGAACCCAGAGTATGATCAACCGTGTGATCGGGAGACGTGTTCAAATATGTCTCACTTTTCGTCCCCTGGTACTCGGGTGCAACATTCCAGACGCTTTACTAACACTCTCCCCACTTGGAGAGTCAGTGCCTTTAACCTCCTGTTTGGCCCAGTTTGCAATTTCTGCGGAAGATGAACAGGAATAGGGAGAACCAATGAGAGACTAGCTGGAGGTGTCTGAATGGGCAAATTTAACTCTCATTTCCCACTAGGAAGAGGAATTAACCAAAGGCTCAGCGTGCCGTGCCGGAACCAGATTAGGGCCTGAAGCAATCCTGCGGTGTTTCGGCCAGCTCACAAGAAAGCGAGTTGAAGAAAGGAGCTCAGGGGCTCTGTAATTCACAAACCTGCAGAGTTATAAATGACAGCTATCGTCCAAAAATATACTGAAGTAAGGCTGCCAAGAGGACTTGAAAGCACGGCAGAATTGCAGGAAACCGATTTCAGGAGGTAGACTGGAATTGCATTGAAAGCATAGGAAAAGAGGCAGAACGTCCACAATGATGCACTTGGCCAAAAAGGGCGTATGCGTTTTTTCCTGAATATATTCAGGAAAAAACGCATACGCCCTTTTTGGCCAACCAAGCAAGCTTGCAAAGCAAATCTGCACTACAATGAAGTCTCACTTCCCCCGGTCAAAAGGGCCATCTGAAAAAAGTGTAAAACGCAGAAAGGCAGAACAGGCCATGGAGACCTGGGAGCCTTGTTATGCTGATGGGCGGGATGTATATTGCCAACAGACACACGGGAGAAGTGTATGGTGTTTCCTGAAACATCTAAAAAACAAAGCAACAGAGCCTAGGGCACTTCCACTTATGGTTCTATAGCTTAGGGAAATTAAAATCAAAAAGACACAGCCACCCCAAAATTTGGGACGGCTCTTTTTACAGGAATCTCTTCTGTGGCACAAGTTAAATATCCCAGAGAGCAAATAATGGATAAAGAAGTTGCGGTACTTATGTACAACAGAATACCACTCAGCAATGTAATCTATGTCACCAGACCCGTACCAGCATAATGAGTGGATTGAGGCACGATGATTCTAAGTGAAATAAGTCACACAGAAAAAGAAACATCATAAGGTATCACTAATACACGGAATGTGAACTTGGCTACACATGAACTGAATTACAAAACAGAACAGGGTCTCAAGTTTAGAAAACCAACTTAAGCCTGCTTAAGGGGGAAGGTGAGTTGGGGTGCTGCATAAAAGCAGAGTTTGAAATTAGCACAGATACCGTTCCATAAGCCAAATATGTAATAGACAAGACCTACCCCTTGCTCAACGAAATGGATTCAACAATGTGGTATCACCTCACACCTGGTAGAATAGGCATCATAGAAAATCTACAAACAAAAAATGCTGGAAAGGGTGTGGAGAAAAGGAACCCTCTTCCACTATTGTTGGGAATATAAATTGATAGTCATTATGGAGAACAATATGGAATTTCTTAAGAAACTAACAATAGAATTACCATATGATACAGCAATCCCAGTACTGGACATATACCCAGACAAAACCATAAATCAAAAAGAGTCATTCACCGCAATGTTCATTGCATCACTATTTACAATATCGAGGTAATGGAAGCAACCTAAATGCCCACAGACAGACGAATGCATAAAGCTGTGGTACATATATAAAATGGAATATTACTAAGCCATGAAAAGGAATGAAATTGGGTCATTTGTAGAGACGTCGATGGATCTAGAGACTGTCATACAGAGTGAAGTAAGTCAGAAAGAGAAAAACAAATCTTGTATATTCATGCATATATGTGGAACCTAGAAAAACTGTACAGATTAACCATTTTGCAAGGCATAAATAGAGCAACAGATGTAGACAACAAACGTATGGACAACAAGGGGGGAAAGCTGTTGGGGGGGTGGTGGTGGGAGGAGTTGAGAGACTGGGATTGGCATGTATACATTTATATGTATAAAATAGATAACCAATAAGAACCTGCTGTATAAAAATATAAAATAAAATTCAAAATTAAAAAGAAATAAAATTTAAAAAATAAAACAGAAAAAACAATTATTCCCTGCACATACATGTATTCATATGAATAAATTATTTCCATGCTTATATCTGTAAATACAAAAAAGAGGAATAAAATCTACCTTGAACCAAAAACGAAAAAGAGAAAAAAAACACAGAACCCACCAGTTACACAGAGGAAAACCGTATCAGGGCACTTGCTCCAGTTGTAAACAATTCTGAAGTTGGTCAGTGGTGGGGAATCGTCTCCCATTCAGCCAGCAGCCCCCACGCAACAAGCGTCCTCATTGCAAAGCTGGGGCACCATGCCGAGGCATCTGTGAGTAAACGTGAGCTGAGCCCCAGGCCAGTTGCTGCTGAACTATTCCCACCCGTCCCAGGTAAAACACCTGAATATATACAAGGACTTGAAAGCCTAGAGGAAGGGCCATAGAGCCACATGAGTGACAGCATGCCGGCCGACTTGGTGCCTGCAGGCCAGCCAGGATGGTCCTGGCCCTGGGTGCTCTTCTGGAAGATTTCCATTTCCCTGCCTGAGATACCCGTCCTGTCCCTGCCCCCACTGCTTTTTTCCTTCCTCACCTCTGCCCAGGGAGAAATTCCAGCAGCAGGTATGGGTGACACATCCTCTTCTTTAGCAGGTGGCAGCCTGGCAACTGCTGCAGAAAGTCCAGCAGAGCCCCACTCACACTGGGCCACCCACAAAGCCGTGGCCTCTCACTCCCTCCCACCAGCCCAGCCCCGAGACTGCTGACAGGGCAGAGAAAATGGTGTCAGGCACGGCTGCAGGGGCTCTTGCTGCCTGGAGTGGTATTTATATTGATCTCAACCCAGGCACACCTGGGGAGGGCTGGCCGGCACGGTAAGGCTGCCCAGGTCAGCCAATCATCACCCCTCAGGGGCTCAAAGTTGCAGAAAATGGAACTTGCTGAACCGGCCAGGTCCAAGGAACAGGTGTGGGCTCCTGAGAGTCAGGATAGACAAGAGGCTGCAGCTTTGGCTTGTTTTCTAATCATTTTATCTGGCCCATGAGTGGGAGACAACTTCAAGAAAACCCTCTCCTAATGAGAGGAACCCAGGAGTCAGGGAGAGGAGGGGTGGGTGGTGGTTGGAGACAGAGGCCTGGTGCCCCGGGTGCAGTGGAAGTCTCTGGAAGACCAGGTGGAGGGAGGCCTCACGGAGTGATGCCCAGGGTCACAGACCTGTCGCAGCTGCTGTTTGTTAGTTCAAGTCCTGCTCTGAGGTGCTCTGTGTCAGCTCTGAGCGACAGGTGAGCTGGGGGTGCTCTGCAATGAGGGCTATGTGCACGGTTCCTGTGTGCCCAGCCCTGCCACGGTACCTGCAAGGGTAGCTCTGTATCCTGGGAGGGGCCTGACCACGAGAGCCCCGTGGGCTGGGGTGGGGGTGGGGTACCTGCCCAGGTGAGCTCCATATTCTGCGATTGGTCTGACCACGAGAGCCCCATGGGCTGCTGGGGACCTGGTAAAGGATGTCAGGACAGTCAGTGAAGCCACCGAAGATATACCTCCAGTTGCTCCTAATTCCTACACCCTGCTGGTCATTCTACCAACCACCAGGACATGGTATTCTGTATTAGTCTTCAATGATGCCTTCTTTTGTATTCCATTAGTCCCAGAGTCACAAGAAATTTTGGCTTGTGAGTGGCAGGACTCAACATACAACTAAAACAATACTTCCGGGCCGTCTGGCCCCAAGGGTGCAAAAATTCCCACACCATCTTTGGGGAAAGCTTAGCTAAAGACCTAAAAGTTCTGCCTCTGGAAAAGGAAACCCTCCTTCAATATGCAGACGACATTCTGATCGCCAGCCCTACTAAGGAGGCCTCTGAACTACCAAGCCAATAAAGGATAGAAGTTGTCCAAGAAAAAGCTCAAATATCACAGACTGCAGTGACCTGCCTGGGCTTCATTCTCACAGAAGGTCGGAGAAGCCCATCCCAGGAAAGGGAAGAAACCGTTTTCAGCCTTACCCCTTTCTAAAACAAGAAGACAGCTTAGGGGTTCCTGGGGAGGCCAGGGTTTGCTGCTTCTGGATCCCTAACTACAGTCTACTAGCTGGGCCTCTATATGAAACACTGAAAGGAAAAGATGATGATCCTTTTGAATAGAATCCAGAAGTGGCCTTTCAAGAATGGAAAGAGCAGTCAATTCAGACCCTTGCCCTGGAACTCCCTAATTTAGCTAAACCCTTTGACCTTTACATTCCCGGTGAAAGGTGAATCACCATTGGAGAATTAGTGCAAAAACTGGGACCACTTGAAATGGAACAATGCAAGAATGCCATCCAGGTAAGATAAACTACGGTCACTAAGGGGCTTTGCCCACTGCCACATCTGGCCAAGATACTGGCGGTATCTAAAAACCTGGAAATCAGCAGCCCAAAAGGCCACCTCCCTCCTAAGGGAAAAGGACCCCATGTGGTGATCCTAACCACCAACCATGCCCTGAAGTTGCAGGGTTCGCTCCGCGGGCACACCGACCTCGAGTGAGGAGGCCCTCCAACTCCAACATCCAGAGAGATAACCGGGGGCAACAGGGCACCATGACGACTCGTGTGAACATCACTTGACCTGGAGTTTCTCTCATAAAACAACAAGAGTGTGTCCCAAAAGAGTAGACTACTGCTTGCAGGACTTACTGCACCCAGAGGGGAGCTAATAATCTTGGCGGGGGAACAGTATACCACACTGTCACCATAGAAAAGCCTACAGACACCGTGATGATGGTAGCCAATAAGACCGGCTGGACTCCTGTTTACTTCAAAAGGCTGTTGACTCAGTGGCCATCATGGTCCTTGATCACCACTGACCCTGGACTGTCTGGGAGTTGAGCGGGCAGGGCTCTGACACCTGGTGCTGTTTGTACGTTAATTCAGGGGCCTAATTGAAGAAAGCGCAGACTACTGGTCAGAGCATCTAGGCTGGCAGAAACGGTCAGCCTAAGGTGGCCGAACAAATGTGGGGCGGGGTGAAACCGGCCCCCACAGCGTCTCTGCACATCTCTTTCCTGGACCCTTAAAGGTCATTAGAATCTATAACACTTCCAATGCTGGTGCTCAGGCGGACGAGCAGGGAGACAGGGGTCCTGGGGACAATCAACGTCACCGGGAGGCTGCTGGGGAGAAGCTCTGACCCTCGCCCCAGGGTATGAGGGCTCCCAACTCAGCACTCAGCAGTTACAGAAGAAGGGTCTGCACCCTCAGCACTCCAAGAATGAGGAACGGGACAAAAGGCAGAGGAGGGGTTTGTCCCCAGCAAAGCCCATTAAAAATCCCTGGGAGATAAAAATAGAATCTGGGCAATAAAGTCAAGTCTAACCTTTTTTATCCTTTGTGCTTTGTCTAATTTCACGTGCTCCTAGGGTCCCGCATGCAGAGGTTCCACACCCGGCACTTCAGACCAGATTTCCTAGTGCAGCATGGCTGGGTCGACACCTCAGCTCCTGGGGCCCAGTGCAGACTCCACGATATAGAGCCTGAGCTACAGCCAACCCGGCCCTCGAGAGCTCCGCCGCCTCCCTCCCTCCCACTGACTCTGACAGGATCTCTACACAGCAGCCCAGCCCACAGCCCACGGGGTAGTGCATGCTCTCACCTCTCCATTCTCTGATCAAAATATAAAGTTTCCTTTGCTTGTGAACCAAACTCAGTCTCGATCTGTTGGCCCCAATGACACTGGGCAGGGGGACACTCGTTGGGGTCCACTCTGGAGGATCAGTAACAGAAATTGAGACTATTGTAACCTCAATGAACAGATGTGTGAGCCAAACTGTAGTTAACATAGAACAGTGTATAAGGCTCGGGTAAAATAAGATGTTTTTAACACTTCCATTTGATATTTCCATCACTTTTTATAAGCAAGTTCAGTGAAAAGGTTTGTCTTATTTGTCAGGTCAATATTAGAGAAACAAAGTGATTTCTTTCCAAGGATGTACATCTAATAATCTTGATTAAACCTTCAATCTTGTTTTAAATGCTTTTCCATTGAAAATGATACCTCTCTTTCAGCTCCCCCATTTCTGAGAAGTATAAAATCTTATAATTTATTATTACCAAAGGGGAAAGGTGGGAGGAGGGATAAATTAACAGTTTGGAATTAACACATACACACTGCTATGTATAAAATAGATCATCAACAAGGAACTACTGTATAGCACAGGGAACTACACTCAACATTTTGCAATAACCTATAAGGGGAAATAATCTGAAAAAGAATAGATATTTTTATTGACATCATCTATCAATGACAGTTAAAGTGTAGCCTAAGGGAAGCTGGTGGTGAGTGCTTCTGACCCTGAAGACTTCAATCATCTAAAGTTTGGACTCTGCCTACTTCCCAAGGCCCTTAATGAACATATGTGTAGCTGTAGCTTAAAAACTTCCCCAGTTTGGGTTTCGGGGAGACACTGATTTTGAAAAAGCCCTGGTGTTCTCCTTACATGAATGGGACTCTTCCTACTGCTAAAACATGTCTGTCACACCCAGAGGATGGTATACCGTCTGATCGGGAAGAGTTTGGAAAAGGCATCTCATCTCCTCATCTCCTGGTGCTCGGGTTCACCCCTCCAGCGTCTTTACTAACAGTCTCCCCACTTGGAGATGTCAGCACTGTCAACATCCTGTTGCGTACAGTTTGGAATTTGTCCAGAGGATGAAGCGGAAGGATGAGGAACAAAGAGAGACAAGTCCTAGGTGTTCAGACAGGCACATGTCACTCTAATTTCCAATCAGGAAGACGAATTGACCAAAGGCTAGGGTTGCCCATGGAAACAGTATAGGGCTTGAGGAAATCCCGCTGCTTTGTGGCCAGTTCCCATAAACACAAGTTGAACAATGGAACTCAGGGGCAGTAAAATTCACAAAACTACAGAGTTGAAAATATCCATCACTGAAAAATGTCTTGAGGAAAGTCAGAGAAAAGGACTTGTAAGCAAGGGAGAATGGCAGGAAAGGGATTTGAGGAGGTAGAAAGGACTCGCCATTAAGCACAAGAAAAGGAGCTGAACATTGCCAACATTGCAGTTGGCCAAAAAGGGTGTATGCGTTTTTTTCTGTATATATTCAAGAAAAGGGCATACACTTTTTTAGCCAACCAAACAGGTGGGCACTGGAAGTCAATACTACAAAAGATATCACTTCGCATCAGTCAGAAGAGCCATCCTCATAAAGCGTAAACAACAGAAATGCAGGACAGGGCAAGGAGAAGAGGGAGCCCTGTGAGACTTATAGTGGAAATGTATATTGCCAACGGCCATTCTGGAGAAGTGTATTGTGTTTACTAAAGCATCTAAAAAATGAGCTACAGAGCATAGGGCACTTGCACTCATGGGCGTATATCTTGGGAAAAACAAAAATCGAGAGGACACAGGCACCCCAATGTTTACCCCCTCTCTGTTTAAAAGATCCTCGACTAGGATATAACTTAAATGTCTCTGGAGGGAAAAAATGGATAGAGATGTGGTACTTAGGTAGAGTGGAATATTATTCAGCCTGGAAATCAATGAAATATGGCCAGTTGTAACAACTCCAGAGGAGTTACGTATGATCATTCTAAGTGACAGAATTCAAAAAGAAAAAGACACATATCATAAGATATCACTTAAAGGTGGAATCCAAAATGGCTACACATGAAATAAATTACAAAACAAAAACATAGTCAAATATGTAGAAAACACGCATAAGGCTGCTAAACGGGAAAGGTGGGGAGGGGTGAGGCATCATCCAGGAGGTTGAAATTAGCAAAGATACCATTCCAAATACCAAACTGATAATCAACAAGGCCTACACGGTAGCTAAAAGAACTGCACTCAGCACACTCAAGTCACCGGAAAAGAATATATACGACTGGTAAGAATCTGAAAAAGAATTTATTGATGTCTCTCTGTACGTGAATCAAGTGGATGTACAGCAGCAAGAAACAGAGCTTTGAAAATCAGCTGTAACCAATATAGTAATAAATTGAAAAAAATAAACGACAGAGAGACAGAGAAAACCTCTTACAACTTTTCCTCAGGGACGGTGATGCAACATGGATTGAACACATCTAGACCCACAGCAGGATGAGACATAAGGCTGGAAACTGTTTGCGCTAAGAGAAATGTGAGGTTGGGTGAGGAAATGCACACCCTTTAAAGTAATACTACCTGGTACCCATTCAATGGGTCCCAAATCTGCAGGTTCAAGGGATCTTCCTACAGCTAAAACATGCATGGAAAACCCAGAGGACTGTACACCATGTGATCGGGAGATGTGTCTAAAATGCACCTCATTTATCCTCTCCTGGTGCTCCTGTTCACCATTCCAGCCACGTTACTTAGAATCTCCCCACGTGGAGAATCAGCACATTTCAAATTCTGTTTCACACATTTTGCAAATTGTGAGGAGGATGAACGGGAAGAGGGGGAACCAATGAGAGAATAGTTGTAGGGGTTTGGACGGGCACATATCACTCTAATTTCCCATTAAGAATAAGAATTAAAGAAAGGCTCAGCCTGCCTCGCCGGAGCCAAAATAGGGCCTGAAGCAATCCTGCGGGTTTGAGGCCAGCTCACAAAAGAGCAACTTAAAAAATGGAGCTCAGGGTCACTGCAATTCACAAACCTGCAGAGTTATAAATGAAAACTAACGTCCAAAAATATGTTGAGGTAAGGCAAAGAAGAGGATCTGAATGCAAGACAGAATTGCAAGAAACAGATTTCAAGAGATAGATTGGACTCGTCTTTCACGCACATGAAAAGCGGCAGAATTTCGACAATGATGCAGTTGGCCCAAAAGGGCGTATGCGTTTTTTCCTGATTATATCCAGGAAAAAACGCATACGCACTTTATGGGCAACGAAGCAAGCAAGCAATGCAAATGTGCACAACAAAGAAGTCTCACTTCCCACCGGTCAAAAGGGCCATCCTAAAAAATTGTAAAAACCAGAAATGCAGGACAGGTCATGGAGAACAGGGAGCCTTTATACGCTGATGGGCAGTGTGTGACCTGCCAAGAGCCACTCTGGAGAAGTGTATGGTGGTTCCTAAATCATCTAAAAAACAGAGCTACAGAGCATAGGACACTTCCAATCATGGGAGTATATCTAGGGAAGTCTAAAAATCAACAAGACACAAGCACACCACAGTTTAGGGCTACTCTGTTTACAAGAACCTCAACTTCAGTACACCTTAAATATCCCAGGAAAGAGAACAATGGATAAAGAAGATGTGGTACTTATGTACAATGGAATATCTCTTCACCATGAAATCAATGTAATAAGGCTAGTAGAAGGATAAAGAGTGGATTTAGGTCCGATAATACTACTTGAAATAAGTCAAACAGAAAAAGAAACATATCATAAGATATCACTTATAGAGGGAGGGTAAATATGGCTGCACAAGAAATGAATTACAGAACAGAACAGTGTCTCACATTTAGAAAACACACTTATGTCAGCTTAAGGGGAAAGGAGAGGTGGGGTGATGCATAAAACCAGAGTTTGAAATTAGCACAGATACCGTTCAATAAACCAAATAGGTATTAGACAAGATCTACACCTTGCTCAATGAACTGGCCTCAACACACCCTATACACCGCAGAGAAATATATCTGAGTAATAAGAATCTTAAAACCCATGTATTGATATATCTCCATAAGGGAATCAAGTGTGTGCAGAGCGGCACAAACACAGCAGTGAAAATGAGCTAAACCCCATTATAGAAATAAATTTTAAAAACAAAACGCTGAAACAATGAAAGAGAGAAAAATTCTTACAAAATTCGCTCAGGGGCTGTGATGCAACCTGGATTGACCACATATAAACCCACAGCTGGATAAGACATAAGGCTGGACACTTGGGGCTGAGAGGATTGGTGAGCTTTGGTGAGCAACTGCCGAAAGTTTAATGCAATACTTCATGCTACTCATTCCAAGGGTCCCAACACTCCAGGTTGAAGGGAATCTTCCTCCAGCTAAACCATGCTTGGGAAACCCAGCGACTGGTATACCATATGATCGGGAAAGGTTTCTAAAACACAACTCATTTTTCCTCTCCTGGGGCTCCGGATCGACATTCCAGCCGCTTTACTAACAACATCCCCACATGGAGAGTCAATGCCTTTAAGTTCTGGTATCGCACAGTCTGCAGTTAGTGCGGAGGATGAATGGGAATAGGGGGAACCAGTGAGAAACTAGCTGTAGTGGTTTCAATGGGCACATGTCACTCTAATTTCACATCAGTAAGAAGAATTAACCAAAGGCACAGCAAGGTGCCCCAGAAGAAGAATAGAGCTTCAAGGAATCCTGTGGTTATGGGGCAAGATCACAAAAATAAGAGCTGAAAAATGGAGCTAAGGGCCACTGCAATTCAAAAACCTGCAGAGTTATAAAGGCCAACTATTTTCAAAAAATATATTGAGGTAAGGCTATGAAGAAGCATTGAAAGCAAGGCAGAATTGCAGGAAACCGATTTCAGGAGGTACACTGGAATTGCATTTAAAACATATGAAGAGAGTCAGAACCTCGACAGTGATGCACTTGGCCAAAAAGGGCATATGTGTTTTTTCCTGAATATAGTCAGGAAAAAACGCATACACACTTTTTGGCCAACCAAGCAAGCTTGCAAAGGAATTCTGCACTACAATGAAGTCTCACTTTCCCCTGGTCATAAGGGCCATCTGAAAAAAGTGTAAAATCCATAAAGGCACAACAGGCCATGGAGAACTGGGAGCCTTCTTCTGCTGATGGGCAGGATGTAAATTGCCAACAGCCACTCTGGAGAAGTGTATGGTGTTTCCTGAAACATCTAAAAACAAAGCAACAGAGCCTAGGGCACTTCCACTTATGGTCCTATAGTTTAGGGAAATTAAAATAAAAAAGACACAGCCACCCCAAAGTTTGGGATGGCTCTGTTTACAAGAACCTCATATACGGTACAAGTTCAATATCGCAGAAAGTGAAAAATGGATAAAGAAGTTGTGGTACTTATGTACAATGCAATATCACTCAGCAATGAAATCTATGTCATCAGGCCCTTAGCAGCATAATGAGTGGATTAAGTATGATGAATCTAACTGAAATAAGTCACACAGAGAAAGAAACATCATAAGATATCACTAATACACGGAATGTAAACTTGGCTACACAGGAACTGAATTCCAAAACAGAACAGGGTCTCAAATTTAGAAAACCAACTTATGCTTGCTTAAGGGGAAAGGTGAGTTGGGGTGCTGCATAAAACCAGAGATTGAAATGAGCACAGATAAAGTTCTATAAGCCAAATATGGAATAGACAAGAGCTACTCCTTGCTCAACGAAATGGACTCAACACCCCATATTCAACGCCTAGGAATATACCTGCCTAGTAAGAATCATAAAAGCTATGGATTTATATATCTCTGTAAGAGAATCAAGAGTGTGTACAGCGGCATTAAAGCAGTGAAAATCAGCTAAATCCCATATTAAAAATAAATTTCTTAAACAAAACACAATGACAGTGAAATAGAGAGCAATACTTAAGTAATTCATTCAAGGCTTCTGAGGCAACCTGCATTTACCATATCTACACCCAGAGCTGGGTGACACATAAGGCTGGACACTTGGGGCTCATAAGATTGGTGAGGTTCGGTGAGCAAATGCAGACCCTTTGAAGTCATATTGCATGGTACCCATTCCACGGGTCTCAACTCTCCAGGTTTAAGGGATTCTTCCTTCAGCTAAAACATGCATGTGGAACCTAGAGTATGATCAACCATGTGATAGGGAGACGTGTTCAAATATGTCTCAGTTTTCGTACCCTGGTACTCGGGTGCAACATTGCAGACGCTTTACTAACACTCTCCCGACTTGGAGAGTCAGTCCCTTTAACCTCCTGTTTGGCCCAGTTTGCAATTTCTGCGGAAGATGAACAGGAATAGCGAGAACCAATGAGAGACTAGCTGGAGGTGTCTGGACGGGCAAATTTAACTCATATTTCCCACCAGGAAGAGGAATTAACCAAAGGCTCAGCGTGCCGTGTCGGAACCAGATTAGGGCCTGAAGCCATCCTGCGGTGTTGCGGCCAGCTCACAAGAAAGCGAGTTGAAGAAACGAGCTCAGGGGCACTGTAATGCACAAACCTGCAGAGTTACAAATGACAGCTATCGTCCAAAAATATACTGAAGTAAGGCTGCCAAGAGGACTTGAAAGCGGGGCAGAATTGCAGGAAACCGATTTCAGGAGGTTGACTGGAATTGCATTGAAAGCATAGGAAAAGAGGCAGAGCGTCCACAATGATGCACTTGGCCAAAAAGGGCGTATGCGTTTTTTCCTGAATATATTCAGGAAAAAACGCATACGCACTTTTTGGCCAACAAAGCAAGCTTGCAAAGTAAATCTGCACTACAATGAAGTCTCACTTCCCCCCGGTCAAAAGGGCCATCTGAAAAAAGTGTAAAATCCAGAAAGGCAGGACAGGCCATGGAGAACTGGGAGCCTTGTTATGCTGATGGGCGGGATGTAAATTGCCAACAGCCACTTGGGAGAAGTGTACGGTGTTTCCTGAAACATCTAGAAAACAAAGCAACAGAGCCTAGGGCACTTCCACTTATGGTCCTATAGCTTAGGGAAATTAAAATCAAAAAGACACAGCCACCCCAAAGTTTGGGACGCCTCTGTTTACAAGAACCTTGTTTACCGTACAAGTTCAACATTGCAGAAAGTGAAAAATGGATAAAGAACATGTGGTACTTACGTACAATGCAGTATCACTCAGCAATGAAATCTATGTCATCAGGCCCATAGCAGAATAATGAGTGGATTCAGGTACGATGATTCTAACTGAAATAAGTCACACAGAAAAAGAAACATCATAAGATATCACTAATACACGGAATGTAAACTTGGCTACACAGGAAGTGAATTCCAAAACAGAACAGGGTCTCAAATTTAGAAAACCAACTTATGCTTGCTTAAGGGGAAAGGTGAGTTGGGGTGCTGCATAAAACCAGAGATTGAAATGAGCACAGATAAAGTTCCTTAAGCCAAATATGGAATAGACAAGAGCTACTCCTTACTCAACGAAATGGACTCAACACCCCATATTAAACGCCTAAGAATGTACCTGACTAGTAAGTATCTTAAAACCTATGGATTGCTATGTCTCCAAAAGAGAATCAAGCGTGTGTACAGGGGCATAAACGCAGCAGTGATAGGATTGGAGAGGTTCGGTGAGCAAATGAAGACCCTTTGAAGTCATATTGCATGGTACCCATTCCACGGGTCTCAACTCTCCAGATTTAAGGTATTCTTCCTTCAGCTAAAACATGCATGTGGAACCTAGAGTATGATCAACCATGTGATCGGGAGACGTGTTCAAATATGTCTCAGTTTTCGTACCCTGGTACTCGGGTGCAACATTCCAGACGCTTTACTAACACTCTCCCGACTTGGAGAGTCAGTCCCTTTAACCTCCTGTTTGGCACAGTTTGCAATTTCTGCGGAAGATGAACAGGAATAGGGAGAACCAATGAGAGACTAGCTGGAGGTGTCTGGACGGGCAAATTTAACTCTCATTTCCCACCAGGAACAGGAAATAACCAAATGCTCAGCGTGCCGTGCCGGAACCAGATTAGGGCCTGAAGCCATCCTGCGGTGTTGCGGCCAGCTCAAAAGAAAGCGAGTTGAAGAAAGGAGCTCAGGGGCACTGTAATTCACAAACCTGCAGAGTTATAAATGACAGCTATCGTCCAAAAATATACTGAAGTAAGGCTGCCAAGAGGACTTGAAAGCGGGGCAGAATTGCAGGAAACCGATTTCAGGAGGTAGACTGGAATTGCGTTGAAAGCATAGGAAAAGAGGCAGAACGTCCACAATGATGCACTTGGCCAAAAAGTGCGTATGCGTTTTTTCCTGAATATATTCAGGAAAAAACGCATACGCCCTTTTTGGCCAACCAAGCAAGCTTGCAAAGGAAATCTGCACTACAATGAAGTCTCACTTCCCCCCGGTCAAAAGGGCCATCTGAAAAAAGTGTAAAATCCAGAAAGGCAGGACAGGCCATGGAGAACTGGGAGCCTTGTTATGCTGATGGGTGGGATGTAAATTGCCAACAGACACTTGGGAGAAGTGTATGGTGTTTCCTGAAACATCTAAAAAACAAAGCAACAGAGCCTAGGGCACTTCCACTTATGGTCCTATAGCTTAGGGAAATTAAAATAGAAAAGACACAGCCACCCAAAAGTTTGCAACGGCTCTGTTTACAAGAACCTCGTTTACTGTACAAGTTCAACACCGCAGAAAGTGAAAAATGGATAAAGAAGTTGTGGTATTTACTTACAAAGCAATATCACTCAGCAATGAAATCTATGTCATCAGGCCCTTAGCAGCACAATGAGTGGATTCAGGTATGATGATTCTAACTGAAATAAGTCACACAGAAAAAGAAACATCATAAGATATCAGTAATACACGGAATGTAAACTTGGCTACACAGGAATTGAATTACAGAACAGAACAGG
Organism: Grampus griseus; assembly: GCF_964374135.1. Lineage (NCBI taxonomy): Eukaryota > Metazoa > Chordata > Mammalia > Artiodactyla > Delphinidae > Grampus > Grampus griseus. The sequence continues at coordinate 290,678 of NW_028133349.1, read as the reverse complement.
GTCTCAAATTTAGAAAACCAACTTATGCTTGCTTAAGGGGAAAGGTGAGTTGTGGTGCTGCATAAAACCAGAGATTGAAATGAGCACAGATAAAGTTCCTTAAGTCAAATATGGAATAGACAAGAGCTACTCCTTGCTCAACTAAATAGACTCAAGACCGCATATTAAATGCCTAAGAATGTACCTGACTAGTAAGTATCTTAAAACCTATGGAGTGCTATGTCTCCGAAAGAGAATCAAGCATGTGTACAGGGGCATAAACGCAGCAGTGATAGGATTGGAGAGGTTCGGTGAGCAAATGAAGACCCTTTGAAGTCATATTGCATGGTAACCATTCCACAGTTTCAACTACCCAGGTTTAAGGTATTCTTCCTTCAGCTAGAACATGCATGTGGAACGCAGAGTATGATCAACCATGTGATCGGGAGACGTGTTCAAATATGTTTCAGTTTTCATACCCTGGTACTCGGGTGCAACATTCTAGACGCTTTACTAACACTCTCCCGACTTGGAGAGTCAGTCCCTTTAACCTCCTGTTTGGCCCAGTTTGCAATTTCTGCGGAAGATGAACAGGAATAGCGAGAACCAATGAGAGACTAGCTGGAGGTGTCTGGACGGGCAAATTTAACTCTCATTTCCCACCAGGAAGAGGAATTAACCAAAGGCTCAGCGTGCCGTGTCGGAACAAGATTAGGGCCTGAAGCCATCCTGCGGTGTTGCGGCCAGCTCACAAGAAAGCGAGTTGAAGAAAGGAGCTCAGGGGCACTGTAATTCACAAACCTGCAGAGTTATAAATGACAGCTATCGTCCAAAAATATACTGAAGTAAGGCTGCCAAGAGGACTTGAAAGCGGGGCAGAATTGCAGGAAACTGATTTCAGGAGGTAGACTGGAATTGCATTGAAAGCATAGGAAAAGAGGCAGAACGTCCACAATGATGCACTTGGCCAAAAAGGGCGTATGCGTTTTTTCCTGAATATATTCAGGAAAAAACGCATACGCCCTTTTTGGCAACCAAGCAAGCTTGCAAAGGAAATCTGCACTACAATGAAGTCTCACTTCCCCCCGGTCAAAAGGGTCATCTGAAAAAAGTGTAAAATCCAGAAAGGCAGGACAGGCCATGGAGAACTGGGAGCCTTGTTATGCTGATGGGCGGGATGTAAATTGCCAACAGACACTCGGGAGAAGTGTATGGTGTTTCCTGAAACATCTAAAAAACAAAGCAACAGAGCCTAGGGCACTTCCACTTATGGTCCTATAGCTTAGGGAAATTAAAATCAAAAAGACACAGCCACCCCAAAGTTTGGAACGGCTCTGTTTATAAGAACCTCGTTTACAGTACAAGTTCAACACCGTAGAAAGTGAAAAATGGATAAAGAAGTTGTGGTATTTACTTACAAAGCAATATCACTCAGCAATGAAATCTATGTCATCAGGCCCTTAGCAGCACAATGAGTGGATTCAAGTATGATGATTCTAACTGAAATAAGTCACACAGAAAAAGAAACATCATAAGATATCAGTAATACACGGAATGTAAACTTGGCTACAGAGGAACTGAATTTCAAAACAGAACAGGGTCTCAAATTTAGAAAACTAACTTATGCTTGCTTAAGGGGAAAGGTGAGTTGGGGTGCTGCATAAAACCAGAGATTGAAATGAGCACAGATAAAGTTCCTTAAGCCAAATATGGAATAGACAAGAGCTACTCCTTGCTCAACGAAATGGACTCAACACCGCATATTAAACACCTAAGAATGTACCTGACTAGTAATTATCTTAAAACCTATGGATTGCTATGTCTCCGGAAGAGAATCAAGCATGTGTACAGGGGCATAAACGCAGCAGTGATAGGATTGGAGAGGTTCGGTGAGCAAATGAAGACCCTTTGAAGTCATATTGCATGGTACCCATTCCACAGGTTTCAACTACCCAGGTTTAAGGTATTCTTCCTTCAGCTAAAACATTCATGTGGAACCTAGAGTATGATCAACCATGTGATCGGGAGACGTGTTCAAATATGTCTCAGTTTTCGTACCCTGGTACTCGTGTGCAACATTCCAGACGCTTTACTAACACTCTCCCGACTTGGAGAGTCAGTCCCTTTAACCTCCTGTTTGGCCCAGTTTGCAATTTCTGCGGAAGATGAACAGGAATAGCGAGAACCAATGAGAGACTAGCTGGAGGTGTCTGGACGGGCAAATTTAACTCTCATTTCCCAACAGGAAGAGGAATTAACCAAAGGCTCAGCGTGCCATGCAGGAACCAGATTAGGGCCTGAAGCCATCCTGCGGTGTTGCGGCCAGCTCACCAGAAAGCGAGTTGAAGAAAGGAACTCAGGGGCACTGTAATTCACAAACCTGCAGAGTTGTAAATGATAGCTATCGTCCAAAAATATACTGAAGTAAGGCTGCCAAGAGGACTTGAAAGCGGGGCAGAATTGCAGGAAACCGATTTCAGGAGGTAGACTGGAATTGCATTGAAAGCATAGGAAAAGAGGCAGAACGTCCACAATGATGCACTTGGCCCAAAAGGGCGTATGCGTTTTTTCCTGAATATATTCAGGAAAAAACGCATACGCCCTTTTTGGCCAACCAAGCAAACTTGCAAAGGAAATCTGCACTACAATGAAGTCTCACTTCCCCCAGGTCAAAAGGGTCATCTGAAAAAAGTGTAAAATCCAGAAAGGCAGGACAGGCCATGGAGAACTGGGAGCCTTGTTATGCTGATGGGCGGGATGTAAATTGCCAACAGACACTCGGGAGAAGTGTATGGTGTTTCCTGAAACATCTAAAAAACAAAGCAACAGAGCCTAGGGCACTTCCACTTATGGTCCTATAGCTTAGGGAAATTAAAATCAAAAAGACACAGCCACCCCAAAGTTTGGAACGGCTCTGTTTATAAGAACCTCGTTTACAGTACAAGTTCAACACCGTAGAAAGTGAAAAATGGATAAAGAAGTTGTGGTATTTACTTACAAAGCAATATCACTCAGCAATGAAATCTATGTCATCAGGCCCTTAGCAGCACAATGAGTGGATTCAAGTATGATGATTCTAACTGAAATAAGTCACACAGAAAAAGAAACATCATAAGATATCAGTAATACACGGAATGTAAACTTGGCTACAGAGGAACTGAATTTCAAAACAGAACAGGGTCTCAAATTTAGAAAACTAACTTATGCTTGCTTAAGGGGAAAGGTGAGTTGGGGTGCTGCATAAAACCAGAGATTGAAATGAGCACAGATAAAGTTCCTTAAGCCAAATATGGAATAGACAAGAGCTACTCCTTGCTCAACGAAATGGACTCAACACCGCATATTAAACACCTAAGAATGTACCTGACTAGTAATTATCTTAAAACCTATGGATTGCTATGTCTCCGGAAGAGAATCAAGCATGTGTACAGGGGCATAAACGCAGCAGTGATAGGATTGGAGAGGTTCGGTGAGCAAATGAAGACCCTTTGAAGTCATATTGCATGGTACCCATTCCACAGGTTTCAACTACCCAGGTTTAAGGTATTCTTCCTTCAGCTAAAACATTCATGTGGAACCTAGAGTATGATCAACCATGTGATCGGGAGACGTGTTCAAATATGTCTCAGTTTTCGTACCCTGGTACTCGTGTGCAACATTCCAGACGCTTTACTAACACTCTCCCGACTTGGAGAGTCAGTCCCTTTAACCTCCTGTTTGGCCCAGTTTGCAATTTCTGCGGAAGATGAACAGGAATAGCGAGAACCAATGAGAGACTAGCTGGAGGTGTCTGGACGGGCAAATTTAACTCTCATTTCCCAACAGGAAGAGGAATTAACCAAAGGCTCAGCGTGCCATGCAGGAACCAGATTAGGGCCTGAAGCCATCCTGCGGTGTTGCGGCCAGCTCACCAGAAAGCGAGTTGAAGAAAGGAACTCAGGGGCACTGTAATTCACAAACCTGCAGAGTTGTAAATGATAGCTATCGTCCAAAAATATACTGAAGTAAGGCTGCCAAGAGGACTTGAAAGCGGGGCAGAATTGCAGGAAACCGATTTCAGGAGGTAGACTGGAATTGCATTGAAAGCATAGGAAAAGAGGCAGAACGTCCACAATGATGCACTTGGCCCAAAAGGGCGTATGCGTTTTTTCCTGAATATATTCAGGAAAAAACGCATACGCCCTTTTTGGCCAACCAAGCAAACTTGCAAAGGAAATCTGCACTACAATGAAGTCTCACTTCCCCCAGGTCAAAAGGGTCATCTGAAAAAAGTGTAAAATCCAGAAAGGCAGGACAGGCCATGGAGAACTGGGAGCCTTGTTATGCTGATGGGTGGAATGTAAATTGCCAACAGACACTCGGGAGAAGTGTATGGTGTTTCCTGAAACATCTAAAAAACAAAGCAACAGAGCCTAGGGCACTTCCACTTATGGTCCTATAGCTTAGGGAAATTAAAATCAAAAAGACACAGCCACCCCACAGTTTGGGACGCCTCTGTTTACAAGAACCTCGTTTACAGTACAAGTTCAACACCGCAGAAAGTGAAAAATGGATAAAGAAGTTGTGGTATTTACTTACAAAGCAATATCACTCAGCAATGAAATCTATGTCATCAGGCCCTTAGCAGCACAATGAGTGGATTCAGGTATGATGATTCTAACTGAAATAAGTCACACAGAAAAAGAAACATCATAAGATATCAGTAATACACGGAATGTAAACTTGGCTACACAGGAACTGAATTACAGAACAGAACAGGGTCTCAAATTTAGAAAACCAAATTATGCTTGCTTAAGGGGAAAGGTGAGTTGGGGTGCTGCATAAAACCAGAGACTGAAATGAGCACAGATAAAGTTCCTTAAGCCAAATATGGAATAGACAAGAGCTACTCCTTGCTCAACGAAATGGACTCAACACCGCACATTAAATGCCTAAGAATGTACCTGACTAGTAAATATCTTAAAACCTATGGATTGCTATGTCTCCGAAAGAGAATCAAGCATGTGTACAGGGGCATAAACGCAGCAGTGATAGGATTGGAGAGGTTCGGTGAGCAAATGAAGACCCTTTGAAGTCATATTGCATGGTACCCATTCCACAGGTTTCAACTACCCATGTTTAAGGTATTCTTCCTTCAGCTAAAACATGGATGTGGAACCTAGAGTATGATCAACCATGTGATCGGGAGACGTGTTCAAATATGTCTCATTTTTCGTACCCTGGTACTCGGGTGCAACATTCCAGCCGCTTTACTAACACTCTCCCGACTTGGAGAGTCAGTCCCTTTAACCTCCTGTATGGCCCAGTTTGCAATTTCTGCGGAAGATGAACAGGAATAGCGAGAACCAATGAGAGACTAGCTGGAGGTGTCTGGACGGGCAAATTTAACTCTCATTTCCCACCAAGAAGAGGAATTAAGCAAAGGCTAAGCGTGCCGTGCCGAAACCAGATTAGGGCCTGAAGCCATCCTGCGGTGTTGCGGCCAGCTCACAAGAAAGCGAGTTGAAGAAAGGAGCTCAGGGGCACTGTAATTCACAAACCTGCAGAGTTATAAATGACAGCTATCGTCCAAAAATATACTGAAGTAAGGCTGCCAAGAGGACTTGAAAGCGGGGCAGAATTGCAGGAAACCGATTTCAGGAGGTAGACTGGAATTGCATTGAAAGCATAGGAAAAGAGGCAGAACGTCCACAATGATGCACTTGGCCCAAAAGGGCGTATGCGTTTTTTCCTGAATATATTCAGGAAAAAAAGCATACGCCCTTTTTGGCCAACCAAGCAAACTTGCAAAGGAAATCTGCACTACAATGAAGTCTCACTTCCCCCAGGTCAAAAGGGCCATCTGAAAAAAGTGTAAAATCCAGAAAGGCAGGACAGGCCATGGAGAACTGGGAGCCTTGTTATGCTGATGGGTGGGATGTAAATTGCCAACAGACACTTGGGAGAAGTGTATGGTGTTTCCTGAAACATCTAAAAAACAAAGCAACAGAGCCTAGGGCACTTCCACTTATGGTCCTATAGCTTAGGGAAATAAAATCAAACAGACACAGCAACCCCAAAGTTTGGGATGCCTCTGTTTACAAGAACCTCGTTTACAGTACAAGTTCAACATCGCAGAATGTGAAAAATGGATAAAGAAGTTGTGGTATTTACTTACAAAGCAATATCACTCAGCAATGAAATCTATGTCATCAGGCCCTTAGCAGCACAATGAGTGGATTCAGGTATGATGATTCTAACTGAAATAAGTCACACAGAAAAAGAAACATCATAAGATATCAGTAATACACGGAATGTAAACTTGGCTACACAGGAATTGAATTACAGAACAGAACAGGGTCTCAAATTTAGAAAACCAACTTATGCTTGCTTAAGGGGAAAGGTGAGTTGGGGTGCTGCATAAAACCAGAGATTGAAATGAGCACAGATAAAGTTCCTTAAGCCAAATATGGAATAGACAAGAGCTACTCCTTGCTCAACTAAATAGACTCAAGACCGCATATTAAATGCCTAAGAATGTACCTGACTAGTAAGTATCTTAAAACCTATGGAGTGCTATGTCTCCGAAAGAGAATCAAGCATGTGTACAGGGGCATAAACGCAGCAGTGATAGGATTGGAGAGGTTCGGTGAGCAAATGAAGACCCTTTGAAATCATATTGCATGGTACCCATTCCACGGGTCTCAACTCTCCAGATTTAAGGTATTCTTCCTTCAGCTAAAACATGCATGTGGAACCTAGAGTATGATCAACCATGTGATCAGGAGACGTGTTCAAATATGTCTCAGTTTTCGTACCCTGGTACTCGGGTGCAACATTCCAGACGCTTTACTAACACTCTCCCGACTTGGAGAGTCAGTCCCTTTAACCTCCTGTTTGGCACAGTTTGCAATTTCTGCGGAAGATGAACAGGAATAGGGAGAACCAATGAGAGACTAGCTGGAGGTGTCTGGACGGGCAAATTTAACTCTCATTTCCCACCAGGAACAGGAAATAACCAAATGCTCAGCGTGCCGTGCCGGAACCAGATTAGGGCCTGAAGCCATCCTGCGGTGTTGCGGGCAGCTCAAAAGAAAGCGAGTTGAAGAAAGGAGCTCAGGGGCACTGTAATTCACAAACCTGCAGAGTTATAAATGACAGCTATCGTCCAAAAATATACTGAAGTAAGGCTGCCAAGAGGACTTGAAAGCGGGGCAGAATTGCAGGAAACCGATTTCAGGAGGTAGACTGGAATTGCGTTGAAAGCATAGGAAAAGAGGCAGAACGTCCACAATGATGCACTTGGCCAAAAAGTGCGTATGCGTTTTTTCCTGAATATATTCAGGAAAAAACGCATACGCCCTTTTTGGCCAACCAAGCAAGCTTGCAAAGGAAATCTGCACTACAATGAAGTCTCACTTCCCCCCGGTCAAAAGGGCCATCTGAAAAAAGTGTAAAATCCAGAAAGGCAGGACAGGCCATGGAGAACTGGGAGCCTTGTTATGCTGATGGGTGGGATGTAAATTGCCAACAGACACTTGGGAGAAGTGTATGGTGTTTCCTGAAACATCTAAAAAACAAAGCAACAGAGCCTAGGGCACTTCCACTTATGGTCCTATAGCTTAGGGAAATTAAAATAGAAAAGACACAGCCACCCAAAAGTTTGCAACGGCTCTGTTTACAAGAACCTCGTTTACTGTACAACTTCAACACCGCAGAAAGTGAAAAATGGATAAAGAAGTTGTGGTATTTACTTACAAAGCAATATCACTCAGCAATGAAATCTATGTCATCAGGCCCTTAGCAGCACAATGAGTGGATTCAGGTATGATGATTCTAACTGAAATAAGTCACACAGAAAAAGAAACATCATAAGATATCAGTAATACACGGAATGTAAACTTGGCTACACAGGAATTGAATTACAGAACAGAACAGGGTCTCAAATTTAGAAAACCAACTTATGCTTGCTTAAGGGGAAAGGTGAGTTGTGGTGCTGCATAAAACCAGAGATTGAAATGAGCACAGATAAAGTTCCTTAAGTCAAATATGGAATAGACAAGAGCTACTCCTTGCTCAACTAAATAGACTCAAGACCGCATATTAAATGCCTAAGAATGTACCTGACTAGTAAGTATCTTAAAACCTATGGAGTGCTATGTCTCCGAAAGAGAATCAAGCATGTGTACAGGGGCATAAACGCAGCAGTGATAGGATTGGAGAGGTTCGGTGAGCAAATGAAGACCCTTTGAAGTCATATTGCATGGTAACCATTCCACAGTTTCAACTACCCAGCTTTAAGGTATTCTTCCTTCAGCTAGAACATGCATGTGGAACGCAGAGTATGATCAACCATGTGATCGGGAGACGTGTTCAAATATGTTTCAGTTTTCATACCCTGGTACTCGGGTGCAACATTCTAGACGCTTTACTAACACTCTCCCGACTTGGAGAGTCAGTCCCTTTAACCTCCTGTTTGGCCCAGTTTGCAATTTCTGCGGAAGATGAACAGGAATAGCGAGAACCAATGAGAGAGTAGCTGGAGGTGTCTGGACGGGCAAATTTAACTCTCATTTCCCACCAGGAAGAGGAATTAACCAAAGGCTCAGCGTGCCATGTCGGAACAAGATTAGGGCCTGAAGCCATCCTGCGGTGTTGCGGCCAGCTCACAAGAAAGCGAGTTGAAGAAAGGAGCTCAGGGGCACTGTAATTCACAAACCTGCAGAGTTATAAATGACAGCTATCGTCCAAAAATATACTGAAGTAAGGCTGCCAAGAGGACTTGAAAGCGGGGCAGAATTGCAGGAAACTGATTTCAGGAGGTAGACTGGAATTGCATTGAAAGCATAGGAAAAGAGGCAGAACGTCCACAATGATGCACTTGGCCAAAAAGGGCGTATGCGTTTTTTCCTGAATATATTCAGGAAAAAACGCATACGCCCTTTTTGGCAACCAAGCAAGCTTGCAAAGGAAATCTGCACTACAATGAAGTCTCACTTCCCCCCGGTCAAAAGGGTCATCTGAAAAAAGTGTAAAATCCAGAAAGGCAGGACAGGCCATGGAGAACTGGGAGCCTTGTTATGCTGATGGGCGGGATGTAAATTGCCAACAGACACTCGGGAGAAGTGTATGGTGTTTCCTGAAACATCTAAAAAACAAAGCAACAGAGCCTAGGGCACTTCCACTTATGGTCCTATAGCTTAGGGAAATTAAAATCAAAAAGACACAGCCACCCCAAAGTTTGGAACGGCTCTGTTTATAAGAACCTCGTTTACAGTACAAGTTCAACACCGTAGAAAGTGAAAAATGGATAAAGAAGTTGTGGTATTTACTTACAAAGCAATATCACTCAGCAATGAAATCTATGTCATCAGGCCCTTAGCAGCACAATGAGTGGATTCAAGTATGATGATTCTAACTGAAATAAGTCACACAGAAAAAGAAACATCATAAGATATCAGTAATACACGGAATGTAAACTTGGCTACAGAGGAACTGAATTTCAAAACAGAACAGGGTCTCAAATTTAGAAAACTAACTTATGCTTGCTTAAGGGGAAAGGTGAGTTGGGGTGCTGCATAAAACCAGAGATTGAAATGAGCACAGATAAAGTTCCTTAAGCCAAATATGGAATAGACAAGAGCTACTCCTTGCTCAACGAAATGGACTCAACACCGCATATTAAACACCTAAGAATGTACCTGACTAGTAATTATCTTAAAACCTATGGATTGCTATGTCTCCGGAAGAGAATCAAGCATGTGTACAGGGGCATAAACGCAGCAGTGATAGGATTGGAGAGGTTCGGTGAGCAAATGAAGACCCTTTGAAGTCATATTGCATGGTACCCATTCCACAGGTTTCAACTACCCAGGTTTAAGGTATTCTTCCTTCAGCTAAAACATTCATGTGGAACCTAGAGTATGATCAACCATGTGATCGGGAGACGTGTTCAAATATGTCTCAGTTTTCGTACCCTGGTACTCGGGTGCAACATTCCAGACGCTTTACTAACACTCTCCCAACTTGGAGAGTCAGTCCCTTTAACCTCCTGTTTGGCCCAGTTTGCAATTTCTGCGGAAGATGAACAGGAATAGCGAGAACCAATGAGAGACTAGCTGGAGGTGTCTGGACGGGCAAATTTAACTCTCATTTCCCACCAGGAAGAGGAATTAACCAAAGGCTCAGCGTGCCATGCAGGAACCAGATTAGGGCCTGAAGCCATCCTGCGGTGTTGCGGCCAGCTCACCAGAAAGCGAGTTGAAGAAAGGAACTCAGGGGCACTGTAATTCACAAACCTGCAGAGTTGTAAATGATAGCTATCGTCCAAAAATATACTGAAGTAAGGCTGCCAAGAGGACTTGAAAGCGGGGCAGAATTGCAGGAAACCGATTTCAGGAGGTAGACTGGAATTGCATTGAAAGCATAGGAAAAGAGGCAGAACGTCCACAATGATGCACTTGGCCCAAAAGGGCGTATGCGTTTTTTCCTGAATATATTCAGGAAAAAACGCATACGCCCTTTTTGGCCAACCAAGCAAACTTGCAAAGGAAATCTGCACTACAATGAAGTCTCACTTCCCCCAGGTCAAAAGGGCCATCTGAAAAAAGTGTAAAATCCAGAAAGGCAGGACAGGCCATGGAGAACTGGGAGCCTTGTTATGCTGATGGGTGGAATGTAAATTGCCAACAGACACTCGGGAGAAGTGTATGGTGTTTCCTGAAACATCTAAAAAACAAAGCAACAGAGCCTAGGGCACTTCCACTTATGGTCCTATAGCTTAGGGAAATTAAAATCAAAAAGACACAGCCACCCCACAGTTTGGGACGCCTCTGTTTACAAGAACCTCGTTTACAGTACAAGTTCAACACCGCAGAAAGTGAAAAATGGATAAAGAAGTTGTGGTATTTACTTACAAAGCAATATCACTCAGCAATGAAATCTATGTCATCAGGCCCTTAGCAGCACAATGAGTGGATTCAGGTATGATGATTCTAACTGAAATAAGTCACACAGAAAAAGAAACATCATAAGATATCAGTAATACACGGAATGTAAACTTGGCTACACAGGAATTGAATTACAGAACAGAACAGGGTCTCAAATTTAGAAAACCAACTTATGCTTGCTTAAGGGGAAAGGTGAGTTGGGGTGCTGCATAAAACCAGAGATTGAAATGAGCACAGATAAAGTTCCTTAAGCCAAATATGGAATAGACAAGAGCTACTCCTTGCTCAACTAAATAGACTCAAGACCGCATATTAAATGCCTAAGAATGTACCTGACTAGTAAGTATCTTAAAACCTATGGAGTGCTATGTCTCCGAAAGAGAATCAAGCATGTGTACAGGGGCATAAACGCAGCAGTGATAGGATTGGAGAGGTTCGGTGAGCAAATGAAGACCCTTTGAAGTCATATTGCATGGTAACCATTCCACAGTTTCAACTACCCAGGTTTAAGGTATTCTTCCTTCAGCTAGAACATGCATGTGGAACCTAGAATATGATCAACCATGTGATCGGGAGACGTGTTCAAATATGTCTCAGTTTTCGTACCCTGGTACTCGGGTGCAACATTCCAGACGCTTTACTAACACTCTCCCGACTTGGAGAGTCAGTCCCTTTAACCTCCTGTTTGGCCCAGTTTGCAATTTCTGCGGAAGATGAACAGGAATAGCGAGAACCAATGAGAGAGTAGCTGGAGGTGTCTGGACGGGCAAATTTAACTCTCATTTCCCACCAGGAAGAGGAATTAACCAAAGGCTCAGCGTGCCGTGTCGGAACAAGATTAGGGCCTGAAGCCATCCTGCGGTGTTGCGGCCAGCTCACAAGAAAGCGAGTTGAAGAAAGGAGCTCAGGGGCACTGTAATTCACAAACCTGCAGAGTTATAAATGACAGCTATCGTCCAAAAATATACTGAAGTTAGGCTGCCAAGAGGACTTGAAAGCGGGGCAGAATTGCAGGAAACCGATTTCAGGAGGTAGACTGGAATTGCATTGAAAGCATAGGAAAAGAGGCAGAACGTCCACAATGATGCACTTGGCCAAAAAGGGCGTATGCGTTTTTTCCTGAATATATTCAGGAAAAAACGCATACGCCCTTTTTGGCAACCAAGCAAGCTTGCAAAGGAAATCTGCACTACAATGAAGTCTCACTTCCCCCCGGTCAAAAGGGCCATCTGAAAAAAGTGTAAAATCCAGAAAGGCAGGACAGGCCATGGAGAACTGGGAGCCCTGTTATGCTGATGGGCGGGATGTAAATTGCCAACAGACACTCGGGAGAAGTGTATGGTGTTTCCTGAAACATCTAAAAAACAAAGCAACAGAGCCTAGGGCACTTCCACTTATGGTCCTATAGCTTAGGGAAATTAAAATCAAAAAGACACAGCCACCCCAAAGTTTGGAACGGCTCTGTTTATAAGAACCTCGTTTACAGTACAAGTTCAACACCGTAGAAAGTGAAAAATGGATAAAGAAATTGTGGTATTTACTGACAAAGCAATATCACTCAGCAATGAAATCTATGTCATCAGGCCCTTAGCAGCACAATGAGTGGATTCAAGTATGATGATTCTAACTGAAATAAGTCACACAGAAAAAGAAACATCATAAGATATCAGTAATACACGGAATGTAAACTTGGCTACAGAGGAACTGAATTTCAAAACAGAACAGGGTCTCAAATTTAGAAAACCAACTTATGCTTGCTTAAGGGGAAAGGTGAGTTGGGGTGCTGCATAAAACCAGAGATTGAAATGAGCACAGATAAAGTTCCTTAAGCCAAATATGGAATAGACAAGAGCTACTCCTTGCTCAACGAAATGGACTCAACACCGCATCTTAAAAACCTAAGAATGTACCTGACTAGTAAGTATCTTAAAACCTATGGATTGCTATGTCTCCGGAAGAGAATCAAGCATGTTTACAGGGGCATAAACGCAGCAGTGATAGGATTGGAGAGGTTCGGTGAGCAAATGAAGACCCTTTGAAGTCATATTGCATGGTACCCATTCCACAGGTTTCAACTACCCAGGTTTAAGGTATTCTTCCTTCAGCTAAAACATTCATGTGGAACCTAGAGTATGATCAACCATGTGATCGGGAGACGTGTTCAAATATGTCTCAGTTTTCGTACCCTGGTACTCGGGTGCAACATTCCAGACGCTTTACTAACACTCTCCCGACTTGGAGAGTCAGTCCCTTTAACCGCCTGTTTGGCCCAGTTTGCAATTTCTGCGGAAGATGAACAGGAATAGCGAGAACCAATGAGAGACTAGCTGGAGGTGTCTGGACGGGCAAATTTAACTCTCATTTCCCACCAGGAAGAGGAATTAACCAAAGGCTCAGCGTGCCATGCCGGAACCAGATTAGGGCCTGAAGCCATCCTGCGGTGTTGTGGCCAGCTCACCAGAAAGCGAGTTGAAGAAAGGAACTCAGGGGCACTGTAATTCACAAACCTGCAGAGTTATAAATGACAGCTATCGTCCAAAAATATACTGAAGTAAGGCTGCCAACAGGACTTGAAAGCGGGGCAGAATTGCAGGAAACCGATTTCAGGAGGTAGACTGGAATTGCATTGAAAGCATAGGAAAAGAGGCAGAACGTCCACAATGATGCACTTGGCCCAAAAGGGCGTATGCGTTTTTTCCTGAATATATTCAGGAAAAAACGCATACGCACTTTTTGGCCAACCAAGCAAACTTGCAAAGGAAATCTGCACTACAATGAAGTCTCACTTCCCCCAGCTCAAAAGGGCCATCTGAAAAAAGTGTAAAATCCAGAAAGGCAGGACAGGCCATGGAGAACTGGGAGCCTTGTTATGCTGATGGGTGGGATGTAATTTGCCAACAGACACTCGGGAGAAGTGTATGGTGTTTCCTGAAACATCTAAAAAACAAAGCAACAGAGCCTAGGGCACTTCCACTTATGGTCCTATAGCTTAGGGAAATAAAATCAAAAAGACACAGCCACCCCAAAGTTTGGGATGCCTCTGTTTACAAGAACCTCGTTTACAGTACAAGTTCAACATCGCAGAAAGTGAAAAATGGATAAAGAAGTTGTGGTATTTACTTACAAAGCAATATCATTCAGCAATGAAATCTATGTCATCAGGCACTTAGCAGCACAATGAGTGGATTCAGGTATGATGATTCTAACTGAAATAAGTCACACAGAAAAAGAAACATCATAAGATATCAGTAATACACGGAATGTAAACTTGGCTACACAGGAACTGAATTACAGAACAGAACAGGGTCTCAAATTTAGAAAACCAACTTATGCTTGCTTAAGGGTAAAGGTGAGTTGGGGTGCTGCATAAAACCAGAGACTGAAATGAGCACAGATAAAGTTCCTGAAGCCAAATATGGAATAGACAAGAGCTACTCCTTGCTCAACGAAATGGACTCAACACCGCACATTAAATGCCTAAGAATGTACCTGACTAGTAAATATCTTAAAACCTATGGATTGCTATGTCTCCGAAAGAGAATCAAGCATGTGTACAGGGGCATAAACGCAGCAGTGATAGGATTGGAGAGGTTCGGTGAGCAAATGAAGACCCTTTGAAGTCATATTGCATGGTACCCATTCCACAGGTTTCAACTACCCATTTTTAAGGTATTCTTCCTTCAGCTTAAACATGCATGTGGAACCTAGAGTATGATCAACCATGTGATCGGGAGACGTGTTCAAATATGTCTCAGTTTTCGTACCCTGGTACTCGGGTGCAACATTCCAGACGCTTTACTAACACTCTCCCGACTTGGAGAGTCAGTCCCTTTAACCTCCTGTATGGCCCAGTTTGCAATTTCTGCGGATGATGAACAGGAATAGCGAGAACCAATGAGAGACTAGCTGGAGGTGTCTGGACGGGCAAATTTAACTCTCATTTCCCACCAGGAAGAGGAATTAAGCAAAGGCTCAGCGTGCCGTGCCGGAACCAGATTAGGACCTGAAGCCATCCTGCGGTGTTGCGGCCAGCTCACCAGAAAGCGAGTTGAAGAAAGGAGCTCAGGGGCACTGTAATTCACAAACCTGCAGAGTTATAAATGACAGCTATCGTCCAAAAATATACTGAAGTAAGGCTGCCAAGAGGACTTGAAAGCGGGGCAGAATTGCAGGAAACCGATTTCAGGAGGTAGACTGGAATTGCATTGAAAGCATAGGAAAAGAGGCAGAACGTCCACAATGATGCACTTGGCCCAAAAGGGCGTATGCGTTTTTTCCTGAATATATTCAGGAAAAAACGCATACGCCCTTTTTGGCCAACCAAGCAAACTTGCAAAGGAAATCTGCACTACAATGAAGTCTCACTTCCCCCAGGTCAAAAGGGCCATCTGAAAAAAGTGTAAAATCCAGAAACGCAGGACAGGCCATGGAGAACTGGGAGCTTTGTTATTCTGATGGGCGGGATGTAAATTGCCAACAGACACTCGGGAGAAGTGTATGGTGTTTCCTGAAACATCTAAAAAACAAAGCAACAGAGCCTAGGGCACTTCCACTTATGGTCCTATAGCTTAGGGAAATTAAAATCGAAAAGACACAGCCACCCCAAAGTTTGGGACGCCTCTGTTTACAAGAACCTCGTTTACCATACAAGTTCAATATCACAGAAAGTGAAAAATGGATAAAGAACATGTGGTACTTACGTACAATGCAGTATCACTCAGCAATGAAATCTATGTCATCAGGCCCGTAGCAGCATAATGAGTGGATTCAGGTACAATGATTCTAACTGAAATAAGTCACACAGAAAAAGAAACATCATAAGATATCACTAATACACGGAATGTAAACTTGGCTACACAGGAACTGAATTCCAAAACATAACAGGGTCTCAAATTTAGAAAACCAACTTATGCTTGCTTAAGGGGAAAGGTGAGTTGGGGTGCTGCATAAAACCAGAGATTGAAATGAGCACAGATAAAGTTCCTTAAGCCAAATATGGAATAGACAAGAGCTACTCCTTGCTCAACGAAATGGACTCAACACCGCATATTAAACGCCTAAGAATGTACCTGACTAGTAAGTATCTTAAAACCTATGGATTGCTATGTCTCCGAAAGAGAATCAAGCGTGTTTACAGGGGCATAAACACAGCAGTGATAGGATTGGAGAGGTTCGGTGAGCAAATGAAGTCCCTTTGAAGTCATATTGTATGGTACCCATTACACGGGTCTCAACTCTCCAGGTTTAAGGTATTCTTCCTTCAGCTACAATATGCATGTGGAACCTAGAGTATGATCAACCGTGTGAACGAGAGACGTGTTCAAATATGTCTCAGTTTTCCTCCCCTGGTACTCGGGTGCAACATTCCAGACGCTTTACTAACACTCTCCCCACTTGGAGAGTCAGCGCCTTTAACCTCCTGTTTGGCCCAGTTTGCAATTTCTGCGGAAGATGAACAGGAATAGCGAGAACCAATGAGAGACTAGCTGGAGGTGTCTGGACGGGCAAATTTAACTCTCATTTCCCACCAGGAAGAGGAAATAACCAAAGGCTCAGCGTGCCGTGCCAGAACCAGATTAGGGCCTGAAGCCATCCTGCGGTGTTGCGGCCAGCTCAAAAGAAAGCGAGTTGAAGAAAGGAGCTCAGGGGCACTGTAATTCACAAACCTGCAGAGTTATCAATGACAGCTATCGTCCAAAAATATACTGAAGTAAGGCTGCCAAGAGGACTTGGAAGCGCGGCAGAATTGCAGGAAATCGATTTCAGGAGGTAGACTGGAATTGCATTGAAATCATAGGAAAAGAGGCAGAACGTCCACAATGATGCACTTGGCCAAAAAGGGCGTATGCGTTTTTTCCTGAATATATTCAGGAAAAAACGCATACGCCCTTTTTGGCCAACCAAGCAAACTTGCAATGGAAACCTGCACTACAATGAAGTCTCACTTCCCCCAGGTCAAAAGGGCCATCTGAAAAAAGTGTAAAATCCAGAAAGGCAGGACAGGCCATGGAGAACTGGGAGCCTTTTTATGCTGATGGGCTGGATGTAAATTGCCAACAGCCGCTCTGTAGAAGTGTATGGTGTTTCCTGAAACATCTAAAAAACAAAGCAACAGAGCCTAGGGCACTTCCACTTATGGTCCTATAGCTTAGGGAAATTAAAATCAAAAAGACACAGCCACCCCAAAATTTGGGACGGCTCTTTTTACAGGAATCTCTTCTGTGGCACAAGTTAAATATCCCAGAGAGCAAATAATGGATAAAGAAGTTGCGGTACTTATGTACAACAGAATACCACTCAGCAATGAAATCTATGTCACCAGGCCCGTACCAGCATAATGAGTGGATTGAGGCACGATGATTCTAAGTGAAATAAGTCACACAGAAAAAGAAACATCCTAAGGTATCACTAATACACGGAATGTGAACTTGGCTACACATGAACTGAATTACAAAACAGAACAGGGTCTCAAATTTAGAAAACCAACTTATGCTTGCTTAAGGGGGAAGGTGAGTTGGGGTGCTGCATAAAAGCAGAGTTTGAAATTAGCACAGATACCGTTCCATAAGCCAAATATGTAATAGACAAGACCTACCCCTTGCTCAACGAAATGGATTCAACAATGAGGTATCACCTCACACCTGGTAGAATAGGCATCATAGAAAATCTACAAACAAAAAATGCTGGAAAGGGTGTGGAGAAAAGGAACACTCTTCCACTATTGTTGGGAATATAAATTGATACAGTCATTATGGAGAACAATATGGAATTTCTTAAGAAACTAACAATAGAATTACCATATGATACAGCAATCCCAGTACTGGACATATACCCAGACAAAACCATAAATCAAAAAGAGTCATTCACCGCAATGTTCATTGCATCACTATTTACAATATCGAGGTAATGGAAGCAACCTAAATGCCTACAGACAGACGAATGCATAAAGCTGTGGTACATATATAAAATGGAATATTACTAAGCCATGAAAAGGAATGAAATTGGGTCATTTGTAGAGACGTCGATGGATCTAGAGACTGTCATACAGAGTGAAGTAAGTCAGAAAGAGAAAAACAAATCTTGTATATTCATGCATATATGTGGAACCTAGAAAAACTGTACAGATTAACCATTTTGCAAGGCATAAATAGAGCAACAGATGTAGACAACAAACGTATGGACAACAAGGGGGGAAAGCTGTTGGGGGGGTGGTGGTGGGAGGAGTTGAGAGACTGGGATTGGCATGTATACATTTATATGTATAAAATAGATAACCAATAAGAACCTGCTGTATAAAAATATAAAATAAAATTCAAAATTAAAAAGAAATAAAATTTAAAAAATAAAACAGAAAAAACAATTATTCCCTGCACATACATGTATTCATATGAATAAATTATTTCCATGCTTATATCTGTAAATACAAAAAAGAGGAATAAAATCTACCTTGAACCAAAAACGAAAAAGAGAAAAAAACACAGAACCCACCAGTTACACAGAGGAAAACCGTATCAGGGCACTTGCTCCAGTTGTAAACAATTCTGAAGTTGGTCAGTGGTGGGGAATCGTCTCCCATTCAGCCAGCAGCCCCCACGCAACAAGCGTCCTCATTGCAAAGCTGGGGCACCGTGCCGAGGCATCTGTGAGTAAACGTGAGCTGAGCCCCAGGCCAGTTGCTGCTGAACTATTCCCACCCGTCCCAGGTAAAACACCTGAATATATACAAGGACTTGAAAGCCTAGAGGAAGGGCCATAGAGCCACACGAGTGACAGCATGCCGGCCGACTTGGTGCCTGCAGGCCAGCCAGGATGGTCCTGGCCCTGGGTGCTCTTCTGGAAGATTTCCATTTCCCTGCCTGAGATACCCGTCCTGTCCCTGCCCCCACTGCTTTTTTCCTTCCTCACCTCTGCCCAGGGAGAAATTCCAGCAGCAGGTATGGGTGACACATCCTCTTCTTTAGCAGGTGGCAGCCTGGCAACTGCTGCAGAAAGTCCAGCAGAGCCCCACTCACACTGGGCCACCCACAAAGCCGTGGCCTCTCACTCCCTCCCACCAGCCCAGCCCCGAGACTGCTGACAGGGCAGAGAAAATGGTGTCAGGCACGGCTGCAGGGGCTCTTGCTGCCTGGAGTGGTATTTATATTGATCTCAACCCAGGCACACCTGGGGAGGGCTGGCCGGCACGGTAAGGCTGCCCAGGTCAGCCAATCATCACCCCTCAGGGGCTCACAGTTGCAGAAAATGGAACTTGCTGAACCGGCCAGGTCCAAGGAACAGGTGTGGGCTCCTGAGAGTCAGGATAGACAAGGGGCTGCAGCTTTGGCTTGTTTTCTAATCATTTTATCTGGCCCATGAGTGGGAGACAACTTCAAGAAAACCCTCTCCTAATGAGAGGAACCCAGGAGTCAGGGAGAGGAGGGGTGGGTGGTGGTTGGAGACAGAGGCCTGGTGCCCCGGGTGCAGTGGAAGTCTCTGGAAGACCAGGTGGAGGGAGGCCTCATGGAGTGATGCCCAGGGTCACAGACCTGTCGCAGCTGCTGTTTGTTAGTTCAAGTCCTGCTCTGAGGTGCTCTGTGTCAGCTCTGAGCGACAGGTGAGCTGGGGGTGCTCTGCAATGAGGGCTATGTGCACGGTTCCTGTGTGCCCAGCCCTGCCACGGTACCTGCAAGGGTAGCTCTGTATCCTGGGAGGGGCCTGACCACGAGAGCCCCGTGGGCTGGGGTGGGGGTGGGGTACCTGCCCAGGTGAGCTCCATATTCTGCGATTGGTCTGACCACGAGAGCCCCATGGGCTGCTGGGGACCTGGTAAAGGATGTCAGGACAGTCAGTGAAGCCACCGAAGATATACCTCCAGTTGCTCCTGATTCCTACACCCTGCTGGTCATTCTACCAACCACCAGGACATGGTATTCTGTATTAGTCTTCAATGATGTCTTCTTTTGTATTCCATTAGTCCCAGAGTCACAAGAAATTTTGGCTTGTGAGTGGCAGGACTCAACATACAACTAAAACAATACTTCCGGGCCGTCTGGCCCCAAGGGTGCAAAAATTCCCACACCATCTTTGGGGAAAGCTTAGCTAAAGACCTAAAAGTTCTACCTCTGGAAAAGGAAACCCTCCTTCAATATGCAGACGACATTCTGATCACCAGCCCTACTAAGGAGGCCTCTGAACTACCAAGCCAATAAAGGATAGAAGTTGTCCAAGAAAAAGCTCAAATATCACAGACTGCGGTGACCTGCCTGGGCTTCATTCTCACAGAAGGTCAGAGAAGCCCATCCCAGGAAAGGGAAGAAACCATTTTCAGCCTTACCCCTTTCTAAAACTAGAAGACAGCTTAGGGGTTCCTGGGGAGGCCAGGGTTTGCTGCTTCTGGATCCCTAACTACAGTCTACTAGCTGGGCCTCTATATGAAACACTGAAAGGAAAAGATGATGATCCTTTTGAATAGAATCCAGAAGTGGCCTTTCAAGAATGGAAAGAGCAGTCAATTCAGACCCTTGCCCTGGAACTCCCTAATTTAGCTAAACCCTTTGACCTTTACATTCCCGGTGAAAGGTGAATCGCCATTGGAGAATTAGTGCAAAAACTGGGGCCACTTGAAATGGAACAATGCAAGAATGCCATCCAGGTAGGATAAACTACGGTCACTAAGGGGCTTTGCCCACTGCCACATCTGGCCAAGATACTGGCGGTATCTAAAAACCTGGAAATCAGCAGCCCAAAAGGCCACCTCCCTCCTAAGGGAAAAGGACCCCATGTGGTGATCCTAACCACCAACCATGCCCTGAAGTTGCAGGGTTCGCTCCGTGGGCACACCGACCTCGAGTGAGGAGGCCCTCCAACTCCAACATCCAGAGAGATAACCGGGGGCAACAGGGCACCATGACGACTCGTCTGAACATCACTTGACCTGGAGTTTCTCTCATAAAACAACAAGAGTGTGTCCCAAAAGAGTAGACTACTGCTTGCAGGACTTACTGCACCCAGAGGGGAGCTAATAATCTTGGCGGGGGAACAGTATACCACACTGTCACCATAGAAAAGCCTACAGACACCGTGATGATGGTAGCCAATAAGACCGGCTGGACTCCTGTTTACTTCAAAAGGCTGTTGACTCAGTGGCCATCATGGTCCTTGATCACCACTGACCCTGGACTGTCTGGGAGTTGAGCGGGCAGGGCTCTGACACCTGGTGCTGTTTGTACGTTAATTCAGGGGCCTAATTGAAGAAAGCGCAGACTACTGGTCAGAGCATCTAGGCTGGCAGAAACGGTCAGCCTAAGGTGGCCGAACAAATGTGGGGCGGGGTGAAACCGGCCCCCACAGCGTCTCTGCACATCTCTTTCCTGGACCCTTAAAGGTCATTAGAATCTATAACACTTCCAATGCTGGTGCTCAGGCGGACGAGCAGGGAGACAGGGGTCCTGGGGACAATCAACGTCACCGGGAGGCTGCTGGGGAGAAGCTCTGACCCTCGCCCCAGGGTATGAGGGCTCCCAACTCAGCACTCAGCAGTTACAGAAGAAGGGTCTGCACCCTCAGCACTCCAAGAATGAGGAACGGGACAAAAGGCAGAGGAGGGGTTTGTCCCCAGCAAAGCCCATTAAAAATCCCTGGGAGATAAAAATAGAATCTGGGCAATAAAGTCAAGTCTAACCTTTTTTATCCTTTGTGCTTTGTCTAATTTCACGTGCTCCTAGGGTCCCGCATGCAGAGGTTCCACACCCGGCACTTCAGACCAGATTTCCTAGTGCAGAATGGCTGGGTCGACACCTCAGCTCCTGGGGCCCAGTGCAGACTCCACGATATAGAGCCTGAGCTACAGCCAACCCGGCCCTCGAGAGCTCCGCCGCCTCCCTCCCTCCCACTGACTCTGACAGGATCTCTACACAGCAGCCCAGCCCACAGCCCACGGGGTAGTGCATGCTCTCACCTCTCCATTCTCTGATCAAAATATAAAGTTTCCTTTGCTTGTGAACCAAACTCAGTCTCGATCTGTTGGCCCCAATGACACTGGGCAGGGGGACACTCGTTGGGGTCCACTCTGGAGGATCAGTAACAGAAATTGAGACTATTGTAACCTCAATGAACAGATGTGTGAGCCAAACTGTAGTTAACATAGAACAGTGTATAAGGCTCGGGTAAAATAAGATGTTTTTAACACTTCCATTTGATATTTCCATCACTTTTTATAAGCAAGTTCAGTGAAAAGGTTTGTCTTATTTGTCAGGTCAATATTAGAGAAACGAAGTGATTTCTTTCCAAGGATGTACATCTAATAATCTTGGTTAAACCTTCAATCTTGTTTTAAATGCTTTTCCATTGAAAATGATACCTCTCTTTCAGCTCCCCCATTTCTGAGAAGTATAAAATCTTATAATTTATTATTACCAAAGGGGAAAGGTGGGAGGAGGGATAAATTAACAGTTTGGAATTAACACATACACACTGCTATGTATAAAATAGATCATCAACAAGGAACTACTGTATAGCACAGGGAACTACACTCAACATTTTGCAATAACCTATAAGGGGAAATAATCTGAAAAAGAATAGATATTTTTATTGACATCATCTATCAATGACAGTTAAAGTGTAGCCTAAGGGAAGCTGGTGGTGAGTGCTTCTGACCCTGAAGACTTCAATCATCTAAAGTTTGGACTCTGCCTACTTCCCAAGGCCCTTAATGAACATATGTGTAGCCGTAGCTTAAAAACTTCCCCAGTTTGGGTTTCGGGGAGACACTGATTTTGAAAAAGCCCTGGTGTTCTCCTTACATGAATGGGACTCTTCCTACTGCTAAAACATGTCTGTCACACCCAGAGGATGGTATACCGTCTGATCGGGAAGAGTTTGGAAAAGGCATCTCATCTCCTCATCTCCTGGTGCTCGGGTTCACCCCTCCAGCGTCTTTACTAACAGTCTCCCCACTTGGAGATGTCAGCACTGTCAACATCCTGTTGCGTACAGTTTGGAATTTGTCCAGAGGATGAAGCGGAAGGATGAGGAACAAAGAGAGACAAGTCCTAGGTGTTCAGACAGGCACATGTCACTCTAATTTCCAATCAGGAAGACGAATTGACCAAAGGCTAGGGTTGCCCATGGAAACAGTATAGGGCTTGAGGAAATCCCGCTGCTTTGTGGCCAGTTCCCATAAACACAAGTTGAACAATGGAACTCAGGGGCAGTAAAATTCACAAAACTGCAGAGTTGAAAATATCCATCACTGAAAAATGTCTTGAGGAAAGTCAGAGAAAAGGACTTGTAAGCAAGGGAGAATGGCAGGAAAGGGATTTGAGGAGGTAGAAAGGACTCGCCATTAAGCACAAGAAAAGGAGCTGAACATTGCCAACATTGCAGTTGGCCAAAAAGGGTGTATGTGTTTTTTTCTGTATATATTCAAGAAAAGGGCATACACTTTTTTAGCCAACCAAACAGGTGGGCACTGGAAGTCAATACTACAAAAGATATCACTTCGCATCAGTCAGAAGAGCCATCCTCATAAAGCGTAAACAACAGAAATGCAGGACAGGGCAAGGAGAAGAGGGAGCCCTGTGAGACTTATAGTGGAAATGTATATTGCCAACGGCCATTCTGGAGAAGTGTATTGTGTTTACTAAAGCATCTAAAAAATGAGCTACAGAGCATAGGGCACTTGCACTCATGGGCGTATATCTTGGGAAAAACAAAAATCGAGAAGACACAGGCACCCCAATGTTTACCCCCTCTCTGTTTAAAAGATCCTCGACTAGGATATAACTTAAATGTCTCTGGAGGGAAAAAATGGATAGAGATGTGGTACTTAGGTAGAGTGGAATATTATTCAGCCTGGAAATCAATGAAATATGGCCAGTTGTAACAACTCCAGAGGAGTTACGTATGATCATTCTAAGTGACAGAATTCAAAAAGAAAAAGACACATATCATAAGATATCACTTAAAGGTGGAATCCAAAATGGCTACACATGAAATAAATTACAAAACAAAAACATAGTCAAATATGTAGAAAACACGCATAAGGCTGCTAAACGGGAAAGGTGGGGAGGGGTGAGGCATCATCCAGGAGGTTGAAATTAGCAAAGATACCATTCCAAATACCAAACTGATAATCAACAAGGCCTACACGGTAGCTAAAAGAACTGCACTCAGCACACTCAAGTCACCGGAAAAGAATATATACGACTGGTAAGAATCTGAAAAAGAATTTATTGATGTCTCTCTGTACGTGAATCAAGTGGATGTACAGCAGCAAGAAACAGAGCTTTGAAAATCAGCTGTAACCAATATAGTAATAAATTGAAAAAAATAAACGACAGAGAGACAGAGAAAACCTCTTACAACTTTTCCTCAGGGACGGTGATGCAACATGGATTGAACACATCTAGACCCACAGCAGGATGAGACATAAGGCTGGAAACTGTTTGCGCTAAGAGAAATGTGAGGTTGGGTGAGGAAATGCACACCCTTTAAAGTAATACTACCTGGTACCCATTCAATGGGTCCCAAATCTGCAGGTTCAAGGGATCTTCCTACAGCTAAAACATGCATGGAAAACCCAGAGGACTGTACACCATGTGATCGGGAGATGTGTCTAAAATGCACCTCATTTATCCTCTCCTGGTGCTCCTGTTCACCATTTCAGCCACGTTACTTAGAATCTCCCCACTTGGAGAATCAGCACATTTCAAATTCTGTTTCACACATTTTCCAAACTGTGAGGAGGATGAACGGGAAGAAGGGGAACCAATGAGAGAATAGTTGTAGGGGTTTGGACGGGCACATATCACTCTAATTTCCCATTAAGAATAAGAATTAAAGAAAGGCTCAGCCTGCCTCGCCGGAGCCAAAATAGGGCCTGAAGCAATCCTGCGGGTTTGAGGCCAGCTCACAAAAGAGCAACTTAAAAAATGGAGCTCAGGGTCACTGCAATTCACAAACCTGCAGAGTTATAAATGAAAACTAACGTCCAAAAATATGTTGAGGTAAGGCAAAGAAGAGGATCTGAATGCAAGACAGAATTGCAAGAAACAGATTTCAAGAGATAGATTGGACTCGTCTTTAACGCACATGAAAAGCGGCAGAATTTCGACAATGATGCAGTTGGCCCAAAAGGGCGTATGCGTTTTTTCCTGATTATATCCAGGAAAAAACGCATACGCACTTTATGGGCAACGAAGCAAGCAAGCAATGCAAATGTGCACAACAAAGAAGTCTCACTTCCCACCAGTCAAAAGGGCCATCCTAAAAAATTGTAAAAACCAGAAATGCAGGACAGGCCATGGAGAACAGGGAGCCTTTATACGCTGATGGGCAGTGTGTGAACTGCCAAGAGCCACTCTGGAGAAGTGTATGGTGGTTCCTAAATCATCTAAAAAACAGAGCTACAGAGCATAGGACACTTCCAATCATGGGAGTATATCTAGGGAAGTCTAAAAATCAACAAGACACAAGCACACCACAGTTTAGGGCTACTCTGTTTACAAGAACCTCAACTTCAGTACACCTTAAATATCCCAGGAAAGAGAACAATGGATAAAGAAGATGTGGTACTTATGTACAATGGAATATCTCTTCACCATGAAATCAATGTAATAAGGCTAGTAGAAGGATAAAGAGTGGATTTAGGTCCGATAATACTACTTGAAATAAGTCAAACAGAAAAAGAAACATATCATAAGATATCACTTATAGAGGGAGGGTAAATATGGCTGCACAAGAAATGAATTACAGAACAGAACAGTGTCTCACATTTAGAAAACACACTTATGTCAGCTTAAGGGGAAAGGAGAGGTGGGGTGATGCATAAAACCAGAGTTTGAAATTAGCACAGATACCGTTCAATAAACCAAATAGGTATTAGACAAGATCTACACCTTGCTCAATGAACTGGCCTCAACACACCCTATACACCACAGAGTAATATATCTGAGTAATGAGAATCTTAAAACCCATGTATTGATATATCTCCATAAGGGAATCAAGTGTGTGCAGAGCGGCACAAACACAGCAGTGAAAATGAGCTAAACCCCATTATAGAAATAAATTTTAAAAACAAAACGCTGAAACAATGAAAGAGTGAAAAATTCTTACAAAATTCGCTCAGGGGCTGTGATGCAACCTGGATTGACCACATATAAACCCACAGCTGGATAAGACATAAGGCTGGACACTTGGGGCTGAGAGGATTGGTGAGCTTTGGTGAGCAACTGCCGAAAGTTTAATGCAATACTTCATGCTACTCATTCCAAGGGTCCCAACACTCCAGGTTGAAGGGAATCTTCCTACAGCTAAACTATGCTTGGGAAACCCAGCGACTGGTATACCATATGATCGGGAAAGGTTTCTAAAACACACCTCATTTTTCCTCTTCTGGGGCTCCAGATCGACATTCCAGCCGCTTTACTAACAACATCCCCACATGGAGAGTCAATGCCTTTAAGTTCTGGTATCGCACAGTCTGCAGTTAGTGCGGAGGATGAATGGGAATAGGGGGAACCAGTGAGAAACTAGCTGTAGCGGTTTCAATGGGCACATGTCACTCTAATTTCACATCAGTAAGAAGAATTAACCAAAGGCACAGCAAGGTGCCCCAGAAGAAGAATAGAGCTTCAAGGAATCCTGTGGTTATGGGGCAAGATCACAAAAATAAGAGCTGAAAAATGGAGCTAAGGGCCACTGCAATTCAAAAACCTGCAGAGTTATAAAGGCCAACTATTTTCAAAAAATATATTGAGGTAAGGCTATGAAGAAGCATTGAAAGCAAGGCAGAATTGCAGGAAACCGATTTCAGGAGGTACACTGGAATTGCATTTAAAACATATGAAGAGAGTCAGAACCTCGACAGTGATGCACTTGGCCAAAAAGGGCGTATGTGTTTTTTCCTGAATATAGTCAGGAAAAAATGCATACACACTTCTTGGCCAACCAAGCAAGCTTGCAAAGGAAATCTGCACTACAATGAAGTCTCACTTTCCCATGGTCAAAAGGGCCATCTGAAAAAAGTGTAAAATCCATAAAGGCAGGACAGGCCATGGAGAACTGGGAGGCTTCTTCTGCTGATGGGCGGGATGTAAATTGCCAACAGCCACTTGGGAGAAGTGTATGGTGTTTCCTGAAACATCTAGAAAACAAAGCAACAGAGCCTAGGGCACTTCCACTTATGGTCCTATAGCTTAGGGAAATTAAAATCAAAAAGACACAGCCACCCCAAAGTTTGGGACTCCTCTGTTTACAAGAACCTCGTTTACCGTACAAGTTCAATATCAAGAAAGTGAAAAATGGATAAAGAACTTGTGGTCCTTACGTACAATGCAGTATCACTCAGCAATGAAATCTATGTCATCAGGCCCGTAGCAGCATAATGAGTGGATTCAGGTACGATGATTCTAACTGAAATAAGTCACACAGAAAAAGAAACATCATAAGTTATCACTAATACACGGAATGTAAACTTGGCTACACAGGAACTGAATTCCAAAACAGAACAGGGTCTCAAATTTAGAAAACCAACTTATGCTTGCTTAAGGGGAAAGGTGAGTTGGGGTGCTGCATAAAAGCAGAGATTGAAATGAGCACAGATAAAGTTCCTTAAGCCAAATAAGGAATAGACAAGAGCTACTCCTTGCTCAACGAAATGGACTCAACACCCCATATTAAATGCCTAAGAATGTAACTGACTAGTAAGTATCTTAAAACCTATGGATTGCTATGTCTCCAAAAGAGAATCAAGCGTGTGTACAGGGGCATAAACGCAGCAGTGATAGGATTGGAGAGGTTCGGTGAGCAAATGAAGACCCTTTGAAGTCATATTGCATGGTACCCATTCCACGGGTCTCAACTCTCCAGGTTTAAGGTATTCTTCCTTCAGCTAAAACATGCATGTGGAACCCAGAGTATGATCAACCATGTGATCGGGAGATGTGTTCAAATATGTCTCAGTTTTCCTCCCCTGGTACCCGGGTGCAACATTCCAGACGCTTTACTAACACTCTCCCCACTTGGAGAGTCAGCGCCTTTAACCTCCTGTTTGGCCCAGTTTGCAATTTCTGCGGAAGATGAACAGGAATAGCGAGAACCAATGAGAGACTAGCTGGAGGTGTCTGGACGGGCAAATTTAACTCTCATTTCCCACCAGGAAGAGGAATTAAACAAAGGCTCAGCGTGCCGTGCCGGAACCAGATTAAGGCCTGAAGCCATCCTGCGGTGTTGCGGCCAGCTCACAAGAAAGCGAGTTGAAGAAAGGAGCTCAGGGGCACTGTAATTCACAAACCTGCAGAGTTATAAATGACAGCTTTCGTCCAAAAATATACTGAAGTAAGGCTGCCAAGAGGACTTGAAAGCGGGGCAGAATTGCAGGAAACCGATTTCAGGAGGTAGACTGGAATTGCATTGAAAGCATAGGAAAAGAGGCAGAACATCCACAATGATGCACTTGGCCAAAAAGGGCGTATGCGTTTTTTCCTGAATATATTCAGGAAAAAACGCATACGCCCTTTTTGGCCAACCAAGCAAATTTGCAAAGGAAATCTGCACTACAATGAAGTCTCACTTCCCCCCGGTCAAAAGGGCCATCTGAAAAAAGTGTAAAATCCAGAAAGGCAGGACAGGCCATGGAGAACTGGGAGCCTTGTTATGCTGATGGGCGGGATGTAAATTGCCAACAGACACTCGGGAGAAGTGTATGGTGTTTCCTGAAACATCTAAAAAACAAAGCAACAGAGCCTAGGGCACTTCCACTTATGGTCCTATAGCTTAGGGAAATTAAAATCAAAAAGACACAGCCACCCCAAAGTTTGGGACGCCTCTATTTACAAGAACCTCGTTTACAGTACAAGTTCAACATCGCAGAAAGTGAAAAATGGATAAAGAAGTTGTGGTATTTACTTACAAAGCAATATCACTCAGCAATGAAATCTATGTCATCAGGCCCTTAGCAGCACAATGAGTGGATTCAGGTATGATGATTCTAACTGAAATAAGTCACACAGAAAAAGAAACATCATAAGATATCAGTAATACACGGAATGTAAACTTGGCTACACAGGAACTGAATTACAGAACAGAACAGGGTCTCAAATTTAGAAAACCAACTTATGCTTGCTTAAGGGTAAAGGTGAGTTGGGGTGCTGCATAAAACCAGAGACTGAAATGAGCACAGATAAAGTTCCTTAAGCCAAATATGGAATACACAAGAGCTACTCCTTGCTCAATGAAATGGACTCAACACCGCACATTAAATGCCTAAGAATGTACCTGACTAGTAAATATCTTAAAACCTATGGATTGCTATGTCTCCGAAAGAGAATCAAGCATGTGTACAGGGGCATAAACGCAGCAGTGATAGGATTGGAGAGGTTCGGTGAGCAAATGAAGACCCTTTGAAGTCATATTGCATGGTATCCATTCCACAGGTTTCAACTACCCAGGTTTAAGGTATTCTTCCTTCAGCTAAAACATGCATGTGGAACCTAGAGTATGATCAACCATGTGATCGGGAGACGTGTTCAAATATGTCTCAGTTTTCGTACCCTGGTACTCGGGTGCAACATTCCAGACGCTTTACTAACACTCTCCCGACTTGGAGTGTCAGTCCCTTTAACCTCCTGTTTGGCACAGTTTGCAATTTCTGCGGAAGATGAACAGGAATAGCGAGAACCAATGATAGACCAGCTGGAGGTGTCTGGACGGGCAAATTTAACTCTCATTTCCCACCAGGAAGAGGAATTAACCAAAGGCTCAGCGTGCCATGCCGGAACCAGATTAGGGCCTGAAGCCATCCTGCGGTGTTGCGGCCAGCTCACAAGAAAGCGAGTTGAAGAAAGGAGCTCAGGGGCACTGTAATTCACAAACCTGCAGAGTTATAAATGACAGCTATCGTCCAAAAATATACTGAAGTAAGGATGCCAAGAGGACTTGAAAGCGGGGCAGAATTGCAGGAAACCGATTTCAGGAGGTAGACTGGAATTGCATTGAAAGCATAGGAAAAGAGGCAGAACGTCCACAATGATGCACTTGGCCAAAAAGGGCGTATGCGTTTTTTCCTGAATATATTCAGGAAAAAACGCATACGCCCTTTTTGGCCAACCAAGCAAGCTTGCAAAGGAAATCTGCACTACAATGAAGTCTCACTTCCCCCAGGTCAAAAGGGCCATCTGAAAAAAGTGTAAAATCCAGAAAGGCAGGACAGGCCATGGAGAACTGGGAGCCTTGTTATGCTGATGGGCGGGATGTAAATTGCCAACAGACACTTGGGAGAAGTGTATGTGTTTCCTGAAACATCTAAAAAACAAAGCAACAGAGCCTAGGGCACTTCCACTTATGGTCCTATAGCTTAGGGAAATTAAAATCAAAAAGACACAGCCACGTCAAAGTTTGGGACGTCTCTGTTTACAAGAACCTCGTTTACCGTACAAGTTCAATATCACAGAAAGTGAAAAATGGATAAAGAAGTTGTGGTACTTACGTACAATGCAGTATCACTCAGCAATGAAATCTATGTCATCAGGCCCGTAGCAGCATAATGAGTGGATTCACGTACGATGATTCTAACTGAAATAAGTCACACAGAAAAAGAAACATCATAAGATATCACTAATACACGGAATGTAAACTTGGCTACACAGGAACTGAATTCCAAAACAGAACAGGGTCTCAAATTTAGAAAACCAACTTATGCTTGCTTAAGGGGAAAGGTGAGTTGGGGTGCTGCATAAAACCAGAGATTGAAATGAGCACAGATAAAGTTCCCTAAGCCAAATATGGAATAGACAAGAGCTACACCTTGCTCAACGAAATGGACTCAACACCCCATATTAAACGCCTAAGAATGTACCTGACTAGTAAGTATCTTAAAACCTATGGATTGCTATGTCTCCAAAAGAGAATCAAGCGTGTGTACAGGGGCATAAACGCAGCAGTGATAGGATTGGAGAGGTTCGGTGAGCAAATGAAGACCCTTTGAAGTCATATTGCATGGTACCCATTACAGGGGTCTCAACTCTCCAGGTTTAAGGTATTCTTCCTTCAGCTAAAACATGCATGTGGAACCCAGAGTATGATCAACCATGTGAACGGGAGACGTGTTTAAATATGTCTCAGTTTTCCTCCCCTGGTACTCGGGTGCAACATTCCAGACGCTTTACTAACACTCTCCCCACTTGGAGAGTCAGAGCCTTTAACCTCCTGTTTGGCCCAGTTTGCAATTTCTGCGGAAGATGAACAGGAATAGGAAGAACCAATGAGAGACTAGCTGGAGGTGTCTGGACGGGCAAATTTAACTCTCATTTCCCACCAGGAAGAGGAAATAACCAAAGGCTGTGCGTGCCGTGCCGGAACCAGATTAGGGCCTGAAGCCATCCTGCGGTGTTGCGGCCAGCTCAAAAGAAAGCGAGTTGAAGAAAGGAGCTCAGGGGGCACTGTAATTCACGAACCTGCAGAGTTATAAATGACAGCTATCGTCCAAAAATATACTGAAGTAAGGCTGCGAAGAGGTCTTGAAAGCGCGGCAGAATTGCAGGAAACCGATTTCAGGAGGTAGACTGGAATTGCATTGAAAGCATAGGAAAAGAGGCAGAACGTCCACAATGATGCACTTGGCCAAAAAGGGCGTATGCGTTTTTTCCTGAATATATTCAGGAAAAAACGCATACGCCCTTTTTGGCCAACCAAGCAAGCTTGCAAAGGAAATCTGCACTACAATGAAGTCTCACTTCCCCCTGGTCGAAAGGGCCATCTGAAAAAAGTGTAAAATCCAGAAAGGCAGGACAGGCCATGGAGAACTGGGAGCCTTGTTATGCTGATGGGCGGGATGTAAATTGCCAACAGACACTCGGGAGAAGTGTATGGTGTTTCCTGAAACATCTAAAAAACAAACCAACAGAGCCTAGGGCACTTCCACTTATGGTCCTATAGCTTAGGGAAATTAAAATCAAAAAGACACAGCCACCCCAAAGTTTGGAACGGCTCTGTTTACAAGAACCTCGTTTACAGTACAAGTTCAACATCGCAAAAAGTGAAAAATGGATAAAGATGTTGTGGTATTTACTTACAAAGCAATATCACTCAGCAATGAAATCTATGTCATCAGGCCCTAAGCAGCACAATGAGTGGATTCAGGTACGATTATTCTAACTGAAATAAGTCACACAGAAAAAGAAACATCATAAGATATCAGTAATACATGGAATGTAAACTTGGCTACACAGGAACTGAATTACAGAACAGAACAGGGTCTCAAATTTAGAAAACCAACTTATGCTTGCTTAAGGGTAAAGGTGAGTTGGGGTGCTGCATAAAACCAGAGACTGAAATAAACACAGATAAAGTTCCTTAAGCCAAATATAGAATAGACAAGAGCTACTCCTTGCTCAACGAAATGGACTCAACACCGCACATTAAATGCCTAAGAATGTACCTGACTAGTAAATATCTTAAAACCTATGGATTGCTATGTCTCCGAAAGAGAATCAAGCATGTGTACAGGGGCATAAACGAAGCAGTGATAGGATTGGAGAGGTTCGGTGAGCAAATGAAGACCCTTTGAAGTCATATTGCATGGTACCCATTCCACAGGTTTCAACTACCCAGGTTTAAGGTATTCTTCCTTCAGCTAAAACATGCATGTGGAACCTAGAGTATGATCAACCATGTGATCGGAAGACGTGTTCAAATATGTCTCAGTTTTCGTACCCTGGTACTCGGGTGCAACATTCCAGACGCTTTACTAACACTCTCCCGACTTGGAGAGTCAGTCCCTTTAACCTCCTGTTTGGCCCAGTTTGCAATTTCTGCGGAAGATGAACAGGAATAGCGAGAACCAATGAGAGACTAGCTGGAGGTGTCTGGACGGGCAAATTTAACTCTCATTTCCCACCAGGAAGAGGAATTAACCAAAGGCTCAGCGTGCCATGCCGGAACCAGATTAGGGCCTGAAGCCATCCTGTGGTGTTGCGGCCAGCTCACAAGAAAGCGAGTTGAAGAAAGGAGCTCAGGGGCACTGTAATTCACAAACCTGCAGAGTGATAAATGACAGCTATCATCCAAAAATATACTGAAGTAAGGCTGCCAAGAGGACTTGAAAGCGGGGCAGAATTGCAGGAAACCGATTTCAGGAGGTAGACTGGAATTGCATTGAAAGCATAGGAAAAGAGGCAGAACGTCCACAATGATGCACTTGGCCAAAAAGTGCGTATGCGTTTTTTCCTGAATATATTCAGGAAAAAACGCATACGCCCTTTTTGGCCAACCAAGCAAATTTGCAAAGGAAATCTGCACTACAATGAAGTCTCACTTCCCCCAGGTAAAAAGGGCCATCTGAAAAAAGTGTAAAATCCAGAAAGGCAGGACAGGCCATGGAGAACTGGGAGCCTTGTTATGCTGATGGGCGGGATGTAAATTGCCAACAGACACTCGGGAGAAGTGTATGGTGTTTCCTGAAACATCTAAAAAACAAAGCAACAGAGCCTAGGGCAATTCCACTTATGGTCCTATAGCTTAGGGAAATTAAAATCAAAAAGACACAGCCACCCCAAAGTTTGGGACGCCTCTGTTTACAAGAACCTCTTTTACCGTACAAGTTCAATATCACAGAAAGTGAAAAATGGATAAAGAACTTGTGGTACTTACGTACAATGCAGTATCACTCAGCAATGAAATCTATGTCATCAGGCCCATAGCAGCATAATGAGTGGATTCAGGTACGATGATTCTAACTGAAATAAGCCACACAGAAAAAGAAACATCATAAGATATCACTAATACACGGAATGTAAACTTGGCTACACAGGAACTGAATTCCAAAACAGAACAGGGTCTCAAGTTTAGAAAACCAACTTATGCTTGCTTAAGGGGAAAGGTGAGTTGGGGTGCTGCATAAAACCAGAGATTGAAATGAGCACAGATAAAGTTCCTTAAGCCAAATATGGAATAGACAAGAGCTACTCCTTGCTCAACGAAATGGACTCAACACCCCATATTAAACGCCTAAGAATGTACCTGACTAGTAAGTATCTTAAAACCTATGGATTGCTATGTCTCCAAAAGAGAACCAAGCGTGTGTTCAGGGGCATAAACGCAGCAGTGATAGGATTGGAGAGGTTCGGTGAGCAAATGAAGACCCTTTGAAGTCATATTGCATGGTACCCATTCCACGGGTTTCAACTACCCAGGTTTAAGGTATTCTTTCTTCAGCTAAAACATGCATGGGGAACCTAGAGTATGATCAACCATGTGATCGGGAGACGTGTTCAAATATGTCTCAGTTTTCGTACCCTGGTACTCGGGTGCAACATTCCAGACGCTTTACTAACACTCTCCCCACTTGGAGAGTCAGTCCCTTTAACCTCCTGTTTGGCCCAGTTTGCAATTTCTGTGGAAGATGAACAGGAATAGCGAGAACCAATGAGAGACTAGCTGGAGGTGTCTGGACGGGCAAATTTAACTCTCATTTCCCACCAGGAAGAGGAATTAACCAAAGGCTCAACGTGCCGTGCCGGCACCAGATTAGGGCCTGAAGCCATCCTGCGGTGTTGCGGCCAGCTCACAAGAAAATGAGTTGAAGAAAGGAGCTCAGGGGCACTGTAATTCACAAACCTGCAGAGTTATAAATGACAGCTATCGTCCAAAAATATACTGAAGTAAGGCTGCCAAGAGGACTTGAAAGCGGGGCAGAATTGCAGGAAACCGATTTCAGGAGGTAGACTGGAATTGCATTGAAAGCATAGGAAAAGAGGCAGAACGTCCACAATGATGCACTTGGCCAAAAAGGGCGTATGCATTTTTTGCTGAATATATTCAGGAAAAAACGCATACGCCCTTTTTGGCCAACCAAGCAAGCTTGCAAAGGAAATCTGCACTACAATGAAGTCTCACTTCCCCCCGGTCAAAAGGGCCATCTGAAAAAAGTGTAAAATCCAGAAAGGCACGACAGGCCATGGAGAACTGGGAGCCTTGTTATGCTGATGGGCGGGATGTAAATTGCCAACAGACACTCGGGAGAAGTGTATGGTGTTTCCTGAAACATCTAAAAAACAAAGCAACAGAGCCTAGGGCAATTCCACTTATGGTCCTATAGCTTAGGGAAATTAAAATCAAAAAGACACAGCCACCCCAAAGTTTGGGACGCCTCTGTTTACAAGAACCTCTTTTACCGTACAAGTTCAATATCACAGAAAGTGAAAAATGGATAAAGAACTTGTGGTACTTACGTACAATGCAGTATCACTCAGCAATGAAATCTATGTCATCAGGCCCATAGCAGCATAATGAGTGGATTCAGGTACGATGATTCTAACTGAAATAAGTCACACAGAAAAAGAAACATCATAAGATATCACTAATACACGGAATGTAAACTTGGCTACACAGGAACTGAATTCCAAAACAGAACAGGGTCTCAAGTTTAGAAAACCAACTTATGCTTGCTTAAGGGGAAAGGTGAGTTGGGGTGCTGCATAAAACCAGAGATTGAAATGAGCACAGATAAAGTTCCTTAAGCCAAATATGGAATAGACAAGAGCTACTCCTTGCTCAACGAAATGGACTCAACACCCCATATTAAACGCCTAAGAATGTACCTGACTAGTAAGTATCTTAAAACCTATGGATTGCTATGTCTCCAAAAGAGAACCAAGCGTGTGTTCAGGGGCATAAACGCAGCAGTGATAGGATTGGAGAGGTTCGGTGAGCAAATGAAGACCCTTTGAAGTCATATTGCATGGTACCCATTCCACGGGTTTCAACTACCCAGGTTTAAGGTATTCTTTCTTCAGCTAAAACATGCATGGGGAACCTAGAGTATGATCAACCATGTGATCGGGAGACGTGTTCAAATATGTCTCAGTTTTCGTACCCTGGTACTCGGGTGCAACATTCCAGACGCTTTACTAACACTCTCCCCACTTGGAGAGTCAGTCCCTTTAACCTCCTGTTTGGCCCAGTTTGCAATTTCTGTGGAAGATGAACAGGAATAGCGAGAACCAATGAGAGACTAGCTGGAGGTGTCTGGACGGGCAAATTTAACTCTCATTTCCCACCAGGAAGAGGAATTAACCAAAGGCTCAACGTGCCGTGCCGGCACCAGATTAGGGCCTGAAGCCATCCTGCGGTGTTGCGGCCAGCTCACAAGAAAATGAGTTGAAGAAAGGAGCTCAGGGGCACTGTAATTCACAAACCTGCAGAGTTATAAATGACAGCTATCGTCCAAAAATATACTGAAGTAAGGCTGCCAAGAGGACTTGAAAGCGGGGCAGAATTGCAGGAAACCGATTTCAGGAGGTAGACTGGAATTGCATTGAAAGCATAGGAAAAGAGGCAGAACGTCCACAATGATGCACTTGGCCAAAAAGGGCGTATGCATTTTTTGCTGAATATATTCAGGAAAAAACGCATACGCCCTTTTTGGCCAACCAAGCAAGCTTGCAAAGGAAATCTGCACTACAATGAAGTCTCACTTCCCCCCGGTCAAAAGGGCCATCTGAAAAAAGTGTAAAATCCAGAAAGGCACGACAGGCCATGGAGAACTGGGAGCCTTGTTATGCTGATGGGCGGGATGTAAATTGCCAACAGACACTCGGGAGAAGTGTATGGTGTTTCCTGAAACATCTAAAAAACAAAGCAACAGAGCCTAGGGCACTTCCACTTATGGTCCTATAGCTTAGGGAAATTAACATCAAAAAGACACAGCCACCCCAAAGTTTGGAACGGCTCTGTTTACAAGAACCTCGTTTACAGTACAAGTTCAACACCGCAGAAAGTGAAAAATGGATAAAGAAGTTGTGGTATTTACTTACAAAGCAATATCACTCAGCAATGAAATCTATGTCATCAGGCCCTTAGCAGCACAATGAGTGGATTCAGGTATGATGATTCTAACTGAAATAAGTCACACAGAAAAAGAAACATCATAAGATATCAGTAATACACGGAATGTAAACTTGGCTACACAGGAACTGAATTACAGAACAGAACAGGGTCTCAAATTTAGAAAACCAACTTATGCTTGCTTAAGGGTAAAGGTGAGTTGGGGTGCTGCATAAAACCAGAGACTGAAATGAGCACAGATAAAGTTCCTTAAGCCAAATAAGGAATAGACAAGAGCTACTCCTTGCTCAACGAAATGGACTCAACACCGCACATTAAATGCCTAAGAATGTACCTGACTAGTAAATATCTTAAAACCTATGGATTGCTATGTCTCCGAAAGAGAATCAAGCATGTGTACAGGGGCATAAACGCAGCAGTGATAGGATTGGAGAGCTTCGGTGAGCAAATGAAGACCCTTTGAAGTCATATTGCATGGTACCCATTCCACAGGTTTCAACTACCCAGTTTTAAGGTATTCTTCCTTCAGCTAAAACATGCATGTGGAACCTAGAGTATGATCAACCATGTGATCGGGAGACTTGTTCAAATATGTCTCAGTTTTCGTACCCTGGTACTCGGGTGCAACATTCCAGACGCTTTACTAACACTCTCCCGACTTGGACAGTCAGTCCCTTTAACCTCCTGTTTGGCCCAGTTTGCAATATCTGCGGAAGATGAACAGGAATAGCGAGAACCAATGAGAGACTAGCTGGAGGTGTCTGGACGGGCAAATTTAACTCTCATTTCCCACCAGGAAGAGGAATTAAGCAAAGGCTCAGCGTGCCATGCCGGAACCAGATTAGGGCCTGAAGCCATCCTGCGGTGTTGCGGCCAGCTCACCAGAAAACGAGTTGAAGAAAGGAGCTCAGGGGCACTGTAATTCACAAACCTGCAGAGTTATAAATGACAGCTATCGTCCAAAAATATACTGAAGTAAGGCTACCAAGAGGACTTGAATGCGGGGCAGAATTGCAGGAAACCGATTTCAGGAGGTAGACTGTAATTGCATTGAAAGCATAGGAAAAGAGGCAGAACGTCCACAATGATGCACTTGGCCCAAAAGGGCATATGCGTTTTTTCCTGAATATATTCAGGAAAAAACGCATACGCCCTTTTTGGCCAACCAAGCAAACTTGCAAAGGAAATCTGCACTACAATGAAGTCTCACTTCCCCCAGGTCAAAAGGGCCATCTGAAAAAAGTGTAAAATCCAGAAAGGCAGGACAGGCCATGGAGAACTGGGAGTCTTGTTATGCTGATGGGTGGGATGTAAATTGCCAACAGACACTCGGGAGAAGTGTATGGTGTTTCCTGAAACATCTAAAAAACAAAGCAACAGAGCCTAGGGCACTTCCACTTATGGTCCTATAGCTTAGGGAAATTAAAATCAAAAAGACACAGCCACCCCAAAGTTTGGGATGCCTCTGTTTACAAGAACCTCATTTACCGTACAACTTCAATATCACAGAAAGTGAAAAATGGATAAAGAACTTGTGGTAATTACGTACAATGCAGTATCACTCAGCAATGAAATCTATGTCATCAGGCCCGTAGCAGCATAATGAGTGGATTCAGGTACGATGATTCTAACTGAAATAAGTCACACAGAAAAAGAAACATCATAAGATATCACTAATACACGGAATGTAAACTTGGCTACACAGGAACTGAATTCCAAAACAGAACAGGGTCTCAAATTTAGAAAACCAACTTATGCTTGCTTAAGGGGAAAGGTGAGTTGGGGTGCTGCATAAAACCAGAGATTGAAATGAGCACAGATAAAGTTCCTTAAGCCAAATATGGAATAGACAAGAGCTACTCCTTGCTCAACGAAATAGACTCAACACCGCATATTAAACGCCTAAGAATGTACCTGACTAGTAAGTATCTTAAAACCTATGGATTGCTATGTCTCCGAAAAAGAATCAAGCATGTGTACAGGGGCATAAACGCAGCAGTGATAGGATTGGAGAGGTTCGGTGAGCAAATGAAGACCCTTTGAAGTCATATTGCATGGTACCCATTACAAAGGTCTCAACTCTCCAGGATTAAGGTATTCTTCCTTCAGCTAAAACATGCATGTGGAACCCAGAGTATGATCAACCATGTGAACGGGAGACGTGTTCAAATATGTCTCAGTTTCCTCCCCTGGTACCCGGGTGCAACATTCCAGACGCTTTACTAACACTCTCCCCACTTGGAGAGTCAGCGCCTTTAACCTCCTGTTTGGCCCAGTTTGCAATTTCTGCGGAAGATGAACAGGAATAGCGAGAACCAATGAGAGACTAGCTGGAGGTGTCTGGACGGGCAAATTTAACTCTCATTTCCCACCAGGAAGAGGAATTAACCAAAGGCTCAGCGTGCCGTGCTGGAACCAGATTAAGGCCTGAAGCCATCCTGCGGTGTTGCGGCCAGCTCACAAGAAAGCGAGTTGAAGAAAGGAGCTCAGGGGCACTGTAATTCACAAACCTGCAGAGTTATAAATGACAGCTTTCGTCCAAAAATATACTGAAGTAAGGCTGCCAAGAGGACTTGAAAGCGGGGCAGAATTGCAGGAAACCGATTTCAGGAGGTAGACTGGAATTGCATTGAAAGCATAGGAAAAGAGGCAGAACATCCACAATGATGCACTTGGCCAAAAAGGGCGTATGCGTTTTTTCCTGAATATATTCAGGAAAAAACGCATACGCCCTTTTTGGCCAACCAAGCAAGCTTGCAAAGGAAATCTGCACTACAATGAAGTCTCACTTCCCCCCGGTCAAAAGGGCCATCTGAAAAAAGTGTAAAATCCAGAAAGGCAGGACAGGCCATGGAGAACTGGGAGCCTTGTTATGCTGATGGGCGGGATGTAAATTGCCAACAGACACTCGGGAGAAGTGTATGGTGTTTCCTGAAACATCTAAAAAACAAAGCAACAGAGCCTAGGGCACTTCCACTTATGGTCCTATAGCTTAGGGAAATTAAAATCAAAAAGACACAGCCACCCCAAAGTTTGGGACGCCTCTATTTACAAGAACCTCGTTTACAGTACAAGTTCAACATCGCAGAAAGTGAAAAATGGATAAAGAAGTTGTGGTATTTACTTACAAAGCAATATCACTCAGCAATGAAATCTATGTCATCAGGCCCTTAGCAGCACAATGAGTGGATTCAGGTATGATGATTCTAACTGAAATAAGTCACACAGAAAAAGAAACATCATAAGATATCAGTAATACACGGAATGTAAACTTGGCTACACAGGAACTGAATTACAGAACAGAACAGGGTCTCAAATTTAGAAAACCAACTTATGCTTGCTTAAGGGTAAAGGTGAGTTGGGGTGCTGCATAAAACCAGAGACTGAAATGAGCACAGATAAAGTTCCTTAAGCCAAATATGGAATAGACAAGAGCTACTCCTTGCTCAACGAAATGGACTCAACACCGCACATTAAATGCCTAAGAATGTACCTGACTAGTAAATATCTTAAAACCTATGGATTGCTATGTCTCCGAAAGAGAATCAAGCATGTGTACAGGGGCATAAACGCAGCAGTGATAGGATTGGAGAGGTTCGGTGAGCAAATGAAGACCCTTTGAAGTCATATTGCATGGTATCCATTCCACAGGTTTCAACTACCCAGGTTTAAGGTATTCTTCCTTCAGCTAAAACATGCATGTGGAACCTAGAGTATGATCAACCATGTGATCGGGAGACGTGTTCAAATATGTCTCAGTTTTCGTACCCTGGTACTCGGGTGCAACATTCCAGACGCTTTCCTAACACTCTCCCGACTTGGAGTGTCAGTCCCTTTAACCTCCTGTTTGGCCCAGTTTGCAATTTCTGCGGAAGATGAACAGGAATAGCGAGAACCAATGATAGACCAGCTGGAGGTGTCTGGACGGGCAAATTTAACTCTCATTTCCCACCAGGAAGAGGAATTAACCAAAGGCTCAGCGTGCCATGCCGGAACCAGATTAGGGCCTGAAGCCATCCTGCGGTGTTGCGGCCAGCTCACAAGAAAGCGAGTTGAAGAAAGGAGCTCAGGGGCACTGTAATTCACAAACCTGCAGAGTTATAAATGACAGCTATCGTCCAAAAATATACTGAAGTAAGGCTGCCAAGAGGACTTGAAAGCGGGGCAGAATTGCAGGAAACCGATTTCAGGAGGTAGACTGGAATTGCATTGAAAGCATAGGAAAAGAGGCAGAACGTCCACAATGATGCACTTGGCCAAAAAGGGCGTATGCGTTTTTTCCTGAATATATTCAGGAAAAAACGCATACGCCCTTTTTGGCCAACCAAGCAAGCTTGCAAAGGAAATCTGCACTACAATGAAGTCTCACTTCCCCCCGGTCAAAAGGGCCATCTGAAAAAAGTGTAAAATCCAGAAAGGCAGGACAGGCCATGGAGAACTGGGAGCCTTGTTATGCTGATGGGCGGGATGTAAATTGCCAACAGACACTTGGGAGAAGTGTATGGTGTTTCCTGAAACATCTAAAAAACAAAGCAACAGAGCCTAGGGCACTTCCACTTATGGTCCTATAGCTTAGGGAAATTAAAATCAAAAAGACACAGCCACACCAAAGTTTGGGACGTCTCTGTTTA
Organism: Grampus griseus; assembly: GCF_964374135.1. Lineage (NCBI taxonomy): Eukaryota > Metazoa > Chordata > Mammalia > Artiodactyla > Delphinidae > Grampus > Grampus griseus. Next base: position 249,319 of record NW_028133349.1, on the reverse strand, counting down.
CAAGAACCTCGTTTACCGTACAAGTTCAATATCACAGAAAGTGAAAAATGGATAAAGAAGTTGTGGTACTTACGTACAATGCAGTATCACTCAGCAATGAAATCTATGTCATCAGGCCCGTAGCAGCATAATGAGTGGACTCACGTACGATGATTCTAACTGAAATAAGTCACACAGAAAAAGAAACATCATAAGATATCACTAATACACGGAATGTAAACTTGGCTACACAGGAACTGAATTCCAAAACAGAACAGGGTCTCAAATTTAGAAAACCAACTTATGCTTGCTTAAGGGGAAAGGTGAGTTGGGGTGCTGCATAAAACCAGAGATTGAAATGAGCACAGATAAAGTTCCCTAAGCCAAATATGGAATAGACAAGAGCTACACCTTGCTCAACGAAATGGACTCAACACCCCATATTAAATGCCTAAGAATGTACCTGACTAGTAAGTATCTTAAAACCTATGGATTGCTATGTCTCCAAAAGAGAATCAAGCGTGTGTACAGGGGCATAAACGCAGCAGTGATAGGATTGGAGAGGTTCGGTGAGCAAATGAAGACCCTTTGAAGTCATATTGCATGGTACCCATTACAGGGGTCTCAACTCTCCAGGTTTAAGGTATTCTTGCTTCAGCTAAAACATGCATGTGGAACCCAGAGTATGATCAACCATGTGAACGGGAGACGTGTTCAAATATGTCTCAGTTTTCCTCCCCTGGTACTCGGGTGCAACATTCCAGACGCTTTACTAACACTCTCCCCACTTGGAGAGTCAGCGCCTTTAACCTCCTGTTTGGCCCAGTTTGCAATTTCTGCGGAAGATGAACAGGAATAGGAAGAACCAATGAGAGACTAGCTGGAGGTGTCTGGACGGGCAAATTTAACTCTCATTTCCCACGAGGAAGAGGAAATAACCAAAGGCTGTGCGTGCCGTGCCGGAACCAGATTAGGGCCTGAAGCCATCCTGCGGTGTTGCGGCCAGCTCAAAAGAAAGCGAGTTGAAGAAAGGAACTCAGGGGCACTGTAATTCACGAACCTGCAGAGTTATAAATGACAGCTATCGTCCAAAAAGATACTGAAGTAAGGCTGCGAAGAGGTCTTGAAAGCGCGGCAGAATTGCAGGAAACCGATTTCAGGAGGTAGACTGGAATTGCATTGAAAGCATAGGAAAAGAGGCAGAACGTCCACAATGATGCACTTGGCCAAAAAGGGCGTATGCGTTTTTTCCTGAATATATTCAGGAAAAAACGCATACGCCCTTTTTGGCCAACCAAGCAAGCTTGCAAAGGAAATCTGCACTACAATGAAGTCTCACTTCCCCCCGGTCAAAAGGGCCATCTGAAAAAAGTGTAAAATCCAGAAAGGCAGGACAGGCCATGGAGAACTGGGAGCCTTGTTATGCTGATGGGCGGGATGTAAATTGCCAACAGACACTCGGGAGAAGTGTATGGTGTTTCCTGAAACATCTAAAAAACAAAGCAACAGAGCCTAGGGCACTTCCACTTATGGTCCTATAGCTTAGGAAAATTAAAATCAAAAAGACACAGCCACCCCAAAGTTTGGAACGGCTCTGTTTACAAGAACCTCGTTTACAGTACAAGTTCAACATCGCAGAAAGTGAAAAATGGATAAAGATGTTGTGGTATTTACTTACAAAGCAATATCACTCAGCAATGAAATCTATGTCATCAGGCCCTAAGCAGCACAATGAGTGGATTCAGGTACGATGATTCTAACTGAAATAATTCACACAGAAAAAGAAACATCATAAGATATCAGTAATACATGGAATGTAAACTTGGCTACACAGGAACTGAATTCCAAAACAGAACAGGGTCTCAAATTTAGAAAACCAACTTATGCTTGCTTAAGGGTAAAGGTGAGTTGAGGTGCTGCATAAAACCAGAGACTGAAATAAACACAGATAAAGTTCCTTAAGCCAAATATAGAATAGACAAGAGCTACTCCTTGCTCAAAGAAATGGACTCAACACCGCACATTAAATGCCTAAGAATGTACCTGACTAGTAAATATCTTAAAACCTATGGATTGCTATGTCTCCGAAAGAGAATCAAGCATGTGTACAGGGGCATAAACGAAGCAGTGATAGGATTGGAGAGGTTCGGTGAGCAAATGAAGACCCTTTGAAGTCATATTGCATGGTACCCATTCCACAGGTTTCAACTACCCAGTTTTAAGGTATTCTTCCTTCAGCTAAAACATGCATGTGGAACCCAGAGTATGATCAACCATGTGAACGGGAGACGTGTTCAAATATGTCTCAGTTTTCCTCCCCTGGTACCCGGGTGCAACATTCCAGACGCTTTACTAACACTCTCCCCACTTGGAGAGTCAGCGCCTTTAACCTCCTGTTTGGCCCAGTTTGCAATTTCTGCGGAAGATGAACAGGAATAGCGAGAACCAATGAGAGACTAGCTGGAGGTGTCTGGACGGGCAAATTTAACTCTCATTTCCCACCAGGAAGAGGAATTAACCAAAGGCTCAGCGTGCCGTGCCGGAACCAGATTAAGGCCTGAAGCCATCCTGCGGTGTTGCGGCCAGCTCACAAGAAAGCGAGTTGAAGAAAGGAGCTCAGGGGCACTGTAATTCACAAACCTGCAGAGTTATAAATGACAGCTTTCGTCCAAAAATATACTGAAGTAAGGCTGCCAAGAGGACTTGAAAGCGGGGCAGAATTGCAGGAAACCGATTTCAGGAGGTAGACTGGAATTGCATTGAAAGCATAGGAAAAGAGGCAGAACATCCACAATGATGCACTTGGCCAAAAAGGGCGTATGCGTTTTTTCCTGAATATATTCAGGAAAAAACGCATACGCCCTTTTTGGCCAACCAAGCAAGCTTGCAAAGGAAATCTGCACTGCAATGAAGTCTCACTTCCCCCCGGTCAAAAGGGCCATCTGAAAAAAGTGTAAAATCCAGAAAGGCAGGACAGGCCATGGAGAACTGGGAGCCTTGTTATGCTGATGGGCGGGATGTAAATTGCCAACAGACACTCGGGAGAAGTGTATGGTGTTTCCTGAAACATCTAAAAAACAAAGCAACAGAGCCTAGGGCACTTCCACTTATGGTCCTATAGCTTAGGGAAATTAAAATCAAAAAGACACAGCCACCCCAAAGTTTGGGACGCCTCTATTTACAAGAACCTCGTTTACAATACAAGTTCAACATCGCAGAAAGTGAAAAATGAATAAAGAAGTTGTGGTATTTACTTACAAAGCAATATCACTCAGCAATGAAATCTATGTCATCAGGCCCTTAGCAGCACAATGAGTGGATTCAGGTATGATGATTCTAACTGAAATAAGTCACACAGAAAAAGAAACATCATAAGATATCAGTAATACACGGAATGTAAACTTGGCTACACAGGAACTGAATTACAGAACAGAACAGGGTCTCAAATTTAGAAAACCAACTTATGCTTGCTTAAGGGTAAAGGTGAGTTGGGGTGCTGCATAAAACCAGAGACTGAAATGAGCACAGATAAAGTTCCTTAAGCCAAATATGGAATAGACAAGAGCTACTCCTTGCTCAACGAAATGGACTCAACACCGCACATTAAATGCCTAAGAATGTACCTGACTAGTAAATATCTTAAAACCTATGGATTGCTATGTCTCCGAAAGAGAATCAAGCATGTGTACAGGGGCATAAACGCAGCAGTGATAGGATTGGAGAGGTTCGGTGAGCAAATGAAGACCCTTTGAAGTCATATTGCATGGTATCCATTCCACAGGTTTCAACTACCCAGGTTTAAGGTATTCTTCCTTCAGCTAAAACATGCATGTGGAACCTAGAGTATGATCAACCATGTGATCGGGAGACGTGTTCAAATATGTCTCAGTTTTCGTACCCTGGTACTCGGGTGCAACATTCCAGACGCTTTACTAACACTCTCCCGACTTGGAGTGTCAGTCCCTTTAACCTCCTGTTTGGCACAGTTTGCAATTTCTGCGGAAGATGAACAGGAATAGCGAGAACCAATGATAGACCAGCTGGAGGTGTCTGGACGGGCAAATTTAACTCTCATTTCCCACCAGGAAGAGGAATTAACCAAAGGCTCAGCGTGCCATGCCGGAACCAGATTAGGGCCTGAAGCCATCCTGCGGTGTTGCGGCCAGCTCACAAGAAAGCGAGTTGAAGAAAGGAGCTCAGGGGCACTGTAATTCACAAACCTGCAGAGTTATAAATGACAGCTATCGTCCAAAAATATACTGAAGTAAGGCTGCCAAGAGGACTTGAAAGCGGGGCAGAATTGCAGGAAACCGATTTCAGGAGGTAGACTGGAATTGCATTGAAAGCATAGGAAAAGAGGCAGAACGTCCACAATGATGCACTTGGCCAAAAAGGGCGTATGCGTTTTTTCCTGAATATATTCAGGAAAAAACGCATACGCCCTTTTTGGCCAACCAAGCAAGCTTGCAAAGGAAATCTGCACTACAATGAAGTCTCACTTCCCCCAGGTCAAAAGGGCCATCTGAAAAAAGTGTAAAATCCAGAAAGGCAGGACAGGCCATGGAGAACTGGGAGCCTTGTTATGCTGATGGGCGGGATGTAAATTGCCAACAGACACTTGGGAGAAGTGTATGGTGTTTCCTGAAACATCTAAAAAACAAAGCAACAGAGCCTAGGGCACTTCCACTTATGGTCCTATAGCTTAGGGAAATTAAAATCAAAAAGACACAGCCACGCCAAAGTTTGGGACGTCTCTGTTTACAAGAACCTCGTTTACCGTACAAGTTCAATATCACAGAAAGTGAAAAATGGATAAAGAAGTTGTGGTACTTACGTACAATGCAGTATCACTCAGCAATGAAATCTATGTCATCAGGCCCGTAGCAGCATAATGAGTGGATTCACGTACGATGATTCTAACTGAAATAAGTCACACAGAAAAAGAAACATCATAAGATATCACTAATACACGGAATGTAAACTTGGCTACACAGGAACTGAATTCCAAAACAGAACAGGGTCTCAAATTTAGAAAACCAACTTATGCTTGCTTAAGGGGAAAGGTGAGTTGGGGTGCTGCATAAAACCAGAGATTGAAATGAGCACAGATAAAGTTCCCTAAGCCAAATATGGAATAGACAAGAGCTACACCTTGCTCAACGAAATGGACTCAACACCCCATATTAAACGCCTAAGAATGTACCTGACTAGTAAGTATCTTAAAACCTATGGATTGCTATGTCTCCAAAAGAGAATCAAGCGTGTGTACAGGGGCATAAACGCAGCAGTGATAGGATTGGAGAGGTTCGGTGAGCAAATGAAGACCCTTTGAAGTCATATTGCATGGTACCCATTACAGGGGTCTCAACTCTCCAGGTTTAAGGTATTCTTCCTTCAGCTAAAACATGCATGTGGAACCCAGAGTATGATCAACCATGTGAACGGGAGACGTGTTTAAATATGTCTCAGTTTTCCTCCCCTGGTACTCGGGTGCAACATTCCAGACGCTTTACTAACACTCTCCCCACTTGGAGAGTCAGAGCCTTTAACCTCCTGTTTGGCCCAGTTTGCAATTTCTGCGGAAGATGAACAGGAATAGGAAGAACCAATGAGAGACTAGCTGGAGGTGTCTGGACGGGCAAATTTAACTCTCATTTCCCACCAGGAAGAGGAAATAACCAAAGGCTGTGCGTGCCGTGCCGGAACCAGATTAGGGCCTGAAGCCATCCTGCGGTGTTGCGGCCAGCTCAAAAGAAAGCGAGTTGAAGAAAGGAGCTCAGGGGCACTGTAATTCACGAAACTGCAGAGTTATAAATGACAGCTATCGTCCAAAAATATACTGAAGTAAGGCTGCGAAGAGGTCTTGAAAGCGCGGCAGAATTGCAGGAAACCGATTTCAGGAGGTAGACTGGAATTGCATTGAAAGCATAGGAAAAGAGGCAGAACGTCCACAATGATGCACTTGGCCAAAAAGGGCGTATGCGTTTTTTCCTGAATATATTCAGGAAAAAACGCATACGCCCTTTTTGGCCAACCAAGCAAGCTTGCAAAGGAAATCTGCACTACAATGAAGTCTCACTTCCCCCCGGTCGAAAGGGCCATCTGAAAAATGTGTAAAATCCAGAAAGGCAGGACAGGCCATGGAGAACTGGGAGCCTTGTTATGCTGATGGGCGGGATGTAAATTGCCAACAGACACTCGGGAGAAGTGTATGGTGTTTCCTGAAACATCTAAAAAACAAACCAACAGAGCCTAGGGCACTTCCACTTATGGTCCTATAGCTTAGGGAAATTAAAATCAAAAAGACACAGCCACCCCAAATTTTGGGACGCCTCTGTTTACAAGAACCTCTTTTACCGTACAAGTTCAATATCACAGAAAGTGAAAAATGGATAAAGAACTTGTGGTACTTACGTACAATGCAGTATCACTCAGCAATGAAATCTATGTCATCAGGCCCATAGCAGCATAATGAGTGGATTCAGGTACGATGATTCTAACTGAAATAAGTCACACAGAAAAAGAAACATCATAAGATATCACTAATACACGGAATGTAAACTTGGCTACACAGGAACTGAATTCCAAAACAGAACAGGGTCTCAAGTTTAGAAAACCAACTTATGCTTGCTTAAGGGGAAAGGTGAGTTGGGGTGCTGCATAAAACCAGAGATTGAAATGAGCACAGATAAAGTTCCTTAAGCCAAATATGGAATAGACAAGAGCTACTCCTTGCTCAACGAAATGGACTCAACACCCCATATTAAACGCCTAAGAATGTACCTGACTAGTAAGTATCTTAAAACCTATGGATTGCTATGTCTCCAAAAGAGAACCAAGCGTGTGTTCAGGGGCATAAACGCAGCAGTGATAGGATTGGAGAGGTTCGGTGAGCAAATGAAGACCCTTTGAAGTCATATTGCATGGTACCCATTCCACGGGTTTCAACTACCCAGGTTTAAGGTATTCTTTCTTCAGCTAAAACATGCATGGGGAACCTAGAGTATGATCAACCATGTGATCGGGAGACGTGTTCAAATATGTCTCAGTTTTCGTACCCTGGTACTCGGGTGCAACATTCCAGACGCTTTACTAACACTCTCCCCACTTGGAGAGTCAGTCCCTTTAACCTCCTGTTTGGCCCAGTTTGCAATTTCTGTGGAAGATGAACAGGAATAGCGAGAACCAATGAGAGACTAGCTGGAGGTGTCTGGACGGGCAAATTTAACTCTCATTTCCCACCAGGAAGAGGAATTAACCAAAGGCTCAACGTGCCGTGCCGGCACCAGATTAGGGCCTGAAGCCATCCTGCGGTGTTGCGGCCAGCTCACAAGAAAATGAGTTGAAGAAAGGAGCTCAGGGGCACTGTAATTCACAAACCTGCAGAGTTATAAATGACAGCTATCGTCCAAAAATATACTGAAGTAAGGCTGCCAAGAGGACTTGAAAGCGGGGCAGAATTGCAGGAAACCGATTTCAGGAGGTAGACTGGAATTGCATTGAAAGCATAGGAAAAGAGGCAGAACGTCCACAATGATGCACTTGGCCAAAAAGGGCGTATGCATTTTTTGCTGAATATATTCAGGAAAAAACGCATACGCCCTTTTTGGCCAACCAAGCAAGCTTGCAAAGGAAATCTGCACTACAATGAAGTCTCACTTCCCCCCGGTCAAAAGGGCCATCTGAAAAAAGTGTAAAATCCAGAAAGGCACGACAGGCCATGGAGAACTGGGAGCCTTGTTATGCTGATGGGCGGGATGTAAATTGCCAACAGACACTCGGGAGAAGTGTATGGTGTTTCCTGAAACATCTAAAAAACAAAGCAACAGAGCCTAGGGCACTTCCACTTATGGTCCTATAGCTTAGGGAAATTAACATCAAAAAGACACAGCCACCCCAAAGTTTGGAACGGCTCTGTTTACAAGAACCTCGTTTACAGTACAAGTTCAACACCGCAGAAAGTGAAAAATGGATAAAGAAGTTGTGGTATTTACTTACAAAGCAATATCACTCAGCAATGAAATCTATGTCATCAGGCCCTTAGCAGCACAATGAGTGGATTCAGGTATGATGATTCTAACTGAAATAAGTCACACAGAAAAAGAAACATCATAAGATATCAGTAATACACGGAATGTAAACTTGGCTACACAGGAACTGAATTACAGAACAGAACAGGGTCTCAAATTTAGAAAACCAACTTATGCTTGCTTAAGGGTAAAGGTGAGTTGGGGTGCTGCATAAAACCAGAGACTGAAATGAGCACAGATAAAGTTCCTTAAGCCAAATAAGGAATAGACAAGAGCTACTCCTTGCTCAACGAAATGGACTCAACACCGCACATTAAATGCCTAAGAATGTACCTGACTAGTAAATATCTTAAAACCTATGGATTGCTATGTCTCCGAAAGAGAATCAAGCATGTGTACAGGGGCATAAACGCAGCAGTGATAGGATTGGAGAGCTTCGGTGAGCAAATGAAGACCCTTTGAAGTCATATTGCATGGTACCCATTCCACAGGTTTCAACTACCCAGTTTTAAGGTATTCTTCCTTCAGCTAAAACATGCATGTGGAACCTAGAGTATGATCAACCATGTGATCGGGAGACTTGTTCAAATATGTCTCAGTTTTCGTACCCTGGTACTCGGGTGCAACATTCCAGACGCTTTACTAACACTCTCCCGACTTGGACAGTCAGTCCCTTTAACCTCCTGTTTGGCCCAGTTTGCAATATCTGCGGAAGATGAACAGGAATAGCGAGAACCAATGAGAGACTAGCTGGAGGTGTCTGGACGGGCAAATTTAACTCTCATTTCCCACCAGGAAGAGGAATTAAGCAAAGGCTCAGCGTGCCATGCCGGAACAAGATTAGGGCCTGAAGCCATCCTGCGGTGTTGCGGCCAGCTCACCAGAAAACGAGTTGAAGAAAGGAGCTCAGGGGCACTGTAATTCACAAACCTGCAGAGTTATAAATGACAGCTATCGTCCAAAAATATACTGAAGTAAGGCTACCAAGAGGACTTGAATGCGGGGCAGAATTGCAGGAAACCGATTTCAGGAGGTAGACTGTAATTGCATTGAAAGCATAGGAAAAGAGGCAGAACGTCCACAATGATGCACTTGGCCCAAAAGGGCATATGCGTTTTTTCCTGAATATATTCAGGAAAAAACGCATACGCCCTTTTTGGCCAACCAAGCAAACTTGCAAAGGAAATCTGCACTACAATGAAGTCTCACTTCCCCCAGGTCAAAAGGGCCATCTGAAAAAAGTGTAAAATCCAGAAAGGCAGGACAGGCCATGGAGAACTGGGAGTCTTGTTATGCTGATGGGTGGGATGTAAATTGCCAACAGACACTCGGGAGAAGTGTATGGTGTTTCCTGAAACATCTAAAAAACAAAGCAACAGAGCCTAGGGCACTTCCACTTATGGTCCTATAGCTTAGGGAAATTAAAATCAAAAAGACACAGCCACCCCAAAGTTTGGGATGCCTCTGTTTACAAGAACCTCGTTTACCGTACAACTTCAATATCACAGAAAGTGAAAAATGGATAAAGAACTTGTGGTAATTACGTACAATGCAGTATCACTCAGCAATGAAATCTATGTCATCAGGCCCGTAGCAGCATAATGAGTGGATTCAGGTACGATGATTCTAACTGAAATAAGTCACACAGAAAAAGAAACATCATAAGATATCACTAATACACGGAATGTAAACTTGGCTACACAGGAACTGAATTCCAAAACAGAACAGGGTCTCAAATTTAGAAAACCAACTTATGCTTGCTTAAGGGGAAAGGTGAGTTGGGGTGCTGCATAAAACCAGAGATTGAAATGAGCACAGATAAAGTTCCTTAAGCCAAATATGGAATAGACAAGAGCTACTCCTTGCTCAACGAAATAGACTCAACACCGCATATTAAACGCCTAAGAATGTACCTGACTAGTAAGTATCTTAAAACCTATGGATTGCTATGTCTCCGAAAAAGAATCAAGCATGTGTACAGGGGCATAAACGCAGCAGTGATAGGATTGGAGAGGTTCGGTGAGCAAATGAAGACCCTTTGAAGTCATATTGCATGGTACCCATTACAAAGGTCTCAACTCTCCAGGATTAAGGTATTCTTCCTTCAGCTAAAACATGCATGTGGAACCCAGAGTATGATCAACCATGTGAACGGGAGACGTGTTCAAATATGTCTCAGTTTTCCTCCCCTGGTACCCGGGTGCAACATTCCAGACGCTTTACTAACACTCTCCCCACTTGGAGAGTCAGCGCCTTTAACCTCCTGTTTGGCCCAGTTTGCAATTTCTGCGGAAGATGAACAGGAATAGCGAGAACCAATGAGAGACTAGCTGGAGGTGTCTGGACGGGCAAATTTAACTCTCATTTCCCACCAGGAAGAGGAATTAACCAAAGGCTCAGCGTGCCGTGCTGGAACCAGATTAAGGCCTGAAGCCATCCTGCGGTGTTGCGGCCAGCTCACAAGAAAGCGAGTTGAAGAAAGGAGCTCAGGGGCACTGTAATTCACAAACCTGCAGAGTTATAAATGACAGCTTTCGTCCAAAAATATACTGAAGTAAGGCTGCCAAGAGGACTTGAAAGCGGGGCAGAATTGCAGGAAACCGATTTCAGGAGGTAGACTGGAATTGCATTGAAAGCATAGGAAAAGAGGCAGAACATCCACAATGATGCACTTGGCCAAAAAGGGCGTATGCGTTTTTTCCTGAATATATTCAGGAAAAAACGCATACGCACTTTTTGGACAACCAAGCAAGCTTGCAAAGGAAATCTGCACTACAATGAAGTCTCACTTCCCCCCGGTCAAAAGGGCCATCTGAAAAAAGTGTAAAATCCAGAAAGGCAGGACAGGCCATGGAGAACTGGGAGCCTTGTTATGCTGATGGGCGGGATGTAAATTGCCAACAGACACTCGGGAGAAGTGTATGGTGTTTCCTGAAACATCTAAAAAACAAAGCAACAGAGCCTAGGGCACTTCCACTTATGGTCCTATAGCTTAGGGAAATTAAAATCAAAAAGACACAGCCACCCCAAAGTTTGGGACGCCTCTATTTACAAGAACCTCGTTTACAGTACAAGTTCAACATCGCAGAAAGTGAAAAATGGATAAAGAAGTTGTGGTATTTACTTACAAAGCAATATCACTCAGCAATGAAATCTATGTCATCAGGCCCTTAGCAGCACAATGAGTGGATTCAGGTATGATGATTCTAACTGAAATAAGTCACACAGAAAAAGAAACATCATAAGATATCAGTAATACACGGAATGTAAACTTGGCTACACAGGAACTGAATTACAGAACAGAACAGGGTCTCAAATTTAGAAAACCAACTTATGCTTGCTTAAGGGTAAAGGTGAGTTGGGGTGCTGCATAAAACCAGAGACTGAAATGAGCACAGATAAAGTTCCTTAAGCCAAATATGGAATAGACAAGAGCTACTCCTTGCTCAACGAAATGGACTCAACACCGCACATTAAATGCCTAAGAATGTACCTGACTAGTAAATATCTTAAAACCTATGGATTGCTATGTCTCCAAAAGAGAATCAAGCATGTGTACAGGGGCATAAACGCAGCAGTGATAGGATTGGAGAGGTTCGGTGAGCAAATGAAGACCCTTTGAAGTCATATTGCATGGTATCCATTCCACAGGTTTCAACTACCCAGGTTTAAGGTATTCTTCCTTCAGCTAAAACATGCATGTGGAACCTAGAGTATGATCAACCATGTGATCGGGAGACGTGTTCAAATATGTCTCAGTTTTCGTACCCTGGTACTCGGGTGCAACATTCCAGACGCTTTACTAACACTCTCCCGACTTGGAGTGTCAGTCCCTTTAACCTCCTGTTTGGCCCAGTTTGCAATTTCTGCGGAAGATGAACAGGAATAGCGAGAACCAATGATAGACCAGCTGGAGGTGTCTGGACGGGCAAATTTAACTCTCATTTCCCACCAGGAAGAGGAATTAACCAAAGGCTCAGCGTGCCATGCCGGAACCAGATTAGGGCCTGAAGCCATCCGGCGGTGTTGCGGCCAGCTCACAAGAAAGCGAGTTGAAGAAAGGAGCTCAGGGGCACTGTAATTCACAAACCTGCAGAGTTATAAATGACAGCTATCGTCCAAAAATATACTGAAGTAAGGCTGCCAAGAGGACTTGAAAGCGGGGCAGAATTGCAGGAAACCGATTTCAGGAGGTAGACTGGAATTGCATTGAAAGCATAGGAAAAGAGGCAGAACGTCCACAATGATGCACTTGGCCCAAAAGGGCATATGCGTTTTTTCCTGAATATATTCAGGAAAAAACGCATACGCCCTTTTTGGCCAACCAAGCAAACTTGCAAAGGAAATCTGCACTACAATGAAGTCTCACTTCCCCCAGGTCAAAAGGGCCATCTGAAAAAAGTGTAAAATCCAGAAAGGCAGGACAGGCCATGGAGAACTGGGAGTCTTGTTATGCTGATGGGTGGGATGTAAATTGCCAACAGACACTCGGGAGAAGTGTATGGTGTTTCCTGAAACATCTAAAAAACAAAGCAACAGAGCCTAGGGCACTTCCAGTTATGGTCCTATAGCTTAGGGAAATTAAAATCAAAAAGACACAGCCACCCCAAAGTTTGGGATGCCTCTGTTTACAAGAACCTCGTTTACCGTACAACTTCAATATCACAGAAAGTGAAAAATGGATAAAGAACTTGTGGTAATTACGTACAATGCAGTATCACTCAGCAATGAAATCTATGTCATCAGGCCCGTAGCAGCATAATGAGTGGATTCAGGTACGATGATTCTAACTGAAATAAGTCACACAGAAAAAGAAACATCATAAGATATCACTAATACACGGAATGTAAACTTGGCTACACAGGAACTGAATTCCAAAACAGAACAGGGTCTCAAATTTAGAAAACCAACTTATGCTTGCTTAAGGGGAAAGGTGAGTTGGGGTGCTGCATAAAACCAGAGATTGAAATGAGCACAGATAAAGTTCCTTAAGCCAAATATGGAATAGACAAGAGCTACTCCTTGCTCAACGAAATAGACTCAACACCGCATATTAAACGCCTAAGAATGTACCTGACTAGTAAGTATCTTAAAACCTATGGATTGCTATGTCTCCGAAAAAGAATCAAGCATGTGTACAGGGGCATAAACGCAGCAGTGATAGGATTGGAGAGGTTCGGTGAGCAAATGAAGACCCTTTGAAGTCATATTGCATGGTACCCATTACAAAGGTCTCAACTCTCCAGGATTAAGGTATTCTTCCTTCAGCTAAAACATGCATGTGGAACCCAGAGTATGATCAACCATGTGAACGGGAGACGTGTTCAAATATGTCTCAGTTTTCCTCCCCTGGTACCCGGGTGCAACATTCCAGACGCTTTACTAACACTCTCCCCACTTGGAGAGTCAGCGCCTTTAACCTCCTGTTTGGCCCAGTTTGCAATTTCTGCGGAAGATGAACAGGAATAGCGAGAACCAATGAGAGACTAGCTGGAGGTGTCTGGACGGGCAAATTTAACTCTCATTTCCCACCAGGAAGAGGAATTAACCAAAGGCTCAGCGTGCCGTGCTGGAACCAGATTAAGGCCTGAAGCCATCCTGCGGTGTTGCGGCCAGCTCACAAGAAAGCGAGTTGAAGAAAGGAGCTCAGGGGCACTGTAATTCACAAACCTGCAGAGTTATAAATGACAGCTTTCGTCCAAAAATATACTGAAGTAAGGCTGCCAAGAGGACTTGAAAGCGGGGCAGAATTGCAGGAAACCGATTTCAGGAGGTAGACTGGAATTGCATTGAAAGCATAGGAAAAGAGGCAGAACATCCACAATGATGCACTTGGCCAAAAAGGGCGTATGCGTTTTTTCCTGAATATATTCAGGAAAAAACGCATACGCACTTTTTGGAAAACCAAGCAAGCTTGCAAAGGAAATCTGCACTACAATGAAGTCTCACTTCCCCCCGGTCAAAAGGGCCATCTGAAAAAAGTGTAAAATCCAGAAAGGCAGGACAGGCCATGGAGAACTGGGAGCCTTGTTATGCTGATGGGCGGGATGTAAATTGCCAACAGACACTCGGGAGAAGTGTATGGTGTTTCCTGAAACATCTAAAAAACAAAGCAACAGAGCCTAGGGCACTTCCACTTATGGTCCTATAGCTTAGGGAAATTAAAATCAAAAAGACACAGCCACCCCAAAGTTTGGGACGCCTCTATTTACAAGAACCTCGTTTACAGTACAAGTTCAACATCGCAGAAAGTGAAAAATGGATAAAGAAGTTGTGGTATTTACTTACAAAGCAATATCACTCAGCAATGAAATCTATGTCATCAGGCCCTTAGCAGCACAATGAGTGGATTCAGGTATGATGATTCTAACTGAAATAAGTCACACAGAAAAAGAAACATCATAAGATATCAGTAATACACGGAATGTAAACTTGGCTACACAGGAACTGAATTACAGAACAGAACAGGGTCTCAAATTTAGAAAACCAACTTATGCTTGCTTAAGGGTAAAGGTGAGTTGGGGTGCTGCATAAAACCAGAGACTGAAATGAGCACAGATAAAGTTCCTTAAGCCAAATATGGAATAGACAAGAGCTACTCCTTGCTCAACGAAATGGACTCAACACCGCACATTAAATGCCTAAGAATGTACCTGACTAGTAAATATCTTAAAACCTATGGATTGCTATGTCTCCAAAAGAGAATCAAGCATGTGTACAGGGGCATAAACGCAGCAGTGATAGGATTGGAGAGGTTCGGTGAGCAAATGAAGACCCTTTGAAGTCATATTGCATGGTATCCATTCCACAGGTTTCAACTACCCAGGTTTAAGGTATTCTTCCTTCAGCTAAAACATGCATGTGGAACCTAGAGTATGATCAACCATGTGATCGGGAGACGTGTTCAAATATGTCTCAGTTTTCGTACCCTGGTACTCGGGTGCAACATTCCAGACGCTTTACTAACACTCTCCCGACTTGGAGTGTCAGTCCCTTTGACCTCCTGTTTGGCCCAGTTTGCAATTTCTGCGGAAGATGAACAGGAATAGCGAGAACCAATGATAGACCAGCTGGAGGTGTCTGGACGGGCAAATTTAACTCTCATTTCCCACCAGGAAGAGGAATTAACCAAAGGCTCAGCGTGCCATGCCGGAACCAGATTAGGGCCTGAAGCCATCCGGCGGTGTTGCGGCCAGCTCACAAGAAAGCGAGTTGAAGAAAGGAGCTCAGGGGCACTGTAATTCACAAACCTGCAGAGTTATAAATGACAGCTATCGTCCAAAAATATACTGAAGTAAGGCTGCCAAGAGGACTTGAAAGCGGGGCAGAATTGCAGGAAACCGATTTCAGGAGGTAGACTGGAATTGCATTGAAAGCATAGGAAAAGAGGCAGAACGTCCACAATGATGCACTTGGCCAAAAAGGGCGTATGCGTTTTTTCCTGAATATATTCAGGAAAAAACGCATACGCCCTTTTTGGCCAACCAAGCAAGCTTGCAAAGGAAATCTGCACTACAATGAAGTCTCACTTCCCCCAGGTCAAAAGGGCCATCTGAAAAAAGTGTAAAATCCAGAAAGGCAGGACAGGCCATGGAGAACTGGGAGCCTTGTTATGCTGATGGGCGGGATGTAAATTGCCAACAGACACTTGGGAGAAGTGTATGGTGTTTCCTGAAACATCTAAAAAACAAAGCAACAGAGCCTAGGGCACTTCCACTTATGGTCCTATAGCTTAGGGAAATTAAAATCAAAAAGACACAGCCACGCCAAAGTTTGGGACATCTCTGTTTACAAGAACCTCGTTTACCGTACAAGTTCAATATCACAGAAAGTGAAAAATGGATAAAGAAGTTGTGGTACTTACGTACAATGCAGTATCAATCAGCAATGAAATCTATGTCATCAGGCCCGTAGCAGCATAATGAGTGGACTCACGTACGATGATTCTAACTGAAATAAGTCACACAGAAAAAGAAACATCATAAGATATCACTAATACACGGAATGTAAACTTGGCTACACAGGAACTGAATTCCAAAACAGAACAGGGTCTCAAATTTAGAAAACCAACTTATGCTTGCTTAAGGGGAAAGGTGAGTTGGGGTGCTGCATAAAACCAGAGATTGAAATGAGCACAGATAAAGTTCCCTAAGCCAAATATGGAATAGACAAGAGCTACACCTTGCTCAACGAAATGGACTCAACACCCCATATTAAACGCCTAAGAATGTACCTGACTAGTAAGTATCTTAAAACCTATGGATTGCTATGTCTCCAAAAGAGAATCAAGTGTGTGTACAGGGGCATAAACGCAGCAGTGATAGGATTGGAGAGGTTCGGTGAGCAAATGAAGACCCTTTGAAGTCATATTGCATGGTACCCATTACAGGGGTCTCAACTCTCCAGGTTTAAGGTATTCTTCCTTCAGCTAAAACATGCATGTGGAACCCAGAGTATGATCAACCATGTGAACGGGAGACGTGTTCAAATATGTCTCAGTTTTCCTCCCCTGGTACTCGGGTGCAACATTCCAGACGCTTTACTAACACTCTCCCCACTTGGAGAGTCAGCGCCTTTAACCTCCTGTTTGGCCCAGTTTGCAATTTCTGCGGAAGATGAACAGGAATAGGAAGAACCAATGAGAGACTAGCTGGAGGTGTCTGGACGGGCAAATTTAACTCTCATTTCCCACCAGAAAGAGGAAATAACCAAAGGCTGTGCGTGCCGTGCCGGAACCAGATTAGGGCCTGAAGCCATCCTGCGGTGTTGCGGCCAGCTCAAAAGAAAGCGAGTTGAAGAAAGGAGCTCAGGGGCACTGTAATTCACGAACCTGCAGAGTTATAAATGACAGCTATCGTCCAAAAATATACTGAAGTAAGGCTGCGAAGAGGTCTTGAAAGCGCGGCAGAATTGCAGGAAACCGATTTCAGGAGGTAGACTGGATTTGCATTGAAAGCATAGGAAAAGAGGCAGAACGTCCACAATGATGCACTTGGCCAAAAAGGGCGTATGCGTTTTTTCCTGAATATATTCAGGAAAAAACGCATACGCCCTTTTTGGCCAACCAAGCAAGCTTGCAAAGGAAATCTGCACTACAATGAAGTCTCACTTCCCCCCGGTCAAAAGGGCCATCTGAAAAAAGTGTAAAATCCAGAAAGGCAGGACAGGCCATGGAGAACTGGGAGCCTTGTTATGCTGATGGGCGGGATGTAAATTGCCAACAGACACTCGGGAGAAGTGTATGGTGTTTCCTGAAACATCTAAAAAACAAAGCAACAGAGCCTAGGGCACTTCCACTTATGGTCCTATAGCTTAGGAAAATTAAAATCAAAAAGACACAGCCACCCCAAAGTTTGGAACGGCTCTGTTTACAAGAACCTCGTTTACATTACAAGTTCAACATCGCAGAAAGTGAAAAATGGATAAAGATGTTGTGGTATTTACTTACAAAGCAATATCACTCAGCAATGAAATCTATGTCATCAGGCCCTAAGCAGCACAATGAGTGGATTCAGGTACGATGATTCTAACTGAAATAAGTCACACAGAAAAAGAAACATCATAAGATATCAGTAATACATGGAATGTAAACTTGGCTACACAGGAACTGAATTACAGAACAGAACAGGGTCTCAAATTAGGAAACCAACTTATGCTTGCTTAAGGGTAAAGGTGAGTTGGGGTGCTGCATAAAACCAGAGACTGAAATAAACACAGATAAAGTTCCTTAAGCCAAATATAGAATAGACAAGAGCTACTCCTTGCTCAAAGAAATGGACTCAACACCGCACATTAAATGCCTAAGAATGTACCTGACTAGTAAATATCTTAAAACCTATGGATTGCTATGTCTCCGAAAGAGAATCAAGCATGTGTACAGGGGCATAAACGAAGCAGTGATAGGATTGGAGAGGTTCGGTGAGCAAATGAAGACCCTTTGAAGTCATATTGCATGGTACCCATTCCACAGGTTTCAACTACCCAGGTTTAAGGTATTCTTCCTTCAGCTAAAACATGCATGTGGAACCTAGAGTATGATCAACCATGTGATCGGGAGACGTGTTCAAATATGTCTCAGTTTTCGTACACTGGTACTCGGGTGCAACATTCCAGACGCTTTACTAACACTCTCCCGACTTGGAGAGTCAGTCCCTTTAACCTCCTGTTTGGCCCAGTTTGCAATTTCTGCGGAAGATGAACAGGAATAGCGAGAACCAATGAGAGACTAGCTGGAGGTGTCTGGACGGGCAAATTTAACTCTCATTTCCCCACAGGAAGAGGAATTAACCAAAGGCTCAGCGTGCCATGCCGGAACCAGATTAGGGCCTGAAGCCATCCTGCGGTGTTGCGGCCAGCTCACAAGAAAGCGAGTTGAAGAAAGGAGCTCAGGGGCACTGTAATTCACAAACCTGCAGAGTTATAAATGACAGCTATCGTCCAAAAATATACTGAAGTAAGGCGCCAAGAGGACTTGAAAGCGGGGCAGAATTGCAGGAAACCGATTTCAGGAGGTAGACTGGAATTGCATTGAAAGCATAGGAAAAGAGGCACAACGTCCACAATGATGCACTTGGCCAAAAAGGGCGTATGCGTTTTTTCCTGAATATATTCAGGAAAAAACGCATACGCCCTTTTTGGCCAACCAAGCAAATTTGCAAAGGAAATCTGCACTACAATGAAGTCTCACTTCCCCCAGGTCAAAAGGGCCATCTGAAAAAAGTGTAAAATGCAGAAAGGCAGGAAAGGCCATGGAGAACTGGGAGCCTTGTTATGCTGATGGGCGGGATGTAAATTGCCAACAGACACTCGGGAGAAGTGTATGGTGTTTCCTGAAACATCTAAAAAACAAAGCAACAGAGCCTAGGGCACTTCCACTTATGGCCCTATAGCTTAGGGAAATTAAAATCAAAAAGACACAGCCACCCCAAAGTTTGGGACGCCTCTGTTTACAAGAACCTCGTTTACCGTACAAGTTCAATATCACAGAAAGTGAAAAATGGATAAAGAACTTGTGGTACTTACGTACAATGCAGTATCGCTCAGCAATGAAATCTATGTCATCAGGCCCGTAGCAGCATAATGAGTGGATTCAGGTACGATGATTCTAACTGAAATAAGTCACACAGAAGAAGAAACATCATAAGATATCACTAATACACGGAATGTAAACTTGGCTACACAGGAACTGAATTCCAAAACAGAACAGGGTCTCAAATTTAGAAAACCAACTTATGCTTGCTTAAGGGGAAAGGTGAGTTGGGGTGCTGCATAAAACCAGAGATTGAAATGAGCACAGATAAAGTTCCTTAAGCCAAATATGGAATAGACAAGAGCTACTCCTTGCTCAACGAAATAGACTCAACACCGCATATTAAACGCTTAAGAGTGTACCTGACTAGTAAGTATCTTAAAACCTATGGATTGCTATGTCTCCAAAAGAGAATCAAGCATGTGTACAGGGGCATAAACGAAGCAGTGATAGGATTGGAGAGGTTCGGTGAGCAAAGGAAGACCCTTTGAAGTCATATTGCATGGTACCCATTCCACAGGTTTCAACTACCCAGGTTTAAGGTATTCTTCCTTCAGCTAAAACATGCATGTGTAACCTAGAGTATGATCAACCATGTGATCGGGAGATGTGTTCAAATATGTCTCAGTTTTCGTACCCTGGTACTCGGGTGCAACATTCCAGACGCTTTACTAACACTCTCCCGACTTGGAGAGTCAGTCCCTTTAACCTCCTGTTTGGCCCAGTTTGCAATTTCTGCGGAAGATGAACAGGAATAGCGAGAACGAATGACAGACTAGCTGGAGGTGTCTGGACAGGCAAATTTATCTCTCATTTCCCACCAGGAAGAGGAATTAACCAAAGGCTCAGCGTGCCGTGCCGGAACCAGATTAGGGCCTGAAGCCATCCTGTGGTGTTGCGGCCAGCTCACAAGAAAGCGAGTTGAAGAAAGGAGCTCAGGGGCACTGTAATTCACAAACCTGCAGAGTTATAAATGACAGCTATTATCAAAAAATATACTGAAGTAAGGCTGCCAAGAGGACTTAAATGCAGGGCAGAATTGCAGGAAACCGATTTCAGGAGGTAGACTGGAATTGCATTGAAAGCATAGGAAAAGAGGCAGAGCGTCCACAATGATGCACTTGGCCAAAAAGGGCGTATGCGTTTTTTCCTGAATATATTCAGGAAAAAACGCATACGCCCTTTTTGGCCAACCAAGCAAGCTTGCAAAGGAAATCTGCACTACAATGAAGTCTCACTTCCCCCCGGTCAAACGGGCATCTGAAAAAAGTGTAAAATCCAGAAAGGCAGGACAGGCCATGGAGAACTGGGAGCCTTGTTATGCTGATGGGCGGGATGTAAATTGCCAACAGACACTCGGGAGAAGTGTATGGTGTTTCCTGAAACATCTAAAAAACAAAGCAACAGAGCCTAGGGCACTTCCACTTATGGTCCTATAGCTTAGGGAAATTAAAATCAAAAAGACACAGGCACCCCAAAGTTTGGAACGGCTCTGTTTACAAGAACCTCGTTTACAGTACAAGTTCAACATCGCAGAAAGTGAAAAATGGATAAAGAAGTTGTGGTATTAACTTACAAAGCAATATCATTCAGCAATGAAATCTATGTCATCAGGCACTTAGCAGCACAATGAGTGGATTCAGGTATGATGATTCTAACTGAAATAAGTCACACAGAAAAAGAAACATCATAAGATATCAGTAATACACGGAATGTAAACTTGGCTACAGAGGAACTGAATTACAGAACAGAACAGGGTCTCAAATTTAGAAAACCAACTTATGCTTGCTTAAGGGGAAAGGTGAGTTGGGGTGCTGCATAAAACCAGAGATTGAAATGAGCACAGATAAAGTTCCCTAAGCCAAATATGGAATAGACAAGAGCTACACCTTGCTCAACGAAATGGACTCAACACCCCATATTAAACGCCTAAGAATGTACCTGACTAGTAAGTATCTTAAAACCTATGGATTGCTATGTCTCCAAAAGAGAATCAAGCGTGTGTACAGGGGCATAAACGCAGCAGTGATAGGATTGGAGAGGTTCGGTGAGCAAATGAAGACCCTTTGAAGTCATATTGCATGGTACCCATTACAGGGGTCTCAACTCTCCAGGTTTAAGGTATTCTTCCTTCAGCTAAAACATGCATGTGGAACCCAGAGTATGATCAACCATGTGAACGGGAGACGTGTTCAAATATGTCTCAGTTTTCCTCCCCTGGTACTCGGGTGCAACATTCCAGACGCTTTACTAACACTCTCCCCACTTGGAGAGTCAGCGCCTTTAACCTCCTGTTTGGCCCAGTTTGCAATTTCTGCGGAAGATGAACAGAAATAGCGAGAACGAATGACAGACTAGCTGGAGGTGTCTGGACAGGCAAATTTATCTCTCATTTCCCACCAGGAAGAGGAATTAACCAAAGGCTGTGCGTGCCGTGCCGGAACCAGATTAGGGCCTGAAGCCATCCTGCGGTGTTGCGGCCAGCTCAAAAGAAAGCGAGTTGAAGAAAGGAGCTCAGGGGCACTGTAATTCACAAACCTGCAGAGTTATAAATGACAGCTATCGTCCAAAAATATACTGAAGTAAGGCTGCGAAGAGGACTTGAAAGCGCGGCAGAATTGCAGGAAACCGATTTCAGGAGGTAGACTGGAATTGCATTGAAAGCATAGGAAAAGAGGCAGAAAGTCCACAATGATGCACTTGGCCAAAAAGGGCGTATGCGTTTTTTCCTGAATATATTCAGGAAAAAACGCATACGCCCTTTTTGGCCAACCAAGCAAGCTTGCAAAGGAAATCTGCACTACAATGAAGTCTCACTTCCCCCCGGTCAAAAGGGCCATCTGAAAAAAGTGTAAAATCCAGAAATGCAGGAAAGGCCATGGAGAACTGGGAGCCTTGTTATGCTGATGGGCGGGATGTAAATTGCCAACAGACACTCGGGAGAAGTGTATGGTGTTTCCTGAAACATCTAAAAAACAAAGCAACAGAGCCTAGGGCACTTCCACTTATGGTCCTATAGCTTAGGAAAATTAAAATCAAAAAGACACAGCCACCCCAAAGTTTGGAACAGCTCTGTTTACAAGAACCTCGTTTACAGTACAAGTTCAACATCGCAGAAAGTGAAAAATGGATAAAGATGTTGTGGTATTTACTTACAAAGCAATATCACTCAGCAATGAAATCTATGTCATCAGGCCCTAAGCAGCACAATGAGTGGATTCAGGTATGATGATTCTAACTGAAATAAGTCACACAGAAAAAGAAACATCATAAGATATCAGTAATACACGGAATGTAAACTTGGCTACACAGGAACTGAATTACAGAACAGAACAGGGTCTCAAATTTAGAAAACCAACTTATGATTGCTTAAGGGTAAATGTGAGTTGGGGTGCTGCATAAAACCAGAGATTGAAATGAACACAGATAAAGTTCCTTAAGCCAAATATGGAATAGACAAGAGCTACTCCTTGCTCAACGAACTGGACTCAACACCACATATTAAACGCCTAAGAATGTACCTGACTAGTAAGTATCTTAAAACCTATGGATTGCTATGTCTCCGAAAGAGAATCAAGCATGTGTACAGGGGCATAAACGCAGCAGTGATAGGATTGGAGAGGTTCGGTGAGCAAATGAAGACCCTTTGAAGTCATATTGCATGGTACCCATTCCACGGGTCTCAACTCTCCAGGTTTAAGGTATTCTTCCTTCAGCTAATACATGCATGTGGAACCCAGAGTATGATCAACCGTGTGAACGGGAGACGTGTTCAAATATGTCTCAGTTTTCGTACCCTGGTACTCGGGTGCAACATTCCAGACGCTTTACTAACACTCTCCCGACTTGGAGAGTCAGCGCCTTTAACCTCCTGTTTGGCCCAGTTTGCAATTTCTGCGGAAGATGAACAGGAATAGCGAGAACCAATGAGAGACTAGCTGGAGGTGTCTGGACGGGCAAATTTAACTCTCATTTCCCACCAGGAAGAGGAAATAACCAAAGGCTCAGCGTGCCGTGCCAGAACCAGATTAGGGCCTGAAGCCATCCTGCGGTGTTCCGGCCAGCTCACAAGAAAGCGAGTTGAAGAAAGGAGCTCAGGGGCACTGTAATTCACAAACCTGCAGAGTTATAAATGACAGCTATCGTCCAAAAATATACTGAAGTAAGGCTGCCAAGAGGACTTGAAAGCGGGGCAGAATTGCAGGAAACCGATTTCAGGAGGTAGACTGGAATTGCATTGAAAGCATAGGAAAAGAGGCAGAACGTCCACAATGATGCACTTGGCCAAAAAGGGCATATGCGTTTTTTCCTGAATATATTCAGGAAAAAACGCATACGCCCTTTTTGGCCAACCAAGCAAGCTTGCAAAGGAAATCTGCACTACAATGAAGTCTCACTTCCCCCCGGTCAAAAAGGCCATCTGAAAAAAGTGTAAAATCCAGAAAGGCAGGACAGGCCATGGAGAACTGGGAGCCTTGTTATGCTGATGGGCGGGATGTAAATTGCCAACACTCGGGAGAAGTGTATGGTGTTTCCTGAAACATCTAATAAACAAAGCAACAGAGCCTAGGGCACTTCCACTTATGGTCCTATAGCTTAGGGAAATTAAATTCAAAAAGACACAGGCACCCCAAAGTTTGGAACGGCTCTGTTTACAAGAACCTCGTTTACAGTACAAGTTCAACATCGCAGAAAGTGAAAAATGGATAAAGAAGTATTGGTATTTACTTACAAAGCAATATCACTCAGCAATGAAATCTATGTCATCAGGCCCTTAGCAGCACAATGAGTGGATTCAGGTACGATGATTCTAACTGAAATAAGTCACACAGAAAAAGAAACATCATAAGATATCAGTAAAACACGGAATGTAAAATTGGCTACACAGGAACTGAATTACAGAACAGAACAGGGTCTCAAATTTAGAAAACCAACTTATGCTTGCTTAAGGGTAAAGGTGAGTTGAGGTGCTGCATAAAACCAGAGACTGAAATAAACACAGATAAAGTTCCTTAAGCCAAATATAGAATAGAAAAGAGCTACTCCTTGCTCAACGAAATGGACTCAACACCGCACATTAAATGCCTAAGAATGTACCTGACTAGTAAATATCTTAAAACCTATGGATTGCTATGTCTCCGAAAGAGAATCAAGCATGTGTACAGGGGCATAAACGAAGCAGTGATAGGATTGGAGAGGTTCGGTGAGCAAATGAAGACCCTTTGAAGTCATATTGCATGGTACCCATTCCACAGGTTTCAACTACCCAGGTTTAAGGTATTCTTCCTTCAGCTAAAACATGCATGTGGAACCTAGAATATGATCAACCATGTGATCGGGAGACGTGTTCAAATATGTCTCAGGTTTCGTACCCTGGTACTCGGGTGCAACATTCCAGACGCTTTACTAACACTCTCCCGACTTGGAGAGTCAGTCCCTTTAACCTCCTGTTTGGCCCAGTTTGCAATTTCTGCGGAAGATGAACAGCAATAGCGAGAACCAATGAGAGACTAGCTGGAGGTGTCTGGACGGGCAAATTTAACTCTCATTTCCCACCAGGAAGAGGAATTAACCAAAGGCTCAGCGTGCCATGCCGGAACCAGATTAGGGCCTGAAGCCATCCTGCGGTGTTGCGGCCAGCTCACAAGAAAGCGAGTTGAAGAAAGGAGCTCAGGGGCACTGTAATTCACAAACCTGCAGAGTTATAAATGACAGCTATCGTCCAAAAATATACTGAAGTAAGGCTGCCAAGAGGACTTGAAAGCGGGGCAGAATTGCAGGAAACTGATTTCAGGAGGTAGACTGGAATTGCATTGAAAGCATAGGAAAAGAGGCAGAACGTCCACAATGATGCACTTGGCCAAAAAGGGCGTATGCGTTTTTTCCTGAATATATTCAGGAAAAAACGCATACGCCCTTTTTGGCCAACCAAGCAAATTTGCAAAGGAAATATGCACTACAATGAAGTCTCACTTCCCCCAGGTCAAAAGGGCCATCTGAAAAAAGTGTAAAATCCAGAAAGGCAGGACAGGCCATGGAGAACTGGGAGCCTTGTTATGCTGATGGGCGGGATGTAAATTGCCAACAGACACTCGGGAGAAGTGTATGGTGTTTCCTGAAACATCTAAAAAACAAAGCAACAGAGCCTAGGGCACTTCCACTTATGGCCCTATAGCTTAGGGAAATTAAAATAAAAAAGACACAGCCACCCCAAAGTTTGGGACGCCTCTGTTTACAAGAACCTCTTTTACCGTACAAGTTCAATATCACAGAAAGTGAAAAATGGATAAAGAACTTGTGGTACTTACGTACAATGCAGTATCACTCAGCAATGAAATCTATGTCATCAGGCCCGTAGCAGAACAATGAGTGGATTCAGGTACGATGATTCTAACTGAAATAAGTCACACAGAAAAAGAAACATCATAAGATATCACTAATACACGGAATGTAAACTTGGCTACACAGGAACTGAATTCCAAAACAGAACAGGGTCTCAAATTTAGAAAACCAACTTATGCTTGCTTAAGGGGAAAGGTGAGTTGGGGTGCTGCATAAAACCAGAGATTGAAATGAGCACAGATAAAGTTCCTTAAGCCAAATATGGAATAGACAAGAGCTACTCCTTACTCAACGAAATGGACTCAACACCCCATATTAAACGCCTAAGAATGTACCTGACTAGTAAGTATCTTAAAACCTATGGATTGCTATGTCTCCAAAAGAGAATCAAGCATGTGTACAGGGGCATAAACGCAGCAGTGATAGGATTGGAGAGGTTCGGTGAGCAAATGAAGACCCTTTGAAGTCATATTGCATGGTACCCATTACAGGGGTCTCAACTCTCCAGGTTTAAGGTATTCTTCCTTCAGCTAAAACATGCATGTGGAACCCAGAGTATGATCAACCATGTGAACGGGAGACGTGTTCAAATATGTCTCAGTTTTCCTCCCCTGGTACTCGGGTGCAACATTCCAGACGCTTTACTAACACTCTCCCCACTTGGAGAGTCAGCGCCTTTAACCTCCTGTTTGGCCCAGTTTGCAATTTCTGCGGAAGATGAACAGGAATAGGAAGAACCAATGAGAGACTAGCTGGAGGTGTCTGGACGGGCAAATTTAACTCTCATTTCCCACCAGGAAGAGGAAATAACCAAAGGCTGTGCGTGCCGTGCCGGAACCAGATTAGGGCCTGAAGCCATCCTGCGGTGTTGCGGCCAGCTCAAAAGAAAGCGAGTTGAAGAAAGGAGCTCAGGGGCACTGTAATTCACGAACCTGCAGAGTTATAAATGACAGCTATCGTCCAAAAATATACTGAAGTAAGGCTGCGAAGAGGTCTTGAAAGCGCGGCAGAATTGCAGGAAACCGATTTCAGGAGGTAGACTGGAATTGCATTGAAAGCATAGGAAAAGAGGCAGAACGTCCACAATGATGCACTTGGCCAAAAAGGGCGTATGCGTTTTTTCCTGAATATATTCAGGAAAAAACGCATACGCCCTTTTTGGCCAACCAAGCAAGCTTGCAAAGGAAATCTGCACTACAATGAAGTCTCACTTCCCCCCGGTCAGAAGGGCCATCTGAAACAAGTGTAAAATCCAGAAAGGCAGGACAGGCCATGGAGAACTGGGAGCCTTGTTATGCTGATGGGCGGGATGTAAATTGCCAACAGACACTCGGGAGAACTGTATGGTGTTTCCTGAAACATCTAAAAAGCAAAGCAACAGAGCCTAGGGCACTTCCACTTATGGTCCTATAGCTTAGGAAAATTAAAATCAAAAAGACACAGCCACCCCAAAGTTTGGAACGGCTCTGTTTACAAGAACCTCGTTTACAGTACAAGTTCAACATCGCAGAAAGTGAAAAATGGATAAAGAACTTGTGGTACTTACATACAATGCAGTATCACTCAGCAATGAAATCTATGTCATCAGGCCCTTAGCAGCACAATGAGTGGATTCAGGTATGATGATTCTAACTGAAATAAGTCACACAGAAAAAGAAACATCATAAGATATCAGTAATACACGGAATGTAAACTTGGCTACACAGGAACTGAATTACAGAACAGAACAGGGTCTCAAATTTAGAAAACCAACTTATGCTTGCTTAAGGGTAAAGGTGAGTTGGGGTGCTGCATAAAACCAGAGACTGAAATGAGCACAGATAAAGTTCCTTAAGCCAAATATAGAATAGACAAGAGCTACTCCTTGCTCAACGAAATGGACTCAACACCGCACATTAAATGCCTAAGAATGTACCTGACTAGTAAATATCTTAAAACCTATGGATTGCTATGTCTCCGAAAGAGAATCAAGCATGTGTACAGGGGCATAAACGAAGCAGTGATAGGATTGGAGAGGTTCGGTGAGCAAATGAAGACCCTTTGAAGTCATATTGCATGGTACCCATTCCACAGGTTTCAACTACCCAGCTTTAAGGTATTCTTCCTTCAGCTAAAACATGCATGTGGAACCTAGAGTATGATCAACCATGTGATCGGGAGACGTGTTCAAATATGTCTCAGTTTTCGTACACTGGTACTCGGGTGCAACATTCCAGACGCTTTACTAACACTCTCCCGACTTGGAGAGTCAGTCCCTTTAACCTCCTGTTTGGCCCAGTTTGCAATTTCTGCGGAAGATGAACAGGAATAGCGAGAACCAATGAGAGACTAGCTGGAGGTGTCTGGACGGGCAAATTTAACTCTCATTTCCCACCAGGAAGAGGAATTAACCAAAGGCTCAGCGTGCCATGCCGGAACCAGATTAGGGCCTGAAGCCATCCTGCGGTGTTGCGGCCAGCTCACAAGAAAGCGAGTTGAAGAAAGGAGCTCAGGGGCACTGTAATTCACAAACCTGCAGAGTTATAAATGACAGCTATCGTCCAAAAATATACTGAAGTAAGGCGCCAAGAGGACTTGAAAGCGGGGCAGAATTGCAGGAAACCGATTTCAGGAGGTAGACTGGAATTGCATTGAAAGCATAGGAAAAGAGGCAGAACGTCCACAATGATGCACTTGGCCAAAAAGGGCGTATGCGTTTTTTCCTGAATATATTCAGGAAAAAACGCATACGCCCTTTTTGGCCAACCAAGCAAATTTGCAAAGGAAATCTGCACTACAATGAAGTCTCACTTCCCCCAGGTCAAAAGGGCCATCTGAAAAAAGTGTAAAATGCAGAAAGGCAGGAAAGGCCATGGAGAACTGGGAGCCTTGTTATGCTGATGGGCGGGATGTAAATTGCCAACAGCCACTCTGGAGAAGTGTATGGTGTTTCCTGAAACATCTAAAAAACAAAGCAACAGAGCCTAGGGCACTTCCACTTATGGCCCTATAGCTTAGGGAAATTAAAATCAAAAAGACACAGCCACCCCAAAGTTTGGGACGCCTCTGTTTACAAGAACCTCTTTTACCATACAAGTTCAATATCACAGAAAGTGAAAAATGGATAAAGAACTTGTGGTACTTACGTACAATGCAGTATCACTCAGCAATGAAATCTATGTCATCAGGCCCGTAGCAGAACAATGAGTGGATTCAGGTACGATGATTCTAACTGAAATAAGTCACACAGAAAAAGAAACATCATAAGATATCACTAATACACGGAATGTAAACTTGGCTACACAGGAACTGAATTCCAAAACAGAACAGGGTCTCAAATTTAGAAAACCAACTTATGCTTGCTTAAGGGGAAAGGTGAGTTGGGGTGCTGCATAAAACCAGAGATTGAAATGAGCACAGATAAAGTTCCTTAAGCCAAATATGGAATAGACAAGAGCTACTCCTTACTCAACGAAATGGACTCAACACCCCATATTAAACGCCTAAGAATGTACCTGACTAGTAAGTATCTTAAAACCTATGGATTGCTATGTCTCCAAAAGAGAATCAAGCGTGTGTACAGGGGCATAAACGCAGCAGTGATAGGATTGGAGAGGTTCGGTGAGCAAATGAAGACCCTTTGAAGTCATGTTGCATGGTACCCATTACACGGGTCTCAACTCTCCAGGTTTAAGGTATTCTTCCTTCAGCTAAAACATGCATGTGGAACCCAGAGTATGATCAACCATGTGAACGGGAGACGTGTTCAAATATGTCTCAGTTTTCGTACCCTGGTACTCGGGTGCAACATTCCAGACGCTTTACTAACACTCTCCCGACTTGGAGAGTCAGTCCCTTTAACCTCCTGTTTGGCCCAGTTTGCAATTTCTGCGGAAGATGAACAGGAATAGCGAGAACCAATGAGAGACTAGCTGGAGGTGTCTGGACGGGCAAATTTAACTCTCATTTCCCACCAGGAAGAGGAATTACCCAAAGGCTCAGCGTGCCATGCCGGAACCAGATTAGGGCCTGAAGCCATCCTGCGGTGTTGCGGCCAGCTCACAAGAAAGCGAGTTGAAGAAAGGAGCTCAGGGGCACTGTAATTCACAAACCTGCAGAGTTATAAATGACAGCTATCGTCCAAAAATATACTGAAGTAAGGCTGCCAAGAGGACTTGAAAGCGGGGCAGAATTGCAGGAAACCGATTTCAGGAGGTAGACTGGAATTGCATTGAAAGCATAGGAAAAGAGGCACAACGTCCACAATGATGCACTTGGCCCAAAAGTGCGTATGCGTTTTTTCCTGAATATATTCAGGAAAAAACGCATACGCACTTTTTGGCCAACCAAGCAAACTTGCAAAGGAAATCTGCACTACAATGAAGTCTCACTTCCCCCCGGTCAAAAGGGCCATCTGAAAAAAGTGTAAAATCCAGAAAGGCAGGACAGGCCATGGAGAACTGGGAGCCTTGTTATGCTGATGGGTGGGATGTAAATTGCCAACAGACACTCGGGAGAAGTGTATGGTGTTTCCTGAAACATCTAAGAAACAAAGCAACAGAGCCTAGGGCACTTCCACTTATGGTCCTATAGCTTAGGGAAATTAAAGTCAAAAAGACACAGCCACCCCAAAGTTTGGGATGCCTCTGTTTACAAGAACCTCGTTTACCGTACAAGTTCAATATCACAGAAAGTGAAAAATGGATAAAGAACTTGTGGTACTTACGTACAATGCAGTATCGCTCAGCAATGAAATCTATGTCATCAGGCCCGTAGCAGCATAATGAGTGGATTCAGGTACGATGATTCTAACTGAAAGAAGTCACACAGAAAAAGAAACATCATAAGATATAACTAATACACGGAATGTAAACTTGGCTACACAGGAACTGAATTCCAAAACAGAACAGGGTCTCAAATTTAGAAAACCAACTTATGCTTGCTTAAGGGGAAAGGTGAGTTGGGGTGCTGCATAAAACCAGAGATTGAAATGAGCACAGATAAAGTTCCTTAAGCCAAATATGGAATAGACAAGAGCTACTCCTTGCTCAACGAAATAGACTCAACACCGCATATTAAACGCCTAAGAGTGTACCTGACTAGTAAGTATCTTAAAACCTATGGATTGCTATGTCTCCAAAAGAGAATCAAGCATGTGTACAGGGGCATAAACGAAGCAGTGATAGGATTGGAGAGGTTCGGTGAGCAAATGAAGACCCTTTGAAGTCATATTGCATGGTACCCATTCCACAGGTTTCAACTACCCAGGTTTAAGGTATTCTTCCTTCAGCTAAAACATGCATGTGGAACCTAGAGTATGATCAACCATGTGATCGGGAGACGTGTTCAAATATGTCTCAGTTTTCGTACCCTGGTACTCGGGTGCAACATTCCAGACGCTTTACTAACACTCTCCCGACTTGGAGAGTCAGTCCCTTTAACCTCCTGTTTGGCCCAGTTTGCAATTTCTGCGGAAGATGAACAGGAATAGCGAGAACGAATGACAGACTAGCTGGAGGTGTCTGGACAGGCAAATTTATCTCTCATTTCCCACCAGGAAGAGGAATTAACCAAAGGCTCAGTGTGCCGTGCCGGAACCAGATTAGGGCCTGAAGCCATCCTGTGGTGTTGCGGCCAGCTCACAAGAAAGCGAGTTGAAGAAAGGAGCTCAGGGGCACTGTAATTCACAAACCTGCAGAGTTATAAATGACAGCTATTATCAAAAAATATACTGAAGTAAGGCTGCCAAGAGGACTTAAATGCAGGGCAGAATTGCAGGAAACCGATTTCAGGAGGTAGACTGGAATTGCATTGAAAGCATAGGAAAAGAGGCAGAGCGTCCACAATGATGCACTTGGCCAAAAAGGGCGTATGCGTTTTTTCCTGAATATATTCAGGAAAAAACGCATACGCCCTTTTTGGCCAACCAAGCAAGCTTGCAAAGGAAATCTGCACTACAATGAAGTCTCACTTCCCCCCGGTCAAACGGGCATCTGAAAAAAGTGTAAAATCCAGAAAGGCAGGACAGGCCATGGAGAACTGGGAGCCTTGTTATGCTGATGTGCGGGATGTAAATTGCCAACAGACACTCGGGAGAAGTGTATGGTGTTTCCTGAAACATCTAAAAAACAAAGCAACAGAGCCTAGCGCACTTCCACTTATGGTCCTATAGCTTAGGGAAATTAAAATAAAAAAGACACAGCCACCCCAAAGTTTGGAACGGCTCTGTTTACAAGAACCTCGTTTACAGTACAAGTTCAACATCGCAGAAAGTGAAAAATGGATAAAGAAGTTGTGGTATTAACTTACAAAGCAATATCATTCAGCAATGAAATCTATGTCATCAGGCACTTAGCAGCACAATGAGTGGATTCAGGTATGATGATTCTAACTGAAATAAGTCACACAGAAAAAGAAACATCATAAGATATCAGTAATACACGGAATGTAAACTTGGCTACAGAGGAACTGAATTACAGAACAGAACAGGGTCTCAAATTTAGAAAACCAACTTATGCTTGCTTAAGGGGAAAGGTGAGTTGGGGTGCTGCATAAAACCAGAGATTGAAATGAGCACAGATAAAGTTCCCTAAGCCAAATATGGAATAGACAAGAGCTACACCTTGCTCAACGAAATGGACTCAACACCCCATATTAAACGCCTAAGAATGTACCTGACTAGTAAGTATCTTAAAACCTATGGATTGCTATGTCTCCAAAAGAGAATCAAGCGTGTGTACAGGGGCATAAACGCAGCAGTGATAGGATTGGAGAGGTTCGGTGAGCAAATGAAGACCCTTTGAAGTCATATTGCATGGTACCCATTACAGGGGTCTCAACTCTCCAGGTTTAAGGTATTCTTCCTTCAGCTAAAACATGCATGTGGAACCCAGAGTATGATCAACCATGTGAACGGGAGACGTGTTCAAATATGTCTCAGTTTTCCTCCCCTGGTACTCGGGTGCAACATTCCAGACGCTTTACTAACACTCTCCCCACTTGGAGAGTCAGCGCCTTTAACCTCCTGTTTGGCCCAGTTTGCAATTTCTGCGGAAGATGAACAGAAATAGCGAGAACGAATGACAGACTAGCTGGAGGTGTCTGGACAGGCAAATTTATCTCTCATTTCCCACCAGGAAGAGGAATTAACCAAAGGCTGTGCGTGCCGTGCCGGAACCAGATTAGGGCCTGAAGCCATCCTGCGGTGTTGCGGCCAGCTCAAAAGAAAGCGAGTTGAAGAAAGGAGCTCAGGGGCACTGTAATTCACAAACCTGCAGAGTTATAAATGACAGCTATCGTCCAAAAATATACTGAAGTAAGGCTGCGAAGAGGACTTGAAAGCGCGGCAGAATTGCAGGAAACCGATTTCAGGAGGTAGACTGGAATTGCATTGAAAGCATAGGAAAAGAGGCAGAACGTCCACAATGATGTACTTGGCCAAAAAGGGCGTATGCGTTTTTTCCTGAATATATTCAGGAAAAAACGCATACGCCCTTTTTGGCCAACCAAGCAAGCTTGCAAAGGAAATCTGCACTACAATGAAGTCTCACTTCTCCCCGGTCAAAAGGGCCATCTGAAAAAAGTGTAAAATCCAGAAAGGCAGGAAAGGCCATGGAGAACTGGGAGCCTTGTTATGCTGATGGGCGGGATGTAAATTGCCAACAGACACTCGGGAGAAGTGTATGGTGTTTCCTGAAACATCTAAAACACAAAGCAACAGAGCCTAGGGCACTTCCACTTATGGTCCTATAGCTTAGGAAAATTAAAATCAAAAAGACACAGCCACCCCAAAGTTTGGAACAGCTCTGTTTACAAGAACCTCGTTTACAGTACAAGTTCAACATCGCAGAAAGTGAAAAATGGATAAAGAAGTTGTGGTATTTACTTACAAAGCAATATCACTCAGCAATGAAATCTATGTCATCAGGCCCTTAGCAGCACAATGAGTGGATTCAGGTATGATGATTCTAACTGAAATAAGTCACACAGAAAAAGAAACATCATAAGATATCAGTAATACACGGAATGTAAACTTGGCTACACAGGAACTGAATTACAGAACAGAACAGGGTCTCAAATTTAGAAAACCAACTTATGATTGCTTAAGGGTAAAGGTGAGTTGGGGTGCTGCATAAAACCAGAGATTGAAATGAACACAGATAAAGTTCCTTAAGCCAAATATGGAATAGACAAGAGCTACTCCTTGCTCAACGAACTGGACTCAACACCACATATTAAACGCCTAAGAATGTACCTGACTAGTAAGTATCTTAAAACCTATGGATTGCTATGTCTCCGAAAGAGAATCAAGCATGTGTACAGGGGCATAAACGCAGCAGTGATAGGATTGGAGAGGTTCGGTGAGCAAATGAAGCCCCTTTGAAGTCATATTGCATGGTACCCATTCCACGGGTCTCAACTCTCCAGGTTTAAGGTATTCTTCCTTCAGCTAATACATGCATGTGGAACCCAGAGTATGATCAACCGTGTGAACGGGAGACGTGTTCAAATATGTCTCAGTTTTCGTACCCTGGTACTCGGGTGCAACATTCCAGACGCTTTACTAACACTCTCCCGACTTGGAGAGTCAGCGCCTTTAACCTCCTGTTTGGCCCAGTTTGCAATTTCTGCGGAAGATGAACAGGAATAGCGAGAACCAATGAGAGACTAGCTGGAGGTGTCTGGACGGGCAAATTTAACTCTCATTTCCCACCAGGAAGAGGAAATAACCAAAGGCTCAGCGTGCCGTGCCAGAACCAGATTAGGGCCTGAAGCCATCCTGCGGTGTTGCGGCCAGCTCACAAGAAAGCGAGTTGAAGAAAGGAGCTCAGGGGCAGTGTAATTCACAAACCTGCAGAGGTATAAATGACAGCTATCGTCCAAAAATATACTGAAGTAAGGCTGCCAAGAGGACTTGAAAGCGGGGCAGAATTGCAGGAAACCGATTTCAGGAGGTAGACTGGAATTGCATTGAAAGCATAGGAAAAGAGGCAGAACGTCCACAATGATGCACTTGGCCAAAAAGGGCGTATGCGTTTTTTCCTGAATATATTCAGGAAAAAACGCATACGCCCTTTTTGGCCAACCAAGCAAGCTTGCAAAGGAAATCTGCACTACAATGAAGTCTCACTTCCCCCCGGTCAAAAAGGCCATCTGAAAAAAGTGTAAAATCCAGAAAGGCAGGACAGGCCATGGAGAACTGGGAGCCTTGTTATGCTGATGGGCGGGATGTAAATTGCCAACACTCGGGAGAAGTGTATGGTGTTTCCTGAAACATCTAATAAACAAAGCAACAGAGCCTAGGGCACTTCCACTTATGGTCCTATAGCTTAGGGAAATTAAATTCAAAAAGACACAGGCACCCCAAAGTTTGGAACAGCTCTGTTTACAAGAACCTCGTTTACAGTACAAGTTCAACATCGCAGAAAGTGAAAAATGGATAAAGAAGTATTGGTATTTACTTACAAAGCAATATCACTCAGCAATGAAATCTATGTCATCAGGCCCTTAGCAGCACAATGAGTGGATTCAGGTATGATGATTCTAACTGAAATAAGTCACACAGAAAAAGAAACATCATAAGATATCAGTAATACACGGAATGTAAAATTGGCTACACAGGAACTGAATTACAGAACAGAACAGGGTCTCAAATTTAGAAAACCAACTTATGCTTGCTTAAGGGTAAAGGTGAGTTGAGGTGCTGCATAAAACCAGAGACTGAAATAAACACAGATAAAGTTCTTTAAGCCAAATATAGAATAGAAAAGAGCTACTCCTTGCTCAACGAAATGGACTCAACACCGCACATTAAATGCCTAAGAATGTACCTGACTAGTAAATATCTTAAAACCTATGGATTGCTATGTCTCCGAAAGAGAATCAAGCATGTGTACAGGGGCATAAACGAAGCAGTGATAGGATTGGAGAGGTTCGGTGAGCAAATGAAGACCCTTTGAAGTCATATTGCATGGTACCCATTCCACAGGTTTCAACTACCCAGGTTTAAGGTATTCTTCCTTCAGCTAAAACATGCATGTGGAACCTAGAATATGATCAACCATGTGATCGGGAGACGTGTTCAAATATGTCTCAGGTTTCGTACCCTGGTACTCGGGTGCAACATTCCAGACGCTTTACTAACACTCTCCCGACTTGGAGAGTCAGTCCCTTTAACCTCCTGTTTGGCCCAGTTTGCAATTTCTGCGGAAGATGAACAGCAATAGCGAGAACCAATGAGAGACTAGCTGGAGGTGTCTGGACGGGCAAATTTAACTCTCATTTCCCACCAGGAAGACGAATTAACCAAAGGCTCAGCGTGCCATGCCGGAACCAGATTAGGGCCTGAAGCCATCCTGCGGTGTTGCGGCCAGCTCACAAGAAAGCGAGTTGAAGAAAGGAGCTCAGGGGCACTGTAATTCACAAACCTGCAGAGTTACAAATGACAGCTATCGTCCAAAAATATACTGAAGTAAGGCTGCCAAGAGGACTTGAAAGCGGGGCAGAATTGCAGGAAACCGATTTCAGGAGGTAGACTGGAATTGCATTGAAAGCATAGGAAAAGAGGCAGAACGTCCACAATGATGCACTTGGCCAAAAAGGGCGTATGCGTTTTTTCCTGAATATATTCAGGAAAAAACGCATACGCCCTTTTTGGCCAACCAAGCAAATTTGCAAAGGAAATCTGCACTACAATGAAGTCTCACTTCCCCCAGGTCAAAAGGGCCATCTGAAAAAAGTGTAAAATCCAGAAAGGCAGGACAGGCCATGGAGAACTGGGAGCCTTGTTATGCTGATGGGAGGGATGTAAATTGCCAACAGACACTCGGGAGAAGTGTATGGTGTTTCCTGAAACATCTAAAAAACAAAGCAACAGAGCCTAGGGCACTTCCACTTATGGTCCTATAGCTTAGGGAAATTAAAATCAAAAAGACACAGCCACCCCAAATTTTGGGACGCCTCTGTTTACAAGAACCTCGTTTACCGTACAAGTTCAATATCACAGAAAGTGAAAAATGGATAAAGAACTTGTGGTACTTACGTACAATGCAGTATCACTCAGCAATGAAATCTATGTCATCAGGCCCGTAGCAGAACAATGAGTGGATTCAGGTACGATGATTCTAACTGAAATAAGTCACACAGAAAAAGAAACATCATAAGATATCACTAATACACGGAATATAAACTTGACTACACAGGAACTGAATTCCAAAACAGAACAGGGTCTCAAATTTAGAAAACCAACTTATGCTTGCTTAAGGGGAAAGGTGAGTTGGGGTGCTGCATAAAACCAGAGATTGAAATGAGCACAGATAAAGTTCCTTAAGCCAAATATGGTATAGACAAGAGCTACTCCTTACTCAATGAAATGGACTCAACACCCCATATTAAACGCCTAAGAATGTACCTGACTAGTAAGTATCTTAAAACCTATGGATTGCTATGTCTCCAAAAGAGAATCAAGCGTGTGTACAGGGGCATAAACGCAGCAGTGATAGGATTGGAGAGGTTCGGTGAGCAAATGAAGACCCTTTGAAGTCATGTTGCATGGTACCCATTACACGGGTCTCAACTCTCCAGGTTTAAGGTATTCTTCCTTCAGCTAAAACATGCATGTGGAACCCAGAGTATGATCAACCGTGTGAACGGGAGACGTGTTCAAATATGTCTCAGTTTTCGTACCCTGGTACTCGGGTGCAACATTCCAGACGCTTTACTAACACTCTCCCGACTTGGAGAGTCAGTCCCTTTAACCTCCTGTTTGGCCCAGTTTGCAATTTCTGCGGAAGATGAACAGGAATAGCGAGAACCAATGAGAGACTAGCTGGAGGTGTCTGGTCGGGCAAATTTAACTCTCATTTCCCACCAGGAAGAGGAATTACCCAAAGGCTCAGCGTGCCATGCCGGAACCAGATTAGGGCCTGAAGCCATCCTGCGGTGTTGCGGCCAGCTCACAAGAAAGCGAGTTGAAGAAAGGAGCTCAGGGGCACTGTAATTCACAAACCTGCAGAGTTATAAATGACAGCTATCGTCCAAAAATATACTGAAGTAAGGCTGCCAAGAGGACTTGAAAGCGGGGCAGAATTGCAGGAAA
Organism: Grampus griseus; assembly: GCF_964374135.1. NCBI lineage: Eukaryota > Metazoa > Chordata > Mammalia > Artiodactyla > Delphinidae > Grampus > Grampus griseus. The sequence continues at coordinate 211,863 of NW_028133349.1, read as the reverse complement.
CCGATTTCAGGAGGTAGACTGGAATTGCATTGAAAGCATAGGAAAAGAGGCAGAACGTCCACAATGATGCACTTGGCCATAAAGGGCGTATGCATTTTTTCCTGAATATATTCAGGAAAAAACGCATACGCCCTTTTTGGCCAACCAAGCAAACTTGCAAAGGAAATCTGCACTACAATGAAGTCTCACTTCCCCCAGGTCAAAAGGGCCATCTGAAAAAAGTGTAAAATCCAGAAAGGCAGGACAGGCCATGGAGAACTGGGAGCCTTGTTATGCTGATGGGTGGGATGTAAATTGCCAACAGACACTCGGGAGAAGTGTATGGTGTTTCCTGAAACATCTAAAAAACAAAGCAACAGAGCCTAGGGCACTTCCACTTATGGTCCTATAGCTTAGGGAAATTAAAGTCAAAAAGACACAGCCACCCCAAAGTTTGGGATGCCTCTGTTTACAAGAACCTCGTTTACCGTACAAGTTCAATATCACAGAAAGTGAAAAATGGATAAAGAACTTGTGGTACTTACGTACAATGCAGTATCACTCAGCAATGAAATCTATGTCATCAGGCCCGTAGCAGCATAATGAGTGGATTCAGGTACGATGATTCTAACTGAAATAAGTCACACAGAAAAAGAAACATCATAAAATATCACTAATACACGGAATGTAAACTTGGCTACACAGGAACTGAATTCCAAAACAGAACAGGGTCTCAAATTTAGAAAACCAACTTATGCTTGCTTAAGGGGAAAGGTGAGTTGTTGTGCTGCATAAAACCAGAGATTGAAATGAGCACAGGTAAAGTTCCTTAAGCCAAATATGGAATAGACAAGAGCTACTCCTTGCTCAACGAAATAGACTCAACACCGCATATTAAACGCCTAAGAATGTACCTGACTAGTAAGTATCTTAAAACCTATGGATTGCTATGTCTCCGAAAGAGAATCAAGCATGTGTACAGGGGCATAAACGAAGCAGTGATAGGATTGGAGAGGTTCGGTGAGCAAAGGAAGACCCTTTGAAGTCATATTGCATGGTACCCATTCCACAGGTTTCAACTACCCACGTTTAAGGTATTCTTCCTTCAGCTAAAACATGCATGTGGAACCTAGAGTATGATCAACCATGTGATCGGGAGACGTATTCAAATATGTCTCAGTTTTCGTACCCTGGTACTCGGGTGCAACATTCCAGACGCTTTACTAACACTCTCCCGACTTGGAGAGTCAGTCCCTTTAACCTCCTGTTTGGCCTAGTTTGCAATTTCTGTGGAAGATGAACAGGAATAGCGAGAACGAATGACAGACTAGCTGGAGGTGTCTGGACAGGCAAATTTATCTCTCATTTCCCACCAGGAAGAGGAATTAACCAAAGGCTCAGCGTGCCGTGCCAGAACCAGATTAGGGCCTGAAGCCATCCTGCGGTATTGCGGCCAGCTCACAAGAAAGCGAGTTGAAGAAAGGAGCTCAGGGGCACTGTAATTCACAAACCTGCAGAGTTATAAATGACAGCTATCATCAAAAAATATACTGAAGTAAGGCTGCCAAGAGGACTTAAATGCAGGGCAGAATTGCAGGAAACCGATTTCAGGAGGTAGACTGGAATTGCATTGAAAGCATAGGAAAAGAGGCAGAGCGTCCACAATGATGCACTTGGCCAAAAAGGGCGTATGCGTTTTTTCCTGAATATATTCAGGAAAAAACGCATACGCCCTTTTTGGCCAACCAAGCAAGCTTGCAAAGGAAATCTGCACTACAATGAAGTCTCACTTCCCCCCGGTCAAACGGGCATCTGAAAAAAGTGTAAAATCCAGAAAGGCAGGACAGGCCATGGAGAACTGGGAGCCTTGTTATGCTGATGGGCGGGATGTAAATTGCCAACAGACACTCGGGAGAAGTGTATGGTGTTTCCTGAAACATCTAAAAAACAAAGCAACAGAGCCTAGGACACTTCCACTTATGGTCCTATAGCTTAGGGAAATTAAAATCAAAAAGACACAGCCACCCCAAAGTTTGGAACGGCTCTGTTTACAAGAACCTCGTTTACAGTACAAGTTCAACATCGCAGAAAGTGAAAAATGGATAAAGAAGTTGTGGTATTTACTTACAAAGCAATATCACTCAGCAATGAAATCTATGTCATCAGGCACTTAGCAGCACAATGAGTGGATTCAGGTATGATGATTCTAACTGAAATAAGTCACACAGAAAAAGAAACATCATAAGATATCAGTAATACACGGAATGTAAACTTGGCTACAGAGGAACTGAATTACAGAACAGAACAGGGTCTCAAATTTAGAAAACCAACTTATGCTTGCTTAAGGGTAAAGGTGAGTTGGGGTGCTGCATAAAACCAGAGACTGAAATGAGCACAGATAAAGTTCCTTAAGCCAAATATAGAATAGACAAGAGCTACTCCTTGCTCAACGAAATGGACTCAACACCGCACATTAAATGCCTAAGAATGTACCTGACTAGTAAATATCTTAAAACCTATGGATTGCTATGTCTCCGAAAGAGAATCAAGCATGTGTACAGGGGCATAAACGCAGCAGTGATAGGATTGGAGAGGTTCGGTGAGCAAATGAAGACCCTTTGAAGTCATATTGCATGGTACCCATTCCACAGGTTTCAACTACCCAGGTTTAAGGTATTCTTCCTTCAGCTAAAACATGCATGTGGAACCTAGAATATGATCAACCATGTGATCGGGAGACGTGTTCAAATATGTCTCAGTTTTCGTACCCTGGTACTCGGGTGCAACATTCCAGACGCTTTACTAACACTCTCCCGACTTGGAGAGTCAGTCCCTTTAACCTCCTGTTTGGCCCAGTTTGCAATTTCTGCGGAAGTTGAACAGGAATAGTTAGAACCGATGAGAGACTAGCTGGAGGTGTCTGGACGGGCAAATTTAACTCTCATTTCCCACCAGGAAGAGGAATTAACCAAAGGCTCAGCGTGCCGTGCCGGAACAAGATTAGGGCCTGAAGCCATCCTGCGGTGTTGTGGCCAGCTCACAAGAAAGCGAGTTGAAGAAAGGAGCTCAGGGGCACTGTAATTCACAAACCTGCAGAGTTATAAATGACAGCTATCGTCCAAAAATATACTGAAGTAAGGCTGCCAAGAGGACTTGAAAGCGGGGCAGAATTGCAGGAAACCGGAATTCAGGAGGTAGACTGGAATTGCACTGAAAGCATAGGAAAAGAGGCAGAACGTCCACAATGATGCACTTGGCCAAAAAGGGCGTATGCGTTTTTTCCTGAATATATTCAGGAAAAAACGCATACGCACTTTTTGGCAAACCAAGCAAGCTTGCAAAGGAAATCTGCACTACAATGAAGTCTCACTTCCCCCCGGTCAAAAGGGCCATCTGAAAAAAGTGTAAAATCCAGAAAGGCAGGACAGGCCATGGAGAACTGGGAGCCTTGTTATGCTGATGGGCGGGATGTAAATTGCCAACAGACACTCGGGAGAAGTGTATGGTGTTTCCTGAAACATGTAAAAAACAAAGCAACAGAGCCTAGGGCACTTCCACTTATGGTCCTATAGCTTAGGGAAATTAAAATCAAAAAGACACAGCCACCCTAAAGTTTGGAACGGCTCTGTTTACAAGAACCTCGTTTACAGTACAAGTTCAACATCGCAGAAAGTGAAAAATGGATAAAGAAGTTGTGGTATTTACTTACAAAGCAATATCACTCAGCAATGAAATCTATGTCATCAGGCCCTTAGCATCACAATGAGTGGATTCAGGTATGATGATTCTAACTGAAATAAGTCACACAGAAAAAGAAACATCATAAGATATCAGTAATAAACGGAATGTAAACTTGGCTACACAGGAACTGAATTACAGAACAGAACGGGGTCTCACATTTAGAAAACCAACTTATGCTTGCTTAAGGGTAAAGGTGAGTTGGGGTGCTGCATAAAATCAGAGACTGAAATGAGCACAGATAAAGTTCCTTAAGCCAAATATAGAATAGACAAGAGCTACTCCTTGCTCAACGAAATGGACACAACACCGCACATTAAATGCCTAAGAATGTACCTGACTAGTAAATATCTTAAAACCTATGGATTGCTATGTCTCCGAAAGAGAATCAAGCATGTGTACAGGGGCATAAACGCAGCAGTGATAGGATTGGAGAGGTTCGGTGAGCAAATGAAGACCCTTTGAAGTCATATTGCATGGTACCCATTCCACAGGTTTCAACTACCCAGGTTTAAGGTATTCTTCCTTCAGCTAAAACATGCATGTGGAACCTAGATTATGATCAACCATGTGATCGCGAGACGTGTTCAAATATGTCTCAGTTTTCGTACCCTGGTACTCGGGTGCAACATTCCAGACGCTTTACTAACACTCTCCCGACTTGGAGAGTCAGCCCCTTTAAACTCCTGTTTGGCCCAGTTTGCAATTTCTGCGGAAGATGAACAGGAATAGCGAGAACCAATGAGAGACTAGCTGGAGGTGTCTGGACGGGCAAATTTAACTCTCATTTCCCACCAGGAAGAGGAATTAACCAAAGGCTCAGCGTGCCATGCCGGAACCAGATTAGGGCCTGAAGCCATCCTGCGGTGTTGTGGCCAGCTCACAAGAAAGCGAGTTGAAGAAAGGAGCTCAGGGGCACTGTAATTCACAAACCTGCAGAGTTATAAATGACAGCTATCGTCCAAAAATATACTGAAGTAAGGCTGCCAAGAGGACTTGAAAGCGGGGCAGAATTGCAGGAAACCGATTTCAGGAGGTAGACTGGAATTGCATTGAAAGCATAGGAAAAGAGGCAGAACGTCCACAATGATGCACTTGGCCAAACAGGGCGTATGCGTTTTTTCCTGAATATATTCAGGAAAAAACGCATACGCCCTTTTTGGCCAACCAAGCAAATTTGCAAAGGAAATCTGCACTACAATAAAGTCTCACTTCCCCCAGGTCAAAAGGGCCATCTGAAGAAAGTGTAAAATCCAGAAAGGCAGGAATGGCCATGGAGAACTGGGAGCCTTGTTATGCTGATGGGCGGGATGTAAATTGCCAACAGACACTCGGGAGAAGTGTATGGTGTTTCCTGAAACATCTAAAAAACAAAGCAACAGAGCCTAGGGCACTTCCACTTATGGTCCTATAGCTTAGGGAAATTAAAATCAAAAAGACACAGCCACCCCAAAGTTTGGAACGGCTCTGTTTACAAGAACCTCGTTTACAGTACAAGTTCAACATCGCAGAAAGTGAAAAATGGATAAAGAAGTTGTGGTATTTACTTACAAAGCAATATCACTCAGCAATGAAATCTATGTCATCAGGCACTTAGCAGCACAATGAGTGGATTCAGGTATGATGATTCTAACTGAAATAAGTCACACAGAAAAAGAAACATCATAAGATATCAGTAATACACGGAATGTAAACTTGGCTACACACAAACTGAATTACAGAACAGAACAGGGTCTCAAATTTAGAAAATCAACTTATGCTTGTTTAAGGGGAAAGGTGAGTTGGGATGCTTCATAAAACCAGAGATTGAAATGAGCACAGATAAAGTTCCTTAAGCCAAATATGGAATAGACAAGAGCTACACCTTGCTCAACAAAATGGACTCAACACCCCATATTAAACGCCTAAGAATGTACCTGACTAGTAAGTATCTTAAAACCTATGGATTGCTATGTCTCCAAAAGAGAATCAAGCGTATGTACAGGGGCATAAACGCAGCAGTGATAGGATTGGAGAGGTTCGGTGAGCAAATGAAGACCCTTTGAAGTCATATTGCATGGTACCCATTACACGGGTCTCAACTCTCCAGGTTTAAGGTATTCTTCCTTCAGCTAAAACATGCATGTGGAACCCAGAGTATGATCAACCATGGGAACGGGAGACGTGTTCAAATATGTCTCAGTTTTCCTCCCCTGGTACTCGGGTGCAACATTCCAGACGCTTTACTAACACTCTCCCCACTTGGAGAGTCAGTGCCTTTAACCTGTTTGGCCCAGTTTGCAATTTCTGCGGAAGATGAACAGGAATAGCGAGAACCAATGAGAGACTAGCTGGAGGTGTCTGGACGGGCAAATTTATCTCTCATTTCCCACCAGGAAGAGGAATTAACCAAAGGCTGTGCGTGCTGTGCCGGAACCGGATTAGGGCCTGAAGCCATCCTGCGGTGTTGCGGCCATCTCACAAGAAAGCGCGTTGAAGAAAGGAGCTCAGGGGCACTGTAATTCACAAACCTGCAGAGTTATAAATGACACCTATCGTCCAAAAATATACTGAAGTAAGGCTGCCAAGAGGACTTGAAAGCGGTGCAGAATTGCTGGAAACCGATTTCAGGAGGTAGACTGGAATTGCATTGAAAGCATAGGAAAAGAGGCAGAACGTCCACAATGATGCACTTGGCCAAAAAGGGCGTATGCGTTTTATTCAGGAAAAAACGCATACGCCCTTTTTGGCCAACCAAGCAAGCTTGCAAGGGAAATCTACACTACAATGAAGTCTCACTTCCCCCCGGTCAAAAGGGCCATCTGAAAAAAGTGTAAAATCCAGAAAGGCAGGACAGGCCATGGAGAACTGGGAGCCTTGTTATGCTGATGGGCGGGATGTAAATTGCCAACAGACACTCGGGAGAAGTGTATGGTGTTTCCTGAAACATCTAAAAAACAAAGCAACAGAGCCTAGGGCACTTCCACTTATGGTACTATAGCTTAGGGAAATTAAAATCAAAAAGACACAGCCACCCCAAAATTTGGGACGCCTCTGTTTACAAGAACCTCATTTACAGTACAAGTTCAACATCGCAGAAAGTGAAAAATGGATAAAGAAGTTGTGGTATTTACTTACAAAGCAATATCACTCAGCAATAAAATCTATGTCATCAGGCCCTTAGCAGCACAATGAGTGGTTTCAGGTATGATGATTCTAACTGAAATAAGTCACACAGAAAAAGAAACATCATAATATATCACTAATACACGGAATGTAAACTTGGCTACACAGAAACAGAATTACAGAAGAGAACAGGGTCTCAAATTTAGAAAACCAACTTATGCTTGCTTAAGGGTAAAGGTGAGTTGGGGTGCTGCATAAAACCAGAGACTGAAATGAGCACAGATAAAGTTCCTTAAGCCAAATATGGAATAGACAAGAGCTACACCTTGCTCAACGAAATGGACTCAACACCGCATATTAAACGCCTAAGAATGTACCTGACTAGTAAGTATCTTAAAACCTATGGATTGCTATGTCTCCAAAAGAGAATCAAGCGTGTGTACAGGGGCATAAACGCAGCAGTGATAGGATTGGAGAGGTTCGGTGAGCAAATGCAGACCCTTTGAAGTCATATTGCATGGTACCCATTCCACAGTTTCAACTACCCAGCTTTAAGGTATTCTTCCTTCAGCTAAAACATGCATGTGGAACCCAGAGTATGATCAACCGTGTGAACGGGAGACGTGTTCATATATGTCTCAGTTTTCCTCCCCTGGTACTCGGGTGCAACATTCCAGACACTTTACTAACACTCTCCCGACTTGGAGAGTCAGTCCCTTTAACCTCCTGTTTGGCCCAGTTTGCAATTTCTGTGGAAGATGAACAGGAATAGTGAGAACCAATGAGAGACTAGCTGGAGGTGTCTAGACGGGCAAATTTAACTCTCATTTCCCACCAGGAAGAGGAATTAACCAAAGGCCCAGCGTGCCGTGCCGGAAAAAGATTAGGGCCTAAAACCATCCTGCGGTGTTGCGGCCAGCTCACAAGAAAGCGAGTTGAAGAAAGGAGCTCAGGGGCATTGTAATTCACAAACCTGCAGAGTTATAAATGACAGCTATCGTCCAAAAATATACTGAAGTAAGGCTGCCAAGAGGACTTGAAAGCGGGGCAGAATTGCAGGAAACCGATTTCAGGAGGTAGACTGGAATTGCATTGAAAGCATAGGAAAAGAGGCAGAACGTCCACAATGATGCACTTGGCCAAAAAGGGCGTATGCGTTTTTTCCTGAATATATTCAGGAAAAAACGCATATGCCCTTTTTGGCCAACCAAGCAAACTTGCAAAGGAAATCTGCACTACACTGAAGTCTCACTTCCCCCCGGTCAAAAGGGCCATCTGAAAAAAGTGTAAAATCCAGAAAGGCAGGAGAGGCCATGGAGAACTGGGAGCCTTGTTATGCTGATGGGCGGGATGTAAATTGCCGACAGACACTCGTGAGAAGTGTATGGTGTTTCCTGAAACATCTAAAACACAAAGCAACAGAGCCTAGGGCACTTCCACTTATGGTCCTATAGCTTAGGGAAATTAAAATCAAAAAGACACAGCCACCCCAAAGTTTCGGACGCCTCTGTTTACAAGAACCTCATTTACCGTACAAGTTCAATATAACAGAAAGTGAAAAATAGATAAAGAACTTGTGGTACTTACATACAATGCAGTATCACTCAGCAATGAAATCTATGTCATCAGGCCCGTAGCAGCATAATGAGTGGATTCAGGAACGATGATTCTAACTGAAATAAGTCACACAGAAAAAGAAACATCATAAGATATCACTAATACATGGAATGTAAACTTGGCTACACAGGAACTGAATTCCAAAACAGAACAGGGTCTCAAATTTAGAAAACCAACTTATGCTTGCTTAAGGGGAAAGGTGAGTTGGGGTGCTGCATAAAACCAGAGATTGAAATGAGCACAGATAAAGTTCCTTAAGCCAAATATGGAATAGACAAGAGCTACTCCTTGCTCAACGAAATGGACTCAACACCGCATATTAAACGCCTAAGAATGTACCTGACTAGTAAGTTTCTTAAAACCTATGGATTGCTATGTCTCCGAAAGAGAATCAAGCATGTGTACAGGGGCATAAACGCAGCAGTGATAGGATTGGAGAGGTTCGGTGAGCAAATGAAGACCCTTTGAAGTCATATTGCATGGTACCCATTACACGGGTCTCAACTCTCCAGGTTTAAGGTATTCTTCCTTCAGCTAAAACATGCATGTGGAACCCAGAGTATGATCAACCGTGTGAACGGGAGACGTGTTCATATATGTCTCAGTTTTCCTCCCCTGGTACTCGGGTGCAACATTCCAGACACTTTACTAACACTCTCCCCACCAGGAGAGTCAGTGCCTTTAACCTCCTGTTTGGCCCAGTTTGCAATTTCTGCGGAAGATGAACAGGAATAGGGAGAACCAATGAGAGACTAGCTGGAGGTGGCTGGACGAGCAAATTTAACTCTCATTTCCCACCAGGAAGAGGAATTAACCAAAGGCTCAGCGTGCGTGCCGGAACCAGATTAGGGCCTGAAGCCATCCTGCGGTGTTGCGGCCAGCTCAAAAGAAAGCGAGTTGAAGAAAGGAGTTCAGGGGCACTGTAATTCACAAACCTGCAGAGTTATAAATGACAGCTATCGTCCAAAAATATACTGAAGTAAGGCTGCCAAGAGGACTTAAATGCAGGGCAGAATTGCAGGAAACCGATTTCAGGAGGTAGACTGGAATTGCATTGAAAGCATAGGAAAAGAGGCAGAGCGTCCACAATGATGCACTTGGCCAAAAAGGGCGTATGCGTTTTTTCCTGAATATATTCAGGAAAAAACGCATACGCCCTTTTTGGCCAACCAAGCAAGCTTGCAAAGGAAACCTGCACTACAATGAAGTCTCACTTCCCCCCGGTCAAACGGGCATCTGAAAAAAGTGTAAAATCCAGAAAGGCAGGACAGGCCATGGAGAACTGGGAGCCTTGTTATGCTGATGGGCAGGATGTAAATTGCCAACAGACACTCGGGAGAAGTGTATGGTGTTTCCTGAAACATCTAAAAAACAAAGCAACAGAGCCTAGGGCACATCCACTTATGGTCCTATAGCTTAGGGAAATTAAAATCAAAAAGACACAGCCACCCCAAAGTTTGGAACGGCTCTGTTTACAAGAACCTCGTTTACAGTACAAGTTCAACATTGCAGAAAGTGAAAAATGGATAAAGAAGTTGTGGTATTTACTTACAAAGCAATATCACTCAGCAATGAAATCTATGTCATCAGGCCCTTAGCAGCACAATGAGTGGATTCAGGTATGATGATTCTAACTGAAATAAGTCAGACAGAAAAAGAAACATCATAAGATATCAGTAATACACGGAATGTAAACTTGGCTACACAGGAACTGAATTACAGAACAGAACAGGGTCTCAAATTTAGAAAACCAACTTATGCTTGCTTAAGGGTAAAGGTGAGTTCGGGTGCTGCATAAAACCAGAGACTGAAATGAGCACAGATAAAGTTCCTTAAGCCAAATATAGAATAGACAAGAGCTACTCCTTGCTCAACGAAATGGACTCAACACCGCACATTAAATGCCTAAGAATATACCTGACTAGTAAATATCTTAAAACCTATGGATTGCTATGTCTCCGAAAGAGAATCAAGCATGTGTACAGGGGCATAAACGCAGCAGTGATAGGATTGGAGAGGTTCAGTGAGCAAATGAAGACCCTTTGAAGTCATATTGCATGGTACCCATTCCACAGGTTTCAACTACCCAGGTTTAAGATATTCTTCCTTCAGCTAAAACATGCATGTGGAACCTAGAATATGATCAACCATGTGATCGGGAGACGTGTTCAAATATGTCTCAGTTTTCGTACCCTGGTACTCGGGTGCAACATTCCAGACGCTTTACTAACACTCTCCCGACTTGGAGAGTCAGTCCCTTTAACCTCCTGTTTGGCCCAGTTTGCAATTTCTGCGGAAGTTGAACAGGAATACTGAGAACCGATGAGAGACTAGCTGGAAGTGTCTGGACGGGCAAATTTAACTCTCATTTCCCACCAGGAAGAGGAATTAACCAAAGGCTCAGCGTGCCATGCCGGAACCAGATTAGGGCCTGAAGCCATCCTGCGGTGTTGCGGCCAGCTCACAAGAAAGCGAGTTGAAGAAAGGAGCTCAGGGGCACCGTAATTCACAAACCTGCAGAGTTATAAATGACAGCTATCGTCCAAAAATATACTGAAGTAAGGCTGCCAAGAGGACTTGAAAGCGGGGCAGAATTGCAGGAAACCGATTTCAGGAGGTAGACTGGAATTGCATTGAAAGCATAGGAAAAGAGGCAGAACGTCCACAATGATGCACTTGGCCAAAAAGGGCGTATGCGTTTTTTCCTGAATATATTCAGGAAAAAACGCATACGCCCTTTTTGGCCAACCAAGCAAGCTTGCAAAGGAAATCTGCACTACAATGAAGTCTCACTTCCCCCCGGTCAAAAGGGCCATCTGAAAAAAGTGTAAAATCCAGAAAGGCAGGACAGGCCATGGAGAACTGGGAGCCTTGTTATGCTGATGGGCGGGATGTAAATTGCCAACAGCCACTCTGGAGAAGTGTATGGTGTTTCCTGAAACATCTAAAAAACAAAGCAACAGAGCCTAGGGCACATCCACTTATGGTCCTATAGCTTAGGGAAATTAAAATCAAAAAGACACAGCCACCCCAAAGTTTGGGACGCCTCTGTTTACAAGAACCTCATTTACCGTACAAGTTCAATATCACAGAAAGTGAAAAATGGATAAAGAACTTGTGGTACTTACGTACAATGCAGTATCACTCAGCAATGAAATCTATGTCATCAGGCCCGTGGCAGCATAATGAGTGGATTCAGGTACGATGATTCTAACTGAAATAAGTCACACAGAAAAAGAAACATCATAAGATATCACTAATACACGGAATGTAAACTTGGCTACACAGGAACTGAATTCCAAAACAGAACAGGGTCTCAAATTTAGAAAACCAACTTATGCTTGCTTAAGGGGAAAGGTGAGTTGGGGTGCTGCATAAAACCAGAGATTGAAATGAGCACAGATAAAGTTCCCTAAGCCAAATATGGAATAGACAAGAGCTACTCCTTGCTCAACGAAATGGACTCAACACCCCATATTAAACGCCTAAGAATGTACCTGACTAGTAAGTATCTTAAAACCTATGGATTGCTATGTCTCCGAAAGAGAATCAAGCGTGTGTACAGGGGCATAAATGCAGCAGTGATAGGATTGGAGAGGTTCGGTGAGCAAATGAAGACCCTTTGAAGTCATATTGCATGGTACCCATTACACGGGTCTCAACTCTCCAGGTTTAAGGTATTCTTCCTTCAGCTAAAACATGCATGTGGAACCCAGAGTATGATCAACCGTGTGAACGGGAGACGTGTTCAAATATGTCTCAGTTTTCCTCCCCTGGTACTCGGGTGCAACATTCCAGACGCTTTACTAACACTCTCCCCACTTGGAGAGTCAGCGCCTTTAACCTCCTGTTTGGCCCAGTTTGCAATTTCTGCGGAAGATGAACAGGAATAGCGAGAACGAATGACAGACTAGCTGGAGGTGTCTAGACAGGCAAATTTATCTCTCATTTCCCACCAGGAAGAGGAATTAACCAAAGGCTCAGCGTGCCGTGCCAGAACCAGATTAGGGCCTGAAGCCATCCTGCGGTGTTGCGGCCAGCTCACAAGAAAGCGAGTTGAAGAAAGGAGCTCAGGGGCACTGTAATTCACAAACCTGCAGAGTTATAGATGACAGCTATCATCAAAAAATATACTGAAGTAAGGCTGCCAAGAGGACTTAAATGCAGGGCAGAATTGCAGGAAATCGATTTCAGGAGGTAGACTGGAATTGCATTGAAAGCATAGGAAAAGAGGCAGAACGTCCACAATGATGCACTTGGCCAAAAAGGGCGTATGCGTTTTTTCCTGAATATATTCAGGAAAAAACGCATACGCCCTTTTTGGCCAACCAAGCAAGCTTGCAAAGGAAATCTGCACTACAATGAAGTCTCACTTCTCCCCGGTCAAACGGGCATCTGAAAAAAGTGTAAAATCCAGAAAGGCAGGACAGGCCATGGAGAACTGGGAGCCTTGTTATGCTGATGGGCGGGATGTAAATTGCCAACAGACACTCGGGAGAAGTGTATGGTGTTTCCTGAAACATCTAAAAAACAAAGCAACAGAGCCTAGGGCACTTCCACTTATGGTCCTATAGCTTAGGGAAATTAAAATCAAAAAGACACAGCCACCCCAAAGTTTGGAACGGCTCTGTTTACAAGAACCTCGTTTACAGTACAAGTTCAACATCGCAGAAAGTGAAAAATGGATAAAGAAGTTGTGGTATTTACTTACAAAGCAATATCACTCAGCAATGAAATCTATGTCATCAGGCACTTAGCAGCACAATGAGTGGATTCAGGTATGATGATTCTAACTGAAATAAGTCACACAGAAAAAGAAACATCATAAAATATCAGTAATACACGGAATGTAAACTTGGCTACACAGGAACTGAATTACAGAACAGAACAGGGTCTCAAATTTAGAAAACCAACTTATGCTTGCTTAACGGTAAAGGTGAGTTGGGGTGCTGCATAAAACCAGAGACTGAAATGAGCACAGATAAAGTTCCTTAAGCCAAATATGGAATAGACAAGAGCTACTCCTTGCTCAACGAAATGGACTCAACACCCCATATTAAACGCCTAAGAATGTACCTGACTAGTAAGTATCTTAAAACCTATGGATTGCTATGTCTCCAAAAGAGAACCAAGCGTGTGTACAGGGGCATAAACGCAGCAGTGATAGGATTGGAGAGGTTTGGTGAGCAAATGAAGACCCTTTGAAGTCATATTGCATGGTACCCATTACACGGGTCTCAACTCTCCAGGTTTAAGGTATTCTTCCTTCAGCTAAAACATGCATGTGGAACCCAGAGTATGATCAACCGTGTGAACGGGAGACGTGTTCAAATATGTCTCAGTTTTCCTCCCCTGGTACTCGGGTGCAACATTCCAGACGCTTTACTAACACTCTCCCCACTTGGAGAGTCAGCGCCTTTAACCTCCTGTTTGGCCCAGTTTGCAATTTCTGCGGAAGATGAACAGGAATAGGGAGAACCAATGAGAGACTAGCTGGAGGTGTCTGGATGGGCAAATTTAACTCTCATTTCCCACCAGGAAGAGGAATTAACCAAAGGCTCAGCGTGCCGTGCCAGAACCAGATTAGGGCCTGAAGCCATCATGCGGTGTTGCGGCCAGCTCAAAAGAAAGCGAGTTGAAGAAAGGAGCTCAGGGGCACTGTAATTCACAAACCTGCAGAGTTATAAATGATAGCTATCGTCCAAAAATATACTGAAGTAAGGCTGCCAAGAGGACTTGAAAGCGGGGCAGAATTGCAGGAAACCGATTTCAGGAGGTAAACTGGAATTGCATTGAAAGCATAGGAAAAGAGGCAGAACGTCCACAATGATGCACTTGGCCAAAAAGAGCGTATGCGTTTTTTCCTGAATATATTCAGGAAAAAACGCATACGCCCTTTTTGGCCAACCAAGCAAGCTTGCAAAGGAAATCTGCACTACAATGATGTCTCACTTCCCGCCGGTCAAAAGGGCCATCTGAAAAAAGTGTAAAATCCAGAAAGGCAGGACAGGCCATGGAGAACTGGGAGCCTTGTTATGCTGATGGGCGGGATGTAAATTGCCAACAGACACTCGGGAGAAGTGTATGGTGTTTCCTGAAACATCTAAAAAACAAAGCAACAGAGCCTAGGGCACTTCCACTTATGGTCCTATAGCTTAGGGAAATTAAAATCAAAAAGACACAGCCACCCCAAAGTTTGGGACGGCTCTGATTACAAGAACCTCGTTTACAGTACAAGTTCAACATCGCAGAAAGTGAAAAATGGATAAAGAAGTTGTGGTATTTACTTACAAAGCAATATCACTCAGCAATGAAATCTATGTCATCAGGCCCGTAGCAGCATAATGAGTGGATTCAGGTACGATGATTCTAACTGAAATAAGTCACACAGAAAAAGAAACATCATAAGCTATCACTAATACACGGAATGTAAACTTGGCTACACATGAACTGAATTCCAAAACAGAACAGGGTCTCAAATTTAGAAAACCAACTTATGCTTGCTTAAGGGGAAAGGTGAGTTGGGGTGCTGCATAAAACCAGAGATTGAAATGAGCACAGATAAAGTTCCTTAAGCCAAATATGGAATAGACAAGAGCTACTCCTTGCTCAACGAAATGGACTCAACACCCCATATTAAATGCCTAAGAATGTACCTGACTAGTAAGTATCTTAAAACCTATGGATTGCTATGTCTCCAAAAGAGAATCAAGCATGTGTACAGGGGCATAAACGCAGCAGTGATAGGATTGGAGAGGTTCGGTGAGCAAATGAAGACCCTTTGAAGTCATATTGCATGGTACCCATTCCACGGGTCTCAACTCTCCAGGTTTAAGGTATTCTTCCTTCAGCTAAAACATGCATGTGGAACCCAGAGTATGATCAACCATGTGAACGGGAGACGTGTTCAAATATGTCTCAGTTTTCCTCCCCTGGTACTCGGGTGCAACATTCCAGACGCTTTACTAACACTCTCCCCACTTGGAGAGTCAGCGCCTTTAACCTCCTGTTTGGCCAAGTTTGCAATTTCTGCGGAAGATGAACAGGAATAGGGAGAACCAATGAGAGACTAGCTGGAGGTGTCTGGACGGGCAAATTTAACTCTCATTTCCCTCCAGCAAGAGGAATTAACCAAAGGCTCAGCGTGCCGTGCCGGAACCAGATTAGGGCCTGAAGCCATCCTGCGGTGTTGCGGCCAGCTCACAAGAAACCGAGTTGAAGAAAGGAGCTCAGGGGCACTGTAATTCACAAACCTGCAGAGCTCTAAATGACAGCTATCGTCCAAAAATATACTGAAGTAAGGCTGCCAAGAGGACTTGAAAGCGCGGCAGAATTGCAGGAAACTGATTTCAGGAGGTAGACTGGAATTGCATTGAAAGCATAGGAAAAGAGGCAGAACGTCCACAATGATGCACTTTGCCAAAAAGGGCGTATGCGTTTTTTCCAGAATATATTCAGGAAAAAACGCATACGCCCTTTTTGGGCAACCAAGCAAGCTTGCAAAGGAAATCTGCACTACAATGAAGTCTCACTTCTCCCCGGACAAAAGGGCCATCTGAAAAAAGTGTAAAATCCAGAAACGCAGGACAGGCCTTGGAGAACTGTGAGCCTTGTTATGCTGATGGGCGGGATGTAAATTGCCAACAGACACTCGGGAGAAGTGTATGGTGTTTCCTGAAACATCTAAAAAACAAAGCAACAGAGCCTAGGGCACTTCCACTTATGGTCCTATAGTTTAGGGAAATTAAAATCAAAAAGACACAGCCACCCCAAATTTTGGGATGGCTTTGTTTACAAGAACCTCATATACGGTACAAGTTCAATATCGCAGAAAGTGAAAAATGGATAAAGAAGTTGTGGTACTTATGTACAATGCAATATCACTCAGCAATGAAATCTATGTCATCAGGCCCGTAGCAGCATAATGAGTGGATTAAGTACGATGAATCTAACTGAAATAAGTCACACAGAGAAAGAAACATCATAAGATATCACTAATACACGGAATATAAACTTGGCTACACAGGAACTGAATTCCAAAACAGAACAGGGTCTCAAATTTAGAAAACCAACTTATGCTTGCTTAAGGGGAAAGGTGAGTTGGGGTGCTGCATAAAACCAGAGATTGAAATGAGTACAGATAAAGTTCTATAAGCCAAATATGGAATAGACAAGAGCTACTCCTTGCTCAACGAAATGGACTCAACACCCCATATTCAACGCCTAGGAATATACCTGCCTAGTAAGAATCATAAAAGCTATGGATTTATATATCTCTGTAAGAGAATCAAGAGTGTGTACAGCGGCATTAAAGCAGTGAAAATCAGCTAAATCCCATATTAAAAATAAATTTCTTAAACAAAACACAATGACAGTGAAATAGAGAGCAATACTTAAGTAATTCATTCAAGGCTTCTGAGGCAACCTGCATTTACCATATCTACACCCAGAGCTGGGTGACACATAAGGCTGAACACTTGGGGCTCATAAGATTGGTGAGGTTCGGTGAGCAAATGCAGACCCTTTGAAGTCATATTGCATGGTACCCATTCCACAGTTTCAACTACCCAGCTTTAAGGTATTCTTCCTTCAGCTAAAACATGCATGTGGAACCCAGAGTATGATCAACCGTGTGAACGGGAGACGTGTTCATATATGTCTCAGTTTTCCTCCCCTGGTACTCGGGTGCAACATTCCAGACACTTTACTAACACTCTCCCGACTTGGAGAGTCAGTCCCTTTAACCTCCTGTTTGGCCCAGTTTGCAATTTCTGTGGAAGATGAACAGGAATAGTGAGAACCAATGAGAGACTAGCTGGAGGTGTCTAGACGGGCAAATTTAACTCTCATTTCCCACCAGGAAGAGGAATTAACCAAAGGCTCAGCGTGCCGTGCCGGAAAAAGATTAGGGCCTAAAACCATCCTGCGGTGTTGCGGCCAGCTCACAAGAAAGCGAGTTGAAGAAAGGAGCTCAGGGGCATTGTAATTCACAAACCTGCAGAGTTATAAATGACAGCTATCGTCCAAAAATATACTGAAGTAAGGCTGCCAAGAGGACTTGAAAGCGGGGCAGAATTGCAGGAAACCGATTTCAGGAGGTAGACTGGAATTGCATTGAAAGCATAGGAAAAGAGGCAGAACGTCCACAATGATGCACTTGGCCAAAAAGGGCGTATGCGTTTTTTCCTGAATATATTCAGGAAAAAACGCATATGCCCTTTTTGGCCAACCAAGCAAACTTGCAAAGGAAATCTGCACTACACTGAAGTCTCACTTCCCCCCGGTCAAAAGGGCCATCTGAAAAAAGTGTAAAATCCAGAAAGGCAGGAGAGGCCATGGAGAACTGGGAGCCTTGTTATGCTGATGGGCGGGATGTAAATTGCCGACAGACACTCGTGAGAAGTGTATGGTGTTTCCTGAAACATCTAAAACACAAAGCAACAGAGCCTAGGGCACTTCCACTTATGGTCCTATAGCTTAGGGAAATTAAAATCAAAAAGACACAGCCACCCCAAAGTTTCGGACGCCTCTGTTTACAAGAACCTCATTTACCGTACAAGTTCAATATAACAGAAAGTGAAAAATGGATAAAGAACTTGTGGTACTTACATACAATGCAGTATCACTCAGCAATGAAATCTATGTCATCAGGCCCGTAGCAGCATAATGAGTGGATTCAGGAACGATGATTCTAACTGAAATAAGTCACACAGAAAAAGAAACATCATAAGATATCACTAATACATGGAATGTAAACTTGGCTACACAGGAACTGAATTCCAAAACAGAACAGGGTCTCAAATTTAGAAAACCAACTTATGCTTGCTTAAGGGGAAAGGTGAGTTGGGGTGCTGCATAAAACCAGAGATTGAAATGAGCACAGATAAAGTTCCTTAAGCCAAATATGGAATAGACAAGAGCTACTCCTTGCTCAACGAAATGGACTCAACACCGCATATTAAACGCCTAAGAATGTACCTGACTAGTAAGTTTCTTAAAACCTATGGATTGCTATGTCTCCGAAAGAGAATCAAGCATGTGTACAGGGGCATAAACGCAGCAGTGATAGGATTGGAGAGGTTCGGTGAGCAAATGAAGACCCTTTGAAGTCATATTGCATGGTACCCATTACACGGGTCTCAACTCTCCAGGTTTAAGGTATTCTTCCTTCAGCTAAAACATGCATGTGGAACCCAGAGTATGATCAACCGTGTGAACGGGAGACGTGTTCATATATGTCTCAGTTTTCCTCCCCTGGTACTCGGGTGCAACATTCCAGACACTTTACTAACACTCTCCCCACCAGGAGAGTCAGTGCCTTTAACCTCCTGTTTGGCCCAGTTTGCAATTTCTGCGGAAGATGAACAGGAATAGGGAGAACCAATGAGAGACTAGCTGGAGGTGGCTGGACGAGCAAATTTAACTCTCATTTCCCACCAGGAAGAGGAATTAACCAAAGGCTCAGCGTGCGTGCCGGAACCAGATTAGGGCCTGAAGCCATCCTGCGGTGTTGCGGCCAGCTCAAAAGAAAGCGAGTTGAAGAAAGGAGCTCAGGGGCACTGTAATTCACAAACCTGCAGAGTTATAAATGACAGCTATCGTCCAAAAATATACTGAAGTAAGGCTGCCAAGAGGATTTGAAAGCGGGGCAGAATTGCAGGAAACCGATTTCAGGAGGTAGACAGGAATTGCATTGAAAGCATAGGAAAAGAGGCAGAACGTCCACAATGATGCACTTGGCCAAAAAGGGCGTATGCGTTTTTTCCTGAATATATTCAGGAAAAAACGCATACGCCCGTTTTGGCCAACCAAGCAAGCTTGCAAAGGAAATCTGCACTACAATGAAGTCTCACTTCCCCCCGGTCAAAAGGGCCATCTGAAGAAAGTGTAAAATCCAGAAAGGCAGGACAGGCCATGGAGAACTGGGAGCCTTGTTATGCTGATCGGCGGGATGTAAGTTGCCAACAGACACTCGGGAGAAGTGTATGGTGTTTCCTGAAACATCTAAAAAACAAAGCAACAGAGCCTAGGGCACTTCCACTTATGGTCCTATAGCTTAGGGAAATTAAAATAAAAAAGACACAGCCACCCCAAAGTTTGGAACGGCTCTGTTTACAAGAACCTCGTTTACAGTACAAGTTCAACATCGCAGAAAGTGAAAAATGGATAAAGAAGTTGTGGTATTTACTTACAAAGCAATATCACTCAGCAATGAAATCTATGTCATCAGGACCTTAGCAGCACAATGAGTGGATTCAGGTATGATGATTCTAACTGAAATAAGTCACACAGAAAAAGAAACATCATAAGATATCAGTAATACACGGAATGTAAACTTGGCTACACACAAACGGAATTACAGAACAGAACAGGGTCTCAAATTCAGAAAACCAACTTATGCTTGCTTAAGGGGAAAGGTGAGTTGGGGTGCTGCATAAAACCAGAGATTGAAATGAGCACAGATAAAGTTCCTTAAGCCAAATATGGAATAGACAAGAGCTACTCCTTGCTCAACGAAATGGACTCAACACCGCATATTAAACGCCTAAGAATGTACCTGACTAGTAAGTTTCTTAAAACCTATGGATTGCTATGTCTCCGAAAGAGAATCAAGCATGTGTACAGGGGCATAAACGCAGCAGTGATAGGATTGGAGAGGTTCGGTGAGCAAATGAAGACCCTTTGAAGTCATATTGCATGGTACCCATTACACGGGTCTCAACTCTCCAGGTTTAAGGTATTCTTCCTTCAGCTAAAACATGCATGTGGAACCCAGAGTATGATCAACCGTGTGAACGGAAGACGTGTTCATATATGTCTCAGTTTTCCTCCCCTGGTACTCGGGTGCAACATTCCAGACACTTTACTAACACTCTCCCCACCAGGAGAGTCAGCGCCTTTAACCTCCTGTTTGGCCCAGTTTGCAATTTCTGCGGAAGATGAACAGGAATAGGGAGAACCAATGAGAGACTAGCTGGAGGTGTCTGGACGAGCAAATTTAACTCTCATTTCCCACCAGGAAGAGGAATTAACCAAAGGCTCAGCGTGCGTGCCGGAACCAGATTAGGGCCTGAAGCCATCCTGCGGTGTTGCGGCCAGCTCAAAAGAAAGCGAGTTGAAGAAAGGAGCTCAGGGGCACTGTAATTCACAAACCTGCAGAGTTATAAATGACAGCTATCGTCCATAAATATACTGAAGTAAGGCTGCCAAGAGGATTTGAAAGCGGGGCAGAATTGCAGGAAACCGATTTCAGGAGGTAGACTGGAATTGCATTGAAAGCGTAGGAAAAGAGGCAGAGCGTCCACAATGATGCACTTGGCCAAAAAGGGCGTATGCGTTTTTTCCTGAATATATTCAGGAAAAAACGCATACGCCCTTTTTGGCCAACCAAGCAAGCTTGCAAAGGAAATCTGCACTACAATGAAGTCTCACTTCCCCCTGGTCAAACGGGCATCTGAAAAAAGTGTAAAATCCAGAAAGGCAGGACAGGCCATGGAGAACTGGGAGCCTTGTTATGCTGATGGGCGGGATGTAAATTGCCAACAGACACTCGGGAGAAGTGTATGGTGTTTCCTGAAACATCTAAAAAACAAAGCAACAGAGCCTAGGGCACTTCCACTTATGGTCCTATAGCTTAGGGAAATTAAAATCAAAAAGACACAGCCACCCCAAAGTTTGGAACGGCTCTGTTTACAAGAACCTCGTTTACAGTACAAGTTCAACATCGCAGAAAGTGAAAAATGGATAAAGAAGTTGTGGTATTTACTTACAAAGCAATATCACTCAGCAATGAAATCTATGTCATCAGGCCCTTAGCAGCACAATGAGTGGATTCAGGTATGATGATTCTAACTGAAATAAGTCAGACAGAAAAAGAAACATCATAAGATATCAGTAATACACGGAATGTAAACTTGGCTACACAGGAACTGAATTACAGAACAGAACAGGGTCTCAAATTTAGAAAACCAACTTATGCTTGCTTAAGGGTAAAGGTGAGTTCGGGTGCTGCATAAAACCAGAGACTGAAATGAGCACAGATAAAGTTCCTTAAGCCAAATATAGAATAGACAAGAGCTACTCCTTGCTCAACGAAATGGACTCAACACCGCACATTAAATGCCTAAGAATATACCTGACTAGTAAATATCTTAAAACCTATGGATTGCTATGTCTCCGAAAGAGAATCAAGCATGTGTACAGGGGCATAAACGCAGCAGTGATAGGATTGGAGAGGTTCAGTGAGCAAATGAAGAACCTTTGAAGTCATATTGCATGGTACCCATTCCACAGGTTTCAACTACCCAGGTTTAAGATATTCTTCCTTCAGCTAAAACATGCATGTGGAACCTAGAATATGATCAACCATGTGATCGGGAGATGTGTTCAAATATGTCTCAGTTTTCGTACCCTGGTACTCGGGTGCAACATTCCAGACGCTTTACTAACACTCTCCCGACTTGGAGAGTCAGTCCCTTTAACCTCCTGTTTGGCCCAGTTTGCAATTTCTGCGGAAGTTGAACAGGAATACTGAGAACCGATGAGAGACTAGCTGGAAGTGTCTGGACGGGCAAATTTAACTCTCATTTCCCACCAGGAAGAGGAATTAACCAAAGGCTCAGCGTGCCATGCCGGAACCAGATTAGGGCCTGAAGCCATCCTGCGGTGTTGCGGCCAGCTCACAAGAAAGCGAGTTGAAGAAAGGAGCTCAGGGGCACCGTAATTCACAAACCTGCAGAGTTATAAATGACAGCTATCGTCCAAAAATATACTGAAGTAAGGCTGCCAAGAGGACTTGAAAGCGGGGCAGAATTGCAGGAAACCGATTTCAGGAGGTAGACTGGAATTGCATTGAAAGCATAGGAAAAGAGGCAGAACGTCCACAATGATGCACTTGGCCAAAAAGGGCGTATGCGTTTTTTCCTGAATATATTCAGGAAAAAACGCATACGCCCTTTTTGGCCAACCAAGCAAGCTTGCAAAGGAAATCTGCACTACAATGAAGTCTCACTTCCCCCCGGTCAAAAGGGCCATCTGAAAAAAGTGTAAAATCCAGAAAGGCAGGACAGGCCATGGAGAACTGGGAGCCTTGTTATGCTGATGGGCGGGATGTAAATTGCCAACAGCCACTCTGGAGAAGTGTATGGTGTTTCCTGAAACATCTAAAAAACAAAGCAACAGAGCCTAGGGCACATCCACTTATGGTCCTATAGCTTAGGGAAATTAAAATCAAAAAGACACAGCCACCCCAAAGTTTGGGACGCCTCTGTTTACAAGAACCTCATTTACCGTACAAGTTCAATATCACAGAAAGTGAAAAATGGATAAAGAACTTGTGGTACTTACGTACAATGCAGTATCACTCAGCAATGAAATCTATGTCATCAGGCCCGTGGCAGCATAATGAGTGGATTCAGGTACGATGATTCTAACTGAAATAAGTCACACAGAAAAAGAAACATCATAAGATATCACTAATACACGGAATGTAAACTTGGCTACACAGGAACTGAATTCCAAAACAGAACAGGGTCTCAAATTTAGAAAACCAACTTATGCTTGCTTAAGGGGAAAGGTGAGTTGGGGTGCTGCATAAAACCAGAGATTGAAATGAGCACAGATAAAGTTCCCTAAGCCAAATATGGAATAGACAAGAGCTACTCCTTGCTCAACGAAATGGACTCAACACCCCATATTAAACGCCTAAGAATGTACCTGACTAGTAAGTATCTTAAAACCTATGGATTGCTATGTCTCCGAAAGAGAATCAAGCGTGTGTACAGGGGCATAAATGCAGCAGTGATAGGATTGGAGAGGTTCGGTGAGCAAATGAAGACCCTTTGAAGTCATATTGCATGGTACCCATTACACGGGTCTCAACTCTCCAGGTTTAAGGTATTCTTCCTTCAGCTAAAACATGCATGTGGAACCCAGAGTATGATCAACCGTGTGAACGGGAGACGTGTTCAAATATGTCTCAGTTTTCCTCCCCTGGTACTCGGGTGCAACATTCCAGACGCTTTACTAACACTCTCCCCACTTGGAGAGTCAGCGCCTTTAACCTCCTGTTTGGCCCAGTTTGCAATTTCTGCGGAAGATGAACAGGAATAGCGAGAACGAATGACAGACTAGCTGGAGGTGTCTGGACAGGCAAATTTATCTCTCATTTCCCACCAGGAAGAGGAATTAACCAAAGGCTCAGCGTGCCGTGCCAGAACCAGATTAGGGCCTGAAGCCATCCTGCGGTGTTGCGGCCAGCTCACAAGAAAGCGAGTTGAAGAAAGGAGCTCAGGGGCACTGTAATTCACAAACCTGCAGAGTTATAGATGACAGCTATCATCAAAAAATATACTGAAGTAAGGCTGCCAAGAGGACTTAAATGCAGGGCAGAATTGCAGGAAACCGATTTCAGGAGGTAGACTGGAATTGCATTGAAAGCATAGGAAAAGAGGCAGAACGTCCACAATGATGCACTTGGCCAAAAAGGGCGTATGCGTTTTTTCCTGAATATATTCAGGAAAAAACGCATACGCCCTTTTTGGCCAACCAAGCAAGCTTGCAAAGGAAATCTGCACTACAATGAAGTCTCACTTCTCCCCGGTCAAACGGGCATCTGAAAAAAGTGTAAAATCCAGAAAGGCAGGACAGGCCATGGAGAACTGGGAGCCTTGTTATGCTGATGGGCGGGATGTAAATTGCCAACAGACACTCGGGAGAAGTGTATGGTGTTTCCTGAAACATCTAAAAAACAAAGCAACAGAGCCTAGGGCACTTCCACTTATGGTCCTATAGCTTAGGGAAATTAAAATCAAAAAGACACAGCCACCCCAAAGTTTGGAACGGCTCTGTTTACAAGAACCTCGTTTACAGTACAAGTTCAACATCGCAGAAAGTGAAAAATGGATAAAGAAGTTGTGGTATTTACTTACAAAGCAATATCACTCAGCAATGAAATCTATGTCATCAGGCACTTAGCAGCACAATGAGTGGATTCAGGTATGATGATTCTAACTGAAATAAGTCACACAGAAAAAGAAACATCATAAAATATCAGTAATACACGGAATGTAAACTTGGCTACACAGGAACTGAATTACAGAACAGAACAGGGTCTCAAATTTAGAAAACCAACTTATGCTTGCTTAACGGTACAGGTGAGTTGGGGTGCTGCATAAAACCAGAGACTGAAATGAGCACAGATAAAGTTCCTTAAGCCAAATATAGAATAGACAAGAGCTACTCCTTGCTCAACGAAATGGACTCAACACCGCACATTAAATGCCAAAGAATGTACCTGACTAGTAAATATCTTAAAACCTATGGATTGCTATGTCTCCGAAAGAGAATCAAGCATGTGTACAGGGGCATAAATGCAGCAGTGATAGGATTGGAGAGGTTCGGTGAGCAAATGAAGACCCTTTGAAGTCATATTGCATGGTACCCATTCCACAGGTTTCAACTACCCAGGATTAAGGTATTCTTCCTTCAGCTAAAACATGCATGTGGAACCCAGAGTATGATCAACCATGTGATCGCGAGACGTGTTCAAATATGTCTCAGATTTCGTACCCTGGTACTCGGGTGCAACATTCCAGACGCTTTACTAACACTCTCCCCACTTGGAGAGTCAGCGCCTTTAACCTCCTGTTTGGCCCAGTTTGCAATTTCTGCGGAAGATGAACAGGAATAGGGAGAACCAATGAGAGACTAGCTGGAGGTGTCTGGACGGGCAAATTTAACTCTCATTTCCCACCAGGAAGAGGAATTAACCAAAGGCTCAGCGTGCCGTGCCGGAACAAGATTAGGGCCTGAAGCCATCCTGCGGTGTTGTGGCCAGCTCACAAGAAAGCGAGTTGAAGAAAGGAGCTCAGGGGCACTGTAATTCACAAACCTGCAGAGTTATAAATGACAGCTATCGTCCAAAAATATACTGAAGTAAGGCTGCCAAGAGGACTTGAAAGCGGGGCAGAATTGCAGGAAACCGGATTTCAGGACGTAGACTGGAATTGCACTGAAAGCATAGGAAAAGAGGCAGAGCGTCCACAATGATGCACTTGGACAAAAAGGGCGTATGCGTTTTTTCCTGAATATATTCAGGAAAAAACGCATACGCCCTTTTTGGCCAACCAAGCAAGCTTGCAAAGGAAATCTGCACTACAATGAAGTCTCACTTCCCCCCGGTCAAAAGGGCCATCTGAAAAAAGTGTAAAATCCAGAAAGGCAGGACAGGCCATGGAGAACTGGGAGCCTTGTTATGCTGATGGGCGGGATGTAAATTGCCAACAGACACTTGGGAGAATTGTATGGTGTTTCCTGAAACATCTAAAAAACAAAGCAAGAGGGCCTAGGGCACTCCCACTTATGGTCCTATAGCTTAGGGAAATTAAAATCAAAAAGACACAGCCACCCCAAAGTTTGGGACGCCTCTGTTTACAAGAACCTCGTTTACCATACAAGTTCAATATCACAGAAAGTGAAAAATGGATAAAGAACATGTGGTACTTACGTACAATGCAGTATCACTCAGCAATGAAATCTATGTCATCAGGCCCGTAGCAGCATAATGAGTGGATTCAGGTACGATGATTCTAACTGAAATAAGTCACACAGAAAAAGAAACATCATAAGATATCACTAATACACGGAATGTAAACTTGGCTACACAGGAACTAAATTCCAAAACAGAACAGGGTCTCAAATTTAGAAAACCAACTTATGCTTGCTTAAGGGGAAAGGTGAGTTGGGGTGCTGCATAAAACCAGAGATTGAAATGAGCACAGATAAAGTTCCTTAAGCCAAATATGGAATAGACAAGAGCTACTCCTTGCTCAACGAAATGGACTCAACACCCCATATTAAATGCCTAAGAATGTACCTGACTAGTAAGTATCTTAAAACCTATGGATTGCTATGTCTCCGAAAGAGAATCAAGCATGTGTACAGGGGCATAAACGCAGCAGTGATAGGATTGGAGAGGTTCGGTGAGCAAATGAAGACCCTTTGAAGTCATATTGCATGGTACCCATTCCACAGGTTTCAACTACCCAGGTTTAAGGTATTCTTCCTTCAGCTAAAACATGCATGTGGAACCTAGAGTATGATCAACCATGTGATCGGGAGACGTGTTCAAATATGTCTCAGTTTTCGTACCCTGGTACTCGGGTGCAACATTCCAGACGCTTTACTAACACTCTCCCGACTTGGAGAGTCAGTCCCTTTAACCTCCTGTTTGGCCCAGTTTGCAATTTCTGCGGAAGATGAACAGGAATAGCGAGAACCAATGAGAGACTAGCTAGAGGTGTCTGGACGGGCAAATTTAACTCTCATTTCCTACCAGGAATAGGAATTAAGCAAAGGCTCAGCGTGCCATGCCGGAACAAGATTAGGGCCTGAAGCCATCCGGCGGTGTTGCGGCCAGTTCACCAGAAAGGGAGTTGAAGAAATGAGCTCAGGGGCACTGTAATTCACAAACCTGCAGAGTTATAAATGACAGCTATCGTCCAAAAGTATACTGAAGTAAGGCTGCCAAGAGGACTTGAAAGCGGGGCAGAATTGCAGGAAACCGATTTCAGGAGGTAGACTGGAATTGCATTGAAAGCATAGGAAAAGAGGCAGAACGTCCACAATGATGCACTTGGCCAAAAAGGGCGTATGCGTTTTTTCCTGAATATATTCAGGAAAAAACGCATACGCCCTTTTTGGCCAACCAAGCATGCATGCAAAGGAAATCTGCACTACAATGAAGTCTCACTTCCCCCCGGTCAAAAGGGCCATCTGAAAAAAGTGTAAAATCCAGAAAGGCAGGACAGGCCATGGAGAATTGGGAGCCTTGTTATGCTGATGGGCGGGATGTAAATTGCCAACAGACACTCGGGAGAAGTGTATGGTGTTTCCTGAAACATCTAAAAAACAAAGCAACAGAGCCTAGGGCACTTCCACTTATGGTCCTATAGCTTAGGGATATTAAAATCAAAAAGACACAGCCACCCCAAAGTTTGGGACGCCTCTGTTTACAAGAACCTCGTTTGCCGTACAAGTTCAATATCACTGAAAGTGAAAAATGGATAAAGAAGTTGTGGTACTTACGTACAATGCAGTATCACTCAGCAATGAAATCTATGTCCTCAGGCCCTTAGCAGCACAATGAGTGGATTCAGGTACGATGATTCTAACTGAAATAAGTCACACAGAAAAAGAAACATCATAAGATATCACTAATACACGGAATGTAAACTTGGCTACACAGGAACTGAATTCCAAAACAGAACAGGGTCTCAAATTTAGAAAACCAACTTATGCTTGCTTAAGGGGAAAGGTGAGTTAGGGTGCTGCATAAAACCAGAGATTGAAATGAGCACAGATAAAGTTCCTTAAGAAAAATATGGAATAGACAAGAGCTACTCCTTACTCAACGAAATGGACTCAACACCCCATATTAAACGCCTAAGAATGTACCTGACTAGTAAGTATCTTAAAACCTATGCATTGCTATGTCTCCAAAAGAGAATCAAGCGTGTGTACAGGGTCATAAACGCAGCAGTGATAGGATTGGAGAGGTTCGGTGAGCAAATGAAGACCCTTTGAAGTCATATTGCATGGTACCCATTACACGGGTCTCAACTCTCCAGGTTTAAGGTATTCTTCCTTCAGCTAAAACATGCATGTGGAACACAGAGTATGATCAACCGTGTGAACGGGAGACGTGTTCAAATATGTCTCAGTTTTCCTCCCTTGGTACTCGGATGCAACATTCCAGACGCTTTACTAACACTCTCCCCACTTGGAGAGTCAGCGCCTTTAACCTCCTGTTTGGCCCAGTTTGCAATTTCTGCGGAAGATGAACAGGAATAGTGAGAACCAATGAGAGACTAGCTGGAGGTGTCTGGACGGGCAAATTTAACTCTCATTTCCCACCAGGAAGAGCAATTATCCAAAGGCTCAGCGTGCCGTGCCGGAACCAGATTAGGGCCTGAAGCCATCCTGTGGTGTTGCGGCCAGCTCACAAGAAAGTGAGTTGAAGAAAGGAGCTCAGGGGCACTGTAATTCACAACCCTGCAGAGTTATAAATGACACCTATCGTCCAAAAATATACTGAAGTAAGGCTGCCAAGAGGACTTGAAAGCGGGGCAGAATTGCAGGAAACCGATTTCAGGAGGTAGACTGGAATTGCATTGAAAGCATAGGAAAAGAGGCAGAACGTCCACAATGATGCACTTGGCCCAAAAGGGCGTATGCGTTTTTTCCTGAATATATTCAGGAAAAAACGCATACGCCCTTTTTGGCCAACCAAGCAAACTTGCAAAGGAAATCTGCACTACAATGAAGTCTCACTTCCCCCCGGTCAAAAGGGCCATCTGAAAAAAGTGTAAAATCCAGAAAGGCAGGACAGGCCATGGAGAACTGGGAGCCTTGTTATGCTGATGGGCGGGATGTAAATTGCCAACAGACACTCGGGAGAAGTGTATGGTGTTTCCTGAAACATCTAAAAAACAAAGCAACAGAGCCTAGGGCACTTCAACTTATGGTCCTATAGCTTAGGGAAATTAAAATAAAAAAGACACAGGCACGCCAAAGTTTGGGACGCCTCTGTTTACAAGAACCTCGTTTACAGTACAAGTTCAATATCACAGAAACTGAAAAATGGATAAAGAACTTGTGGTACTTACGTACAATGCAGTATCACTCAGCAATGAAATCTATGTCATCAGGCCCTTAGCAGCACAATGAGTGGATTCAGGTATGATGATTCTAACTGAAATAAGTCACACAGAAAAAGAAACATCATAAGATATCAGTAATACACGGAATGTAAACTTGGCTACACACAAACTGAATTACAGAACAGAACAGGGTCTCAAATTTAGAAAACCAACTTATGCTTGCTTAAGGGGAAAGGTGAGTTGGGGTGCTGCATAAAACCAGAGATTGAAATGAGCACAGATAAAGTTTCTTAAGCCAAATATGGAATAGACAAGAGCTACACCTTGCTCAACGAAATGGACTCAACACCCCGTATTAAAAGCCTAAGAATGTACCTGACTAGTAAGTATCTTAAAACCTATGGATTGCTATGTCTACAAAAGAGAATCAAGCGTGTGTACAGGGGCATAAACGCAGCAGTGATAGGATTGGAGAGGTTCGGTGAGCAAATGAAGACCCTTTGAAGTCATATTGCATGGTACCCATTACATGGGTCTCAACTCTCCAGGTTTAAGGTATTCTTCCTTCAGCTAAAACATGCATGTGGAACCCAGAGTATGATCAACCATGTGAACGGGAGACGTGTTCAAATATGTCTCAGTTTTCCTCCCCTGGTACTCGGGTGCAACATTCCAGACGCTTTACTAACACTCTCCCCACTTGGAGAGTCAGCGCCTTTAACCTCCTGTTTGGCCCAGTTTGCAATTTCTGCGGAAGATGAACAGGAATAGGGAGAACCAATGAGAGACTAGCTGGAGGTGTCTGGACGGGCAAATTTAACTCTCATTTCCCACCAGGAAGAGGAATTAACCAAAGGCTCAGCATGCCGTGCCGGAACAAGATTAGGGCCTGAAGCCATCCTGCGGTGTTGCGGCCAGCTCACAAGAAAGCGAGTTGAAGAAAGGAGCTCAGGGGCACTGTAATTCACAAACCTGCAGAGTTATAAATGACAGCTATCGTCCAAAAATATACTGAAGTAAGGCTGCCAAGAGGACTTGAAAGCGGGGCAGAATTGCTGGAAACCGGATTTCAGGAGGTAGACTGGAATTGCACTGAAAGCATAGGAAAAGAGGCAGAACGTCCACAATGATGCACTTGGCCAAAAAGGGCGTATGCGTTTTATTCAGGAAAAAACGCATACGCCCTTTTTGGCCAACCAAGCAAGCTTGCAAGGGAAATCTGCAATACATTGAAGTCTCACTTCCCCCCGGTCAAAAGGGCCATCTGAAAAAAGTGTAAAATCCAGAAAGGCAGGACAGGCCATGGAGAACTGGGAGCCTTGTTATGCTGATGGGCGGGATGTAAATTGCCAACAGACACTCGGGAGAAGTGTATGGTGTTTCCTGAAACATCTAAAAAACAAAGCAACAGAGCCTAGGGCACTTCCACTTATGGTCCTATAGCTTAGGGAAATTAAAATCAAAAAGACACAGCCACCCCAAAGTTTGGGACGCCTCTGTTTACAAGAACCTCATTTACAGTACAAGTTCAACATGGCAGAAAGTGAAAAATGGATAAAGAAGTTGTGGTATTTACTTACAAAGCAATATCACTCAGCAATGAAATCTATGTCATCAGGCCCTTAGCAGCACAATGAGTGGATTCAGGTATGATGATTCTAACTGAAATAAGTCACACAGAAAAAGAAACATCATAAGATATCACTAATACACGGAATGTAAACTTGGCTACACAGAAACTGAATTACAGAAGAGAACAGGGTCTCAAATTTAGAAAACCAACTTATGCTTGCTTAAGGGTAAAGGTGAGTTGGGGTGCTGCATAAAACCAGAGATTGAAATGAGCACAGATAAAGTTCCTTAAGCCAAATATGGAAGAGACAAGAGCTACACCTTGCTCAACGAAATGGACTCAACACCGCATATTAAACGCCTAAGAATGTACCTGACTAGTAAGTATCTTAAAACCTATGGATTGCTATGTCTCCAAAAGAGAATCAAGCGTGTGTACAGGGGCATAAACCCAGCAGTGATAGGATTGGAGAGGTTCGGTGAGCAAATGAAGACCCTTTGAAGTCATATTGCATGGTACCCATTACACGGATCTCAACTCTCCAGCTTTAAGGTATTCTTCCTTCAGCTAAAACATGCATGTGGAACCCAGAGTATGATCAACCGTGTGAACGGGAGACGTGTTCAAATATGTCTCAGTTTTCGTACCCTGATACTTGGGTGCAACATTCCAGACGCTTTACTAACACTCTCCCGACTTGGAGAGTCAGTCCCTTTAACCTCCTGTTTGGCCCAGTTTGCAATTTCTGCGGAAGATGAACAGGAATAGCGAGAACCAATGAGAGACTAGCTGGAGGTGTCTGGACGGGCAAATTTAACTCTCATTTCCCACCAGGAAGAGGAATTAACCAAAGGCTCAGCGTGCCGTGCCGGAACCAGATTAGGGCCTGAAGCCATCCTGCGGTGTTGCGGCCAGCTCACAAGTAAGTGAGTTGAAGAAAGGAGCTCAGGGGCACTGTAATTCACAAACCTGCAGAGTTATAAATAACACCTATCGTCCAAAAATATACTGAAGTAAGGCTGCCAAGAGGACTTGAAAGCGGGGCAGAATTGCAGGAAACCGATTTCAGGAGGTAGACTGGAATTGCATTGAAAGCATAGGAAAAGAGGCAGAGCGTCCACAATGATGCACTTGGCCAAAAAGGGCGTATGCGTTTTTTCCTGAATATATTCAGGAAAAAACATATACGCCCTTTTTGGCCAACCAAGCAAGCTTGCAAAGGAAATCTGCACTACAATGAAGTCTCACATCCCCCCGGTCAAACGGGCATCAGAAAAAAGTGTAAAATCCAGAAAGGCAGGACAGGCCATGGAGAACTGGGAGCCTTGTTATGCTG
Source organism: Grampus griseus (assembly GCF_964374135.1). NCBI lineage: Eukaryota > Metazoa > Chordata > Mammalia > Artiodactyla > Delphinidae > Grampus > Grampus griseus. The sequence continues at coordinate 179,855 of NW_028133349.1, read as the reverse complement.
ATGGGCGGGATGTAAATTGCCAACAGACACTCGGTAGAAGTTTATGGTGTTTCCTGAAACATCTAAAAAACAAAGCAACAGAGCCTAGGGCACTTCCACTTATGGTCCTATAGCTTAGGGAAATTAAAATCAAAAAGGCACAGCCACCCCAAAGTTTGGGACGCCTCTGTTTACAAGAACCTCATTTATCGTACAAGTTCAATATCACAGAAAGTGAAAAATGGATAAAGAACTTGTGGTACTTACGTACAATGCAGTATCACTCAGCAATGAAATCTATGTCATCACGCCCGTAGCAGCATAATGAGTGGATTCAGGTACGATGATTCTAACTGAAATAAGTCACACAGAAAAAGAAACATCATGAGATATCACTAATACACGGAATGTAAACTTGGTTACACAGGAACTGAATTCCAAAACAGAACAGGGTCTCTAATTTAGAAAACCAACTTATGCTTGCTTAAGGGGAAAGGTGAGTTGGGATGCTGCATAAAACCAGAGATTGAAATGAGCACAGATAAAGTTCCTTAAGCCAAATATGGAATAGACAAGAGCTACACCTTGCTCAACGAAATGGACTCAACACCCCATATTAAACGCCTAAGAATGTACCTGACTAGTAAGTATCTTAAAACCTATGGATTGCTATGTCTCCAAAAGAGAATCAAGCGTGTGTACAGGGGCATAAACGCAGCAGTGATAGGATTGGAGAGGTTCGGTGAGCAAATGAAGACCCTTTGAAGTCATATTGCATGGTACCCATTACACGGGTCTCAACTCTCCAGGTTTAAGGTATTCTTCCTTCAGCTAAAACATGCATGTGGAACCCAGAGTATGATCAACCATGTGAACGGGAGACGTGTTCAAATATGTCTCAGTTTTCCTCCCCTGGTACTCGGGTGCAACATTCCAGACGCTTTACTAACACTCTCCCCACTTGGAGAGTCAGCGCCTTTAACCTCCTGTTTGGCCCTGTTTGCAATTTCTGCGGAAGATTAACAGGAATAGCGAGAACCAATGAGAGACTAGCTGGAGGTGTCTGGACGGGCAAATTTAACTCTCATTTCCCACCAGGAAGAGGAAATAACCAAAGGCTCAGCGTGCCGTGCCGGAACCAGATTAGGGCCTGAAGCCATCCTGCGGTGTTGCGGCCAGCTCACAAGAAAGCGAGTTGAAGAAAGGAGCTCAGGGACACTGTAATGCACAAACCTGCAGAGTTATAAATGACAGCTATCGTCCAAAAATATACTGAAGTAAGGCTGCCAAGAGGACTTGAAAGCGGGGCAGAATTGCAGGAAACCGATTTCAGGAGGTAGACTGGAATTGCATTGAAAGCATAGGAAAAGAGGCAGAACGTCCACAATGATGCACTTGGCCAAAAAGGGCGTATGCGTTTTTTCCTGAATATATTCAGGAAAAAACGCATACGCCCTTTTTGGCCAACCAAGCAAGCTTGCAAAGGAAATCTGCACTACAATGAAGTCTCACTTCCCCCCGGTCAAAAGGGCCATCTGAAAAAAGTGTAAAATCCAGAAAGGCAGGACAGGCCATGGAGAACTGGGAGCCTTGTTATGCTGATGGGCGGGATGTAAATTGCCAACAGACACTCGGGAGAAGTGTATGGTGTTTCCTGAAACATCTAAAAAACAAAGCAACAGAGCCTAGGGCACTTCCACTTATGGTCCTATAGCTTAGGGAAATTAAAATCAAAAAGACACAGCCACCCCAAAGTTTGCAACGGCTCTGTTTACAAGAACCTCGTTTACAGTACAAGTTCAACATCGCAGAAAGTGAAAAATGGATAAAGAAGTTGTGGTATTTACTTACAAAGCAATATCACTCAGCAATGAAATCTATGTCATCAGGCCCTTAGCAGCACAATGAGTGGATTCAGGTATGATGATTCTAACTGAAATAAGTCACACAGAAAAAGAAACATCATAAGATATCAGTAATACACGGAATGTAAACTTGGCTACACAGGAACTGAATTACAGAACAGAACAGGGTCTCAAATTTAGAAAACCAACTTATGCTTGCTTAAGGGTAAAGGTGAGTTGGGGTGCTGCATAAAACCAGAGACTGAAATGAGCACAGATAAAGTTCCTTAAGCCAAATATGGAATAGACAAGAGCTACTCCTTGCTCAACGAAATGGACTCAACACCGCACATTAAATGCCTAAGAATGTACCTGACTAGTAAATATCTTAAAACCTATGGATTGCTATGTCTCCGAAAGAGAATCAAGCATGTGTACAGGGGCATGAACGCAGCAGTGATAGGATTGGAGAGGTTCGGTGAGCAAATGAAGACCCTTTGGAGTCATATTGCATGGTACCCATTCCACAGGTTTCAACTACCCAGTTTTAAGGTATTCTTCCTTCAGCTAAAACATGCATTTGGAACCTAGAGTATGATCAACCATGTGATCGCGAGACGTGTTCAAATATGTCTCAGTTTTCGTACCCTGGTACTCGGGTGCAACATTCCAGACGCTTTACTAACACTCTCCCGACTTGGAGAGTCAGTCCCTTTAATCTCCTGTTTGGCCCAGTTTGCAATTTCTGCGGAAGATGAACAGGAATAGCGAGAACCAATGAGAGACTAGCTGGAGGTGTCTGGACGGGCAAATTTAACTCTCATTTCCCACCAGGAAGAGGAATTAACCAAAGGCTCAGCGTACCATGCCGTAACAAGATTAGGGCCTGAAGCCATCCTGCGGTGTTGCGGCCAGCTCACAAGAAAGCGAGTTGAAGAAAGGAGCTCAGGGGCACTGTAATTCACAAACCTGCAGAGTTATAAATGACAGCTATCGTCCAAAAATATACTGAAGTAAGGCTGCCAAGAGGACTTGAAAGCGGGGCAGAATTGCTGGAAACCGATTTCAGGAGGTAGACTGGAATTGCATTGAAAGCATAGGAAAAGAGGCACAACGTCCACAATGATGCACTTGGCCAAAAAGAGCGTATGCGTTTTTTCCTGAATATATTCAGGAAAAAACGCATACGCCCTTTTTGGCCAACCAAGCAAGCTTGCAAAGGAAATCTGCACTACAATGAAGTCTCACTTCCCCCCGGTCAAAAGGGCCATCTGAAAAAAGTGTAAAATCCAGAAAGGCAGGACAGGCCATGGAGAACTGGGAGCCTTGTTATGCTGATGGGCGGGATGTAAATTGCCAACAGACACTCGGGAGAAGTGTATGGTGTTTCCTGAAACATCTAAAAAACAAAGCAACAGAGCCTAGGGCACTTCCACTTATGGTCCTATAGCTTAGGGAAATTAAAATCAAAAAGACACAGCCACCCCAAAGTTTGGGACGCCTCTGTTTACAAGAACCTCATTTACCGTACAAGTTCAATATCACAGAAAGTGAAAAATGGATAAAGAACTTGTGGTACATACGTACAATGCAGTATGACTCAGCAATGAAATCTATGTCATCAGGCCCGTAGCAGCATAATGAGTGGATTCAGGTACGATGATTCTAACTGAAATAAGTCACACAGAAAAAGAAACATCATAAGATATCACTAATACACGGAATGTAAACTTGGCTACACAGGAACTGAATTCCAAAACAGAACAGGGTCTCAAATTTAGAAAACCAACTTATGCTTGCTTAAGGGAAAAGGTGAGTTGGGGTGCTGCATAAAACCAGAGACTGAAATGAGCACAGATAATGTTCCTTAAGCCAAATATGGAATAGACAAGAGCTACTCCTTGCTCAACGAAATGGACTCAACACCGCACATTAAATGCCTAAGAATGTACCTGACTAGTAAATATCTTAAAACCTATGGATTGCTATGTCTCCGAAAGAGAATCAAGCATGTGTACAGGGGCATAAACGAAGCAGTGATAGGATTGGAGAGGTTCGGTGAGCAAATGAAGACCCTTTGAAGTCATATTGCATGGTACCCATTCCACAGGTTTCAACTACCCAGGTTTAAGGTATTCTTCCTTCAGCTAAAACATGCATGTGGAACCTAGAGTATGATCAACCATGTGATCGCGAGACGTGTTCAAATATGTCTCAGTTTTCGTACCCTGGTACTCGGGAGCAACATTCCAGACGCTTTACTAACACTCTCCCGACTTGGAGAGTCAGTCCCTTTAACCTCCTGTTTGGCCCAGTTTGCAATTTCTGCGGAAGATGAACAGGAATAGCGAGAACCAATGAGAGACTAGCTGGAGGTGTCTGGACGGGCAAATTTATCTCTCATTTCCCACCAGGAAGAGGAATTAACCAAAGGCTAAGCGTGCCGTGCCGGAACCAGACTAGGGCCTGAAGCCATCCTGTGGTGTTGCGGCCAGCTCAAAAGAAAGCGAGTTGAAGAAAGGAGCTCAGGGGCACTGTAATTCACAAACTTGCAGAGTTATAAATGACAGCTATCATCCAAAAATATACTGAAGTAAGGCTGCCAAGAGGACTTGAAAGCGGGGCAGAATTGCAGGAAACCGATTTCAGGAGGTAGACTGGAATTGCATTGAAAGCATAGGAAAAGAGGCAGAGCGTCCACAATGACGCACTTGGCCAAAAAGGGCGTATGCGTTTTTTCCTGAATATATTCAGGAAAAAACGCATATGCACTTTTTGGCCAACCAAGCAAGCTTGCAAAGGAAATCTGCACTACAATGAAGTCTCACTTCCCCCCGGTCAAATGGGCCATCTGAAAAATGTGTAAAATCCAGAAAGGCAGGACAGGCCATGGAGAACTGGGAGCCTTGTTATGCTGATGGGAGGGATGTAAATTGCCAACAGACACTCGGGAGACGTGTATGGTGTTTCCTGAAACATCTAAAAAACAAAGCAACAGAGCCTAGGGCACTTCCACTTATGGTCCTATAGCTTAGGGAAATTAAAATCAAAAAGACACAGCCACCCCAAAGTTTGGGACGACTCTGTTTACAAGAACCTCGTTTACAGTACAAGTTCAACATCGCAGAAAGTGAAAAATGGATAAAGAAGTTGTGGTATTTACTTACAAAGCAATATCACTCAGCAATGAAATCTATGTCATCAGGCCCTTAGAAGCATAATGAGTGGATTCAGGTACGATGATCCTAACTGAAATAAGTCACACAGAAAAAGAAACATCATAAGATATCACTAATACACGGAATGTAAACTTGGTTACACAGGAACTGAATTCCAAAACAGAACAGGGTCTCAAATTTAGAAAACCAACTTATGCTTGCTTAAGGGGAAAGGTGAGTTGGGGTGCTGCATAAAACCAGAGATTGAAATGAGCACAGATAAAGTTCCTTAAGCCAAATATGGAATAGACAAGAGCTACTCCTTGCTCAACGAAATGGACTCAACACCCCATATTAAACGCCTAAGAATTTACCTGACTAGTAAGTATCTTAAAACCTATGGATTGCTATGTCTCCGAAAGAGAATCAACCGTGTGTACAGGGGCATAAATGCAGCAGTGATAGGATTGGAGAGGTTCGGTGAGCAAATGAAGACCCTTTGAAGTCATATTGCATGGTACCCATTACACGGGTCTCAACTCTCCAGGTTTAAGGTATTCTTCCTTCAGCTAAAACATGCATGTGGAACCTAGAGTATGATCAACCATGTGATCGCGAGACGTGTTCAAATATGTCTCAGTTTTCGTACACTGGTACTCGGGTGCAACATTCCAGACGCTTTACTAACACTCTCCCGACTTGGAGAGTCAGTCCCTTTAATCTCCTGTTTGGCCCAGTTTGCAATTTCTGCGGAAGATGAACAGGAATAGCGAGAACCAATGAGAGACTAGCTGGAGGTGTCTGGACGGGCAAATTTAACTCTCATTTCCCACCAGGAAGAGGAATTAACCAAAGGCTCAGCGTACCATGCCGTAACAAGATTAGGGCCTGAAGCCATCCTGCGGTGTTGCGGCCAGCTCACAAGAAAGCGAGTTGAAGAAAGGAGCTCAGGGGCACTGTAATTCACAAACCTGCAGAGTTATAAATGACAGCTATCGTCCAAAAATATACTGAAGTAAGGCTGCCAAGAGGACTTGAAAGCGGGGCAGAATTGCAGGAAACCGATTTCAGGAGGTAGACTGGAATTGCATTGAAAGCATAGGAAAAGAGGCACAACGTCCACAATGATGCACTTGGCCAAAAAGAGCGTATGCGTTTTTTCCTGAATATATTCAGGAAAAAACGCATACGCCCTTTTTGGCCAACCAAGCAAGCTTGCAAAGGAAATCTGCACTACAATGAAGTCTCACTTCCCCCCGGTCAAAAGGGCCATCTGAAAAAAGTGTAAAATCCAGAAAGGCAGGACAGGCCATGGAGAACTGGGAGCCTTGTTATGCTGATGGGCGGGATGTAAATTGCCAACAGACACTAGGGAGAAGTGTATGGTGTTTCCTGAAACATCTAAAAAACAAAGCAACAGAGCCTAGGGCACTTCCACTTATGGTCCTATAGCTTAGGGAAATTAAAATCAAAAAGACACAGCCACCCCAAAGTTTGGGACACCTCTGTTTACAAGAACATCATTTACCGTACAAGTTCAATATCACAGAAAGTGAAAAATGGATAAAGAACTTGTGGTACTTACGTACAATGCAGTATCACTCAGCAATGAAATCTATGTCATCAGGCCCGTAGCAGCATAATGAGTGGATTCAGGTACGATGATTCTAACTGAAATAAGTCACACAGAAAAAGAAACATCATAAGATATCACTAATACACGGAATGTAAACTTGGCTACACAGGAACTGAATTCCAAAACAGAACAGGGTCTCAAATTTAGAAAACCAACTTATGCTTGCTTAAGGGGAAAGGTGAGTTGGGGTGCTGCATAAAACCAGAGATTGAAATGAGCACAGATAAAGTTCCCTAAGCCAAATATGGAATAGACAAGAGCTACTCCTTGCTCAACGAAATGGACTCAACACCCCATATTAAACGCCTAAGAATGTACCTGACTAGTAAGTATCTTAAAACCTATGGATTGCTATGTCTCCGAAAGAGAATCAAGCGTGTGTACAGGGGCATAAATGCAGCAGTGATAGGATTGGAGAGGTTCGGTGAGCAAATGAAGACCCTTTGAAGTCATATTGCATGGTACCCATTACACGGGTCTCAACTCTCCAGGTTTAAGGTATTCTTCCTTCAGCTAAAACATGCATGTGGAACCCAGAGTATGATCAACCGTGTGAACGGGAGACGTGTTCAAATATGTCTCAGTTTTCCTCCCCTGGTACTCGGGTGCAACATTCCAGACGCTTTACTAACACTCTCCCCACTTGGAGAGTCAGCGCCTTTAACCTCCTGTTTGGTCCAGTTTGCAATTTCTGCGGAAGATGAACAGGAATAGGGAGAACCAATGAGAGACTAGCTGGAGGTGTCTGGATGGCCAAATTTAACTCTCATTTCCCACCAGGAAGAGGAATTAACCAAAGGCTCAGCGTGCCGTGCCGGAACCAGATTAGGGCCTGAAGCCATCCTGCGGTGTTGCGGCCAGCTCACAAGAAAGCGAGTTGAAGAAAGGAGCTCAGGGGCACTGTAATTCAGAAACCTGCAGAGTTATAAATGACAGCTATCGTCCAAAAATATACTGAAGTAAGGCTGCCAAGAGGACTTGAAAGCGGGGCAGAATTGCAGGAAACCGATTTCAGGAGGTAGACTGGAATTGCATTGAAAGCATAGGAAAAGAGGCAGAACGTCCACAATGATGCACTTGGCCAAAAAGGGCATATGCGTTTTTTCCTGAATATATTCAGGAAAAAACGCATACGCCCTTTTTGGCCAACCAAGCAAGCTTGCAAAGGAAATCTGCACTACAATGAAGTCTCACTTCCCCCCGGTCAAAAGGGCCATCTGAAAAAAGTGTAATATCCAGAAAGGCAGGACAGGCCATGGAGAACTGGGAGCCTTGTTATGCTGATGGGCGGGATGTAAACTGCCAACAGACACTCGGGAGAAGTGTATGGTGTTTCCTGAAACATCTAAAAAACAAAGCAACAGAGCCTAGGGCACTTCCACTTATGGTCCTATAGCTTAGGGAAATTAAAATCAAAAAGACACAGCCACCCCAAAGTTTGGGACGCCTCTGTTTACAAGAACCTCGTTTACAGTACAAGTTCAACATCGCAGAAAGTGAAAAATGGATAAAGAAGTTGTGGTATTTACTTACAAAGCAATATCACTCAGCAATGAAATCTATGTCATCAGGCACGTAGCAGCACAATGAGTGGATTCAGGTATGATGATTCTAACTGAAATAAGTCACACAGAAAAAGAAACATCATAAGATATCAGTAATACACGGAATGTAAACTTGGCTACACAGGAACTGAATTACAGAACAGAACAGGGTCTCAAATTTAGAAAACCAACTTATGCTTGATTAAGGGTAAAGGTGAGTTGGGGTGCTGCATAAAACCAGAGACTGAAATGAGCACAGATAAAGTTCCTTAAGCCAAATATGGAATAGACAAGAGCTACTCCTTGCTCAACGAAATGGACTCAACACCACACATTAAATGCCTAAGAATGTACCTGACTAGTAAATATCTTCAAACCTATGGATTGCTATGTCTCCGAAAGAGAATCAAGCATGTGTACAGGGGCATAAACGCAGCAGTGATAGGATTGGAGAGGTTCGGTGAGCAAATGAAGACCCTTTGAAGTCATATTGCATGGTACCCATTACACAGGTTTCAACTACCCAGGTTTAAGGTATTCTTCCTTCAGCTAAAACATGCATGTGGAACCTAGAGTATGATCAACCATGTGATCGCGAGACGTGTTCAAATATGTCTCAGTTTTCCTCCCCTTGTACTCGGGTGCAACATTCCAGACGCTTTACTAACACTCTCCCCAGTTGGAGAGTCAGCGCCTTTAACCTCCTGTTTGGCCCAGTTTGCAATTTCTGCGGAAGATGAACAGGAATAGCGAGAACCAATGAGAGACTAGCTGGAGGTGTCTGGACGGGCAAATTTAACTCTCATTTCCCACCAGGAAGAGGAAATAACCAAAGGCTCAGCGTGCCGTGCCGGAACCAGATTAGGGCCTGAAGCCATCCTGCGGTGTTGCGGCCAGCTCACAAGAAAGCGAGTTTAAGAAAGGAGCTCAGGGGCACTGTAATTCACAAACCTGCAGAGTTATAAATGACAGCTATCGTCCAAAAATATACTGAAGTAAGGCTGCCAAGAGGACTTGAAAGCGGGGCAGAATTGCAGGAAACCGATTTCAGGAGGTAGACTGGAATTGCATTGAAAGCATAGGAAAAGAGGCAGAACGTCCACAATGATGCACTTGGTCAAAAAGGGCATATGCGTTTTTTCCTGAATATATTCAGGAAAAAACGCATACGCCCTTTTTGGCCAACCAAGCAAGCTTGCAAAGGAAATCTGCACTACAATGAAGTCTCACTTCCCCCCGGTAAAAAGGGCCATCTGAAAAAAGTGTAAAATCCAGAAAGGCAGGACAGGCCATGGAGAACTGGGAGCCTTGTTATGCTGATGGGCGTGATGTAAACTGCCAACAGACACTCGGGAGAAGTGTATGGTGTTTCCTGAAACATCTAAAAAACAAAGCAACAGAGCCTAGGGCACTTCCACTTATGGTCCTATAGCTTAGGGAAATTAAAATCAAAAAGACACAGCCACCCCAAAGTTTGGGACGCCTCTGTTTACAAGAACCTCGTTTACAGTACAAGTTCAACACCGCAGAAAGTGAAAAATGGATAAAGAAGTTGTGGTACTTACGTACAATGCAGTATCACTCAGCAATGAAATCTATGTCATCAGGCCCATAGCACCATAATGAGTGGATTCAGGTACGATGATTCTAACTGAAATAAGTCACACAGAAAAAGAAACATCATAAGATATCACTAATACACGGAATGTAAACTTGGCTACACAGGAACTGAATTCCAAAACAGAACAGGGTCTCAAATTTAGAAAACCAACTTATGCTTGCTTAAGGGGAAAGGTGAGTTGGGGTGCTGCATAAAACCAGAGATTGAAATGAGCACAGATAAAGTTCCTTAAGCCAAATATGGAATAGACAAGAGCTACTACTTGCTCAACGAAATGGACTCAACACCCCATATTAAACGCCTAAGAATGTACCTTTCTAGTAAGTATCTTAAAACCTATGGATTGCTATGTCTCCAAAAGAGAATCAAGCGTGTGTACAGGGGCATAAACGCAGCAGTGATAGGATTGGAGAGGTTCGGTGAGCAAATGAAGACCCTTTGAAGTCATATTGCATGGTACCCATTCCACGGGTCTCAACTCTCCAGATTTAAGGTATTCTTCCTTCAGCTAAAACATGCATGTGGAACCCAGAGTATGATCAACCGTGTGAACGGGAGACGTGTTCAAATATGTCTCAGTTTTCCTCCCCTGGTTCTCGGGTGCAACATTCCAGACGCTTTACTAACACTCTCCCCACTTGGAGAGTCAGCGCCTTTAACCTCCTGTTTGGCCCAGTTTGCAATTTCTGCGGAAGATGAACAGGAATAGCGAGAACCAATGAGAGACTAGCTGGAGGTGTCTGGACGGGCAAATTTAACTCTCATTTCCCACCAGGAAGAGGAATTAACCAAAGGCTGAGCGTGCCGTACCGGAACCAGATTAGGGCCTGAAGCCATCCTGCGGTGTTGCGGCCAGCTCACAAGAAAGCGAGTTGAAGAAAGGAGCTCAGGGGCACTGTAATTCACAAACCTGCAGAGTTATAAATGACAGCTATCGTCCAAAAATATACTGAAGTAAGGCTGCCAAGAGGACTTGAAAGCGGGGCGGAATTGCAGGAAACCGATTTCAAGAGGTAGACTGGAATTGCATTGAAAGCATAGGAAAAGAGGCAGAACGTCCACAATGATGCACTTGGCCAAAAAGGGCGTATGCGTTTCTTCCTGAATATATTCAGGAAGAAACGCATACGCCCTTTTTGGCCAACCAAGCAAGCTTGCAAAGGAAATCTGCACTACAATGAAGTCTCACTTCCCCCCGGTCAAAAGGGCCATCTGAAAAAAGTGTAAAATCCAGAAAGGCAGGACAGGCCATGGAGAACTGGGAGCCTTGTTATGCTGATGGGCGGGATGTAAATTGCCAACAGACACTCGGGAGAAGTGTATGGTGTTTCCTGAAACATCTAAAAAACAAAGCAACAGAGCCTAGGGCACTTCCACTTATGGTCCTATAGCTTAGGGAAATTAAAATAAAAAAGACACAGCCACCCCAAAGTTTGGAACGGCTCTGTTTACAAGAACCTCGTTTACAGTACAAGTTCAACATCGCAGAAAGTGAAAAATGGATAAAGAAGTTGTGGTATTTACTTACAAAGCAATATCACTCAGCAATGAAATCTATGTCATCAGGCCCTTAGCAGCATAATGAGTGGATTCAGGTACGATGATCCTAACTGAAATAAGTCACACAGAAAAAGAAACATCATAAGATATCACTAATACACGGAATGTAAACTTGGTTACACAGGAACTGAATTCCAAAACAGAACAGGGTCTCAAATTTAGAAAACCAACTTATGCTTGCTTAAGGGGAAAGGTGAGTTGGGGTGCTGCATAAAACCAGAGATTGAAATGAGCACAGATAAAGTTCCTTAAGCCAAATATGGAATAGACAAGAGCTACACCTTGCTCAACGAAATGGACTCAACACCCCATATTAAACGCCTAAGAATTTACCTGACTAGTAAGTATCTTAAAACCTATGGATTGCTATGTCTCCGAAAGAGAATCAAGCGTGTGCACAGGGGCATAAATGCAGCAGTGATAGGATTGGAGAGGTTCGGTGAGCAAATGAAGACCCTTTGAAGTCATATTGCATGGTACCCATTACACGGGTCTCAACTCTCCAGGTTTAAGGTATTCTTCCTTCAGCTAAAACATGCATGTGGAACCTAGAGTATGATCAACCATGTGATCGCGAGACGTGTTCAAATATGTCTCAGTTTTCGTACCCTGGTACTCGGGTGCAACATTCCAGACGCTTTACTAACACTCTCCCGACTTGGAGAGTCAGTCCCTTTAATCTCCTGTTTGGCCCAGTTTGCAATTTCTGCGGAAGATGAACAGGAATAGCGAGAACCAATGAGAGACTAGCTGGAGGTGTCTGGACGGGCAAATTTAACTCTCATTTCCCACCAGGAAGAGGAATTAACCAAAGGCTCAGCGTACCATGCCGTAACAAGATTAGGGCCTGAAGCCATCATGCGGTGTTGCGGCCAGCTCACAAGAAAGCGAGTTGAAGAAAGGAGCTCAGGGGCACTGTAATTCACAAACCTGCAGAGTTATAAATGACAGCTATCGTCCAAAAATATACTGAAGTAAGGCTGCCAAGAGGACTTGAAAGCGGGGCAGAATTGCAGGAAACCGATTTCAGGAGGTAGACTGGAATTGCATTGAAAGCATAGGAAAAGAGGCAGAACGTCCACAATGATGCACTTGGCCAAAAAGGGCATATGCGTTTTTTCCTGAATATATTCAGGAAAAAACGCATACGCCCTTTTTGGCCAACCAAGCAAGCTTGCAAAGGAAATCTGCACTACAATGAAGTCTCACTTCCCCCCGGTCAAAAGGGCCATCTGAAAAAAGTGTAATATCCAGAAAGGCAGGACAGGCCATGGAGAACTGGGAGCCTTGTTATGCTGATGGGCGGGATGTAAACTGCCAACAGACACTCGGGAGAAGTGTATGGTGTTTCCTGAAACATCTAAAAAACAAAGCAACAGAGCCTAGGGCACTTCCACTTATGGTCCTATAGCTTAGGGAAATTAAAATCAAAAAGACACAGCCACCCCAAAGTTTGGGACGCCTCTGTTTACAAGAACCTCGTTTACAGTACAAGTTCAACATCGCAGAAAGTGAAAAATGGATAAAGAAGTTGTGGTATTTACTTACAAAGCAATATCACTCAGCAATGAAATCTATGTCATCAGGCCCTTAGCAGCATAATGAGTGGATTCAGGTACGATGATCCTAACTGAAATAAGTCACACAGAAAAAGAAACATCATAAGATATCACTAATACACGGAATGTAAACTTGGTTACACAGGAACTGAATTCCAAAACAGAACAGGGTCTCAAATTTAGAAAACCAACTTATGCTTGCCTAAGGGGAAAGGTGAGTTGGGGTGCTGCATAAAACCAGAGATTGAAATGAGCACAGATAAAGTTCCTTAAGACAAATATGGAATAGACAAGAGCTACTCCTTGCTCAACGAAATGGACTCAACACCCCATATTAAACGCCTAAGAATTTACCTGACTAGTAAGTATCTTAAAACCTATGGATTGCTATGTCTCCGAAAGAGAATCAAGCGTGTGTACAGGGGCATAAATGCAGCAGTGATAGGATTGGAGAGGTTCGGTGAGCAAATGAAGACCCTTTGAAGTCATATTGCATGGTACCCATTACACGGGTCTCAACTCTCCAGGTTTAAGGTATTCTTCCTTCAGCTAAAACATGCATGTGGAACCGAGAGTATAATCAACCATGTGAACGGGAGACGTGTTCAAATATGTCTCAGTTTTCCTCCCCTGGTACTCGGGTGCAACATTCCAGACGCTTTACTAACACTCTCCCCACTTGGAGAGTCAGCGCCTTTAACCTCCTGTTTGGCCCAGTTTGCAATTTCTGCGGAAGATGAACAGGAATAGCGAGAACCAATGAGAGACTAGCTGGAGGTGTCTGGACGGGCAAATTTAACTCTCATTTCCCACCAGGAAGAGGAAATAACCAAAGGCTCAGCGTGGCGTGCCGGAACCAGATTAGGGCCTGAAGCCATCCTGCGGTGTTGCGGCCAGCTCACAAGTAAGTGAGTTGAAGAAAGGAGCTCAGGGGCACTGTAATTCACAAACCTGCAGAGTTATAAATAACACCTATCGTCCAAAAATATACTGAAGTAAGGCTGCCAAGAGGACTTGAAAGCGGGGCAGAATTGCAGGAAACCGATTTCAGGAGGTAGACTGGAATTGCGTTGAAAGCATAGGAAAAGAGGCAGAACGTCCACAATGATGCACTTGGCCAAAAAGGGCGTATGCGTTTTTTCCTGAATATATTCAGGAAAAAACGCATACGCCCTTTTTGGCCAACCAAGCAAGCTTGCAAAGGAAATCTGCACTACAATGAAGTCTCACTTCCCCCCGGTCAAAAGGGCCATCTGAAAAAAGTGTAAAATCCAGAAAGGCAGGACAGGCCATGGAGAACTGGGAGCCTTGTTATGCTGATGGGCGGGATGTAAATTGCCAACAGACACTCGGGAGAAGTGTATGGTGTTTCCTGAAACATCTAAAAAACAAAGCAACAGAGCCTAGGGCACTTCCACTTATGGTCCTATAGCTTAGGGAAATTAAAATCAAAAAGACACAGCCACCCCAAAGTTTGCAACGGCTCTGTTTACAGGAACCTCGTTTACAGTACAAGTTCAATATCACAGAAAGTGAAAAATGGATAAAGAAGTTGTGGTATTTACTTACAAAGCAATATCACTCAGCAATGAAATCTATGTCATCAGGCACGTAGCAGCACAATGAGTGGATTCAGGTATGATGATTCTAACTGAAATAAGTCACACAGAAAAAGAAACATCATAAGATATCAGTAATACACGGAATGTAAACTTGGCTACACAGGAACTGAATTACAGAACAGAACAGGGTCTCAAATTTAGAAAACCAACTTATGCTTGATTAAGGGTAAAGGTGAGTTGGGGTGCTGCATAAAACCAGAGACTGAAATGAGCACAGATAAAGTTCCTTAAGCCAAATATGGAATAGACAAGAGCTACTCCTTGCTCAACGAAATGGACTCAACACCGCACATTAAATGCCTAAGAATGTACCTGACTAGTAAATATCTTCAAACCTATGGATTGCTATGTCTCCGAAAGAGAATCAAGCATGTGTACAGGGGCATAAACGCAGCAGTGATAGGATTGGAGAGGTTCGGTGAGCAAATGAAGACCCTTTGAAGTCATATTGCATGGTACCCATTCCACAGGTTTCAACTACCCAGGTTTAAGGTATTCTTCCTTCAGCTAAAACATGCATGTGGAACCTAGAGTATGATCAACCATGTGATCGCGAGACGTGTTCAAATATGTCTCAGTTTTCCTCCCCTTGTACTCGGGTGCAACATTCCAGACGCTTTACTAACACTCTCCCCAGTTGGAGAGTCATCGCCTTTAACCTCCTGTTTGGCCCAGTTTGCAATTTCTGCGGAAGATGAACAGGAATAGCGAGAACCAATGAGAGACTAGCTGGAGGTGTCTGGACGGGCAAATTTAACTCTCATTTCCCACCAGGAAGTGGAAATAACCAAAGGCTCAGCGTGCCGTGCCGGAACCAGATTAGGGCCTGAAGCCATCCTGCGGTGTTGCGGCCAGCTCACAAGAAAGCGAGTTTAAGAAAGGAGCTCAGGGGCACTGTAATTCACAAACCTGCAGAGTTATAAATGACAGCTATCGTCCAAAAATATACTGAAGTAAGGCTGCCAAGAGGACTTGAAAGCGGGGCAGAATTGCAGGAAACCGATTTCAGGAGGTAGACTGGAATTGCATTGAAAGCATAGGAAAAGAGGCAGAACGTCCACAATGATGCACTTGGTCAAAAAGGGCATATGCGTTTTTTCCTGAATATATTCAGGAAAAAACGCATACGCCCTTTTTGGCCAACCAAGCAAGCTTGCAAAGGAAATCTGCACTACAATGAAGTCTCACTTCCCCCCGGTAAAAAGGGCCATCTGAAAAAAGTGTAAAATCCAGAAAGGCAGGACAGGCCATGGAGAACTGGGAGCCTTGTTATGCTGATGGGCGTGATGTAAACTGCCAACAGACACTCGGGAGAAGTGTATGGTGTTTCCTGAAACATCTAAAAAACAAAGCAACAGAGCCTAGGGCACTTCCACTTATGGTCCTATAGCTTAGGGAAATTAAAATCAAAAAGACACAGCCACCCCAAAGTTTGGGACGCCTCTGTTTACAAGAACCTCGTTTACAGTACAAGTTCAACACCGCAGAAAGTGAAAAATGGATAAAGAAGTTGTGGTACTTACGTACAATGCAGTATCACTCAGCAATGAAATCTATGTCATCAGGCCCGTGGCAGCATAATGAGTGGATTCAGGTACGATGATTCTAACTGAAATAAGTCACACAGAAAAAGAAACATCATAAGATATCACTAATACACGGAATGTAAACTTGGCTACACAGGAACTGAATTCCAAAACAGAACAGGGTCTCAAATTTAGAAGACCAACTTATGCTTGCTTAAGGGGAAAGGTGAGTTGGGGTGCTGCATAAAACCAGAGATTGAAATGAGCACAGATAAAGTTCCTTAAGCCAAATATGGAATAGACAAGAGCTACTACTTGCTCAACGAAATGGACTCAACACCCCATATTAAACGCCTAAGAATGTACCTTTCTAGTAAGTATCTTAAAACCTATGGATTGCTATGTCTCCAAAAGAGAATCAAGCGTGTGTACAGGGGCATAAACGCAGCAGTGATAGTATTGGAGAGGTTCGGTGAGCAAATGAAGACCCTTTGAAGTCATATTGCATGGTACCCATTCCACGGGTCTCAACTCTCCAGATTTAAGGTATTCTTCCTTCAGCTAAAACATGCATGTGGAACCCAGAGTATGATCAACCGTGTGAACGGGAGACGTGTTCAAATATGTCTCAGTTTTCCTCCCCTGGTTCTCGGGTGCAACATTCCAGACGCTTTACTAACACTCTCCCCACTTGGAGAGTCAGCGCCTTTAACCTCCTGTT
This sequence comes from Grampus griseus, assembly GCF_964374135.1. Classification (NCBI taxonomy): domain Eukaryota; kingdom Metazoa; phylum Chordata; class Mammalia; order Artiodactyla; family Delphinidae; genus Grampus; species Grampus griseus. The sequence continues at coordinate 163,085 of NW_028133349.1, read as the reverse complement.
TGGCCCAGTTTGCAATTTCTGCGGAAGATGAACAGGAATAGCGAGAACCAATGAGAGACTAGCTGGAGGTGTCTGGACGGGCAAATTTAACTCTCATTTCCCACCAGGAAGAGGAATTAACCAAAGGCTGAGCGTGCCGTACCGGAACCAGATTAGGGCCTGAAGCCATCCTGCGGTGTTGCGGCCAGCTCACAAGAAAGCGAGTTGAAGAAAGGAGCTCAGGGGCACTGTAATTCACAAACCTGCAGAGTTATAAATGAGAGCTATCATCCAAAAATATACTGAAGTAAGGCTGCCAAGAGGACTTGAAAGCGGGGCGGAATTGCAGGAAACCGATTTCAAGAGGTAGACTGGAATTGCATTGAAAGCATAGGAAAAGAGGCAGAACGTCCACAATGATGCACTTGGCCAAAAAGGGCGTATGCGTTTCTTCCTGAATATATTCAGGAAGAAACGCATACGCCCTTTTTGGCCAACCAAGCAAGCTTGCAAAGGAAATCTGCACTACAATGAAGTCTCACTTCCCCCCGGTCAAAAGGGCCATCTGAAAAAAGTGTAAAATCCAGAAAGGCAGGACAGGCCATGGAGAACTGGGAGCCTTGTTATGCTGATGGGCGGGATGTAAATTGCCAACAGACACTCGGGAGAAGTGTATGGTGTTTCCTGAAACATCTAAAAAACAAAGCAACAGAGCCTAGGGCACTTCCACTTATGGTCCTATAGCTTAGGGAAATTAAAATAAAAAAGACACAGCCACCCCAAAGTTTGGAACGGCTCTGTTTACAAGAACCTCGTTTACAGTACAAGTTCAACATCGCAGAAAGTGAAAAATGGATAAAGAAGTTGTGGTATTTACTTACAAAGCAATATCACTCAGCAATGAAATCTATGTCATCAGGCCCTTAGCAGCATAATGAGTGGATTCAGGTACGATGATCCTAACTGAAATAAGTCACACAGAAAAAGAAACATCATAAGATATCACTAATACACGGAATGTAAACTTGGTTACACAGGAACTGAATTCCAAAACAGAACAGGGTCTCAAATTTAGAAAACCAACTTATGCTTGCTTAAGGGGAAAGGTGAGTTGGGGTGCTGCATAAAACCAGAGATTGAAATGAGCACAGATAAAGTTCCTTAAGCCAAATATGGAATAGACAAGAGCTACTCCTTGCTCAACGAAATGGACTCAACACCCCATATTAAACGCCTAAGAATTTACCTGACTAGTAAGTATCTTAAAACCTATGGATTGCTATGTCTCCGAAAGAGAATCAACCGTGTGTACAGGGGCATAAATGCAGCAGTGATAGGATTGGAGAGGTTCGGTGAGCAAATGAAGACCCTTTGAAGTCATATTGCATGGTACCCATTACACGGGTCTCAACTCTCCAGGTTTAAGGTATTCTTCCTTCAGCTAAAACATGCATGTGGAACCTAGAGTATGATCAACCATGTGATCGCGAGACGTGTTCAAATATGTCTCAGTTTTCGTACCCTGGTACTCGGGTGCAACATTCCAGACGCTTTACTAACACTCTCCCGACTTGGAGAGTCAGTCCCTTTAATCTCCTGTTTGGCCCAGTTTGCAATTTCTGCGGAAGATGAACAGGAATAGCGAGAACCAATGAGAGACTAGCTGGAGGTGTCTGGACGGGCAAATTTAACTCTTATTTCCCACCAGGAAGAGGAATTAACCAAAGGCTCAGCGTACCATGCCGTAACAAGATTAGGGCCTGAAGCCATCCTGCGGTGTTGCGGCCAGCTCACAAGAAAGCGAGTTGAAGAAAGGAGCTCAGGGGCACTGTAATTCACAAACCTGCAGAGTTATAAATGACAGCTATCGTCCAAAAATATACTGAAGTAAGGCTGCCAAGAGGACTTGAAAGCGGGGCAGAATTGCAGGAAACCGATTTCAGGAGGTAGACTGGAATTGCATTGAAAGCATAGGAAAAGAGGCACAACGTCCACAATGATGCACTTGGCCAAAAAGGGCGTATGCGTTTTTTCCTGAATATATTCAGGAAAAAACGCATACGCCCTTTTTGGCCAACCAAGCAAGCTTGCAAAGGAAATCTGCACTACAATGAAGTCTCACTTCCCCCCGGTCAAAAGGGCCATCTGAAAAAAGTGTAAAATCCAGAAAGGCAGGACAGGCCATGGAGAACTGGGAGCCTTGTTATGCTGATGGGCGGGATGTAAATTGCCAACAGACACTCGGGAGAAGTGTATGGTGTTTCCTGAAACATCTAAAAAACAAAGCAACAGAGCCTAGGGCACTTCCACTTATGGTCCTATAGCTTAGGGAAATTAAAATCAAAAAGACACAGCCACCCCAAAGTTTGGGACACCTCTGTTTACAAGAACCTCATTTACCGTACAAGTTCAATATCACAGAAAGTGAAAAATGGATAAAGAACTTGTGGTACTTACGTACAATGCAGTATCACTCAGCAATGAAATCTATGTCATCAGGCCCGTAGCAGCATAATGAGTGGATTCAGGTACAATGATTCTAACTGAAATAAGTCACACAGAAAAAGAAACATCATAAGATATCACTAATACACGGAATGTAAACTTGGCTACACAGGAACTGAATTCCAAAACAGAACAGGGTCTCACATTTAGAAAACCAACTTATGCTTGCTTAAGGAGAAAGGTGAGTTGGGGTGCTGCATAAAACCAGAGATTGAAATGAGCACAGATAAAGTTCCCTAAGCCAAATATGGAATAGACAAGAGCTACTCCTTGCTCAATGAAATGGACTCAACACCCCATATTAAACGCCTAAGAATGTACCTGACTAGTAAGTATCTTAAAACCTATGGATTGCTATGTCTCTGAAAGAGAATCAAGCGTGTGTACAGGGGCATAAATGCAGCAGTGATAGGATTGGAGAGGTTCGGTGAGCAAATGAAGACCCTTTGAAGTCATATTGCATGGTACCCATTACACGGGTCTCAACTCTCCAGGTTTAAGGTATTCTTCCTTCAGCTAAAACATGCATGTGGAACCCAGAGTATGATCAACCGTGTGAACGGGAGACGTGTTCAAATATGTCTCAGTTTTCCTCCCCTGGTACTCGGGTGCAACATTCCAGACGCTTTACTAACACTCTCCCCACTTGGAGAGTCAGCGCCTTTAACCTCCTGTTTGGTCCAGTTTGCAATTTCTGCGGAAGATGAACAGGAATAGGGAGAACCAATGAGAGACTAGCTGGAGGTGTCTGGATGGGCAAATTTAACTCTCATTTCCCACCAGGAAGAGGAATTAACCAAAGGCTCAGCGTGCCGTGCCGGAACCAGATTAGGGCCTGAAGCCATCCTGCGGTGTTGCGGCCAGCTCACAAGAAAGCGAGTTGAAGAAAGGAGCTCAGGGGCACTGTAATTCAGAAACCTGCAGAGTTATAAATGACAGCTATCGTCCAAAAATATACTGAAGTAAGGCTGCCAAGAGGACTTGAAAGCGGGGCAGAATTGCAGGAAACCGATTTCAGGAGGTAGACTGGAATTGCATTGAAAGCATAGGAAAAGAGGCAGAACGTCCACAATGATGCACTTGGCCAAAAAGGGCATATGCGTTTTTTCCTGAATATATTCAGGAAAAAACGCATACGCCCTTTTTGGCCAACCAAGCAAGCTTGCAAAGGAAATCTGCACTACAATGAAGTCTCACTTCCCCCCGGTCAAAAGGGCCATCTGAAAAAAGTGTAATATCCAGAAAGGCAGGACAGGCCATGGAGAACTGGGAGCCTTGTTATGCTGATGGGCGGGATGTAAACTGCCAACAGACACTCGGGAGAAGTGTATGGTGTTTCCTGAAACATCTAAAAAACAAAGCAACAGAGCCTAGGGCACTTCCACTTATGGTCCTATAGCTTAGGGAAATTAAAATCAAAAAGACACAGCCACCCCAAAGTTTGGGACGCCTCTGTTTACAAGAACCTCGTTTACAGTACAAGTTCAACATCGCAGAAAGTGAAAAATGGATAAAGAAGTTGTGGTATTTACTTACAAAGCAATATCACTCAGCAATGAAATCTATGTCATCAGGCCCTTAGCAGCATAATGAGTGGATTCAGGTACGATGATCCTAACTGAAATAAGTCACACAGAAAAAGAAACATCATAAGATATCACTAATACACGGAATGTAAACTTGGTTACACAGGAACTGAATTCCAAAACAGAACAGGGTCTCACATTTAGAAAACCAACTTATGCTTGCTTAAGGGGAAAGGTGAGTTGGGGTGCTGCATAAAACCAGAGATTGAAATGAGCACAGATAAAGTTCCTTAAGCCAAATATGGAATAGACAAGAGCTACTCCTTGCTCAACGAAATGGACTCAAAACCCCATATTAAACGCCTAAGAATTTACCTGACTAGTAAGTATCTTAAAACCTATGGATTGCTATGTCTCCGAAAGAGAATCAAGCGTGTGCACAGGGGCATAAATGCAGCAGTGATAGGATTGGAGAGGTTCGGTGAGCAAATGAAGACCCTTTGAAGTCATATTGCATGGTACCCATTACACGGGTCTCAACTCTCCAGGTTTAAGGTATTCTTCCTTCAGCTAAAACATGCATGTGGAACCGAGAGTATAATCAACCATGTGAACGGGAGACGTGTTCAAATATGTCTCAGTTTTCCTCCCCTGGTACTCGGGTGCAACATTCCAGACGCTTTACTAACACTCTCCCCACTTGGAGAGTCAGCGCCTTTAACCTCCTGTTTGGCCCAGTTTGCAATTTCTGCGGAAGATGAACAGGAATAGCGAGAACCAATGAGAGACTAGCTGGAGGTGTCTGGACGGGCAAATTTAACTCTCATTTCCCACCAGGAAGAGGAAATAACCAAAGGCTCAGCGTGGCGTGCCGGAACCAGATTAGGGCCTGAAGCCATCCTGCGGTGTTGCGGCCAGCTCACAAGTAAGTGAGTTGAAGAAAGGAGCTCAGGGGCACTGTAATTCACAAACCTGCAGAGTTATAAATAACACCTATCGTCCAAAAATATACTGAAGTAAGGCTGCCAAGAGGACTTGAAAGCGGGGCAGAATTGCAGGAAACCGATTTCAGGAGGTAGACTGGAATTGCGTTGAAAGCATAGGAAAAGAGGCAGAACGTCCACAATGATGCACTTGGCCAAAAAGGGCGTATGCGTTTTTTCCTGAATATATTCAGGAAAAAACGCATACGCCCTTTTTGGCCAACCAAGCAAGCTTGCAAAGGAAATCTGCACTACAATGAAGTCTCACTTCCCCCCGGTCAAAAGGGCCATCTGAAAAAAGTGTAAAATCCAGAAAGGCAGGACAGGCCATGGAGAACTGGGAGCCTTGTTATGCTGATGGGCGGGATGTAAATTGCCAACAGACACTCGGGAGAAGTGTATGGTGTTTCCTGAAACATCTAAAAAACAAAGCAACAGAGCCTAGGGCACTTCCACTTATGGTACTATAGCTTAGGGAAATTAAAATCAAAAAGACACAGCCACCCCAAAGTTTGCAACGGCTCTGTTTACAGGAACCTCGTTTACAGTACAAGTTCAATATCACAGAAAGTGAAAAATGGATAAAGAAGTTGTGGTATTTACTTACAAAGCAATATCACTCAGCAATGAAATCTATGTCATCAGGCACGTAGCAGCACAATGAGTGGATTCAGGTATGATGATTCTAACTGAAATAAGTCACACAGAAAAAGAAACATCATAAGATATCAGTAATACACGGAATGTAAACTTGGCTACACAGGAACTGAATTACAGAACAGAACAGGGTCTCAAATTTAGAAAACCAACTTATGCTTGATTAAGGGTAAAGGTGAGTTGGGGTGCTGCATAAAACCAGAGACTGAAATGAGCACAGATAAAGTTCCTTAAGCCAAATATGGAATAGACAAGAGCTACTCCTTGCTCAACGAAATGGACTCAACACCGCACATTAAATGCCTAAGAATGTACCTGACTAGTAAATATCTTCAAACCTATGGATTGCTATGTCTCCGAAAGAGAATCAAGCATGTGTACAGGGGCATAAACACAGCAGTGATAGGATTGGAGAGGTTCGGTGAGCAAATGAAGACCCTTTGAAGTCATATTGCATGGTACCCATTCCACAGGTTTCAACTACCCAGGTTTAAGGTATTCTTCCTTCAGCTAAAACATGCATGTGGAACCTAGAGTATGATCAACCATGTGATCGCGAGACGTGTTCAAATATGTCTCAGTTTTCCTCCCCTTGTACTCGGGTGCAACATTCCAGACACTTTACTAACACTCTCCCCAGTTGGAGAGTCAGCGCCTTTAACCTCCTGTTTGGCCCAGTTTGCAATTTCTGCGGAAGATGAACAGGAATAGCGAGAACCAATGAGAGACTAGCTGGAGGTGTCTGGACGGGCAAATTTAACTCTCATTTCCCACCAGGAAGAGGAAATAACCAAAGGCTCAGCGTGCCGTGCCGGAACCAGATTAGGGCCTGAAGCCATCCTGCGGTGTTGCGGCCAGCTCACAAGAAAGCGAGTTTAAGAAAGGAGCTCAGGGGCACTGTAATTCACAAACCTGCAGAGTTATAAATGACAGCTATCGTCCAAAAATATACTGAAGTAAGGCTGCCAAGAGGACTTGAAAGCGGGGCAGAATTGCAGGAAACCGATTTCAGGAGGTAGACTGGAATTGCATTGAAAGCATAGGAAAAGAGGCAGAACGTCCACAATGATGCACTTGGTCAAAAAGGGCATATGCGTTTTTTCCTGAATATATTCAGGAAAAAACGCATACGCCCTTTTTGGCCAACCAAGCAAGCTTGCAAAGGAAATCTGCACTACAATGAAGTCTCACTTCCCCCCGGTAAAAAGGGCCATCTGAAAAAAGTGTAAAATCCAGAAAGGCAGGACAGGCCATGGAGAACTGGGAGCCTTGTTATGCTGATGGGCGTGATGTAAACTGCCAACAGACACTCGGGAGAAGTGTATGGTGTTTCCTGAAACATCTAAAAAACAAAGCAACAGAGCCTAGGGCACTTCCACTTATGGTCCTATAGCTTAGGGAAATTAAAATCAAAAAGACACAGCCACCCCAAAGTTTGGGACGCCTCTGTTTACAAGAACCTCGTTTACAGTACAAGTTCAACACCGCAGAAAGTGAAAAATGGATAAAGAAGTTGTGGTACTTACGTACAATGCAGTATCACTCAGCAATGAAATTTATGTCATCAGGCCCATAGCACCATAATGAGTGGATTCAGGTACGATGATTCTAACTGAAATAAGTCACACAGAAAAAGAAACATCATAAGATATCACTAATACACGGAATGTAAACTTGGCTACACAGGAACTGAATTCCAAAACTGAACAGGGTCTCAAATTTAGAAAACCAACTTATGCTTGCTTAAGGGGAAAGGTGAGTTGGGGTGCTGCATAAAACCAGAGATTGAAATGAGCACAGATAAAGTTCCTTAAGCCAAATATGGAATAGACAAGAGCTACTACTTGCTCAACGAAATGGACTCAACACCCCATATTAAACGCCTAAGAATGTACCTTTCTAGTAAGTATCTTAAAACCTATGGATTGCTATGTCTCCAAAAGAGAATCAAGCGTGTGTACAGGGGCATAAACGCAGCAGTGATAGTATTGGAGAGGTTCGGTGAGCAAATGAAGACCCTTTGAAGTCATATTGCATGGTACCCATTCCACGGGTCTCAACTCTCCAGATTTAAGGTATTCTTCCTTCAGCTAAAACATGCATGTGGAACCCAGAGTATGATCAACCGTGTGAACGGGAGACGTGTTCAAATATGTCTCAGTTTTCCTCCCCTGGTTCTCGGGTGCAACATTCCAGACGCTTTACTAACACTCTCCCCACTTGGAGAGTCAGCGCCTTTAACCTCCTGTTTGGTCCAGTTTGCAATTTCTGCGGAAGATGAACAGGAATAGGGAGAACCAATGAGAGACTAGCTGGAGGTGTCTGGATGGGCAAATTTAACTCTCATTTCCCACCAGGAAGAGGAATTAACCAAAGGCTCAGCGTGCCGTGCCGGAACCAGATTAGGGCCTGAAGCCATCCTGCAGTGTTGCGGCCAGCTCACAAGAAAGCGAGTTGAAGAAAGGAGCTCAGGGGCACTGTAATTCAGAAACCTGCAGAGTTATAAATGACAGCTATCGTCCAAAAATATACTGAAGTAAGGCTGCCAAGAGGACTTGAAAGCGGGGCAGAATTGCAGGAAACCGATTTCAGGAGGTAGACTGGAATTGCATTGAAAGCATAGGAAAAGAGGCAGAACGTCCACAATGATGCACTTGGCCAAAAAGGGCATATGCGTTTTTTCCTGAATATATTCAGGAAAAAACGCATACGCCCTTTTTGGCCAACCAAGCAAGCTTGCAAAGGAAATCTGCACTACAATGAAGTCTCACTTCCCCCCGGTCAAAAGGGCCATCTGAAAAAAGTGTAATATCCAGAAAGGCAGGACAGGCCATGGAGAACTGGGAGCCTTGTTATGCTGATGGGCGGGATGTAAACTGCCAACAGACACTCGGGAGAAGTGTATGGTGTTTCCTGAAACATCTAAAAAACAAAGCAACAGAGCCTAGGGCACTTCCACTTATGGTCCTATAGCTTAGGGAAATTAAAATCAAAAAGACACAGCCACCCCAAAGTTTGGGACGCCTCTGTTTACAAGAACCTCGTTTACAGTACAAGTTCAACATCGCAGAAAGTGAAAAATGGATAAAGAAGTTGTGGTATTTACTTACAAAGCAATATCACTCAGCAATGAAATCTATGTCATCAGGCCCTTAGCAGCATAATGAGTGGATTCAGGTACGATGATCCTAACTGAAATAAGTCACACAGAAAAAGAAACATCATAAGATATCACTAATACACGGAATGTAAACTTGGTTACACAGGAACTGAATTCCAAAACAGAACAGGGTCTCACATTTAGAAAACCAACTTATGCTTGCTTAAGGGGAAAGGTGAGTTGGGGTGCTGCATAAAACCAGAGATTGAAATGAGCACAGATAAAGTTCCTTAAGCCAAATATGGAATAGACAAGAGCTACTCCTTGCTCAACGAAATGGACTCAAAACCCCATATTAAACGCCTAAGAATTTACCTGACTAGTAAGTATCTTAAAACCTATGGATTGCTATGTCTCCGAAAGAGAATCAAGCGTGTGCACAGGGGCATAAATGCAGCAGTGATAGGATTGGAGAGGTTCGGTGAGCAAATGAAGACCCTTTGAAGTCATATTGCATGGTACCCATTACACGGGTCTCAACTCTCCAGGTTTAAGGTATTCTTCCTTCAGCTAAAACATGCATGTGGAACCGAGAGTATAATCAACCATGTGAACGGGAGACGTGTTCAAATATGTCTCAGTTTTCCTCCCCTGGTACTCGGGTGCAACATTCCAGACGCTTTACTAACACTCTCCCCACTTGGAGAGTCAGCGCCTTTAACCTCCTGTTTGGCCCAGTTTGCAATTTCTGCGGAAGATGAACAGGAATAGCGAGAACCAATGAGAGACTAGCTGGAGGTGTCTGGACGGGCAAATTTAACTCTCATTTCCCACCAGGAAGAGGAAATAACCAAAGGCTCAGCGTGGCGTGCCGGAACCAGATTAGGGCCTGAAGCCATCCTGCGGTGTTGCGGCCAGCTCACAAGTAAGTGAGTTGAAGAAAGGAGCTCAGGGGCACTGTAATTCACAAACCTGCAGAGTTATAAATAACACCTATCGTCCAAAAATATACTGAAGTAAGGCTGCCAAGAGGACTTGAAAGCGGGGCAGAATTGCAGGAAACCGATTTCAGGAGGTAGACTGGAATTGCGTTGAAAGCATAGGAAAAGAGGCAGAACGTCCACAATGATGCACTTGGCCAAAAAGGGCGTATGCGTTTTTTCCTGAATATATTCAGGAAAAAACGCATACGCCCTTTTTGGCCAACCAAGCAAGCTTGCAAAGGAAATCTGCACTACAATGAAGTCTCACTTCCCCCCGGTCAAAAGGGCCATCTGAAAAAAGTGTAAAATCCAGAAAGGCAGGACAGGCCATGGAGAACTGGGAGCCTTGTTATGCTGATGGGCGGGATGTAAATTGCCAACAGACACTCGGGAGAAGTGTATGGTGTTTCCTGAAACATCTAAAAAACAAAGCAACAGAGCCTAGGGCACTTCCACTTATGGTCCTATAGCTTAGGGAAATTAAAATCAAAAAGACACAGCCACCCCAAAGTTTGCAACGGCTCTGTTTACAGGAACCTCGTTTACAGTACAAGTTCAATATCACAGAAAGTGAAAAATGGATAAAGAAGTTGTGGTATTTACTTACAAAGCAATATCACTCAGCAATGAAATCTATGTCATCAGGCACGTAGCAGCACAATGAGTGGATTCAGGTATGATGATTCTAACTGAAATAAGTCACACAGAAAAAGAAACATCATAAGATATCAGTAATACACGGAATGTAAACTTGGCTACACAGGAACTGAATTACAGAACAGAACAGGGTCTCAAATTTAGAAAACCAACTTATGCTTGATTAAGGGTAAAGGTGAGTTGGGGTGCTGCATAAAACCAGAGACTGAAATGAGCACAGATAAAGTTCCTTAAGCCAAATATGGAATAGACAAGAGCTACTCCTTGCTCAACGAAATGGACTCAACACCGCACATTAAATGCCTAAGAATGTACCTGACTAGTAAATATCTTCAAACCTATGGATTGCTATGTCTCCGAAAGAGAATCAAGCATGTGTACAGGGGCATAAACGCAGCAGTGATAGGATTGGAGAGGTTCGGTGAGCAAATGAAGAGCCTTTGAAGTCATATTGCATGGTACCCATTCCACAGGTTTCAACTACCCAGGTTTAAGGTATTCTTCCTTCAGCTAAAACATGCATGTGGAACCTAGAGTATGATCAACCATGTGATCGCGAGACGTGTTCAAATATGTCTCAGTTTTCCTCCCCTTGTACTCGGGTGCAACATTCCAGACGCTTTACTAACACTCTCCCCAGTTGGAGAGTCAGCGCCTTTAACCTCCTGTTTGGCCCAGTTTGCAATTTCTGCGGAAGATGAACAGGAATAGCGAGAACCAATGAGAGACTAGCTGGAGGTGTCTGGACGGGCAAATTTAACTCTCATTTCCCACCAGGAAGAGGAAATAACCAAAGGCTCAGCGTGCCGTGCCGGAACCAGATTAGGGCCTGAAGCCATCCTGCGGTGTTGCGGCCAGCTCACAAGAAAGCGAGTTTAAGAAAGGAGCTCAGGGGCACTGTAATTCACAAACCTGCAGAGTTATAAATGACAGCTATCGTCCAAAAATATACTGAAGTAAGGCGGCCAAGAGGACTTGAAAGCGGGGCAGAATTGCAGGAAACCGATTTCAGGAGGTAGACTGGAATTGCATTGAAAGCATAGGAAAAGAGGCAGAACGTCCACAATGATGCACTTGGTCAAAAAGGGCATATGCGTTTTTTCCTGAATATATTCAGGAAAAAACGCATACGCCCTTTTTGGCCAACCAAGCAAGCTTGCAAAGGAAATCTGCACTACAATGAAGTCTCACTTCCCCCCGGTAAAAAGGGCCATCTGAAAAAAGTGTAAAATCCAGAAAGGCAGGACAGGCCATGGAGAACTGGGAGCCTTGTTATGCTGATGGGCGTGATGTAAACTGCCAACAGACACTCGGGAGAAGTGTATGGTGTTTCCTGAAACATCTAAAAAACAAAGCAACAGAGCCTAGGGCACTTCCACTTATGGTCCTATAGCTTAGGGAAATTAAAATCAAAAAGACACAGCCACCCCAAAGTTTGGGACGCCTCTGTTTATAAGAACCTCGTTTACAGTACAAGTTCAACACCGCAGAAAGTGAAAAATGGATAAAGAAGTTGTGGTACTTACGTACAATGCAGTATCACTCAGCAATGAAATCTATGTCATCAGGCCCATAGCACCATAATGAGTGGATTCAGGTACGATGATTCTAACTGAAATAAGTCACACAGAAAAAGAAACATCATAAGATATCACTAATACACGGAATGTAAACTTGGCTACACAGGAACTGAATTCCAAAACAGAACAGGGTCTCAAATTTAGAAAACCAACTTATGCTTGCTTAAGGGGAAAGGTGAGTTGGGGTGCTGCATAAAACCAGAGATTGAAATGAGCACAGATAAAGTTCCTTAAGCCAAATATGGAATAGACAAGAGCTACTACTTGCTCAACGAAATGGACTCAACACCCCATATTAAACGCCTAAGAATGTACCTTTCTAGTAAGTATCTTAAAACCTATGGATTGCTATGTCTCCAAAAGAGAATCAAGCGTGTGTACAGGGGCATAAACGCAGCAGTGATAGTATTGGAGAGGTTCGGTGAGCAAATGAAGACCCTTTGAAGTCATATTGCATGGTACCCATTCCACGGGTCTCAACTCTCCAGATTTAAGGTATTCTTCCTTCAGCTAAAACATGCATGTGGAACCCAGAGTATGATCAACCGTGTGAACGGGAGACGTGTTCAAATATGTCTCAGTTTTCCTCCCCTGGTTCTCGGGTGCAACATTCCAGACGCTTTACTAACACTCTCCCCACTTGGAGAGTCAGCGCCTTTAACCTCCTGTTTGGCCCAGTTTGCAATTTCTGCGGAAGATGAACAGGAATAGCGAGAACCAATGAGAGACTAGCTGGAGGTGTCTGGACGGGCAAATTTAACTCTCATTTCCCACCAGGAAGAGGAATTAACCAAAGGCTGAGCGTGCCGTACCGGAACCAGATTAGGGCCTGAAGCCATCCTGCGGTGTTGCGGCCAGCTCACAAGAAAGCGAGTTGAAGAAAGGAGCTCAGGGGCACTGTAATTCACAAACCTGCAGAGTTATAAATGACAGCTATCATCCAAAAATATACTGAAGTAAGGCTGCCAAGAGGACTTGAAAGCGGGGCGGAATTGCAGGAAACCGATTTCAAGAGGTAGACTGGAATTGCATTGAAAGCATAGGAAAAGAGGCAGAACGTCCACAATGATGCACTTGGCCAAAAAGGGCGTATGCGTTTCTTCCTGAATATATTCAGGAAGAAACGCATACGCCCTTTTTGGCCAACCAAGCAAGCTTGCAAAGGAAATCTGCACTACAATGAAGTCTCACTTCCCCCCGGTCAAAAGGGCCATCTGAAAAAAGTGTAAAATCCAGAAAGGCAGGACAGGCCATGGAGAACTGGGAGCCTTGTTATGCTGATGGGCGGGATGTAAATTGCCAACAGACACTCGGGAGAAGTGTATGGTGTTTCCTGAAACATCTAAAAAACAAAGCAACAGAGCCTAGGGCACTTCCACTTATGGTCCTATAGCTTAGGGAAATTAAAATAAAAAAGACACAGCCACCCCAAAGTTTGGAACGGCTCTGTTTACAAGAACCTCGTTTACAGTACAAGTTCAACATCGCAGAAAGTGAAAAATGGATAAAGAAGTTGTGGTATTTACTTACAAAGCAATATCACTCAGCAATGAAATCTATGTCATCAGGCCCTTAGCAGCATAATGAGTGGATTCAGGTACGATGATCCTAACTGAAATAAGTCACACAGAAAAAGAAACATCATAAGATATCACTAATACACGGAATGTAAACTTGGTTACACAGGAACTGAATTCCAAAACAGAACAGGGTCTCAAATTTAGAAAACCAACTTATGCTTGCTTAAGGGGAAAGGTGAGTTGGGGTGCTGCATAAAACCAGAGATTGAAATGAGCACAGATAAAGTTCCTTAAGCCAAATATGGAATAGACAAGAGCTACTCCTTGCTCAACGAAATGGACTCAACACCCCATATTAAACGCCTAAGAATTTACCTGACTAGTAAGTATCTTAAAACCTATGGATTGCTATGTCTCCGAAAGAGAATCAACCGTGTGTACAGGGGCATAAATGCAGCAGTGATAGGATTGGAGAGGTTCGGTGAGCAAATGAAGACCCTTTGAAGTCATATTGCATGGTACCCATTACACGGGTCTCAACTCTCCAGGTTTAAGGTATTCTTCCTTCAGCTAAAACATGCATGTGGAACCTAGAGTATGATCAACCATGTGATCGCGAGACGTGTTCAAATATGTCTCAGTTTTCGTACCCTGGTACTCGGGTGCAACATTCCAGACGCTTTACTAACACTCTCCCGACTTGGAGAGTCAGTCCCTTTAATCTCCTGTTTGGCCCAGTTTGCAATTTCTGCGGAAGATGAACAGGAATAGCGAGAACCAATGAGAGACTAGCTGGAGGTGTCTGGACGGGCAAATTTAACTCTCATTTCCCACCAGGAAGAGGAATTAACCAAAGGCTCAGCGTACCATGCCGTAACAAGATTAGGGCCTGAAGCCATCATGCGGTGTTGCGGCCAGCTCACAAGAAAGCGAGTTGAAGAAAGGAGCTCAGGGGCACTGTAATTCACAAACCTGCAGAGTTATAAATGACAGCTATCGTCCAAAAATATACTGAAGTAAGGCTGCCAAGAGGACTTGAAAGCGGGGCAGAATTGCAGGAAACCGATTTCAGGAGGTAGACTGGAATTGCATTGAAAGCATAGGAAAAGAGGCAGAACGTCCACAATGATGCACTTGGCCAAAAAGGGCATATGCGTTTTTTCCTGAATATATTCAGGAAAAAACGCATACGCCCTTTTTGGCCAACCAAGCAAGCTTGCAAAGGAAATCTGCACTACAATGAAGTCTCACTTCCCCCCGGTCAAAAGGGCCATCTGAAAAAAGTGTAATATCCAGAAAGGCAGGACAGGCCATGGAGAACTGGGAGCCTTGTTATGCTGATGGGCGGGATGTAAACTGCCAACAGACACTCGGGAGAAGTGTATGGTGTTTCCTGAAACATCTAAAAAACAAAGCAACAGAGCCTAGGGCACTTCCACTTATGGTCCTATAGCTTAGGGAAATTAAAATCAAAAAGACACAGCCACCCCAAAGTTTGGGACGCCTCTGTTTACAAGAACCTCGTTTACAGTACAAGTTCAACATCGCAGAAAGTGAAAAATGGATAAAGAAGTTGTGGTATTTACTTACAAAGCAATATCACTCAGCAATGAAATCTATGTCATCAGGCCCTTAGCAGCATAATGAGTGGATTCAGGTACGATGATCCTAACTGAAATAAGTCACACAGAAAAAGAAACATCATAAGATATCACTAATACACGGAATGTAAACTTGGTTACACAGGAACTGAATTCCAAAACAGAAAAGGGTCTCAAATTTAGAAAACCAACTTATGCTTGCTTAAGGGGAAAGGTGAGTTGGGGTGCTGCATAAAACCAGAGATTGAAATGAGCACAGATAAAGTTCCTTAAGAAAAATATGGAATAGACAAGAGCTACTCCTTGCTCAACGAAATGGACTCAACACCCCATATTAAACGCCTAAGAATTTACCTGACTAGTAAGTATCTTAAAACCTATGGATTGCTATGTCTCTGAAAGAGAATCAAGCGTGTGTACAGGGGCATAAATGCAGCAGTGATAGGATTGGAGAGGTTCGGTGAGCAAATGAAGACCCTTTGAAGTCATATTGCATGGTACCCATTACACGGGTCTCAACTCTCCAGGTTTAAGGTATTCTTCCTTCAGCTAAAACATGCATGTGGAACCGAGAGTATAATCAACCATGTGAACGGGAGACGTGTTCAAATATGTCTCAGTTTTCCTCCCCTGGTACTCGGGTGCAACATTCCAGACGCTTTACTAACACTCTCCCCACTTGGAGAGTCAGCGCCTTTAACCTCCTGTTTGGCCCAGTTTGCAATTTCTGCGGAAGATGAACAGGAATAGCGAGAACCAATGAGAGACTAGCTGGAGGTGTCTGGACGGGCAAATTTAACTCTCATTTCCCACCAGGAAGAGGAAATAACCAAAGGCTCAGCGTGGCGTGCCGGAACCAGATTAGGGCCTGAAGCCATCCTGCGGTGTTGCGGCCAGCTCACAAGTAAGTGAGTTGAAGAAAGGAGCTCAGGGGCACTGTAATTCACAAACCTGCAGAGTTATAAATAACACCTATCGTCCAAAAATATACTGAAGTAAGGCTGCCAAGAGGACTTGAAAGCGGGGCAGAATTGCAGGAAACCGATTTCAGGAGGTAGACTGGAATTGCGTTGAAAGCATAGGAAAAGAGGCAGAACGTCCACAATGATGCACTTGGCCAAAAAGGGCGTATGCGTTTTTTCCTGAATATATTCAGGAAAAAACGCATACGCCCTTTTTGGCCAACCAAGCAAGCTTGCAAAGGAAATCTGCACTACAATGAAGTCTCACTTCCCCCCGGTCAAAAGGGCCATCTGAAAAAAGTGTAAAATCCAGAAAGGCAGGACAGGCCATGGAGAACTGGGAGCCTTGTTATGCTGATGGGCGGGATGTAAATTGCCAACAGACACTCGGGAGAAGTGTATGGTGTTTCCTGAAACATCTAAAAAACAAAGCAACAGAGCCTAGGGCACTTCCACTTATGGTCCTATAGCTTAGGGAAATTAAAATCAAAAAGACACAGCCACCCCAAAGTTTGCAACGGCTCTGTTTACAGGAACCTCGTTTACAGTACAAGTTCAATATCACAGAAAGTGAAAAATGGATAAAGAAGTTGTGGTATTTACTTACAAAGCAATATCACTCAGCAATGAAATCTATGTCATCAGGCACGTAGCAGCACAATGAGTGGATTCAGGTATGATGATTCTAACTGAAATAAGTCACACAGAAAAAGAAACATCATAAGATATCAGTAATACACGGAATGTAAACTTGGCTACACAGGAACTGAATTACAGAACAGAACAGGGTCTCAAATTTAGAAAACCAACTTATGCTTGATTAAGGGTAAAGGTGAGTTGGGGTGCTGCATAAAACCAGAGACTGAAATGAGCACAGATAAAGTTCCTTAAGCCAAATATGGAATAGACAAGAGCTACTCCTTGCTCAACGAAATGGACTCAACACCGCACATTAAATGCCTAAGAATGTACCTGACTAGTAAATATCTTCAAACCTATGGATTGCTATGTCTCCGAAAGAGAATCAAGCATGTGTACAGGGGCATAAACGCAGCAGTGATAGGATTGGAGAGGTTCGGTGAGCAAATGAAGACCCTTTGAAGTCATATTGCATGGTACCCATTCCACAGGTTTCAACTACCCAGGTTTAAGGTATTCTTCCTTCAGCTAAAACATGCATGTGGAACCTAGAGTATGATCAACCATGTGATCGCGAGACGTGTTCAAATATGTCTCAGTTTTCCTCCCCTTGTACTCGGGTGCAACATTCCAGACGCTTTACTAACACTCTCCCCAGTTGGAGAGTCAGCGCCTTTAACCTCCTGTTTGGCCCAGTTTGCAATTTCTGCGGAAGATGAACAGGAATAGCGAGAACCAATGAGAGACTAGCTGGAGGTGTCTGGACGGGCAAATTTAACTCTCATTTCCCACCAGGAAGAGGAAATAACCAAAGGCTCAGCGTGCCGTGCCGGAACCAGATTAGGGCCTGAAGCCATCCTGCGGTGTTGCGGCCAGCTCACAAGAAAGCGAGTTTAAGAAAGGAGCTCAGGGGCACTGTAATTCACAAACCTGCAGAGTTATAAATGACAGCTATCGTCCAAAAATATACTGAAGTAAGGCTGCCAAGAGGACTTGAAAGCGGGGCAGAATTGCAGGAAACCGATTTCAGGAGGTAGACTGGAATTGCATTGAAAGCATAGGAAAAGAGGCAGAACGTCCACAATGATGCACTTGGTCAAAAAGGGCATATGCGTTTTTTCCTGAATATATTCAGGAAAAAACGCATACGCCCTTTTTGGCCAACCAAGCAAGCTTGCAAAGGAAATCTGCACTACAATGAAGTCTCACTTCCCCCCGGTAAAAAGGGCCATCTGAAAAAAGTGTAAAATCCAGAAAGGCAGGACAGGCCATGGAGAACTGGGAGCCTTGTTATGCTGATGGGCGTGATGTAAACTGCCAACAGACACTCGGGAGAAGTGTATGGTGTTTCCTGAAACATCTAAAAAACAAAGCAACAGAGCCTAGGGCACTTCCACTTATGGTCCTATAGCTTAGGGAAATTAAAATCAAAAAGACACAGCCACCCCAAAGTTTGGGACGCCTCTGTTTACAAGAACCTCGTTTACAGTACAAGTTCAACACCGCAGAAAGTGAAAAATGGATAAAGAAGTTGTGGTACTTACGTACAATGCAGTATCACTCAGCAATGAAATCTATGTCATCAGGCCCATAGCACCATAATGAGTGGATTCAGGTACGATGATTCTAACTGAAATAAGTCACACAGAAAAAGAAACATCATAAGATATCACTAATACACGGAATGTAAACTTGGCTACACAGGAACTGAATTCCAAAACAGAACAGGGTCTCAAATTTAGAAAACCAACTTATGCTTGCTTAAGGGGAAAGGTGAGTTGGGGTGCTGCATAAAACCAGAGATTGAAATGAGCACAGATAAAGTTCCTTAAGCCAAATATGGAATAGACAAGAGCTACTACTTGCTCAACGAAATGGACTCAACACCCCATATTAAACGCCTAAGAATGTACCTTTCTAGTAAGTATCTTAAAACCTATGGATTGCTATGTCTCCAAAAGAGAATCAAGCGTGTGTACAGGGGCATAAACGCAGCAGTGATAGTATTGGAGAGGTTCGGTGAGCAAATGAAGACCCTTTGAAGTCATATTGCATGGTACCCATTCCACGGGTCTCAACTCTCCAGATTTAAGGTATTCTTCCTTCAGCTAAAACATGCATGTGGAACCCAGAGTATGATCAACCGTGTGAACGGGAGACGTGTTCAAATATGTCTCAGTTTTCCTCCCCTGGTTCTCGGGTGCAACATTCCAGACGCTTTACTAACACTCTCCCCACTTGGAGAGTCAGCGCCTTTAACCTCCTGTTTGGCCCAGTTTGCAATTTCTGCGGAAGATGAACAGGAATAGCGAGAACCAATGAGAGACTAGCTGGAGGTGTCTGGACGGGCAAATTTAACTCTCATTTCCCACCAGGAAGAGGAATTAACCAAAGGCTGAGCGTGCCGTACCGGAACCAGATTAGGGCCTGAAGCCATCCTGCGGTGTTGCGGCCAGCTCACAAGAAAGCGAGTTGAAGAAAGGAGCTCAGGGGCACTGTAATTCACAAACCTGCAGAGTTATAAATGACAGCTATCGTCCAAAAATATACTGAAGTAAGGCTGCCAAGAGGACTTGAAAGCGGGGCGGAATTGCAGGAAACCGATTTCAAGAGGTAGACTGGAATTGCATTGAAAGCATAGGAAAAGAGGCAGAACGTCCACAATGATGCACTTGGCCAAAAAGGGCGTATGCGTTTCTTCCTGAATATATTCAGGAAGAAACGCATACGCCCTTTTTGGCCAACCAAGCAAGCTTGCAAAGGAAATCTGCACTACAATGAAGTCTCACTTCCCCCCGGTCAAAAGGGCCATCTGAAAAAAGTGTAAAATCCAGAAAGGCAGGACAGGCCATGGAGAACTGGGAGCCTTGTTATGCTGATGGGCGGGATGTAAATTGCCAACAGACACTCGGGAGAAGTGTATGGTGTTTCCTGAAACATCTAAAAAACAAAGCAACAGAGCCTAGGGCACTTCCACTTATGGTCCTATAGCTTAGGGAAATTAAAATCAAAAAGACACAGCCACCCCAAAGTTTGGGACACCTCTGTTTACAAGAACCTCATTTACCGTACAATTTCAATATCACAGAAAGTGAAAAATGGATAAAGAACTTGTGGTACTTACGTACAATGCAGTATCACTCAGCAATGAAATCTATGTCATCAGGCCCGTAGCAGCATAATGAGTGGATTCAGGTACGATGATTCTAACTGAAATAAGTCACACAGAAAAAGAAACATCATAAGATATCACTAATACACGGAATGTAAACTTGGCTACACAGGGACTGAATTCCAAAACAGAACAGGGTCTCAAATTTAGAAAACCAACTTATGCTTGCTTAAGGGGAAAGGTGAGTTGGGGTGCTGCATAAAACCAGAGATTGAAATGAGCACAGATAAAGTTCCCTAAGCCAAATATGGAATAGACAAGAGCTACTCCTTGCTCAACGAAATGGACTCAACACACCATATTAAACGCCTAAGAATGTACCTGACTAGTAAGTATCTTAAAACCTATGGATTGCTATGTCTCTGAAAGAGAATCAAGCGTGTGTACAGGGGCATAAATGCAGCAGTGATAGGATTGGAGAGGTTCGGTGAGCAAATGAAGACCCTTTGAAGTCATATTGCATGGTACCCATTACACGGGTCTCAACTCTCCAGGTTTAAGGTATTCTTCCTTCAGCTAAAACATGCATGTGGAACCCAGAGTATGATCAACCGTGTGAACGGGAGACGTGTTCAAATATGTCTCAGTTTTCCTCCCCTGGTACTCGGGTGCAACATTCCAGACGCTTTACTAACACTCTCCCCACTTGGAGAGTCAGCGCCTTTAACCTCCTGTTTGGTCCAGTTTGCAATTTCTGCGGAAGATGAACAGGAATAGGGAGAACCAATGAGAGACTAGCTGGAGGTGTCTGGATGGGCAAATTTAACTCTCATTTCCCACCAGGAAGAGGAATTAACCAAAGGCTCAGCGTGCCGTGCCGGAACCAGATTAGGGCCTGAAGCCATCCTGCGGTGTTGCGGCCAGCTCACAAGAAAGCGAGTTGAAGAAAGGAGCTCAGGGGCACTGTAATTCAGAAACCTGCAGAGTTATAAATGACAGCTATCGTCCAAAAATATACTGAAGTAAGGCTGCCAAGAGGACTTGAAAGCGGGGCAGAATTGCAGG
The DNA here is from genome assembly GCF_964374135.1 of Grampus griseus. NCBI lineage: Eukaryota > Metazoa > Chordata > Mammalia > Artiodactyla > Delphinidae > Grampus > Grampus griseus. The sequence continues at coordinate 142,216 of NW_028133349.1, read as the reverse complement.
AAACCGATTTCAGGAGGTAGACTGGAATTGCATTGAAAGCATAGGAAAAGAGGCAGAACGTCCACAATGATGCACTTGGCCAAAAAGGGCATATGCGTTTTTTCCTGAATATATTCAGGAAAAAACGCATACGCCCTTTTTGGCCAACCAAGCAAGCTTGCAAAGGAAATCTGCACTACAATGAAGTCTCACTTCCCCCCGGTCAAAAGGGCCACCTGAAAAAAGTGTAATATCCAGAAAGGCAGGACAGGCCATGGAGAACTGGGAGCCTTGTTATGCTGATGGGCGGGATGTAAACTGCCAACAGACACTCGGGAGAAGTGTATGGTGTTTCCTGAAACATCTAAAAAACAAAGCAACAGAGCCTAGGGCACTTCCACTTATGGTCCTATAGCTTAGGGAAATTAAAATCAAAAAGACACAGCCACCCCAAAGTTTGGGACGCCTCTGTTTACAAGAACCTCGTTTACAGTACAAGTTCAACATCGCAGAAAGTGAAAAATGGATAAAGAAGTTGTGGTATTTACTTACAAAGCAATATCACTCAGCAATGAAATCTATGTCATCAGGCCCTTAGCAGCATAATGAGTGGATTCAGGTACGATGATCCTAACTGAAATAAGTCACACAGAAAAAGAAACATCATAAGATATCACTAATACACGGAATGTAAACTTGGTTACACAGGAACTGAATTCCAAAACAGAACAGGGTCTCACATTTAGAAAACCAACTTATGCTTGCTTAAGGGGAAAGGTGAGTTGGGGTGCTGCATAAAACCAGAGATTGAAATGAGCACAGATAAAGTTCCTTAAGCCAAATATGGAATAGACAAGAGCTACTCCTTGCTCAACGAAATGGACTCAAAACCCCATATTAAACGCCTAAGAATTTACCTGACTAGTAAGTATCTTAAATCCTATGGATTGCTATGTCTCCGAAAGAGAATCAAGCGTGTGCACAGGGGCATAAATGCAGCAGTGATAGGATTGGAGAGGTTCGGTGAGCAAATGAAGACCCTTTGAAGTCATATTGCATGGTACCCATTACACGGGTCTCAACTCTCCAGGTTTAAGGTATTCTTCCTTCAGCTAAAACATGCATGTGGAACCGAGAGTATAATCAACCATGTGAACGGGAGACGTGTTCAAATATGTCTCAGTTTTCCTCCCCTGGTACTCGGGTGCAACATTCCAGACGCTTTACTAACACTCTCCCCACTTGGAGAGTCAGCGCCTTTAACCTCCTGTTTGGCCCAGTTTGCAATTTCTGCGGAAGATGAACAGGAATAGCGAGAACCAATGAGAGACTAGCTGGAGGTGTCTGGACGGGCAAATTTAACTCTCATTTCCCACCAGGAAGAGGAAATAACCAAAGGCTCAGCGTGGCGTGCCGGAACCAGATTAGGGCCTGAAGCCATCCTGCGGTGTTGCGGCCAGCTCACAAGTAAGTGAGTTGAAGAAAGGAGCTCAGGGGCACTGTAATTCACAAACCTGCAGAGTTATAAATAACACCTATCGTCCAAAAATATACTGAAGTAAGGCTGCCAAGAGGACTTGAAAGCGGGGCAGAATTGCAGGAAACCGATTTCAGGAGGTAGACTGGAATTGCGTTGAAAGCATAGGAAAAGAGGCAGAACGTCCACAATGATGCACTTGGCCAAAAAGGGCGTATGCGTTTTTTCCTGAATATATTCAGGAAAAAACGCATACGCCCTTTTTGGCCAACCAAGCAAGCTTGCAAAGGAAATCTGCACTACAATGAAGTCTCACTTCCCCCCGGTCAAAAGGGCCATCTGAAAAAAGTGTAAAATCCAGAAAGGCAGGACAGGCCATGGAGAACTGGGAGCCTTGTTATGCTGATGGGCGGGATGTAAATTGCCAACAGACACTCGGGAGAAGTGTATGGTGTTTCCTGAAACATCTAAAAAACAAAGCAACAGAGCCTAGGGCACTTCCACTTATGGTCCTATAGCTTAGGGAAATTAAAATCAAAAAGACACAGCCACCCCAAAGTTTGCAACGGCTCTGTTTACAGGAACCTCGTTTACAGTACAAGTTCAATATCACAGAAAGTGAAAAATGGATAAAGAAGTTGTGGTATTTACTTACAAAGCAATATCACTCAGCAATGAAATCTATGTCATCAGGCACGTAGCAGCACAATGAGTGGATTCAGGTATGATGATTCTAACTGAAATAAGTCACACAGAAAAAGAAACATCATAAGATATCAGTAATACACGGAATGTAAACTTGGCTACACAGGAACTGAATTACAGAACAGAACAGGGTCTCAAATTTAGAAAACCAACTTATGCTTGATTAAGGGTAAAGGTGAGTTGGGGTGCTGCATAAAACCAGAGACTGAAATGAGCACAGATAAAGTTCCTTAAGCCAAATATGGAATAGACAAGAGCTACTCCTTGCTCAACGAAATGGACTCAACACCGCACATTAAATGCCTAAGAATGTACCTGACTAGTAAATATCTTCAAACCTATGGATTGCTATGTCTCCGAAAGAGAATCAAGCATGTGTACAGGGGCATAAACACAGCAGTGATAGGATTGGAGAGGTTCGGTGAGCAAATGAAGACCCTTTGAAGTCATATTGCATGGTACCCATTCCACAGGTTTCAACTACCCAGGTTTAAGGTATTCTTCCTTCAGCTAAAACATGCATGTGGAACCTAGAGTATGATCAACCATGTGATCGCGAGACGTGTTCAAATATGTCTCAGTTTTCCTCCCCTTGTACTCGGGTGCAACATTCCAGACGCTTTACTAACACTCTCCCCAGTTGGAGAGTCAGCGCCTTTAACCTCCTGTTTGGCCCAGTTTGCAATTTCTGCGGAAGATGAACAGGAATAGCGAGAACCAATGAGAGACTAGCTGGAGGTGTCTGGACGGGCAAATTTAACTCTCATTTCCCACCAGGAAGAGGAAATAACCAAAGGCTCAGCGTGCCGTGCCGGAACCAGATTAGGGCCTGAAGCCATCCTGCGGTGTTGCGGCCAGCTCACAAGAAAGCGAGTTTAAGAAAGGAGCTCAGGGGCACTGTAATTCACAAACCTGCAGAGTTATAAATGACAGCTATCGTCCAAAAATATACTGAAGTAAGGCTGCCAAGAGGACTTGAAAGCGGGGCAGAATTGCAGGAAACCGATTTCAGGAGGTAGACTGGAATTGCATTGAAAGCATAGGAAAAGAGGCAGAACGTCCACAATGATGCACTTGGTCAAAAAGGGCATATGCGTTTTTTCCTGAATATATTCAGGAAAAAACGCATACGCCCTTTTTGGCCAACCAAGCAAGCTTGCAAAGGAAATCTGCACTACAATGAAGTCTCACTTCCCCCCGGTAAAAAGGGCCATCTGAAAAAAGTGTAAAATCCAGAAAGGCAGGACAGGCCATGGAGAACTGGGAGCCTTGTTATGCTGATGGGCGTGATGTAAACTGCCAACAGACACTCGGGAGAAGTGTATGGTGTTTCCTGAAACATCTAAAAAACAAAGCAACAGAGCCTAGGGCACTTCCACTTATGGTCCTATAGCTTAGGGAAATTAAAATCAAAAAGACACAGCCACCCCAAAGTTTGGGACGCCTCTGTTTACAAGAACCTCGTTTACAGTACAAGTTCAACACCGCAGAAAGTGAAAAATGGATAAAGAAGTTGTGGTACTTACGTACAATGCAGTATCACTCAGCAATGAAATCTATGTCATCAGGCCCATAGCACCATAATGAGTGGATTCAGGTACGATGATTCTAACTGAAATAAGTCACACAGAAAAAGAAACATCATAAGATATCACTAATACACGGAATGTAAACTTGGCTACACAGGAACTGAATTCCAAAACAGAACAGGGTCTCAAATTTAGAAAACCAACTTATGCTTGCTTAAGGGGAAAGGTGAGTTGGGGTGCTGCATAAAACCAGAGATTGAAATGAGCACAGATAAAGTTCCTTAAGCCAAATATGGAATAGACAAGAGCTACTACTTGCTCAACGAAATGGACTCAACACCCCATATTAAACGCCTAAGAATGTACCTTTCTAGTAAGTATCTTAAAACCTATGGATTGCTATGTCTCCAAAAGAGAATCAAGCGTGTGTACAGGGGCATAAACGCAGCAGTGATAGTATTGGAGAGGTTCGGTGAGCAAATGAAGACCCTTTGAAGTCATATTGCATGGTACCCATTCCACGGGTCTCAACTCTCCAGATTTAAGGTATTCTTCCTTCAGCTAAAACATGCATGTGGAACCCAGAGTATGATCAACCGTGTGAACAGGAGACGTGTTCAAATATGTCTCAGTTTTCCTCCCCTGGTTCTCGGGTGCAACATTCCAGACGCTTTACTAACACTCTCCCCACTTGGAGAGTCAGCGCCTTTAACCTCCTGTTTGGCTCAGTTTGCAATTTCTGCGGAAGATGAACAGGAATAGCGAGAACCAATGAGAGACTAGCTGGAGGTGTCTGGACGGGCAAATTTAACTCTCATTTCCCACCAGGAAGAGGAAATAACCAAAGGCTCAGCGTGGCGTGCCGGAACCAGATTAGGGCCTGAAGCCATCCTGCGGTGTTGCGGCCAGCTCACAAGTATGTGAGTTGAAGAAAGGAGCTCAGGGGCACTGTAATTCACAAACCTGCAGAGTTATAAATAACACCTATCGTCCAAAAATATACTGAAGTAAGGCTGCCAAGAGGACTTGAAAGCGGGGCAGAATTGCAGGAAACTGATTTCAGGAGGTAGACTGGAATTGCGTTGAAAGCATAGGAAAAGAGGCAGAACGTCCACAATGATGCACTTGGCCAAAAAGGGCGTATGCGTTTTTTCCTGAATATATTCAGGAAAAAACGCATACGCCCTTTTTGGCCAACCAAGCAAGCTTGCAAAGGAAATCTGCACTACAATGAAGTCTCACTTCCCCCCGGTCAAAAGGGCCATCTGAAAAAAGTGTAAAATCCAGAAAGGCAGGACAGGCCATGGAGAACTGGGAGCCTTGTTATGCTGATGGGCGGGATGTAAATTGCCAACAGACACTCGGGAGAAGTGTATGGTGTTTCCTGAAACATCTAAAAAACAAAGCAACAGAGCCTAGGGCACTTCCACTTATGGTCCTATAGCTTAGGGAAATTAAAATCAAAAAGACACAGCCACCCCAAAGTTTGCAACGGCTCTGTTTACAGGAACCTCGTTTACAGTACAAGTTCAATATCACAGAAAGTGAAAAATGGATAAAGAAGTTGTGGTATTTACTTACAAAGCAATATCACTCAGCAATGAAATCTATGTCATCAGGCACGTAGCAGCACAATGAGTGGATTCAGGTATGATGATTCTAACTGAAATAAGTCACACAGAAAAAGAAACATCATAAGATATCAGTAATACACGGAATGTAAACTTGGCTACACAGGAACTGAATTACAGAACAGAACAGGGTCTCAAATTTAGAAAACCAACTTATGCTTGATTAAGGGTAAAGGTGAGTTGGGGTGCTGCATAAAACCAGAGATTGAAATGAGCACAGATAAAGTTCCTTAAGCCAAATATGGAATAGACAAGAGCTACTCCTTGCTCAACGAAATGGACTCAACACCGCACATTAAATGCCTAAGAATGTACCTGACTAGTAAATATCTTAAAACCTATGGATTGCTATGTCTCCGAAAGAGAATCAAGCATGTGTACAGGGGCATAAACGCAGCAGTGATAGGATTGGAGAGGTTCGGTGAGCAAATGAAGACCCTTTGAAGTCATATTGCATGGTACCCATTCCACAGGTTTCAACTACCCAGGTTTAAGGTATTCTTCCTTCAGCTAAAACATGCATGTGGAACCTAGAGTATGATCAACCATGTGATCGCGAGACGTGTTCAAATATGTCTCAGTTTTCCTCCCCTTGTACTCGGGTGCAACATTCCAGACGCTTTACTAACACTCTCCCCAGTTGGAGAGTCAGCGCCTTTAACCTCCTGTTTGGCCCAGTTTGCAATTTCTGCGGAAGATGAACAGGAATAGCGAGAACCAATGAGAGACTAGCTGGAGGTGTCTGGACGGGCAAATTTAACTCTCATTTCCCACCAGGAAGAGGAAATAACCAAAGGCTCAGCGTGCCGTGCCGGAACCAGATTAGGGCCTGAAGCCATCCTGCGGTGTTGCGGCCAGCTCACAAGAAAGCGAGTTGAAGAAAGGAGCTCAGGGGCACTGTAATTCACAAACCTGCAGAGTTATAAATGACAGCTATCGTCCAAAAATATACTGAAGTAAGGCTGCCAAGAGGACTTGAAAGCGGGGCAGAATTGCAGGAAACCGATTTCAGGAGGTAGACTGGAATTGCATTGAAAGCATAGGAAAAGAGGCAGAACGTCCACAATGATGCACTTGGTCAAAAAGGGCGTATGCGTTTTTTCCTGAATATATTCAGGAAAAAACGCATACGCCCTTTTTGGCCAACCAAGCAAGCTTGCAAAGGAAATCTGCACTACAATGAAGTCTCACTTCCCCCCGGTAAAAAGGGCCATCTGAAAAAAGTGTAAAATCCAGAAAGGCAGGACAGGCCATGGAGAACTGGGAGCCTTGTTATGCTGATGGGCGTGATGTAAACTGCCAACAGACACTCGGGAGAAGTGTATGGTGTTTCCTGAAACATCTAAAAAACAAAGCAACAGAGCCTAGGGCACTTCCACTTATGGTCCTATAGCTTAGGGAAATTAAAATCAAAAAGACACAGCCACCCCAAAGTTTGGGACGCCTCTGTTTACAAGAACCTCGTTTACAGTACAAGTTCAACACCGCAGAAAGTGAAAAATGGATAAAGAAGTTGTGGTACTTACGTACAATGCAGTATCACTCAGCAATGAAATCTATGTCATCAGGCCCATAGCACCATAATGAGTGGATTCAGGTACGATGATTCTAACTGAAATAAGTCACACAGAAAAAGAAACATCATAAGATATCACTAATACACGGAATGTAAACTTGGCTACACAGGAACTGAATTCCAAAACAGAACAGGGTCTCAAATTTAGAAAACCAACTTATGCTTGCTTAAGGGGAAAGGTGAGTTGGGGTGCTGCATAAAACCAGAGATTGAAATGAGCACAGATAAAGTTCCTTAAGCCAAATATGGAATAGACAAGAGCTACTACTTGCTCAACGAAATGGACTCAACACCCCATATTAAACGCCTAAGAATGTACCTTTCTAGTAAGTATCTTAAAACCTATGGATTGCTATGTCTCCAAAAGAGAATCAAGCGTGTGTACAGGGGCATAAACGCAGCAGTGATAGTATTGGAGAGGTTCGGTGAGCAAATGAAGACCCTTTGAAGTCATATTGCATGGTACCCATTCCACGGGTCTCAACTCTCCAGATTTAAGGTATTCTTCCTTCAGCTAAAACATGCATGTGGAACCCAGAGTATGATCAACCGTGTGAACGGGAGACGTGTTCAAATATGTCTCAGTTTTCCTCCCCTGGTTCTCGGGTGCAACATTCCAGACGCTTTACTAACACTCTCCCCACTTGGAGAGTCAGCGCCTTTAACCTCCTGTTTGGCCCAGTTTGCAATTTCTGCGGAAGATGAACAGGAATAGCGAGAACCAATGAGAGACTAGCTGGAGGTGTCTGGACGGGCAAATTTAACTCTCATTTCCCACCAGGAAGAGGAATTAACCAAAGGCTGAGCGTGCCGTACCGGAACCAGATTAGGGCCTGAAGCCATCCTGCGGTGTTGCGGCCAGCTCACAAGAAAGCGAGTTGAAGAAAGGAGCTCAGGGGCACTGTAATTCACAAACCTGCAGAGTTATAAATGACAGCTATCGTCCAAAAATATACTGAAGTAAGGCTGCCAAGAGGACTTGAAAGCGGGGCGGAATTGCAGGAAACCGATTTCAAGAGGTAGACTGGAATTGCATTGAAAGCATAGGAAAAGAGGCAGAACGTCCACAATGATGCACTTGGCCAAAAAGGGCGTATGCGTTTCTTCCTGAATATATTCAGGAAGAAACGCATACGCCCTTTTTGGCCAACCAAGCAAGCTTGCAAAGGAAATCTGCACTACAATGAAGTCTCACTTCCCCCCGGTCAAAAGGGCCATCTGAAAAAAGTGTAAAATCCAGAAAGGCAGGACAGGCCATGGAGAACTGGGAGCCTTGTTATGCTGATGGGCGGGATGTAAATTGCCAACAGACACTCGGGAGAAGTGTATGGTGTTTCCTGAAACATCTAAAAAACAAAGCAACAGAGCCTAGGGCACTTCCACTTATGGTCCTATAGCTTAGGGAAATTAAAATAAAAAAGACACAGCCACCCCAAAGTTTGGAACGGCTCTGTTTACAAGAACCTCGTTTACAGTACAAGTTCAACATCGCAGAAAGTGAAAAATGGATAAAGAAGTTGTGGTATTTACTTACAAAGCAATATCACTCAGCAATGAAATCTATGTCATCAGGCCCTTAGCAGCATAATGAGTGGATTCAGGTACGATGATCCTAACTGAAATAAGTCACACAGAAAAAGAAACATCATAAGATATCACTAATACACGGAATGTAAACTTGGTTACACAGGAACTGAATTCCAAAACAGAACAGGGTCTCAAATTTAGAAAACCAACTTATGCTTGCTTAAGGGGAAAGGTGAGTTGGGGTGCTGCATAAAACCAGAGATTGAAATGAGCACAGATAAAGTTCCTTAAGCCAAATATGGAATAGACAAGAGCTACTCCTTGCTCAACGAAATGGACTCAACACCCCATATTAAACGCCTAAGAATTTACCTGACTAGTAAGTATCTTAAAACCTATGGATTGCTATGTCTCCGAAAGAGAATCAAGCGTGTGTACAGGGGCATAAATGCAGCAGTGATAGGATTGGAGAGGTTCGGTGAGCAAATGAAGACCCTTTGAAGTCATATTGCATGGTACCCATTACACGGGTCTCAACTCTCCAGGTTTAAGGTATTCTTCCTTCAGCTAAAACATGCATGTGGAACCTAGAGTATGATCAACCATGTGATCGCGAGACGTGTTCAAATATGTCTCAGTTTTCGTACCCTGGTACTCGGGTGCAACATTCCAGACGCTTTACTAACACTCTCCCGACTTGGAGAGTCAGTCCCTTTAATCTCCTGTTTGGCCCAGTTTGCAATTTCTGCGGAAGATGAACAGGAATAGCGAGAACCAATGAGAGACTAGCTGGAGGTGTCTGGACGGGCAAATTTAACTCTTATTTCCCACCAGGAAGAGGAATTAACCAAAGGCTCAGCGTACCATGCCGTAACAAGATTAGGGCCTGAAGCCATCATGCGGTGTTGCGGCCAGCTCACAAGAAAGCGAGTTGAAGAAAGGAGCTCAGGGGCACTGTAATTCACAAACCTGCAGAGTTATAAATGACAGCTATCGTCCAAAAATATACTGAAGTAAGGCTGCCAAGAGGACTTGAAAGCGGTGCAGAATTGCAGGAAACCGATTTCAGGAGGTAGACTGGAATTGCATTGAAAGCATAGGAAAAGAGGCACAACGTCCACAATGATGCACTTGGCCAAAAAGGGCGTATGCGTTTTTTCCTGAATATATTCAGGAAAAAACGCATACGCCCTTTTTGGCCAACCAAGCAAGCTTGCAAAGGAAATCTGCACTACAATGAAGTCTCACTTCCCCCCGGTCAAAAGGGCCATCTGAAAAAAGTGTAAAATCCAGAAAGGCAGGACAGGCCATGGAGAACTGGGAGCCTTGTTATGCTGATGGGCGGGATGTAAATTGCCAACAGACACTCGGGAGAAGTGTATGGTGTTTCCTGAAACATCTAAAAAACAAAGCAACAGAGCCTAGGGCACTTCCACTTATGGTCCTATAGCTTAGGGAAATTAAAATCAAAAAGACACAGCCACCCCAAAGTTTGGAACGGCTCTGTTTACAAGAACCTCGTTTACAGTACAAGTTCAACATCGCAGAAAGTGAAAAATGGATAAAGAAGTTGTGGTATTTACTTACAAAGCAATATCACTCAGCAATGAAATCTATGTCATCAGGCCCTTAGCAGCATAATGAGTGCATTCAGGTACGATGATCCTAACTGAAATAAGTCACACAGAAAAAGAAACATCATAAGATATCACTAATACACGGAATGTAAACTTGGTTACACAGGAACTGAATTCCAAAACAGAACAGGGTCTCAAATTTAGAAAACCAACTTATGCTTGCTTAAGGGGAAAGGTGAGTTGGGGTGCTGCATAAAACCAGAGATTGAAATGAGCACAGATAAAGTTCCTTAAGCCAAATATGGAATAGACAAGAGCTACTCCTTGCTCAACGAAATGGACTCAACACCCCATATTAAACGCCTAAGAATTTACCTGACTAGTAAGTATCTTAAAACCTATGGATTGCTATGTCTCCGAAAGAGAATCAAGCGTGTGTACAGGGGCATAAATGCAGCAGTGATAGGATTGGAGAGGTTCGGTGAGCAAATGAAGACCCTTTGAAGTCATATTGCATGGTACCCATTACACGGGTCTCAACTCTCCAGGTTTAAGGTATTCTTCCTTCAGCTAAAACATGCATGTGGAACCTAGAGTATGATCAACCATGTGATCGCGAGACGTGTTCAAATATGTCTCAGTTTTCGTACCCTGGTACTCGGGTGCAACATTCCAGACGCTTTACTAACACTCTCCCGACTTGGAGAGTCAGTCCCTTTAATCTCCTGTTTGGCCCAGTTTGCAATTTCTGCGGAAGATGAACAGGAATAGCGAGAACCAATGAGAGACTAGCTGGAGGTGTCTGGACGGGCAAATTTAACTCTTATTTCCCACCAGGAAGAGGAATTAACCAAAGGCTCAGCGTACCATGCCGTAACAAGATTAGGGCCTGAAGCCATCATGCGGTGTTGCGGCCAGCTCACAAGAAAGCGAGTTGAAGAAAGGAGCTCAGGGGCACTGTAATTCACAAACCTGCAGAGTTATAAATGACAGCTATCGTCCAAAAATATACTGAAGTAAGGCTGCCAAGAGGACTTGAAAGCGGGGCAGAATTGCAGGAAACCGATTTCAGGAGGTAGACTGGAATTGCATTGAAAGCATAGGAAAAGAGGCACAACGTCCACAATGATGCACTTGGCCAAAAAGGGCATATGCGTTTTTTCCTGAATATATTCAGGAAAAAACGCATACGCCCTTTTTGGCCAACCAAGCAAGCTTGCAAAGGAAATCTGCACTACAATGAAGTCTCACTTCCCCCCGGTCAAAAGGGCCATCTGAAAAAAGTGTAAAATCCAGAAAGGCAGGACAGGCCATGGAGAACTGGGAGCCTTGTTATGCTGATGGGCGGGATGTAAATTGCCAACAGACACTCGGGAGAAGTGTATGGTGTTTCCTGAAACATCTAAAAAACAAAGCAACAGAGCCTAGGGCACTTCCACTTATGGTCCTATAGCTTAGGGAAATTAAAATCAAAAAGACACAGCCACCCCAAAGTTTGGGACACCTCTGTTTACAAGAACCTCATTTACCGTACAAGTTCAATATCACAGAAAGTGAAAAATGGATAAAGAACTTGTGGTACTTACGTACAATGCAGTATCACTCAGCAATGAAATCTATGTCATCAGGCCCGTAGCAGCATAATGAGTGGATTCAGGTACGATGATTCTAACTGAAATAAGTCACACAGAAAAAGAAACATCATAAGATATCACTAATACACGGAATGTAAACTTGGCTACACAGGGACTGAATTCCAAAACAGAACAGGGTCTCAAATTTAGAAAACCAACTTATGCTTGCTTAAGGGGAAAGGTGAGTTGGGGTGCTGCATAAAACCAGAGATTGAAATGAGCACAGATAAAGTTCCCTAAGCCAAATATGGAATAGACAAGAGCTACTCCTTGCTCAACGAAATGGACTCAACACCCCATATTAAACGCCTAAGAATGTACCTGACTAGTAAGTATCTTAAAACCTATGGATTGCTATGTCTCTGAAAGAGAATCAAGCGTGTGTACAGGGGCATAAATGCAGCAGTGATAGGATTGGAGAGGTTCGGTGAGCAAATGAAGACCCTTTGAAGTCATATTGCATGGTACCCATTACACGGGTCTCAACTCTCCAGGTTTAAGGTATTCTTCCTTCAGCTAAAACATGCATGTGGAACCCAGAGTATGATCAACCGTGTGAACGGGAGACGTGTTCAAATATGTCTCAGTTTTCCTCCCCTGGTACTCGGGTGCAACATTCCAGACGCTTTACTAACACTCTCCCCACTTGGAGAGTCAGCGCCTTTAACCTCCTGTTTGGTCCAGTTTGCAATTTCTGCGGAAGATGAACAGGAATAGGGAGAACCAATGAGAGACTAGCTGGAGGTGTCTGGATGGGCAAATTTAACTCTCATTTCCCACCAGGAAGAGGAATTAACCAAAGGCTCAGCGTGCCGTGCCGGAACCAGATTAGGGCCTGAAGCCATCCTGCGGTGTTGCGGCCAGCTCACAAGAAAGCGAGTTGAAGAAAGGAGCTCAGGGGCACTGTAATTCAGAAACCTGCAGAGTTATAAATGACAGCTATCGTCCAAAAATATACTGAAGTAAGGCTGCCAAGAGGACTTGAAAGCGGGGCAGAATTGCAGGAAACCGATTTCAGGAGGTAGACTGGAATTGCATTGAAAGCATAGGAAAAGAGGCAGAACGTCCACAATGATGCACTTGGCCAAAAAGGGCATATGCGTTTTTTCCTGAATATATTCAGGAAAAAACGCATACGCCCTTTTTGGCCAACCAAGCAAGCTTGCAAAGGAAATCTGCACTACAATGAAGTCTCACTTCCCCCCGGTCAAAAGGGCCACCTGAAAAAAGTGTAATATCCAGAAAGGCAGGACAGGCCATGGAGAACTGGGAGCCTTGTTATGCTGATGGGCGGGATGTAAACTGCCAACAGACACTCGGGAGAAGTGTATGGTGTTTCCTGAAACATCTAAAAAACAAAGCAACAGAGCCTAGGGCACTTCCACTTATGGTCCTATAGCTTAGGGAAATTAAAATCAAAAAGACACAGCCACCCCAAAGTTTGGGACGCCTCTGTTTACAAGAACCTCGTTTACAGTACAAGTTCAACATCGCAGAAAGTGAAAAATGGATAAAGAAGTTGTGGTATTTACTTACAAAGCAATATCACTCAGCAATGAAATCTATGTCATCAGGCCCTTAGCAGCATAATGAGTGGATTCAGGTACGATGATCCTAACTGAAATAAGTCACACAGAAAAAGAAACATCATAAGATATCACTAATACACGGAATGTAAACTTGGCTACACAGGAACTGAATTCCAAAACAGAACAGGGTCTCACATTTAGAAAACCAACTTATGCTTGCTTAAGGGGAAAGGTGAGTTGGGGTGCTGCATAAAACCAGAGATTGAAATGAGCACAGATAAAGTTCCTTAAGCCAAATATGGAATAGACAAGAGCTACTCCTTGCTCAACGAAATGGACTCAAAACCCCATATTAAACGCCTAAGAATTTACCTGACTAGTAAGTATCTTAAATCCTATGGATTGCTATGTCTCCGAAAGAGAATCAAGCGTGTGCACAGGGGCATAAATGCAGCAGTGATAGGATTGGAGAGGTTCGGTGAGCAAATGAAGACCCTTTGAAGTCATATTGCATGGTACCCATTACACGGGTCTCAACTCTCCAGGTTTAAGGTATTCTTCCTTCAGCTAAAACATGCATGTGGAACCGAGAGTATAATCAACCATGTGAACGGGAGACGTGTTCAAATATGTCTCAGTTTTCCTCCCCTGGTACTCGGGTGCAACATTCCAGACGCTTTACTAACACTCTCCCCACTTGGAGAGTCAGCGCCTTTAACCTCCTGTTTGGCCCAGTTTGCAATTTCTGCGGAAGATGAACAGGAATAGCGAGAACCAATGAGAGACTAGCTGGAGGTGTCTGGACGGGCAAATTTAACTCTCATTTCCCACCAGGAAGAGGAAATAACCAAAGGCTCAGCGTGGCGTGCCGGAACCAGATTAGGGCCTGAAGCCATCCTGCGGTGTTGCGGCCAGCTCACAAGTAAGTGAGTTGAAGAAAGGAGCTCAGGGGCACTGTAATTCACAAACCTGCAGAGTTATAAATAACACCTATCGTCCAAAAATATACTGAAGTAAGGCTGCCAAGAGGACTTGAAAGCGGGGCAGAATTGCAGGAAACCGATTTCAGGAGGTAGACTGGAATTGCGTTGAAAGCATAGGAAAAGAGGCAGAACGTCCACAATGATGCACTTGGCCAAAAAGGGCGTATGCGTTTTTTCCTGAATATATTCAGGAAAAAACGCATACGACCTTTTTGGCCAACCAAGCAAGCTTGCAAAGGAAATCTGCACTACAATGAAGTCTCACTTCCCCCCGGTCAAAAGGGCCATCTGAAAAAAGTGTAAAATCCAGAAAGGCAGGACAGGCCATGGAGAACTGGGAGCCTTGTTATGCTGATGGGCGGGATGTAAATTGCCAACAGACACTCGGGAGAAGTGTATGGTGTTTCCTGAAACATCTAAAAAACAAAGCAACAGAGCCTAGGGCACTTCCACTTATGGTCCTATAGCTTAGGGAAATTAAAATCAAAAAGACACAGCCACCCCAAAGTTTGCAACGGCTCTGTTTACAGGAACCTCATTTACAGTACAAGTTCAATATCACAGAAAGTGAAAAATGGATAAAGAAGTTGTGGTATTTACTTACAAAGCAATATCACTCAGCAATGAAATCTATGTCATCAGGCACGTAGCAGCACAATGAGTGGATTCAGGTATGATGATTCTAACTGAAATAAGTCACACAGAAAAAGAAACATCATAAGATATCAGTAATACACGGAATGTAAACTTGGCTACACAGGAACTGAATTACAGAACAGAACAGGGTCTCAAATTTAGAAAACCAACTTATGCTTGATTAAGGGTAAAGGTGAGTTGGGGTGCTGCATAAAACCAGAGACTGAAATGAGCACAGATAAAGTTCCTTAAGCCAAATATGGAATAGACAAGAGCTACTCCTTGCTCAACGAAATGGACTCAACACCGCACATTAAATGCCTAAGAATGTACCTGACTAGTAAATATCTTCAAACCTATGGATTGCTATGTCTCCGAAAGAGAATCAAGCATGTGTACAGGGGCATAAACACAGCAGTGATAGGATTGGAGAGGTTCGGTGAGCAAATGAAGACCCTTTGAAGTCATATTGCATGGTACCCATTCCACAGGTTTCAACTACCCAGGTTTAAGGTATTCTTCCTTCAGCTAAAACATGCATGTGGAACCTAGAGTATGATCAACCATGTGATCGCGAGACGTGTTCAAATATGTCTCAGTTTTCCTCCCCTTGTACTCGGGTGCAACATTCCAGACGCTTTACTAACACTCTCCCCAGTTGGAGAGTCAGCGCCTTTAACCTCCTGTTTGGCCCAGTTTGCAATTTCTGCGGAAGATGAACAGGAATAGCGAGAACCAATGAGAGACTAGCTGGAGGTGTCTGGACGGGCAAATTTAACTCTCATTTCCCACCAGGAAGAGGAAATAACCAAAGGCTCAGCGTGCCGTGCCGGAACCAGATTAGGGCCTGAAGCCATCCTGCGGTGTTGCGGCCAGCTCACAAGAAAGCGAGTTTAAGAAAGGAGCTCAGGGGCACTGTAATTCACAAACCTGCAGAGTTATAAATGACAGCTATCGTCCAAAAATATACTGAAGTAAGGCTGCCAAGAGGACTTGAAAGCGGGGCAGAATTGCAGGAAACCGATTTCAGGAGGTAGACTGGAATTGCATTGAAAGCATAGGAAAAGAGGCAGAACGTCCACAATGATGCACTTGGTCAAAAAGGGCATATGCGTTTTTTCCTGAATATATTCAGGAAAAAACGCATACGCCCTTTTTGGCCAACCAAGCAAGCTTGCAAAGGAAATCTGCACTACAATGAAGTCTCACTTCCCCCCGGTAAAAAGGGCCATCTGAAAAAAGTGTAAAATCCAGAAAGGCAGGACAGGCCATGGAGAACTGGGAGCCTTGTTATGCTGATGGGCGTGATGTAAACTGCCAACAGACACTCGGGAGAAGTGTATGGTGTTTCCTGAAACATCTAAAAAACAAAGCAACAGAGCCTAGGGCACTTCCACTTATGGTCCTATAGCTTAGGGAAATTAAAATCAAAAAGACACAGCCACCCCAAAGTTTGGGACGCCTCTGTTTACAAGAACCTCGTTTACAGTACAAGTTCAACACCGCAGAAAGTGAAAAATGGATAAAGAAGTTGTGGTACTTACGTACAATGCAGTATCACTCAGCAATGAAATCTATGTCATCAGGCCCATAGCACCATAATGAGTGGATTCAGGTACGATGATTCTAACTGAAATAAGTCACACAGAAAAAGAAACATCATAAGATATCACTAATACACGGAATGTAAACTTGGCTACACAGGAACTGAATTCCAAAACAGAACAGGGTCTCAAATTTAGAAAACCAACTTATGCTTGCTTAAGGGGAAAGGTGAGTTGGGGTGCTGCATAAAACCAGAGATTGAAATGAGCACAGATAAAGTTCCTTAAGACAAATATGGAATAGACAAGAGCTACTACTTGCTCAACGAAATGGACTCAACACCCCATATTAAACGCCTAAGAATGTACCTTTCTAGTAAGTATCTTAAAACCTATGGATTGCTATGTCTCCAAAAGAGAATCAAGCGTGTGTACAGGGGCATAAACGCAGCAGTGATAGTATTGGAGAGGTTCGGTGAGCAAATGAAGACCCTTTGAAGTCATATTGCATGGTACCCATTCCACGGGTCTCAACTCTCCAGATTTAAGGTATTCTTCCTTCAGCTAAAACATGCATGTGGAACCCAGAGTATGATCAACCGTGTGAACAGGAGACGTGTTCAAATATGTCTCAGTTTTCCTCCCCTGGTTCTCGGGTGCAACATTCCAGACGCTTTACTAACACTCTCCCCACTTGGAGAGTCAGCGCCTTTAACCTCCTGTTTGGCTCAGTTTGCAATTTCTGCGGAAGATGAACAGGAATAGCGAGAACCAATGAGAGACTAGCTGGAGGTGTCTGGACGGGCAAATTTAACTCTCATTTCCCACCAGGAAGAGGAAATAACCAAAGGCTCAGCGTGGCGTGCCGGAACCAGATTAGGGCCTGAAGCCATCCTGCGGTGTTGCGGCCAGCTCACAAGTAAGTGAGTTGAAGAAAGGAGCTCAGGGGCACTGTAATTCACAAACCTGCAGAGTTATAAATAACACCTATCGTCCAAAAATATACTGAAGTAAGGCTGCCAAGAGGACTTGAAAGCGGGGCAGAATTGCAGGAAACCGATTTCAGGAGGTAGACTGGAATTGCGTTGAAAGCATAGGAAAAGAGGCAGAACGTCCACAATGATGCACTTGGCCAAAAAGGGCGTATGCGTTTTTTCCTGAATATATTCAGGAAAAAACGCATACGCCCTTTTTGGCCAACCAAGCAAGCTTGCAAAGGAAATCTGCACTACAATGAAGTCTCACTTCCCCCCGGTCAAAAGGGCCATCTGAAAAAAGTGTAAAATCCAGAAAGGCAGGACAGGCCATGGAGAACTGGGAGCCTTGTTATGCTGATGGGCGGGATGTAAATTGCCAACAGACACTCGGGAGAAGTGTATGGTGTTTCCTGAAACATCTAAAAAACAAAGCAACAGAGCCTAGGGCACTTCCACTTATGGTCCTATAGCTTAGGGAAATTAAAATCAAAAAGACACAGCCACCCCAAAGTTTGCAACGGCTCTGTTTACAGGAACCTCGTTTACAGTACAAGTTCAATATCACAGAAAGTGAAAAATGGATAAAGAAGTTGTGGTATTTACTTACAAAGCAATATCACTCAGCAATGAAATCTATGTCATCAGGCACGTAGCAGCACAATGAGTGGATTCAGGTATGATGATTCTAACTGAAATAAGTCACACAGAAAAAGAAACATCATAAGATATCAGTAATACACGGAATGTAAACTTGGCTACACAGGAACTGAATTACAGAACAGAACAGGGTCTCAAATTTAGAAAACCAACTTATGCTTGATTAAGGGTAAAGGTGAGTTGGGGTGCTGCATAAAACCAGAGACTGAAATGAGCACAGATAAAGTTCCTTAAGCCAAATATGGAATAGACAAGAGCTACTCCTTGCTCAACGAAATGGACTCAACACCGCACATTAAATGCCTAAGAATGTACCTGACTAGTAAATATCTTAAAACCTATGGATTGCTATGTCTCCGAAAGAGAATCAAGCATGTGTACAGGGGCATAAACGCAGCAGTGATAGGATTGGAGAGGTTCGGTGAGCAAATGAAGACCCTTTGAAGTCATATTGCATGGTACCCATTCCACAGGTTTCAACTACCCAGGTTTAAGGTATTCTTCCTTCAGCTAAAACATGCATGTGGAACCTAGAGTATGATCAACCATGTGATCGCGAGACGTGTTCAAATATGTCTCAGTTTTCCTCCCCTTGTACTCGGGTGCAACATTCCAGACGCTTTACTAACACTCTCCCCAGTTGGAGAGTCAGCGCCTTTAACCTCCTGTTTGGCCCAGTTTGCAATTTCTGCGGAAGATGAACAGGAATAGCGAGAACCAATGAGAGACTAGCTGGAGGTGTCTGGACGGGCAAATTTAACTCTCATTTCCCACCAGGAAGAGGAAATAACCAAAGGCTCAGCGTGCCGTGCCGGAACCAGATTAGGGCCTGAAGCCATCCTGCGGTGTTGCGGCCAGCTCACAAGAAAGCGAGTTTAAGAAAGGAGCTCAGGGGCACTGTAATTCACAAACCTGCAGAGTTATAAATGACAGCTATCGTCCAAAAATATACTGAAGTAAGGCTGCCAAGAGGACTTGAAAGCGGGGCAGAATTGCAGGAAACCGATTTCAGGAGGTAGACTGGAATTGCATTGAAAGCATAGGAAAAGAGGCAGAACGTCCACAATGATGCACTTGGTCAAAAAGGGCGTATGCGTTTTTTCCTGAATATATTCAGGAAAAAACGCATACGCCCTTTTTGGCCAACCAAGCAAGCTTGCAAAGGAAATCTGCACTACAATGAAGTCTCACTTCCCCCCGGTCAAAAGGGCCATCTGAAAAAAGTGTAAAATCCAGAAAGGCAGGACAGGCCATGGAGAACTGGGAGCCTTGTTATGCTGATGGGCGTGATGTAAACTGCCAACAGACACTCGGGAGAAGTGTATGGTGTTTCCTGAAACATCTAAAAAACAAAGCAACAGAGCCTAGGGCACTTCCACTTATGGTCCTATAGCTTAGGGAAATTAAAATCAAAAAGACACAGCCACCCCAAAGTTTGGGACGCCTCTGTTTACAAGAACCTCGTTTACAGTACAAGTTCAACACCACAGAAAGTGAAAAATGGATAAAGAAGTTGTGGTACTTACGTACAATGCAGTATCACTCAGCAATGAAATCTATGTCATCAGGCCCATAGCACCATAATGAGTGGATTCAGGTACGATGATTCTAACTGAAATAAGTCACACAGAAAAAGAAACATCATAAGATATCACTAATACACGGAATGTAAACTTGGCTACACAGGAACTGAATTCCAAAACAGAACAGGGTCTCAAATTTAGAAAACCAACTTATGCTTGCTTAAGGGGAAAGGTGAGTTGGGGTGCTGCATAAAACCAGAGATTGAAATGAGCACAGATAAAGTTCCTTAAGCCAAATATGGAATAGACAAGAGCTACTACTTGCTCAACGAAATGGACTCAACACCCCATATTAAACGCCTAAGAATGTACCTTTCTAGTAAGTATCTTAAAACCTATGGATTGCTATGTCTCCAAAAGAGAATCAAGCGTGTGTACAGGGGCATAAACGCAGCAGTGATAGTATTGGAGAGGTTCGGTGAGCAAATGAAGACCCTTTGAAGTCATATTGCATGGTACCCATTCCACGGGTCTCAACTCTCCAGATTTAAGGTATTCTTCCTTCAGCTAAAACATGCATGTGGAACCCAGAGTATGATCAACCGTGTGAACGGGAGACGTGTTCAAATATGTCTCAGTTTTCCTCCCCTGGTTCTCGGGTGCAACATTCCAGACGCTTTACTAACACTCTCCCCACTTGGAGAGTCAGCGCCTTTAACCTCCTGTTTGGTCCAGTTTGCAATTTCTGCGGAAGATGAACAGGAATAGGGAGAACCAATGAGAGACTAGCTGGAGGTGTCTGGATGGGCAAATTTAACTCTCATTTCCCACCAGGAAGAGGAATTAACCAAAGGCTCAGCGTGCCGTGCCAGAACCAGATTAGGGCCTGAAGCCATCCTGCGGTGTTGCGGCCAGCTCACAAGAAAGCGAGTTGAAGAAAGGAGCTCAGGGGCACTGTAATTCACAAACCTGCAGAGTTATAAATGACAGCTATCGTCCAAAAATATACTGAAGTAAGGCTGCCAAGAGGACTTGAAAGCGGGGCGGAATTGCAGGAAACCGATTTCAGGAGGTAGACTGGAATTGCATTGAAAGCATAGGAAAAGAGGCAGAACGTCCACAATGATGCACTTGGCCAAAAAGGGCATATGCGTTTTTTCCTGAATATATTCAGGAAAAAACGCATACGCCCTTTTTGGCCAACCAAGCAAGCTTGCAAAGGAAATCTGCACTACAATGAAGTCTCACTTCCCCCCGGTCAAAAGGGCCATCTGAAAAAAGTGTAATATCCAGAAAGGCAGGACAGGCCATGGAGAACTGGGAGCCTTGTTATGCTGATGGGCGGGATGTAAACTGCCAACAGACACTCGGGAGAAGTGTATGGTGTTTCCTGAAACATCTAAAAAACAAAGCAACAGAGCCTAGGGCACTTCCACTTATGGTCCTATAGCTTAGGGAAATTAAAATCAAAAAGACACAGCCACCCCAAAGTTTGGGACGCCTCTGTTTACAAGAACCTCGTTTACAGTACAAGTTCAACATCGCAGAAAGTGAAAAATGGATAAAGAAGTTGTGGTATTTACTTACAAAGCAATATCACTCAGCAATGAAATCTATGTCATCAGGCCCTTAGCAGCATAATGAGTGGATTCAGGTACGATGATCCTAACTGAAATAAGTCACACAGAAAAAGAAACATCATAAGATATCACTAATACACGGAATGTAAACTTGGTTACACAGAAAATGAATTCCAAAACAGAACAGGGTCTCAAATTTAGAAAACCAACTTATGCTTGCTTAAGGGGAAAGGTGAGTTGGGGTGCTGCATAAAACCAGAGATTGAAATGAGCACAGATAAAGTTCCTTAAGCCAAATATGGAATAGACAAGAGCTACTCCTTGCTCAACGAAATGGACTCAAAACCCCATATTAAACGCCTAAGAATTTACCTGACTAGTAAGTATCTTAAAACCTATGGATTGCTATGTCTCCGAAAGAGAATCAAGCGTGTGCACAGGGGCATAAATGCAGCAGTGATAGGATTGGAGAGGTTCGGTGAGCAAATGAAGACCCTTTGAAGTCATATTGCATGGTACCCATTACACGGGTCTCAACTCTCCAGGTTTAAGGTATTCTTCCTTCAGCTAAAACATGCATGTGGAACCGAGAGTATAATCAACCATGTGAACGGGAGACGTGTTCAAATATGTCTCAGTTTTCCTCCCCTGGTACTCGGGTGCAACATTCCAGACGCTTTACTAACACTCTCCCCACTTGGAGAGTCAGCGCCTTTAACCTCCTGTTTGGCCCAGTTTGCAATTTCTGCGGAAGATGAACAGGAATAGCGAGAACCAATGAGAGACTAGCTGGAGGTGTCTGGACGGGCAAATTTAACTCTCATTTCCCACCAGGAAGAGGAAATAACCAAAGGCTCAGCGTGGCGTGCCGGAACCAGATTAGGGCCTGAAGCCATCCTGCGGTGTTGCGGCCAGCTCACAAGTAAGTGAGTTGAAGAAAGGAGCTCAGGGGCACTGTAATTCACAAACCTGCAGAGTTATAAATAACACCTATCGTCCAAAAATATACTGAAGTAAGGCTGCCAAGAGGACTTGAAAGCGGGGCAGAATTGCAGGAAACCGATTTCAGGAGGTAGACTGGAATTGCGTTGAAAGCATAGGAAAAGAGGCAGAACGTCCACAATGATGCACTTGGCCAAAAAGGGCGTATGCGTTTTTTCCTGAATATATTCAGGAAGAAACGCATACGCCCTTTTTGGCCAACCAAGCAAGCTTGCAAAGGAAATCTGCACTACAATGAAGTCTCACTTCCCCCCGGTCAAAAGGGCCATCTGAAAAAAGTGTAAAATCCAGAAAGGCAGGACAGGCCATGGAGAACTGGGAGCCTTGTTATGCTGATGGGCGGGATGTAAATTGCCAACAGACACTCGGGAGAAGTGTATGGTGTTTCCTGAAACATCTAAAAAACAAAGCAACAGAGCCTAGGGCACTTCCACTTATGGTCCTATAGCTTAGGGAAATTAAAATCAAAAAGACACAGCCACCCCAAAGTTTGGAACGGCTCTGTTTACAGGAACCTCCTTTACAGTACAAGTTCAACATCGCAGAAAGTGAAAAATGGATAAAGAAGTTGTGGTATTTACTTACAAAGCAATATCACTCAGCAATGAAATCTATGTCATCAGGCCCTTCGCAGCACAATGAGTGGATTCAGGTATGATGATTCTAACTGAAATAAGTCACACAGAAAAAGAAACATCATAAGTTATCAGTAATACACGGAATGTAAACTTGGCTACACAGGAACTGAATTACAGAACAGAACAGTGTCTCCAATTTAGAAAACCAACTTATGCTTGCTTAAGGGTAAAGGTGAGTTGGGGTGCTGCATAAAACCAGAGACTGAAATGAGCACAGATAAAGTTCCTTAAGCCAAATATGGAATAGACAAGAGCTACTCCTTGCTCAACGAAATGGACTCAACACCGCACATTAAATGCCTAAGAATGTACCTGACTAGTAAATATCTTAAATCCTATGGATTGCTATGTCTCCGAAAGAGAATCAAGCATGTGTACAGGGGCATAAACGCAGCAGTGATAGGATTGGAGAGTTTCGGTGAGCAAATGAAGACCCTTTGAAGTCATATTGCATGGTACCCATTCCACAGGTTTCAAGTACCCAGGTTTAAGGTATTCTTCCTTCAGCTAAAACATGCATGTGGAACCTAGAGTATGATCAACCATGTGATCGGGAGACGTGTTCAAATATGTCTCAGTTTTCGTACCCCGGTACTCGGGTGCAACATTCCAGACGCTTTACTAACACTCTCCCGACTTGGAGAGTCAGTCCCTTTAACCTCCTGTTTGGTCCAGTTTGCAATTTCTGCGGAAGATGAACACGAATAGCGAGAACCAATGAGAGACTAGCTGGAGGTGTCTGGACGGGCAAATTTAACTCATATTTCCCACCAGGAAGAGGAATTAACCAAAGGCTCATCGTGCCGTGCCGGAACAAGATTAGGGCCTGAAGCCATCCTGCGGTGTTGCGGCCAGCTCACAAGAAAGCGAGTTGAAGAAAGGAGCTCAGGGGCACTGTAATGCACAAACCTGCAGAGTTATAAATGACAGCTATCGTCGAAAAATATACTGAAGTAAGGCTGCCAAGAGGACTTGAAAGCGGGGCAGAATTGCAGGAAACCGATTTCAGGAGGTAGACTGGAATTGCATTGAAAGCATAGGAAAAGAGGCAGAACGTCCACAATGATGCACTTGGCCCAAAAGGGCGTATGCGTTTTTTCCTGAATATATTCAGGAAAAAACGCATACGCACTTTTTGGCCAACCAAGCAAACTTGCAAAGGAAACCTGCACTACAATGAAGTCTCACTTCCCCCAGGTCAAAAGGGCCATCTGAAAAAAGTGTAAAATCCAGAAAGGCAGGACAGGCCATGGAGAACTGGGAGCCTTGTTATGCTGATGGGCGGGATGTAAATTGCCAACAGACACTCGGGAGAAGTGTATGGTGTTTCCTGAAACATCTAAAAAACAAAACAACAGAGCCTAGGGCACTTCCACTTATGGTCCTATAGCTTAGGGAAATTAAAATCAAAAAGACACAGCCACCCCAAAGTTTGGGACGCCTCTGTTTACAAGAACCTCGTTTACCGTACAAGTTCAATATCACAGAAAGTGAAAAATGGATAAAGAACTTGTGGTACTTACGTACAATGCAGTATCACTCAGCAATGAAATCTATGTCATCAGGCCAGTAGCAGAATAATGAGTGGATTCAGGTACGATGATTCTAACTGAAATAAGTCACACAGAAAAAGAAACATCATAAGATATCACTAATACACGGAATGTAAACTTGGGTACACAGGAACTGAATTCCAAAACAGAACAGGGTCTCAAATTTAGAAAACCAACTTATGCTTGCTTAAGGGGAAAGGTGAGTTGGGGTGCTGCATAAAACCAGAGATTGAAATGAGCACAGATAAAGTTCCTTAAGCCAAATATGGAATAGACAAGAGCTACTCCTTGCTCAACGAAATGGACTCAACACCCCATATTAAACGCCTAAGAATGTACCTGTCTAGTAAGTATCTTAAAACCTATGGATTGCTATGTCTCCAAAAGAGAATCAAGCGTGTGTACAGGGGCATAAACGCAGCAGTGATAGTATTGGAGAGGTTCGGTGAGCAAATGAAGACCCTTTGAAGTCATATTGCATGGTACCCATTCCACGGGTCTCAACTCTCCAGATTTAAGGTATTCTTCCTTCAGCTAAAACATGCATGTGGAACCCAGAGTATGATCAACCGTGTGAACGGGAGACATGTTCAAATATGTCTCAGTTTTCCTCCCCTGGTACTTGGGTGCAACATTCCAGATGCTTTACTAACACTCTCCCCACTTGGAGAGTCAGCGCCTTTAACCTCCTGTTTGGCCCAGTTTGCAATTTCTGCGGAAGATGAACAGGAATAGGGAGAACCAATGAGAGACTAGCTGGAGGTGTCTGGACGGGCAAATTTAACTCTCATTTCCCACCAGGAAGAGGAAATAACCAAAGGCTCATCGTGCCATGCCGGAACAAGATTAGGGCCTGAAGCCATCCTGCGGTGTTGCGGCCAGCTCAAAAGAAAGCGAGTTGAAGAAAGGAGCTCAGGGGCACTGTAATTCACAAACCTGCAGAGTTATAAATGACAGCTATCGTCCAAAAATATACTGAAGTAACGCTGCCAAGAGGACTTGAAAGACGGGCAGAATTGCAGGAAACCGATTTCAGGAGGTAGACTGGAATTGCATTGAAAGCATAGGAAAAGAGGCAGAACGTCCACAATGATGCACTTGGCCAAAAAGGGCGTATGCGTTTTTTCCTGAATATATTCAGGAAAAAACGCATACGCCCTTTTTGGCCAACCAAGCAAGCTTGCAAAGGAAATCTGCACTACAATGAAGTCTCACTTCTCCCCGGTCAAAAGGGCCATCTGAAAAAAGTGTAAAATCCAGAAAGGCAGGACAGGCCATGGAGAACTGGGAGCCTTGTTATGCTGATGGGCGGGATGTAAATTGCCAACAGACACTCGGGAGAAGTGTATGGTGTTTCCTGAAACATCTAAAAAACAAAGCAACAGAGCCTAGGGCACTTCCACTTATGGTCCTATAGCTTAGGGAAATTAAAATAAAAAAGACACAGCCACCCCAAAGTTTGGGACGCCTCTGTTTACAAGAACCTCGTCTACCGTACAAGTTCATTATCACAGAAAGTGAAAAATGGATAAAGAACTTGTGGTACTTACGTACAATACAGTATCACTCAGCAATGAAATCTATGTCATCAGGCCCATAGCAGCATAATGAGTGGCTTCATGTACGATGATTCTAACTGAAATAAGTCACACAGAAATAGAAACATCATAAGATATCACTAATACACGGAATGTAAACTTGGCTACACAGGAACTGAATTCCAAAACAGAACAGGGTCTGAAATTTAGAAAACCAACTTATGCTTGCTTAAGGGTAAAGGTGAGTTGGGGTGCTGCATAAAACCAGAGATTGAAATGAGCACAGATAAAGTTCCTAAAGCCAAATATGGAATAGACAAGAGCTACTCCTTGCTCAACGAAATGGACTCAACACCCCATATTAAACGCCTAAGAATGTACCTGACTAGTAAGTATCTTAAAACCTATGGATTGCTATGTCTCCAAAAGAGAATCAAGCGTGTGTACAGGGGCATAAACGCAGCAGTGATAGGATTGGAGAGGTTCGGTGAGCAAATGAAGACCCTTTGAAGTCATATTGCATGGTACCCATTCCACGGGTCTCAACTCTCCAGATTTAAGGTATTCTTCCTTCAGCTAAAACATGCATGTGGAACCCAGAGTATGATCAACCGTGTGAACAGGAGACGTGTTCAAATATGTCTCAGTTTTCCTCCCCTGGTACTCGGGTGCAACATTCCAGACGCTTTACTAACACTCTCCCCACTTGGAGAGTCAGCGCCTTTAACCTCCTGTTTGGCCCAGTTTGCAATTTCTGCGGAAGATGAACAGGAATAGCGAGAACCAATGAGAGACTAGCTGGAGGTGTCTGGACGGGCAAATTTAACTCTCATTTCCCACCAGGAAGAGGAATTAACCAAAGGCTGAGCGTGCCGTACCTGAACCAGATTAGGGCCTGAAGCCATCCTGCGGTGTTGCGGCCAGCTCACAAGAAAGCGAGTTGAAGAAAGGAGCTCAGGGGCACTGTAATTCACAAACCTGCAGAGTTATAAATGACAGCTATCGTCCAAAAATATACTGAAGTAAGGCTGCCAAGAGGACTTGAAAGCGGGGCGGAATTGCAGGAAACCGATTTCAGGAGGTAGACTGGAATTGCATTGAAAGCATAGGAAAAGAGGCAGAACGTCCACAATGATGCACTTGGCCAAAAAGGGCTTATGCGTTTCTTCCTGAATATATTCAGGAAGAAACGCATACGCCCTTTTTGGCCAACCAAGCAAGCTTGCAAAGGAAATCTGCACTACAATGAAGTCTCACTTCCCCCCGGTCAAAAGGGCCATCTGAAAAAAGTGTAAAATCCAGAAAGGCAGGACAGGCCATGGAGAACTGGGAGCCTTGTTATGCTGATGGGCGGGATGTAAATTGCCAACAGACACTCGGGAGAAGTGTATGGTGTTTCCTGAAACATCTAAAAAACAAAGCAACAGAGCCTAGGGCACTTCCACTTATGGTCCTATAGCTTAGGGAAATTAAAATCAAAAAGACACAGCCACCCCAAAGTTTGCAACGGCTCTGTTTACAAGAACCTCGTTTACAGTACAAGTTCAATATCACAGAAAGTGAAAAATGGATAAAGAAGTTGTGGTACTTACGTACAATACAGTATCACTCAGCAATGAAATCTATGTCATCAGGCCCGTAGCACCACAATGAGTGGATTCAGGTATGATGATTCTAACTGAAATAAGTCACACAGAAAAAGAAACATCATAAGATATCACTAATAAACGGAATGTAAACTTGGCTACACAGGAACTGAATTCCAAAACAGAACAGGGTCTCAAATTTAGAAAACCAACTTATGCTTGCTTAAGGGTAAAGGTGAGTTGGGGTGCTGCATAAAACCAGAGACTGAAATGAGCACAGATAAAGTTCCTTAAGCCAAATATGGAATACACAAGAGCTACTCCTTGCTCAACGAAATGGACTCAACACCGCACATTAAATGCCTAAGAATGTAACTGACTAGTAAATATCTTAAACCCTATGGATTGCTATGTCTCCGAAAGAGAATCAAGCATGTGTACAGGGGCATAAACGCAGCAGTGATAGGATTGGAGAGTTT
This sequence comes from Grampus griseus, assembly GCF_964374135.1. NCBI lineage: Eukaryota > Metazoa > Chordata > Mammalia > Artiodactyla > Delphinidae > Grampus > Grampus griseus. The sequence continues at coordinate 114,356 of NW_028133349.1, read as the reverse complement.
CGGTGAGCAACTGAAGACCCTTTGAAGTCATATTGCATGGTACCCATTCCACAGGTTTCAACTCTCCAGGTTTAAGGTATTCTTCCTTCAGCTAAAACATGCACGTGGAACCTAGAGTATGATCAACCATGTGATCGGGAGACGTGTTCAAATATGTCTCAGTTTTCGTACTCTGGTACTCGGGTGCAACATTCCAGACGCTTTACTAACACTCTCCCGACTTGGAGAGTCAGTCCCTTTAACCTCCTGTTTGGCCCAGTTTGCAATTTCTGCGGAAGATGAACAGGAATAGCGAGAACCAATGAGAGACTAGCTGTAGGTGTCTGGACGGGCAAATTTAACTCTCATTTCCCACCAGGAAGAGGAATTAACCAAAGGCTCAACGTGCCGTGCCGGAACCAGATTAGGGCCTGAAGCCATCCTGCGGTGTTGCGGCCAGCTCACAAGAAAGCGAGTTGAAGAAAGGAGCTCAGGGGCACTGTAATTCACAAACCTGCAGAGTTATAAATGACAGCTATCGTCCAAAAATATACTGAAGTAAGGCTGCCAAGAGGACTTGAAAGCAGGGCAGAATTGCAGGAAACCGATTTCAGGAGGTAGACTGGAATTGCATTGAAAGCATAGGAAAAGAGGCAGAACGTCCACAATGATGCACTTGGCCAAAAAGGGCGTATGCGTTTTTTCCTGAATATATTCAGGAAAAAACGCATACGCCCTTTTTGGCCAACCAAGCAAGCTTGCAAAGGAAATCTGCACTACAATGAAGTCTCACTTCCCCCAGGTCAAAAGGGCCATCTGAAAAAAGTGTAAAATCCAGAAAGGCAGGACAGGCCATGGAGAACTGGGAGCCTTGTTATGCTGATGGGCGGGATGTAAATTGCCAACAGACACTCGGGAGAAGTGTATGGTGTTTCCTGAAACATCTAAAAAACAAAACAACAGAGCCTAGGGCACTTCCACTTATGGTCCTATAGCTTAGGGAAATTAAAATCAAAAAGACACAGCCACCCCAAAGTTTGGGACGCCTCTGTTTACAAGAACCTCGTTTACCGTACAAGTTCAATATCACAGAAAGTGAAAAATGGATAAAGAACTTGTGGTACTTATGTACAATGCAGTATCACTCAGCAATGAAATCTTTGTCATCAGGCCAGTAGCAGAATAATGAGTGGATTCAGGTACGATGATTCTAACTGAAATAAGTCACACAGAAAAAGAAACATCATAAGATATCACTAATACACGGAATGTAAACTTGGCTACACAGGAACTGAATTCCAAAACAGAACAGGGTCTCAAATTTAGAAAACCAACTTATGCTTGCTTAAGGGGAAAGGTGAGTTGGGGTGCTGCATAAAACCAGAGATTGAAATGAGCACAGATAAAGTTCCTTAAGCCAAATATGGAATAGACAAGAGCTACTACTTGCTCAACGAAATGGACTCAACACCCCATATTAAACGCCTAAGAATGTACCTGTCTAGTAAGTATCTTAAAACCTATGGATTGCTATGTCTCCAAAAGAGAATCAAGCGTGTGTACAGGGGCATAAACGCAGCAGTGATAGGATTGGAGAGGTTCGGTGAGCAAATGAAGACCCTTTGAAGTCATATTGCATGGTACCCATTCCACGGGTCTCAACTCTCCAGATTTAAGGTATTCTTCCTTCAGCTAAAACATGCATGTGGAACCCAGAGTATGATCAACCGTGTGAACAGGAGACGTGTTCAAATATGTCTCAGTTTTCCTCCCCTGGTACTCGGGTGCAACATTCCAGACGCTTTACTAACACTCTCCCCACTTGGAGAGTCAGCGCCTTTAACCTCCTGTTTGGCCCAGTTTGCAATTTCTGCGGAAGATGAACAGGAATAGCGAGAACCAATGAGAGACTAGCTGGAGGTGTCTGGACGGGCAAATTTAACTCTCATTTCCCACCAGGAAGAGGAATTAACCAAAGGCTGAGCGTGCCGTACCTGAACCAGATTAGGGCCTGAAGCCATCCTGCGGTGTTGCGGCCAGCTCACAAGAAAGCGAGTTGAAGAAAGGAGCTCAGGGGCACTGTAATTCACAAACCTGCAGAGTTATAAATGACAGCTATCGTCCAAAAATATACTGAAGTAAGGCTGCCAAGAGGTCTTGAAAGCGGGGCGGAATTGCAGGAAACCGATTTCAGGAGGTAGACTGGAATTGCATTGAAAGCATAGGAAAAGAGGCAGAACGTCCACAATGATGCACTTGGCCAAAAAGGGCGTATGCGTTTCTTCCTGAATATATTCAGGAAGAAACGCATACGCCCTTTTTGGCCAACCAAGCAAGCTTGCAAAGGAAATCTGCACTACAATGAAGTCTCACTTCCCCCCGGTCAAAAGGGCCATCTGAAAAAAGTGTAAAATCCAGAAAGGCACGACAGGCCATGGAGAACTGGGAGCCTTGTTATGCTGATGGGCGGGATGTAAATTGCCAACAGACACTCGGGAGAAGTGTATGGTGTTTCCTGAAACATCTAAAAAACAAAGCAACAGAGCCTAGGGCACTTCCACTTATGGTCCTATAGCTTAGGGAAATTAAAATCAAAAAGACACAGCCACCCCAAAGTTTGCAACGGCTCTGTTTACAAGAACCTCGTTTACAGTACAAGTTCAATATCACAGAAAGTGAAAAATGGATAAAGAAGTTGTGGTACTTACGTACAATGCAGTATCACTCAGCAATGAAATCTATGTCATCAGGCCCGTAGCAGCACAATGAGTGGATTCAGGTACGATGATTCTAACTGAAATAAGTCACACAGAAAAAGAAACATCATAAGATATCACTAATACACGGAATGTAAACTTGGCTACACAGGAACTGAATTCCAAAACAGAACAGGGTCTCAAATTTAGAAAACCAACTTATGCTTGCTTAAGGGTAAAGGTGAGTTGGGGTGCTGCATAAAACCAGAGACTGAAATGAGCACAGATAAAGTTCCTTAAGCCAAATATGGAATACACAAGAGCTACTCCTTGCTCAACGAAATGGACTCAACACCGCACATTAAATGCCTAAGAATGTACCTGACTAGTAAATATCTTAAAACCTATGGATTGCTATGTCTCCGAAAGAGAATCAAGCATGTGTACAGGGGCATAAACGCAGCAGTGATAGGATTGGAGAGTTTCGGTGAGCAACTGAAGACCCTTTGAAGTCATATTGCATGGTACCCATTCCACAGGTTTCAACTACCCAGGTTTAAGGTATTCTTCCTTCAGCTAAAACATGCACGTGGACCCTAGAGTATGATCAACCATGTGATCGGGAGACGTGTTCAAATATGTCTCAGTTTTCGTACTCTGGCACTCGGGTGCAACATTCCAGACGCTTTACTAACACTCTCCCGACTTGGAGAGTCAGTCCCTTTAACCTCCTGTTTGGCCCAGTTTGCAATTTCTGCGGAAGATGAACAGGAATAGCGAGAACCAATGAGAGACTAGCTGTAGGTGTCTGGACGGGCAAATTTAACTCTCATTTCCCACCAGGAAGAGGAATTAACCAAAGGCTCAATGTGCTGTGCCAGAACCAGATTAGGGCCTGAAGCCATCCTGCGGTGTTGCGGCCAGCTCACAAGAAAGTGAGTTGAAGATAGGAGCTCAGGGGCACTGTAATTCACAAACCTGCAGAGTTATAAATGACAGCTATCGTCGAAAAATATACTGAAGTAAGGCTGCCAAGAGGAACTTGAAAGCGGGGCAGAATTGTAGGAAACCGATTTCAGGAGGTAGACTGGAATTGCATTGAAAGCATAGGAAAAGAGGCAGAACGTCCACAATGATGCACTTGGCCCAAAAGGGCGTATGCGTTTTTTCCTGAATATATTCAGGAAAAAACGCATACGCCCTTTTTGGCCAACCAAGCAAACTTGCAAAGGAAACCTGCACTACAATGAAGTCTCACTTCCCCCAGGTCAAAAGGGCCATCTGAAAAAAGTGTAAAATCCAGAAAGGCAGGACAGGCCATGGAGAACTGGGAGCCTTGTTATGCTGATGGGCGGGATGTAAATTGCCAACAGACACTCGGGAGAAGTGTATGGTGTTTCCTGAAACATCTAAAAAACAAAACAACAGAGCCTAGGGCACTTCCACTTATGGTCCTATAGCTTAGGGAAATTAAAATCAAAAAGACACAGCCACCCCAAAGTTTGGGACGCCTCTGTTTACAAGAACCTCGTTTACCGTACAAGTTCAATATCACAGAAAGTGAAAAATGGATAAAGAACTTGTGGTACTTACGTACAATGCAGTATCACTCAGCAATCAAATCTATGTCATCAGGCCAGTAGCAGAATAATGAGTGGATTCAGGTACGATGATTCTAACTGAAATAAGTCACACAGAAAAAGAAACATCATAAGATATCACTAATACACGGAATGTAAACTTGGCTACACAGGAACTGAATTCCAAAACAGAACAGGGTCTCAAATTTAGAAAACCAACTTATGCTTGCTTAAGGGGAAAGGTGAGTTGGGGTGCTGCATAAAACCAGAGATTGAAATGAGCACAGATAAAGTTCCTTAAGCCAAATATGGAATAGACAAGAGCTACTACTTGCTCAACGAAATGGACTCAACACCCCATATTAAACGCCTAAAAATGTACCTGTCTAGTAAGTATCTTAAAACCTATGGATTGCTATGTCTCCAAAAGAGAATCAAGCGTGTGTACAGGGGCATAAACGCAGCAGTGATAGTATTGGAGAGGTTCGGTGAGCAAATGAAGACCCTTTGAAGTCATATTGCATGGTACCCATTCCACGGGTCTCAACTCTCCAGATTTAAGGTATTCTTCCTTCAGCTAAAACATGCATGTGGAACCCAGAGTATGATCAACCGTGTGAACAGGAGACGTGTTCAAATATGTCTCAGTTTTCCTCCCCTGGTACTCGGGTGCAACATTCCAGACGCTTTACTAACACTCTCCCCACTTGGAGAGTCAGCGCCTTTAACCTCCTGTTTGGCCCAGTTTGCAATTTCTGCGGAAGATGAACAGGAATAGCGAGAACCAATGAGAGACTAGCTGGAGGTGTCTGGACGGGCAAATTTAACTCTCATTTCCCACCAGGAAGACGAATTATCCAAAGGCTGAGCGTGCCGTACCTGAACCAGATTAGGGCCTGAAGCCATCCTGCGGTGTTGCGGCCAGCTCACAAGAAAGCGAGTTGAAGAAAGGAGCTCAGGGGCACTGTAATTCACAAACCTGCAGAGTTATAAATGACAGCTATCGTCCAAAAATATACTGAAGTAAGGCTGCCAAGAGGACTTGAAAGCAGGGCAGAATTGCAGGAAACCGATTTCAGGAGGTAGACTGGAATTGCATTGAAAGCATAGGAAAAGAGGCAGAACGTCCACAATGATGCACTTGGCCAAAAAGGGCGTATGCGTTTTTTCCTGAATATATTCAGGAAAAAACGCATACGCCCTTTTTGGCCAACCAAGCAAGCTTGCAAAGGAAATCTGCACTACAATGAAGTCTCACTTCCCCCAGGTCAAAAGGGCCATCTGAAAAAAGTGTAAAATCCAGAAAGGCAGGACAGGCCATGGAGAACTGGGAGCCTTGTTATGCTGATGGGCGGGATGTAAATTGCCAACAGACACTCGGGAGAAGTGTATGGTGTTTCCTGAAACATCTAAAAAACAAAACAACAGAGCCTAGGGCATTTCCACTTATGGTCCTATAGCTTAGGGAAATTAAAATCAAAAAGACACAGCCACCCCAAAGTTTGGGACGCCTCTGTTTACAAGAACCTCGTTTACCGTACAAGTTCAATATCACAGAAAGTGAAAAATGGATAAAGAACTTGTGGTACTTATGTACAATGCAGTATCACTCAGCAATGAAATCTTTGTCATCAGGCCAGTAGCAGAATAATGAGTGGATTCAGGTACGATGATTCTAACTGAAATAAGTCACACAGAAAAAGAAACATCATAAGATATCACTAATACACGGAATATAAACTTGGCTACACAGGAACTGAATTCCAAAACAGAACAGGGTCTCAAATTTAGAAAACCAACTTATGCTTGCTTAAGGGGAAAGGTGAGTTGGGGTGCTGCATAAAACCAGAGATTGAAATGAGCACAGGTAATGTTCCTTAAGCCAAATATGGAATAGACAAGAGCTACTACGTGCTCAACGAAATGGACTCAACACCCCATATTAAACGCCTAAGAATGTACCTGTCTAGTAAGTATCTTAAAACCTATGGATTGCTATGTCTCCAAAAGAGAATCAAGCGTGTGTACAGGGGCATAAACGCAGCAGTGATAGGATTGGAGAGGTTCGGTGAGCAAATGAAGACCCTTTGAAGTCATATTGCATGGTACCCATTCCACGGGTCTCAACTCTCCAGATTTAAGGTATTCTTCCTTCAGCTAAAACATGCATGTGGAACCCAGAGTATGATCAACCGTGTGAACAGGAGACGTGTTCAAATATGTCTCAGTTTTCCTCCCCTGGTACTCGGGTGCAACATTCCAGACGCTTTACTAACACTCTCCCCACTTGGAGAGTCAGCGCCTTTAACCTCCTGTTTGGCCCAGTTTGCAATTTCTGCGGAAGATGAACAGGAATAGCGAGAACCAATGAGAGACTAGCTGGAGGTGTCTGGACGGGCAAATTTAACTCTCATTTCCCACCAGGAAGAGGAATTAACCAAAGGCTGAGCGTGCCGTACCTGAACCAGATTAGGGCCTGAAGCCATCCTGCGGTGTTGCGGCCAGCTCACAAGAAAGCGAGTTGAAGAAAGGAGCTCAGTGGCACTGTAATTCACAAACCTGCAGAGTTATAAATGACAGCTATCGTCCAAAAATATACTGAAGTAAGGCTGCCAAGAGGTCTTGAAAGCGGGGCGGAATTGCAGGAAACCGATTTCAGGAGGTAGACTGGAATTGCATTGAAAGCATAGGAAAAGAGGCAGAACGTCCACAATGATGCACTTGGCCAAAAAGGGCGTATGCGTTTCTTCCTGAATATATTCAGGAAGAAACGCATACGCCCTTTTTGGCCAACCAAGCAAGCTTGCAAAGGAAATCTGCACTACAATGAAGTCTCACTTCCCCCCGGTCAAAAGGGCCATCTGAAAAAAGTGTAAAATCCAGAAAGGCAGGACAGGCCATGGAGAACTGGGAGCCTTGTTATGCTGATGGACGGGATGTAAATTGCCAACAGACACTCGGGAGAAGTGTATGGTGTTTCCTGAAACATCTAAAAAACAAAGCAACAGAGCCTAGGGCACTTCCACTTATGGTCCTATAGCTTAGGGAAATTAAAATCAAAAAGACACAGCCACCCCAAAGTTTGCAACGGCTCTGTTTACAAGAACCTCGTTTACAGTACAAGTTCAATATCACAGAAAGTGAAAAATGGATAAAGAAGTTGTGGTACTTACGTACAATGCAGTATCACTCAGCAATGAAATCTATGTCATCAGGCCCGTAGCAGCACAATGAGTGGATTCAGGTACGATGATTCTAACTGAAATAAGTCACACAGAAAAAGAAACATCATAAGATATCACTAATACACGGAATGTAAACTTGGCTACACAGGAACTGAATTCCAAAACAGAACAGGGTCTCAAATTTAGAAAACCAACTTATGCTTGCTTAAGGGTAAAGGTGAGTTGGGGTGCTGCATAAAACCAGAGACTGAAATGAGCACAGATAAAGTTCCTTAAGCCAAATATGGAATACACAAGAGCTACTCCTTGCTCAACGAAATGGACTCAACACCGCACATTAAATGCCTAAGAATGTACCTGACTAGTAAATATCTTAAAACCTATGGATTGCTATGTCTCCGAAAGAGAATCAAGCATGTGTACAGGGGCATAAATGCAGCAGTGATAGGATTGGAGAGTTTCGGTGAGCAACTGAAGACCCTTTGAAGTCATATTGCATGGTACCCATTCCACAGGTTTCAACTACCCAGGTTTAAGGTATTCTTCCTTCAGCTAAAACATGCACGTGGAACCTAGAGTATGATCAACCATGTGATCGGGAGACGTGTTCAAATATGTCTCAGTTTTCGTACTCTGGCACTCGGGTGCAACATTCCAGACGCTTTACTAACACTCTCCCGACTTGGAGAGTCAGTCCCTTTAACCTCCTGTTTGGCCCAGTTTGCAATTTCTGCGGAAGATGAACAGGAATAGCGAGAACCAATGAGAGACTAGCTGTAGGTGTCTGGACGGGCAAATTTAACTCTCATTTCCCACCAGGAAGAGGAATTAACCAAAGGCTCAACGTGCTGTGCCAGAACCAGATTAGGGCCTGAAGCCATCCTGCGGTGTTGCGGCCAGCTCACAAGAAAGTGAGTTGAAGATAGGAGCTCAGGGGCACTGTAATTCACAAACCTGCAGAGTTATAAATGACAGCTATCGTCGAAAAATATACTGAAGTAAGGCTGCCAAGAGGAACTTGAAAGCGGGGCAGAATTGTAGGAAACCGATTTCAGGAGGTAGACTGGAATTGCATTGAAAGCATAGGAAAAGAGGCAGAACGTCCACAATGATGCACTTGGCCCAAAAGGGCGTATGCGTTTTTTCCTGAATATATTCAGGAAAAAACGCATACGCCCTTTTTGGCCAACCAAGCAAACTTGCAAAGGAAACCTGCACTACAATGAAGTCTCACTTCCCCCAGGTCAAAACGGCCATCTGAAAAAAGTGTAAAATCCAGAAAGGCAGGACAGGCCATGGAGAACTGGGAGCCTTGTTATGCTGATGGGCGGGATGTAAATTGCCAACAGACACTCGGGAGAAGTGTATGGTGTTTCCTGAAACATCTAAAAAACAAAACAACAGAGCCTAGGGCACTTCCACTTATGGTCCTATAGCTTAGGGAAATTAAAATCAAAAAGACACAGCCACCCCAAAGTTTGGGACGCCTCTGTTTACAAGAACCTCGTTTACCGTACAAGTTCAATATCACAGAAAGTGAAAAATGGATAAAGAACTTGTGCTACTTACGTACAATGCAGTATCACTCAGCAATCAAATCTATGTCATCAGGCCCTTAGCAGCAGAATGAGTGGATTCAGGTATGATGATTCTAACTGAAATAAGTCACACAGAAAATGAAACATCATAAGATATCAGTAATACACGGAATGTAAACTTGGCTACACAGGAACTGAATTACAGAACAGAACAGGGTCTCAAATTTAGAAAACCAACTTATGCTTGCTTAAGGGTAAAGGTGAGTTGGGGTGCTGCATAAAACCAGAGACTGAAATGAGCACAGATAAACTTCCTTAAGCCAAATATGGAATAGACAAGAGCTACTCCTTGCTCAACGAAATGGACTCAACACCGCATATTAAACGCCTAAGAATGTACCTGACTAGTAAGTATCTTAAAACCTATGGTGTGCTATGTCTCCGGAAGAGAATCAAGCATGTGTACAGGGGCATAAATGCAGCAGTGATAGGAATGGAGAGGTTCAGTGAGCAAATGAAGACCCTTTGAAGTCATATTGCATGGTACCCATTCCACAGGTTTCAACTACCCAGCTTTAAGGTATTCTTCCTTCAGCTAGAACATGCATGTGGAACGCAGAGTATGATCAACCATGTGATCGGGAGACGTGTTCAAATATGTCTCAGTTTTCATACCCTGGTACTCGGGTGCAACATTCCAGACGCTTTACTAACACTCTCCCGACTTGGAGAGTCAGTCCCTTTAACCTTCTGTTTGGCCCAGTTTGCAATTTCTGCGGAAGATGAACAGGAATAGCGAGAACCAATGAGAGACTAGCTGGAGGTGTCTGGACGGGCAAATTTAACTCTCATTTCCCACCAGGAAGAGGAATTAACCAAAAGCTCAGCGTGCCATGCCGGAACCAGATTAGGGCCTGAAGCCATCCTGCATTGTTGCGGTCAGCTCACATGAAAGCGAGTTGAAGAAAGGAGCTCAGGGGCACTGTAAATCACAAAACTGCAGTGTTATAAATGACAGCTATCGTCCAAAAATATACTGAAGTAAGGCTGCCAAGAGGACTTGAAAGCGGGGCAGAATTGCAGGAAACTGATTTTAGGAGGTAGACTGGAATTGCATTGAAAGCATAGGAAAAGAGGCAGAACGTCCACAATGATGCACTTGGCCAAAAAGGGCGTATGCGTTTTTTCCTGAATATATTCAGGGAAAAACGCATACGCCCTTTTTGGCCAACCAAGCAAGCTTGCAAAGGAAATCTGCACTACAATGAAGTCTCACTTCCCCCCGGTCAAAAGGGCCATCTGAAAAAAGTGTAAAATCCAGAAAGGCAGGACAGGCCATGGAGAACTGGGAGCCTTGTTATGCTGATGGGCGGGATGTAAATTGCCAACAGACACTCGGGAGAAGTGTATGGTGTTTCCTGAAACATCTAAAAAACAAAGCAACAGAGCCTAGGGCACTTCCACTTATGGTCCTATAGCTTAGAGAAATTAACATCAAAAAGACACAGCCACCCCAAAATTTGGAACGGCTCTGTTTATAAGAACCTCGTTTACAGTACAAGTTCAACATCGCAGAAAGTGAAAAATGGATAAAGAACTTGTGGTACTTACATACAATGCAGTATCACTCAGCAATGAAATCTATGTCATCAGGCCCGTAGCAGCACAATGAGTGGATTCAGGTACGATGATTCTAACTGAAATAAGTCACACAGAAAAAGAAACATCATAAGATACCACTAATACACGGAATGTAAACTTGGCTACACAGGAACTGAACTACAGAACAGAACAGGGACTCAAATTTAGAAAACCAACTTATGCTTGCTTAAGGGGAAGGGTGAGTTGGGGTGCTGCATAAAACCAGAGATTGAAATGAGCACAGATAAAGTTCCTTAAGCCAAATATGGAATAGACAAGAGCTACTCCTTGCTCAACGAAATGGACTCAACACCGCATATTAAACGCCTAAGAATGTACCTGACTAGTAAGTATCTTAAAACTTATGGATTGCTATGTCTCCGAAAGAGAATCAAGCATGTGTACAGGGGCATAAACGCAGCAGTGATAGGATTGGAGAGGTTCGGTGAGCAAATGAAGACCCTTTGAAGTCATATTGCATGGTACCGATTCCAAAGGTTTCAACTACCCAGGTTTAAGGTATTCTTCCTTCAGCTAAAACATGCATGTGGAACCTAGAGTATGATCAACCATGTGATCGGGAGATGTGTTCAAATATGTCTCAGTTTTCATACCCTGGTACTCGGGTGCAACATTCCAGATGCTTTACTAACACTCTCCCGACATGGAGAGTCAGTCCCTTTAACCTCCTGTTTGGCCCAGTTTGCAATTTCTGCGGAAGATGAACAGGAATAGCGAGAACCAATGAGAGACTAGCTGGAGGTGTCTGGACGGGCAAATTTAACTCTCATTTTCCACCAGGAAGAGGAATTAACCAAAGGCTCAGCGTGCCGTGCCGGAACCAGATTAGGGCCTGAAGCCATCCTGTGGTGTTGCGGCCAGCTCACAAGAAAGCGAGTTGAAGAAAGGAGCTCAGGGGCACTGTAATTCACAAACCTGCAGAGTTATAAATGACAGCTATCGTCCAAAAATATACTGCAGTAAGGCTGCCAAGAGGACTTGAAAGCGGGGCAGAATTGCAGGAAACCGATTTCAGGAGGTAGACTGGAATTGCATTGAAAGCATAGGAAAAGAGGCAGAACGTCCACAATGATGCACTTGGCCAAAAAGGGCGTATGCGTTTTTTCCTGAATATATTCAGGAAAAAACGCATACGCCCTTTTTGGCCAACCAAGCAAGCTTGCAAAGGAAATCTGCACTACAATGAAGTCTCACTTCCCCTCGGTCAAAAGGGCCATCTGAAAAAAGTGTAAAATCCAGAAAGGCAAGACAGGCCATGGAGAACTGGGAGCCTTGTTATGCTGATGGGCGGGATGTAAATTGCCAACAGACACTCGGGAGAAGTGTATGGTGTTTCCTGAAACATCTAAAAAACAAAGCAACAGAGCCTAGGGCACTTCCACTTATGGTCCTATAGCTTAGGGAAATTAAAATAAAAAAGACACAGCCACCCCAAAGTTTGCAACGGGTCTGTTTACAAGAACCTCGTTTACAGTACAAGTTCAACATCGCAGAAAGTGAAAAATGGATAAAGAAGTTGTGGTATTTACTTACAAAGCAATATCACTCAGCAATGAAATCTATGTCATCAGGCCCTTAGCAGCACAATGAGTGGATTCAGGTACGATGATTCTAACTGAAATAAGTCACACAGAAAAAGAAACATCATAAGATATCAGTAATACACGGAATGTAAGCTTGGCTACACAGGAACTGAATTACAGAACAGAACAGGGTCTCAAATTTAGAAAACCAACTTATGCTTGCTTAAGGGGAAAGGTGAGTTGGGGTGCTGCATAAAACCAGAGATTGAAATGAGTACAGATAAAGTTCCTTAAGCTAAATATGGAATAGACAAGAGCTACACCTTGCTCAACGAAATGGACTCAACACCGCATATTAAACGCCTAAGAATGTACCTGACTAGTAAGTATCTTAAAACCTATGGATTGCTTTGTCTCTGGAAGAGAATCAAGCATGTGTACAGGGGCATAAACGCAGCAGTGATAGGATTGGAGAGGTTCGGTGAGCAAATGAAGACCCTTTGAAGTCATATTGCATGGTACCCATTCCACAGGTTTCAACTACCCAGGTTTAAGGTATTCTTCCTTCAGCTAGAACATGCATGTGGAACCCAGAGTATGATCAACCATGTGATCGGGAGACGTGTTCAAATATGTCTCAGTTTTCATACCCTGGTACTCAGATGCAACATTCCAGACGCTTTACTAACACTCTCCCGACTTGGAGAGTCAGTCCCTTTAACCTCCTGTTTGGCCCAGTTTGCAATTTCTGCGGAAGATGAACAGGAATAGCGAGAACCAATGAGAGACTAGCTGGAGGTGTCTGGACGGGCAAATTTAACTCTCATTTCCCACCAGGAAGAGGAAATAACCAAAGGCTGAGCATGCCGTGCTGGAACCAAATTAGGGCCTGAAGCCATCCTGCGGTGTTGCGGCCAGCTCACAAGAAAGCGAGTTGAAGAAAGGAGCTCAGGGACACTGTAATTCACAAACCTGCAGAGTTATAAATGACAGCTATCGTCCAAAAATATACTGAAGTAAGGCTGCCAAGAGGACTTGAAAGCGGGGCAGAATTGCAGGAAACCGATTTCAGGAGGTAGACTGGAATTGCATTGAAAGCATAGGAAAAGAGGCAGAACGTCCACAATGATGCACTTGGCCAAAAAGGGCGTATGCGTTTTTTCCTGAATATATTCAGGAAAAAACGCATACGCCCTTTTTGGCCAACCAAGCAAGCTTGCAAAGGAAATCTGCACTACAATGAAGTCTCACTTCCCCCCGGTCAAAAGGGCCATCTGAAAAAAGTGTAAAATCCAGAAAGGCAGGACAGGCCATGGAGAACTGGGAGCCTTGTTATGCTGATGGGCGGGATGTAAATTGCCAACAGACACTCGGGAGAAGTGTATGGTGTTTCCTGAAACATCTAAAAAACAAAGCAACAGAGCCTAGGGCACTTCCACTTATGGTCCTATAGCTTAGGGAAATTAAAATCAAAAAGACACAGCCACCCCAAAGTTTGCAACGGCTCTGTTTACAAGAACCTCGTTTACAGTACAAGTTCAACATCGCAGAAAGTGAAAAATGGATAAAGAAGTTGTGGTATTTACTTACAAAGCAATATCACTCAGCAATGAAATCTATGTCATCAGGCCCTTAGCAGCACAATGAGTGGATTCAGGTATGATGATTCTAACTGAAATAAGTCACACAGAAAAAGAAACATCATAAGATATCAGTAATACACGGAATGTAAACTTGGCTACACAGGAACTGAATTACAGAACAGAACAGGGTCTCAAATTTAGAAAACCAACTTATGCTTGCTTAAGGGGAAAGGTGAGTTGGGGTGCTGCATAAAACCAGAGATTGAAATGAGCACAGATAAAGTTCCTTAAGCCAAATATGGAATAGACAAGAGCTACTCCTTGCTCAACGAAATGGACTCAACACCGCATATTAAACGCCAAAGAATGTACCTGACTAGTAAGTACCTTAAAACCTATGGATTGCTTTGTCTCCGGAAGAGAATCAAGCATGTGTACAGGGGCATAAACGCAGCAGTGATAGGATTGGAGAGGTTCGGTGAGCAAATGAAGACCCTTTGAAGTCATATTGCATGGTACCCATTCCACAGGTTTCAACTACCCAGCTTTAAGGTATTCTTCCTTCAGCTAGAACATGCATGTGGAACCCAGAGTATGATCAACCATGTGATCGGGAGACGTGTTCAAATATGTCTCAGTTTTCATACCCTGGTACTCGGGTGCAACATTCCAGACGCTTTACTAACACTCTCCCGACTTGGAGAGTCAGTCCCTTTAACCTCCTGTTTGGCACAGTTTGCAATTTCTGCGAAAGATGAACAGGAATAGCGAGAACCAATGAGAGACTAGCTGGAGGTGTCTGGACGGGCAAATTTAACTCTCATTTCCCACCAGGAAGAGGAAATAACCAAAGCCTGAGCGTGCCGTGCCGGAACCAGATTAGGGCCTGAAGCCATCCTGCGGTGTTGCGGCCAGGTCACAAGAAAGCGAGTTGAAGAAAGGAGATCAGGGACACTGTAATTCACAAACCTGCAGAGTTATAAATGACAGCTATCGTCCAAAAATATACTGAAGTAAGGCTGCCAAGAGGACTTGAAAGCGGGTCAGAATTGCAGGAAACCGATTTCAGGAGGTAGACTGGAATTGCATTGAAAGCATAGGAAAAGAGGCAGAACGTCCACAATGATGCACTTGACCAAAAAGGGCGTATGCGTTTTTTCCTGAATATATTCAGGAAAAAACGCATACGCCCTTTTTGGCCAACCAAGCAAGCTTGCAAAGGAAATTTGCACTACAATGAAGTCTCATTTCCCCCCGGTCAAAAGGGCCATCTGAAAAAAGTGTAAAATCCAGAAAGGCAGGACAGGCCATGGAGAATTGGGAGCCTTGTTATGCTGATGGGCGGGATGTAAATTGCCAACAGACACTCGGGAGAAGTGTATGGTGTTTCCTGAAACATCTAAAAAACAAAGCAACAGAGCCTAGGGCACTTCCACTTATGGTCCTATAGCTTAGGGAAAATAAAATCAAAAAGACACAGCCACCCCAAAGTTTGGGACGCCTCTGTTTACAAGAACCTCATTTACCGTACAAGTTCAATATCACAGAAAGTGAAAAATGGATAAAGAACTTGTCGTACTTACGTACAATGCAGTATCACTCAGCAATGAAATATATGTCATCAGGCCCATAGCAGCACAATGAGTGGATTCAGGTACGATGATTCTAACTGAAATAAGTCACACAGAAAAAGGAACATCATAAGATATCACTAATACACGGAATGTAAACTTGGCTACACAGGAACTGAATTCCAAAACAGAACAGGGTCTCAAATTTAGAAAACCAACTTATGCTTGCTTAAGGGGAAAGGTGAGTTGGGGTGCTGCATAAAACCAGAGATTGAAATGAACACAGATAAAGTTCCTTAAGCCAAATATGGAATACACAAGAGCTACTCCTTGCTCAACGAAATGGACTCAACACCGCATATTGAACGCCTAAGAATGTACCTGACTAGTAAGTATCTTAAAACCTATGGATTGCTATGTCTCCAAAAGAGAATCAAGCGTGTGTACAGGGGCATAAACGCAGCAGTGATAGGATTGGAGAGGTTCGGTGAGCAATTGAAGACCCTTTGAAGTCATGTTGCATGGTACCCATTCCACGGGTTTCAACTACCCAGCTTTAAGGTATTCTTCCTTCAGCTAGAACATGCATGTGGAACCCAGAGTATGATCAACCATGTGATCGGGAGACGTGTTCAAATATGTCTCAGTTTTCATACCCTGGTACTCGGGTGCAACATTCCAGACGCTTTACTAACACTCTCCCGACTTGGAGAGTCAGTCCCTTTAACCTCCTGTTTGGCCCAGTTTGCAATTTCTGCAGAAGATGAACAGGAATAGCGAGAACCAATGAGAGACTAGCTGGAGGTGTCTGGACGGGCAAATTTAACTCTCATTTCCCACCAGGAAGAGGAAATAACCAAAGGCTGAGCGTGCCGTGCTGGAACCAAATTAGGGCCTGAAGCCATCCTGCGGTGTTGCGGCCAGCTCACAAGAAAGCGAGTTGAAGAAAGGAGCTCAGGGGCACTGTAATTCACAAACCTGCAGAGTTATAAATGACAGCTATTGTCCAAAAGTATACTGAAGTAAGGCTGCCAAGAGGACTTGAAAGCGGGGCAGAATTGCAGGAAACCGATTTCAGGAGGTAGACTGGAATTGCATTGAAAGCATAGGAAAAGAGGCAGAACGTCCACAATGATGCACTTGGCCAAAAAGGGCGTATGCGTTTTTTCCTGAATATATTCAGGAAAAAACGCATACGCCCTTTTTGGCCAACCAAGCAAGCTTGCAAAGGAAATCTGCACTACAATGAAGTCTCACTTCCCCCCGGTCAAAAGGGCCATCTGAAAAAAGTGTAAAATCCAGAAAGGCAGGACAGGCCATGGAGAACTGGGAGCCTTGTTATGCTGATGGGCGGGATGTAAATTGCCAACAGACACTCGGGAGAAGTGTATGGTGTTTCCTGAAACATCTAAAAAACAAAGCAACAGAGCCTAGGGCACTTCCACTTATGGTCCTATAGCTTAGGGAAATTAAAATCAAAAAGACACAGCCACCCCAAAGTTTGCAATGGCTCTGTTTACAAGAACCTCGTTTACAGTACAAGTTCAACATCGCAGAAAGTGAAAAATGGATAAAGAAGTTGTGGTATTTACTTACAAAGCAATATCACTCAGCAATGAAATCTATGTCATCAGGCCCTTAGCAGCAGAATGAGTGGATTCAGGTATGATGATTCTAACTGAAATAAGTCACACAGAAAATGAAACATCATAAGATATCAGTAATACACGGAATGTAAACTTGGCTACACAGGAACTGAATTACAGAACAGAACAGGGTCTCAAATTTAGAAAACCAACTTATGCTTGCTTAAGGGGAAAGGTGAGTTGGGGTGCTGCATAAAACCAGAGATTGAAATGAGCACAGATAAACTTCCTTAAGCCAAATATGGAATAGACAAGAGCTACTCCTTGCTCAACGAAATGGACTCAACACCGCATATTAAACGCCTAAGAATGTACCTGACTAGTAAGTATCTTAAAACCTATGGTTTGCTATGTCTCCAGAAGAGAATCAAGCATGTGTACAGGGGCATAAATGCAGCAGTGATAGGATTGGAGAGGTTCGGTGAGCAAATGAAGACCCTTTGAAGTCATATTGCATGGTACCCATTCCACAGGTTTCAACTACCCAGCTTTAAGGTATTCTTCCTTCAGCTAGAACATGCATGTGGAATGCAGAGTATGATCAACCATGTGATCGGGAGACGTGTTCAAATATGTCTCAGTTTTCATACCCTGGTACTCGGGTGCAACATTCCAGACGCTTTACGAACACTCTCCCGACTTGGAGAGTCAGTCCCTTTAACCTTCTGTTTGGCCCAGTTTGCAATTTCTGCGGAAGATGAACAGGAATAGCGAGAACCAATGAGAGACTAGCTGGAGGTGTCTGGACGGGCAAATTTAACTCTCATTTCCCACCAGGAAGAGGAATTAACCAAAGGCTCAGCGTGCCGTGCCGGAACCAGATTAGGGCCTGAAGCCATCCTGCGTTGTTGCGGTCAGCTCACATGAAAGCGAGTTGAAGAAAGGAGCTCAGGGGCACTGTAATTCACAAAACTGCAGTGTTATAAATGACAGCTATCGTCCAAAAATATACTGAAGTAAGGCTGCCAAGAGGACTTGAAAGCGGGGCAGAATTGCAGGAAACTGATTTCAGGAGGTAGACAGGAATTGCATTGAAAGCATAGGAAAAGAGGCAGAACGTCCACAATGATGCACTTGGCCAAAAAGGGCGTATGCGTTTTTTCCTGAATATATTCAGGGAAAAACGCATACGCCCTTTTTGGCCAACCAAGCAAGCTTGCAAAGGAAATCTGCACTACAATGAAGTCTCACTTCCCCCCGGTCAAAAGGGCCATCTGAAAAAAGTGTAAAATCCAGAAAGGCAGGACAGGCCATGGAGAACTGGGAGCCTTGTTATGCTGATGGGCGGGATGTAAATTGCCAACAGACACTCGGGAGAAGTGTATGGTGTTTCCTGAAACATCTAAAAAACAAAGCAACAGAGCCTAGGGCACTTCCACTTATGGTCCTATAGCTTAGGGAAATTAACATCAAAAAGACACAGCCACCCCAAAGTTTGGAACGGCTCTGTTTATAAGAACCTCGTTTACAGTACAAGTTCAACATCGCAGAAAGTGAAAAATGGATAAAGAACTTGTGGTACTTACATACAATGCAGTATCACTCAGCAATGAAATCTATGTCATCAGGCCCGTAGCAGCACAATGAGTGGATTCAGGTACGATGATTCTAACTGAAATAAGTCACACAGAAAAAGAAACATCATAAGATACCACTAATACACGGAATGTAAACTTGGCTACACAGGAACTGAACTACAGAACAGAACAGGGACTCAAATTTAGAAAACCAACTTATGCTTGCTTAAGGGGAAAGGTGAGTTGGGGTGCTGCATAAAACCAGAGATTGAAATGAGCACAGATAAAGTTCCTTAAGCCAAATATGGAATAGACAAGAGCTACTCCTTGCTCAACGAAATGGACTCAACACCTCATATTAAACGCCTAAGAATGTACCTGACTAGTAAGTATCTTAAAACTTATGGATTGCTATGTCTCCGAAAGAGAATCAAGCATGTGTACAGGGGCATAAACGCAGCAGTGATAGGATTGGAGAGGTTCGGTGAGCAAATGAAGACCCTTTGAAGTCATATTGCATGGTACCGATTCCAAAGGTTTCAACTACCCAGGTTTAAGGTATTCTTCCTTCAGCTAAAACATGCATGTGGAACCTAGAGTATGATCAACCATGTGATCGGGAGACGTGTTCAAATATGTCTAAGTTTTCATACCCTGGTACTCGGGTGCAACATTCCAGACGCTTTACTAACACTCTCCCGACATGGAGAGTCAGTCCCTTTAACCTCCTGTTTGGCCCAGTTTGCAATTTCTGCGGAAGATGAACAGGAATATCGAGAACCAATGAGAGACTAGCTGGAGGTGTCTGGACGGGCAAATTTAACTCTCATTTTCCACCAGGAAGAGGAATTAACCAAAGGCTCAGCGTGCCGTGCCGGAACCAGATTAGGGCCTGAAGCCATCCTGCGGTGTTGCGGCCAGCTCACTAGAAAGCGAGTTGAAGAAAGGAGCTCAGGGGCACTGTAATTCACAAACCTGCAGAGTTATAAATGACAGCTATCGTCCAAAAATATACTGCAGTAAGGCTGCCAAGAGGACTTGAAAGCGGGGCAGAATTGCAGGAAACCGATTTCAGGAGGTAGACTGGAATTGCATTGAAAGCATAGGAAAAAAGACAGAACGTCCACAATGATGCACTTGGCCAAAAAGGGCATATGCGTTTTTTCCTGAATATATTCAGGAAAAAACGCATACGCCCTTTTTGGCCAACCAAGCAAGCTTGCAAAGGAAATCTGCACTACAATGAAGTCTCACTTCCCCTCGGTCAAATGGGCCATCTGAAAAAATTGTAAAATCCAGAAAGGCAAGACAGGCCATGGAGAACTGGGAGCCTTGTTATGCTGATGGGCGGGATGTAAATTGCCAACAGACACTCGGGAGAAGTGTATGGTGTTTCCTGAAACATCTAAAAAACAAAGCAACAGAGCCTAGGGCACTTCCACTTATGGTCCTATAGCTTAGGGAAATTAAAATAAAAAAGACACAGCCACCCCAAAGTTTGCAACGGGTCTGTTTACAAGAACCTCGTTTACAGTACAAGTTCAACATCGCAGAAAGTGAAAAATGGATAAAGAAGTTGTGGTATTTACTTACAAAGCAATATCACTCAGCAATGAAATCTATGTCATCAGGCCCTTAGCAGCACAATGAGTGGATTCAGGTACGATGATTCTAACTGAAATAAGTCACACAGAAAAAGAAACATCATAAGATATCAGTAATACACGGAATGTAAGCTTGGCTACACAGGAACTGAATTACAGAACAGAACAGGGTCTCAAATTTAGAAAACCAACTTATGCTTGCTTAAGGGGAAAGGTGAGTTGGGGTGCTGCATAAAACCAGAGATTGAAATGAGTACAGATAAAGTTCCTTAAGCTAAATATGGAATAGACAAGAGCTACACCTTGCTCAACGAAATGGACTCAACACCGCATATTAAACGCCTAAGAATGTACCTGACTAGTAAGTATCTTAAAACCTATGGATTGCTTTGTCTCTGGAAGAGAATCAAGCATGTGTACAGGGGCATAAACGCAGCAGTGATAGGATTGGAGAGGTTCGGTGAGCAAATGAAGACCCTTTGAAGTCATATTGCATGGTACCCATTCCACAGGTTTCAACTACCCAGGTTTAAGGTATTCTTCCTTCAGCTAGAACATGCATGTGGAACCCAGAGTATGATCAACCATGTGATCGGGAGACGTGTTCAAATATGTCTCAGTTTTCATACCCTGGTACTCAGATGCAACATTCCAGACGCTTTACTAACACTCTCCCGACTTGGAGAGTCAGTCCCTTTAACCTCCTGTTTGGCCCAGTTTGCAATTTCTGCGGAAGATGAACAGGAATAGCGAGAACCAATGAGAGACTAGCTGGAGGTGTCTGGACGGGCAAATTTAACTCTCATTTCCCACCAGGAAGAGGAAATAACCAAAGGCTGAGCATGCCGTGCTGGAACCAGATTAGGGCCTGAAGCCATCCTGCGGTGTTGCGGCCAGCTCACAAGAAAGCGAGTTGAAGAAAGGAGCTCAGGGACACTGTAATTCACAAACCTGCAGAGTTATAAATGACAGCTATCGTCCAAAAATATACTGAAGTAAGGCTGCCAAGAGGACTTGAAAGCGGGGCAGAATTGCAGGAAACCGATTTCAGGAGGTAGACTGGAATTGCATTGAAAGCATAGGAAAAGAGGCAGAACGTCCACAATGATGCACTTGGCCAAAAAGGGCGTATGCGTTTTTTCCTGAATATATTCAGGAAAAAACGCATACGCCCTTTTTGGCCAACCAAGCAAGCTTGCAAAGGAAATCTGCACTACAATGAAGTCTCACTTCCCCCCGGTCAAAAGGGCCATCTGAAAAAAGTGTAAAATCCAGAAAGGCAGGACAGGCCATGGAGAACTGGGAGCCTTGTTATGCTGATGGGCGGGATGTAAATTGCCAACAGACACTCGGGAGAAGTGTATGGTGTTTCCTGAAACATCTAAAAAACAAAGCAACAGAGCCTAGGGCACTTCCACTTATGGTCCTATAGCTTAGGGAAATTAAAATCAAAAAGACACAGCCACCCCAAAGTTTGCAACGGCTCTGTTTACAAGAACCTCGTTTACAGTACAAGTTCAACATCGCAGAAAGTGAAAAATGGATAAAGAAGTTGTGGTATTTACTTACAAAGCAATATCACTCAGCAATGAAATCTATGTCATCAGGCCCTTAGCAGCACAATGAGTGGATTCAGGTATGATGATTCTAACTGAAATAAGTCACACAGAAAAAGAAACATCATAAGATATCAGTAATACACGGAATGTAAACTTGGCTACACAGGAACTGAATTACAGAACAGAACAGGGTCTCAAATTTAGAAAACCAACTTATGCTTGCTTAAGGGGAAAGGTGAGTTGGGGTGCTGCATAAAACCAGAGATTGAAATGAGCACAGATAAAGTTCCTTAAGCCAAATATGGAATAGACAAGAGCTACTCCTTGCTCAACGAAATGGACTCAACACCGCATATTAAACGCCAAAGAATGTACCTGACTAGTAAGTATCTTAAAACCTATGGATTGCTTTGTCTCCGGAAGAGAATCAAGCATGTGTACAGGGGCATAAACGCAGCAGTGATAGGATTGGAGAGGTTCGGTGAGCAAATGAAGACCCTTTGAAGTCATATTGCATGGTACCCATTCCACAGGTTTCAACTACCCAGCTTTAAGGTATTCTTCCTTCAGCTAGAACATGCATGTGGAACCCAGAGTATGATCAACCATGTGATCGGGAGACGTGTTCAAATATGTCTCAGTTTTCATACCCTGGTACTCGGGTGCAACATTCCAGACGCTTTACTAACACTCTCCCGACTTGGAGAGTCAGTCCCTTTAACCTCCTGTTTGGCACAGTTTGCAATTTCTGCGAAAGATGAACAGGAATAGCGAGAACCAATGAGAGACTAGCTGGAGGTGTCTGGACGGGCAAATTTAACTCTCATTTCCCACCAGGAAGAGGAAATAACCAAAGCCTGAGCGTGCCGTGCCGGAACCAGATTAGGGCCTGAAGCCATCCTGCGGTGTTGCGGCCAGGTCACAAGAAAGCGAGTTGAAGAAAGGAGATCAGGGACACTGTAATTCACAAACCTGCAGAGTTATAAATGACAGCTATCGTCCAAAAATATACTGAAGTAAGGCTGCCAAGAGGACTTGAAAGCGGGTCAGAATTGCAGGAAACCGATTTCAGGAGGTAGACTGGAATTGCATTGAAAGCATAGGAAAAGAGGCAGAACGTCCACAATGATGCACTTGACCAAAAAGTGCGTATGCGTTTTTTCCTGAATATATTCAGGAAAAAACGCATACGCCCTTTTTGGCCAACCAAGCAAGCTTGCAAAGGAAATCTGCACTACAATGAAGTCTCATTTCCCCCCGGTCAAAAGGGCCATCTGAAAAAAGTGTAAAATCCAGAAAGGCAGGACAGGCCATGGAGAACTGGGAGCCTTGTTATGCTGATGGGCGGGATGTAAATTGCCAACAGACACTCGGGAGAAGTGTATGGTGTTTCCTGAAACATCTAAAAAACAAAGCAACAGAGCCTAGGGCACTTCCACTTATGGTCCTATAGCTTAGGGAAAATAAAATCAAAAAGACACAGCCACCCCAAAGTTTGGGACGCCTCTGTTTACAAGAACCTCATTTACCGTACAAGTTCAATATCACAGAAAGTGAAAAATGGATAAAGAACTTGTCGTACTTACGTACAATGCAGTATCACTCAGCAATGAAATCTATGTCATCAGGCCCATAGCAGCACAATGAGTGGATTCAGGTACGATGATTCTAACTGAAATAAGTCACACAGAAAAAGGAACATCATAAGATATCACTAATACACGGAATGTAAACTTGGCTACACAGGAACTGAATTCCAAAACAGAACAGGGTCTCAAATTTAGAAAACCAACTTATGCTTGCTTAAGGGGAAAGGTGAGTTGGGGTGCTGCATAAAACCAGAGATTGAAATGAACACAGATAAAGTTCCTTAAGCCAAATATGGAATACACAAGAGCTACTCCTTGCTCAACGAAATGGACTCAACACCGCATATTGAACGCCTAAGAATGTACCTGACTAGTAAGTATCTTAAAACCTATGGATTGCTATGTCTCCAAAAGAGAATCAAGCGTGTGTACAGGGGCATAAACGCAGCAGTGATAGGATTGGAGAGGTTCGGGGAGCAATTGAAGACCCTTTGAAGTCATATTGCATGGTACCCATTCCACGGGTTTCAACTACCCAGCTTTAAGGTATTCTTCCTTCAGCTAGAACATGCATGTGGAACCCAGAGTATGATCAACCATGTGATCGGGAGACGTGTTCAAATATGTCTCAGTTTTCATACCCTGGTACTCGGGTGCAACATTCCAGACGCTTTACTAACACTCTCCCGACTTGGAGAGTCAGTCCCTTTAACCTCCTGTTTGGCCCAGTTTGCAATTTCTGCGGAAGATGAACAGGAATAGCGAGAACCAATGAGAGACTAGCTGGAGGTGTCTGGACGGGCAAATTTAACTCTCATTTCCCACCAGGAAGAGGAAATAACCAAAGGCTGAGCATGCCGTGCTGGAACCAAATTAGGGCCTGAAGCCATCCTGCGGTGTTGCGGCCAGCTCACAAGAAAGCGAGTTGAAGAAAGGAGCTCAGGGGCACTGTAATTCACAAACCTGCAGAGTTATAAATGACAGCTATCGTCCAAAAGTATACTGAAGTAAGGCTGCCAAGAGGACTTGAAAGCGGGGCAGAATTGCAGGAAACCGATTTCAGGAGGTAGACTGGAATTGCATTGAAAGCATAGGAAAAGAGGCAGAACGTCCACAATGATGCACTTGGCCAAAAAGGGCGTATGCGGTTTTTCCTGAATATATTCAGGAAAAAACGCATACGCCCTTTTTGGCCAACCAAGCAAGCTTGCAAAGGAAATCTGCACTACAATGAAGTCTCACTTCCCCCCGGTCAAAAGGGCCATCTGAAAAAAGTGTAAAATCCAGAAAGGCAGGACAGGCCATGGAGAACTGGGAGCCTTGTTATGCTGATGGGCGGGATGTAAATTGCCAACAGACACTCGGGAGAAGTGTATGGTGTTTCCTGAAACATCTAAAAAACAAAGCAACAGAGCCTAGGGCACTTCCACTTATGGTCCTATAGCTTAGGGAAATTAAAATCAAAAAGACACAGCCACCCCAAAGTTTGGAACGGCTCTGTTTATAAGAACCTCGTTTACAGTACAAGTTCAACACCGCAGAAAGTGAAAAATGGATAAAGAAGTTGTGGTATTTACTTACAAAGCAATATCACTCAGCAATGAAATCTATGTCTTCAGGCCCTTAGCAGCACAATGAGTGAATTCAGGTATGATGATTCTAACTGAAATAAGTCACACAGAAAAAGAAATATCATAAGATATCAGTAATACACGGAATGTAAGCTTGGCTACAGAGGAACTGAATTACAGAACAGAACAGGGTCTCAAATTTAGAAAACCAACTTATGCTTGCTTAAGAGTAAAGGTGAGTTGGGGTGCTGCATAAAACCAGAGATTGAAATGAGCACAGATAAAGTTCCTTAAGCCAAATATGGAATAGACAAGAGCTACTCCTTGCTCAACGAAATGGACTCAACACCGCATATTAAACACCTAAGAATGTACCTGACTAGTAAGTATCTTAAAACCTTTGGATTGCTATGTCTCCGGAAGAGAATCAAGCATGTGTACAGGGGCATAAACACAGCAGTGATAGGATTGGAGAGGTTCGGTGAGCAAATGAAGACCCTTTGAAGTCATATTGCATGGTACCCATTCCACACGTTTCAACTACCCACGTTTAAGGTATTCTTCCTTCAGCTAAAACATGCATGTGGAACCCAGAGTATGATCAACCATGTGAACAGGAGACGTGTTCAAATATGTCTCAGTTTTCCTCCCCTGGTACTCGGGTGCAACATTCCAGACTCTTTACTAACACTCTCCCCACTTGGAGAGTCAGCGCCTTTAACCTCCTGTTTGGCCCAGTTTGCAATTTCTGTGGAAGATGAACAGGAATAAGGAGAACCAATGAGAGACTAGCTGGAGGTGTCTGGACGGGCAAATTTAACTCTCATTTCCCACCAGGAAGAGGAATTAACCAAAGGCTCAGCATGCCGTGCCGGAACCAGATTAGGGCCTGAAGCCATCCTGCGTTGTTGCGGCCAGCTCACAAGAAAGCGAGTTGAAGAAAGGAGGTCAGGGGCACTGTAATTCACAAACCTGCAGAGTTATAAATGACAGCTATCGTCCAAAAATATACTGAAGTAAGGCTGCCAAGAGGACTTGAAAGCGGGGCAGAATTGCAGGAAACCGATTTCAGGAGGTAGACTGGAATTGCATTGAAAGCATATGAAAAGGGGCAGAACGTCCACAATGATGCACTTGGCCAAAAAGGGCGTATGCGTTTTTTCCTGAATATATTCAGGAAGAAATGCATACGCCCTTTTTGGCCAACCAAGCAAGCTTGCAAAGGAAATCTGCACTACAATGAAGTCTCACTTCCACCCGGTCAAAAGGGCCATCTGAAAAAAGTGTAAAATCCAGAAAGGCAGGACAGGCCATGGAGAACTGGGAGCCTTGTTATGCTGATGGGCGGGATGTAAATTGCCAACAGACACTCGGGAGAAGTGTATGGTGTTTCCTGAAACATCTAAAAAACAAAGCAACAGAGCCTAGGGCACTTCCACTTATGGTCCTATAGTTTAGGGAAATTAAAATCAAAAAGACACAGCCACCCCAAAGTTTGCAATGGCTCTGTTTACAAGAACCTCGTTTACAGTACAAGTTCAACATCGCAGAAAGTGAAAAATGGATAAAGAAGTTGTGGTATTTACTTACAAAGCAATATCACTCAGCAATGAAATCTATGTCATCAGGCCCTTAGCAGCAGAATGAGTGGATTCAGGTATGATGATTCTAACTGAAATAAGTCACACAGAAAATGAAACATCATAAGATATCAGTAATACACGGAATGTAAACTTGGCTACACAGGAACTGAATTACAGAACAGAACAGGGTCTCAAATTTAGAAAACCAACTTATGCTTGCTTAAGGGGAAAGGTGAGTTGGGGTGCTGCATAAAACCAGAGATTGAAATGAGCACAGATAAACTTCCTTAAGCCAAATATGGAATAGACAAGAGCTACTCCTTGCTCAACGAAATGGACTCAACACCGCATATTAAACGCCTAAGAATGTACCTGACTAGTAAGTATCTTAAAACCTATGGTTTGCTATGACTCCGGAAGAGAATCAAGCATGTGTACAGGGGCATAAATGCAGCAGTGATAGGATTGGAGAGGTTCGGTGAGCAAATGAAGACCCTTTGAAGTCATATTGCATGGTACCCATTCCACAGGTTTCAACTACCCAGCTTTAAGGTATTCTTCCTTCAGCTAGAACATGCATGTGGAACGCAGAGTATGATCAACCATGTGATCGGGAGACGTGTTCAAATATGTCTCAGTTTTCATACCCTGGTACTCGGGTGCAACATTCCAGACGCTTTACTAACACTCTCCCGACTTGGAGAGTCAGTCCCTTTAACCTTCTGTTTGGCCCAGTTTGCAATTTCTGCGGAAGATGAACAGGAATAGCGAGAACCAATGAGAGACTAGCTGGAGGTGTCTGGACGGGCAAATTTAACTCTCATTTCCCACCAGGAAGAGGAATTAACCAAAGGCTCAACGTGCCGTGCCGGAACCAGATTAGGGCCTGAAGCCATCCTGCGTTGTTGCGGTCAGCTCACATGAAAGCGAGTTGAAGAAAGGAGCTCAGGGGCACTGTAATTCACAAACCTGCAGTGTTATAAATGACAGCTATCGTCCAAAAATATACTGAAGTAAGGCTGCCAAGAGGACTTGAAAGCGGGGCAGAATTGCAGGAAACCGATTTCAGGAGGTAGACTGGAATTGCATTGAAAGCATAGGAAAAGAGGCAGAACGTCCACAATGATGCACTTGGCCAAAAAGGGCGTATGCGTTTTTTCCTGAATATATTCAGGAAAAAACGCATACGCCCTTTTTGGCCAACCAAGCAAGCTTGCAAAGGAAATCTGCACTACAATGAAGTCTCACTTCCCCCCGGTCAAAAGGGCCATCTGAAAAAAGTGTAAAATCCAGAAAGGCAGGACAGGCCATGGAGAACTGGGAGCCTTGTTATGCTGATGGGCGGGATGTAAATTGCCAACAGACACTCGGGAGAAGTGTATGGTGTTTCCTGAAACATCTAAAAAACAAAACAACAGAGCCTAGGGCACTTCCACTTATGGTCCTATAGCTTAGGGAAATTAAAATCAAAAAGACACAGCCACCCCAAAGTTTGGGACGCCTCTGTTTACAAGAACCTCGTTTACCGTACAAGTTCAATATCACAGAAAGAGAAAAATGGATAAAGAACTTGTGGTACTTACGTACAATGCAGTATCACTCAGCAATGAAATCTATGTCATCAGGCACGTAGCAGCATAATGAGTGGATTCAAGTACGATGATTCTAACTGAAATAAGTCACACAGAAAAAGAAACATCATAAGATATCACTAATACACGGAATGTAACCTTGGCTACACAGGAACTGAATTCCAAGACAGAACAGGGTCTCAAATGTAGAAAACCAACTTATGCTTGCTTAAGGGGAAAGGTGAGTTGGGGTGCTGCATAAAACCAGAGATTGAAATGAGCACAGATAAAGTTCCTTAAGCCAAATATGGAATAGACAAGAGCTACTCCTTGCTCAATGAAATGGACTCAACACCCCATATTAAATGCCTAAGAATGTACCTGACTAGTAAGTATCTTAAAACCTATGGATTGCTATGTCTCCAAAAGAGAATCAAGCGTGTGTACAGGGGCATAAACACAGCAGTGATAGGATTGGAGAGGTTCGGTGAGCAAATGAAGACCCTTTGAAGTCATATTGCATGGTACCCATTACACGGGTCTCAACTCTCCAGGTTTAAGGTATTCTTCCTTCAGCTAAAACATGCATGTGGAACCCAGAGTATGATCAACCGTGTGAACGAGAGACGTGTTCAAATATGTCTCAGTTTTCTTCCCCTGGTACTCGGGTGCAACATTCCAGACGCTTTACTAACACTTTCCCTCCTTGGAGAGTCAGCGCCTTTAACCTCCTGTTTGGCCCAGTTTGCAATTTCTGTGGAAGATGAACAGGAATAGGGAGAACCAATGAGAGACTAGCTGGAGTTGTCTGGACGGGCAAATTTAACTCTCATTTCCCACCAGGAAGAGGAAATAACCAAAGGCTGAGCGTGCCGTGCCGGAACCAGATTAGGGCCTGAAGCCATCCTGCGGTGTTGCGGCCAGCTCACAAGAAAGCGAGTTGAAGAAAGGAGCTCAGGGGCACTGTAATTCACAAACCTGCAGAGTTATAAATGAGAGCTATCATCCAAAAATATACTGAAGTAAGGCTGCCAAGAGGACTTGAAAGCGGGGCAGAATTGCAGGAAACCGATTTCAGGAGGTAGACTGGAATTGCATTGAAAGCATAGGAAAAGAGGCAGAACGTCCACAATGATGCACTTGGCCAAAAAGGGCGTATGCGTTTTTTCCTCAATATATTCAGGAAAAAACGCATACGCCCTTTTTGGCCAACCAAGCAAGCTTGCAAAGGAAATATGCACTACAATGAAGTCTCACTTCTCCCCGGTCAAAAGGGCCATCTGAAAAAAGTGTAAAATCCAGAAACGCAGGACAGGCCATGGAGAACTGGGAGCCTTGTTATGCTGATGGGCGGGATGTAAATTGCCAACAGACACTCGGGAGAAGTGTATGGTGTTTCCTGAAACATCTAAAAAACAAAGCAACAGAGCCTAGGGCACTTCCACTTATGGTCCTATAGCTTAGGGAAATTAAAATCAAAAAGACACAGCCACCCCAAAGTTTGGAACGGCTCTGTTTACAAGAACCTCATTTACAGTACAAGTTCAACACCGCAGAAAGTGAAAAATGGATAAAGAAGTTGTGGTATTTACTTACAAAGCAATATCACTCAGCAATGAAATCTATGTCATCAGGCCCTTAGCAGCACAATGAGTGGATTCAGGTATGATGATTCTAACTGAAATAAGTCACACAGAAAAAGAAACATCATAAGATATCAGTAATACACGGAATGTAAACTTGGCTACACAGGAACTGAACTCCAAAACAGAACATGGTCTCAAATTTAGAAAACCAACTTATGCTTGCTTAAGGGGAAAGGTGAGTTGGGGTGCTGCATAAAACCAGAGATTGAAATGAGCACAGATAAAGTTCCTTAAGCCAAATATGGAATAGACAAGAGCTACTCCTTGCTCAACGAAATGGACTCAACACCCCATATTAAACGCCTAAGAATGTACCTGACTAGTAAGTATCTTAAAACCTATGGATTGCTATATCTCCAAAAGAGAATCAAGCGTGTGTACAGGGGCATAAACGCAGCAGTGATAGGATTGGAGAGGTTCGGTGAGCAAATGAAGACCCTTTGAAGTCATATTGCATGGTACCCATTACACAGGTCTCAACTCTCCAGGTTTAAGTTATTCTTCCTTCAGCTAAAACATGCATGTAGAACCCAGAGTATGATCAACCGTGTGAACGGGAGACGTGTTCAAATATGTTTCAGGTTTCCTCCCCTGGTACTCGGGTGCAACATTCCAGACGCTTTACTAACACTCTCAACACTTGGAGAGTCAGCACCTTTAACGTCCTGTTTAGCCCAGTTTGCAATTTCTGCGGAAGATGAACAGGAATAGGGAGAACCAATGAGAGACTAGCTGGAGGTGTCTGGACGGGCAAATTTAACTCTCATTTCCCACCAGGAAGAGGAAATAACCAAAGGCTCAGCGGGCCGTGCCGGAACCAGATTAGGGCCTGAAGCCATCCTGCGGTGTTGCGGACAGCTCAAAAGAAAGCGAGTTGAAGAAAGGAGCTCAGGGGCACTGTAATTCACAAACCTGCAGAGTTATAAATGACAGCTATCGTCCAAAAATATACTGAAGTAAGGCTGCCAAGAGGACTTGAAAGCGCGGCAGAATTGCAGGAAACCGATTTCAGGAGGTAGACTGGAATTGCATTGAAAGCATAGGAAAAGAGGCAGAACGTCCACAATGATGCACTTGGCCAAAAAGGGCGTATGCGTTTTTTCCTGAATATATTCAGGAAAAAACGCATACGCCCTTTTTGGCAAAGCAAGCAAACTTGCAAAGGAAATCTGCACTACAATGAAGTCTCACTTCCCCCAGGTCAAAAGGGCCATCTGAAAAAAGTGTAAAATCCAGAAAGGCAGGACAGGCCATGGAGAACTGGGAGCCTTGTTATGCTGATGGGCGGGATGTAAATTGCCAACAGACACTCGGGAGAAGTGTATGGTGTTTCCTGAAACATCTAAAAAACAAAGCAACAGAGCCTAGGGCACTTCCACTTATGGTCCTATAGCTTAGGGAAATTAAAATCAAAAAGACACAGCCACCCCAAAGTTTGGGACGCCTCTGTTTACAAGAACCTCGTTTACCATACAAGTTCAATATCACAGAAAGTGAAAAATGGATAAAGAACATGTGGTACTTACGTACAATGCAGTATCACTCAGCAATGAAATCTATGTCATCAGGCCCGTAGCAGCATAATGAGTGGATTCAGGTACGATGATTCTAACTGAAATAAGTCACACAGAAAAAGAAACATCATAAGATATCACTAATACACGGAATGTAAACTTGGCTACACAGGAACTAAATTCCAAAACAGAACAGGGTCTCAAATTTAGAAAACCAACTTATGCTTGCTTAAGGGGAAAGGTGAGTTGGGGTGCTGCATAAAACCAGAGATTGAAATGAGCACAGATAAAGTTCCTTAAGCCAAATATGGAATAGACAAGAGCTACTCCTTGCTCAACGAAATGGACTCAACACCGCATATTAAACGCCTAAGAATGTACCTGACTACTAAGTATCTTAAAACCTATGGATTGCTATGTCTCCAAAAGAGAATCAAGCGTGTGTACAGGGGCATAAACGCAGCAGTGATAGGATTGGAGAGGTTCGGTGAGCAAATGAAGACCCTTTGAAGTCATATTGCATGGTACCCATTACACGGGTCTCAACTCTCCAGGTTTAAGTTATTCTTCCTTCAGCTAAAACATGCATGTGGAACCCAGAGTATGATCAACCATGTGAACGAGAGACGTGTTCAAATATGTCTCAGTTTTCCTCCCCTGGTACTCGGGTGCAACATTCCAGACGCTTTACTAACACTCTCCCCACTTGGAGAGTCAGCGCCTTTAACCTCCTGTTTGGCCCAGTTTGCAATTTCTGCGGAAGATGAACAGGAATAGCGAGAACCAATGAGAGACTAGCTGGAGGTGTCTGGACGGGCAAATTTAACTCTCATTTCCCACCAGGAAGAGGAAATAACCAAAGGCTCAACGTGCCGTGCCAGAAACACATTAGGGCCTGAGGCCATCCTGTGGTGTTGCGGCCAGCTCAAAAGAAAGTGAGTTGAAGAAAGGAGCTCAGGGGCACTGTAATTCACAAACCTACAGAGTTATAAATGACAGCTATCGTCCAAAAATATACTGAAGTAAGGCTGCCAAGAGGACTTGGAAGCGGGGCAGAATTGCAGGAAATCGATTTCAGGAGGTAGACTGGAATTGCACTGAAAGCATAGGAAAAGAGTCAGAACGTCCACAATGATGCACTTGGCCAAAAAGGGCGTATGCGTTTTTTCCTGAATATATTCAGGAAAAAACGCATACGCCCTTTTTGGCCAACCAAGCAAGCTTGCAAAGGATATCTGCACTACAATGAAGTCTCACTTCCTCCCGGTCAAAAGGGCCATCTGAAAAAAGTGTAAAATCCAGAAAGGCAGGACAGGCCATGGAGAACTGGGAGCCTTGTTATGCTGATGGGCGGGATGTAAATTGCCAACAGACACTCGGGAGAAGTGTATGGTGTTTCCTGAAACATCTAAAAAACAAAGCAACAGAGCCTAGGGCACTTCCACTTATGGTCCTATAGCTTAGGGAAATTAACATCAAAAAGACACAGCCACCCCAAAGTTTGGAACGGCTCTGTTTACAAGAACCTCGTTTACAGTACAAGTTCAACACCGCAGAAAGTGAAAAATGGATAAAGAAGTTGTGGTATTTACTTACAAAGCAATATCACTCAGCAATGAAATCTATGTCATCAGGCCCTTAGCAGCACAATGAGTGGATTCAGGTATGATGATTCTAACTGAAATAAGTCACACAGAAAAAGAAACATCATAAGATATCAGTAATACACGGAATGTAAACTTGGCTACACAGGAACTGAATTCCAAAACAGAACAGGGTCTCAAATTTAGAAAACCAACTTATGCTTGCTTAAGGGGAAAGGTGAGTTGGGGTGCTGCATAAAACCAGAGATTGAAATGAGCACAGATAAAGTTCCTTAAGCCAAATATGGAATAGACAAGAGCTACTCCTTGCTCAACGAAATGGACTCAACACACCATATTAAACGCCTAAGAATGTACCTGACTAGTAAGTATCTTAAAACCTATGGATAGCTATGTCTCCAAAAGAGAATCAAGCGTGTGTACAGGGGCATAAACGCAGCAATGATAGGATTGGAGAGGTTCGGTGAGCAAATGAAGACCCTTTGAAGTCATATTGCATGGTACCCATTACACAGGTCTCAACTCTCCAGGTTTAAGTTATTCTTCCTTCAGCTAAAACATGCATGTGGAACCCAGAGTATGATCAACCTTGTGAACGGGAGACGTGTTCAAATATGTTTCAGGTTTCCTCCCCTGGTACTCGGGTGCAACATTCCAGATGCTTTACTAACACTCTCCAAACTTGGAGAGTCAGCGCCTTTAACGTCCTGTTTGGCCCAGTTTGCAATTTCTGTGGAAGATGAACAGGAATAGGGAGAACCAATGAGAGACTAGCTGGAGGTGTCTGGACGGGCAAATTTAACTCTCATTTCCCACCAGGAAGAGGAAATAACCAAAGGCTCAGCGTGCCGTGCCGGAACCAGATTAGGGCCTGAAGCCATCCTGCGGTGTTGCGGCCAGCTCAAAAGAAAGCGAGTTGAAGAAAGGAGCTCAGGGGCACTGTAATTCACAAACCTGCAGAGTTATAAATGACAGCTATCGTCCAAAAATATACTGAAGTAAGGCTGCCAAGAGGACTTGAAAGCGCGGCAGAATTGCAGGAAACCGATTGCAGGAGGTAGACTGGAATTGCATTGAAAGCATAGGAAAAGAGGCAGAACGTCCACAATGATGCACTTGGCCAAAAAGGGCGTATGCATTTTTTCCTGAATATATTCAGGAAAAAACGCGTACGCACTTTTTGGCCAACCAAGCAAACTTGCAAAGAAAATCTGCACTACAATGAAGTCTCACTTCCCCCAGGTCAAAAGGGCCATCTGAAAAAAGTGTAAAATCCAGAAAGGCAGGACAGGTCATGGAGAACTGGGAGCCTTGTTATGCTGATGGGCGGGATGTAAATTGCCAACAGACACTCGGGAGAAGTGTATGGTGTTTCCTGAAACATCTAAAAAACAAAGCAACAGAGCCTAGGGCACTTCCACTTATGGTCCTATAGCTTAGGGAAATTAAAATGAAAAAGACACAGCCACCCCAAAGTTTGGGACGCCTCTGTTTACAAGAACCTCGTTTACCATACAGGTTCAATATCACAGAAAGTGAAAAATGGATAAAGAAGTTGTGGTACTTACGTACAATGCAGTATCACTCAGCAATGAAATCTATGTCATCAGGCCCGTAGCAGCATAATGAGTGGATTCAGGTACGATGATTCTAACTGAAATAAGTCACACAGAAAAAGAAACATCATAAGATATCACTAATACACGTAATGTAAACTTGGCTACACAGGAACTAAATTCCAAAACAGAACAGGGTCTCAAATTTAGAAAACCAACTTATGCTTGCTTAAGGGGAAAGGTGAGTTGGGGTGCTGCATAAAACCAGAGATTGAAATGAGCACAGATAAAGTTCCTTAAGCCAAATATGGAATAGACAAGAGCTACTCCTTGCTCAAGGAAATGGACTCAACACCGCATATTAAACGCCTAAGAATGTACCTGACTAGTAAGTATCTTAAAACCTACGGATTGCTATGTCTCCGAAAGAGAATCAAGCATGTGTACAGGGGCATAAACGCAGCAGTGATAGGATTGGAGAGGTTCAGTGAGCAAATGAAGTCCCTTTGAAGACATATTGTATGGTACCCATTACACGGGTCTCAACTCTCCAGGTTTAAGGTATTCTTCCTTCAGCTACAATATGCATGTGGAACCTAGAGTATGATCAACCATGTGATCGGGAGACGTGTTCAAATATGTCTCAGTTTTCCTCCCCTGGTACTCGGGTGCAACATTCCAGACGCTTTACTAACACTCTCCCCATTTGGAGAGTCAGCGCCTTTAACCTCCTGTTTGGCCCAGTTTGCAATTTCTGCGGAAGATGAACAGGAATAGCGAGAACCAATGAGAGACTAGCTGGAGGTGTCTGGACGGGCAAATTTAACTCTCATTTCCCACCAGGAAGAGGAAATAACCAAAGGCTCAGCGTGCCGTGCCAGAACCACATTAGGGCCTGAAGCCATCCTGTGGTGTTGCGGCCAGCTCAAAAGAAAGCGAGTTGAAGAAAGGAGCTCAGGGGCACTGTAATTCACAAACATGCAGAGTTATCAATGACAGCTACCGTCCAAAAATATACTGAAGTAAGGCTGCCAAGAGGACTTGGAAGCGCGGCAGAATTGCAGGAAATCGATTTCAGGAGGTAGACTGGAATTGCATTGAAAGCATAGGAAAAGAGGCAGAACGTCCACAATGATGCACTTGGCCAAAAAGGGCGTATGCGTTTTTTCCTGAATATATTCAGGAAAAAACGCATACGCCCTTTTTGACCAACCAAGCAAGCTTGCAAAGGAAATCTGCACTACAATGAAGTCTCACTTCCTCCCGGTCAAAAGGGCCATCTGAAAAAAGTGTAAAATCCAGAAAGGCAGGACAGGCCATGGAGAACTGGGAGCCGTGTTATGCTGATGGGCGGGATGTAAATTGCCAACAGACACTCGGGAGAAGTGTATGGTGTTTCCTGAAACATCTAAAAAACAAAGCAACAGAGCCTAGGGCACTTCCACTTATGGTCCTATAGCTTAGGGAAATTAAAATCAAAAAGACACAGGCACCCCAAAGTTTGGAACGGCTCTGTTTACAAGAACCTCGTTTACAGTACAAGTTCAACATCGCAGAAAGTGAAAAATGGATAAAGAAGCTGTGGTATTTACTTACAAAGCAATATCACTCAGCAATGAAATCTATGTCATCAGGCCCTTAGCAGCACAATGAGTGGATTCAGGTATGATGATTCTAACTGAAATAAGTCACACAGAAAAAGAAATATCATAAGATATCACTAATACACGGAATGTAAACTTGGCTACACAGGAACTGAATTACAGAACAGAACACGGTCTCAAATTTAGAAAACCAACTTATGCTTGCTTAAGGGGAAAGGTGAGTTGGGGTGCTGCATAAAACCAGAGATTGAAATGAGCAAAGATAAAGTTCCTTAAGCCAAATATGGAATAGACAAGAGCTACTCCTTGCTCAACGAAATGGACTCAACACCCCATATTAAACGCCTAAGAATGTACCTGACTAGTAAGTATCTTAAAACCTATGGATTGCTATGTCTCCGAAAGTGAATCAAGCATGTGTACAGGGGCATAAACGCAGCAGTGATAGGATTGGAGAGGTTCGGTGAGCAAATGAAGACCGTTTGAAGTCATATTGCATGGTATCCATTCCACGGGTTTCAACTACCCAGGTTTAAGGAATTCTTCCTTCAGCTAAAACATGCATGTGGAACCTAGAGTATGATCAACCATGTGATCGGGAGACGTGTTCAAATATGTCTCAGTTTTCGTACCCTGGTACTCCGGTGCAACATTCCAGACGCTTTACTAACACTCTCCCGACTTGGAGAGTCAGTCCCTTTAACCTCCTGTTTGGCCCTGTTTGCAATTTCTGCGGAAGATAAACAGGAATAGTGAGAACCAATGAGAGACTAACTGGAGGTGTCTGGACGGGCAAATTTAACTCTCATTTCCCACCAGGAAGAGGAAATAACCAAAGGCTCAGCGTGCCGTTCCAGAACCACATTAGGGCCTGAAGCCATCCTGCGGTGTTGCGGCCAGCTCAAATGAAAGCGAGATGAAGAAAGGAGCTCAGGGGCACTGTAATTCACAAACCTGCAGAGTTATAAATGACAGCTATCGTCCAAAAATATACTGAAGTAAGGCTGCCAAGAAGACTTGAAAGCGGGGCAGAATTGCAGGAAACCGATTTCAGGAGGTAGACTGGAATTGCATTGAAAGCATAGGAAAAGAGGCAGAACGTCCACAATGATGCACTTGGCCAAAAAGGGCGTATGCGTTTTTTCCTGAATATATTCAGGAAAAAACGCATACGCCCTTTTTGGGCAACCAAGCAAGCTTGCAAAGGAAATCTGCACTACAATGAAGTCTCACTTCCCCCCGGTCAAAAGGGCCATCTGAAAATATTGTAAAATCCAGAAAGGCAGGACAGGCCATGGAGAACTGGGAGCCTTGTGATGCTGATGGGCGGGATGTAAATTGCCAACAGACACTCGGGAGAAGTGTATGGTGTTTCCTGAAACATCTAAAAAACAAAGCAACAGAGCCTAGGGCACTTCCACTTATGGTCCTATAGCTTAGGGAAATTAAAATCAAAAAGACACAGCCACCCCAAACTTTGGAATGGCTCTGTTTACAAGAACCTCGTTTACAGTACAAGTTCAACATCGCAGAAAGTGAAAAATGGATAAAGAAGTTGTGGTATTTACTTACAAAGCAATATCACTCAGCAATGAAATCTATGTCATCAGGCCCTTAGCAGCACAATGAGTGGATTCAGGTATGATGATTCTAACTGAAATAAGTCACACAGAAAAAGAAATATCATAAGATATCACTAATACACGGAATGTAAACTTGGCTACACAGGAACTGAATTACAGAACAGAACAGGGTCTCAAATTTAGAAAACCAACTTATGCTTGCTTAAGGGGAAAGGTGAGTTGGGGTGCTGCATAAAACCAGAGATTGAAATGAGCACAGATAAAGTTCCTTAAGCCAAATATGGAATAGACAAGAGCTACTCCTTGCTCAACGAAATGGACTCAACACCGCATATTAAACGCATAAGAATGTACCTGACTAGTAAGTATCTTAAAACCTACGGATTGCTATGTCTCCGAAAGAGAATCAAGCATGTGTACAGGGGCATAAACGCAGCAGTGATAGGATTAGAGAGGTTCGATGAGCAAATGAAGACCCTTTGAAGTCATATTGCATGGTACCCATTCCACGGGTTTCAACTACCCAGGTTTAAGGTATTCTTCCTTCAGCTAAAACATGCATGTGGAACCTAGAGTATGATCAACCATGTGATCGGGAGACGTGTTCAAATATGTCTCAGTTTTCATACCCTGGTACTCGGGTGCAACATTCCAGACGCTTTACTAACACTCTCCCCACTTGGAGTGTCAGCGCCTTTAACCTCCTGTTTGGCCCAGTTTGCAATTTATGCGGAAGATGATCAGGAATAGCGAGAACCAATGAGAGACTAGCTGGAGGTGTCTGGACGGGCAAATTTAACTCATATTTCCCACCAGGAAGAGGAAATAATCAAAGGCTCAGCGTGCCGTGCCAGAACCACATTAGGGCCTGAAGCCATCCTGTGGTGTTGCGGCCAGCTCAACAGAAAGCGAGTTGAAGAAAGGAGCTCAGGGGCACTGTAATTCACAAACCTGCAGAGTTATAAATGACAGCTATCGTCCAAAAATATACTGAAGTAAGGCTGCCAAGAAGACTTGAAAGCGGGGCAGAATTGCAGGAAACCGATTTCAGGAGGTAGACTGGAATTGCATTGAAAGCATAGGAAAAGAGGCAGAACGTCCACAATGATGCACTTGGCCAAAAAGGGCGTATGCGTTTTTTCCTGAATATATTCAGGAAAAAACGCATACGCCCTTTTTGGGCAACCAAGCAAGCTTGCAAAGGAAATCTGCACTACAATGAAGTCTCACTTCCCCCCGGTCAAAAGGGCCATCTGAAAATATTGTAAAATCCAGAAAGGCAGGACAGGCCATGGAGAACTGGGAGCCTTGTGATGCTGATGGGCGGGATGTAAATTGCCAACAGACACTCGGGAGAAGTGTATGGTGTTTCCTGAAACATCTAAAAAACAAAGCAACAGAGCCTAGGGCACTTCCACTTATGGTCCTATAGCTTAGGGAAATTAAAATCAAAAAGACACAGCCACCCCAAAGTTTGGGACGCCTCTGTTTACAAGAACCCCGTTTACCGTACAAGTTCAAAATCACAGAAAGTGAAAAATGGATAAAGAACTTGTGGTACTTACGTACAATGCAGTATCACTCAGCAATGAAATCTATGTCATCAGGCCCGTAGCAGCATAATGAGT
This sequence comes from Grampus griseus, assembly GCF_964374135.1. Taxonomy (NCBI): domain Eukaryota; kingdom Metazoa; phylum Chordata; class Mammalia; order Artiodactyla; family Delphinidae; genus Grampus; species Grampus griseus. The sequence goes on along the minus strand of NW_028133349.1, from coordinate 75,264 downwards.
GGATTCAGGTACGATGATTCTAACTGAAATAAGTCACACAGAAAAAGAAACATCATAAGATATCACTAATACACGGAATGTAATCTTGGCTACACAGGAACTGAATTCCAAAACAGAACAGGGTCTCAAATTTAGAAAACCAACTTATGCTTGCTTAAGGGGAAAGGTGATTTGGGGTGCTGCATAAAACCAGAGATTGAAATGAGAACAGATAAAGTTCCTTAAGCCAAATATGGAATAGACAAGAGCTACTCCTTACTCAACGAAATGGACTCAACACCGCATATTAAACGCCAAAGAATGTACCTGACTAGTAAGTATCTTAAAACCTATGGATTGCTATGTCTCCAAAGGAGAATCAAGCGTGTGTACAGGGGCATTAACGCAGCACTGATAGGATTGGAGAGGTTCGGTGAGCAAATGAAGACACTTTGAAGTCATATTGCATGGTACCCATTACACGGGTCTCAACTCTCCAGGTTTAAGGTATTCTTCCTTCAGCTAAAACATGCATGTGGAACCCAGAGTATGATCAACCGTGTGAAAGGGAGACGTGTTCAAATATGTCTCAGTTTTCCTCCCCTGGTACTCGGGTGCAACATTCCAGACGCTTTACTAACACTCTCCCCACTTGGAGAGTCAGCGCCTTTAACCTCCTGTTTGGCCCAGTTTGCAATTTCTGCGGAAGATGAACAGGAATAGCGAGAACCAATGAGAGAGTAGCTGGAGGTGTCTGGACGGGCAAATTTAACTCTCATTTCCCACCAGGAAGAGGAAATAACCAAAGGCTCAGCGTGCCGTGCCGGAACCAGATTAGGGCCTGAAGCCATCCTGCGGTGTTGCGGCCAGCTCACAAGAAAGCGAGTTGAAGAAAGGAGCTCAGGGGCACTGTAATTCACAAACCTGCAGAGTTATAAATGACAGCTATCGTCCAAAAATATACTGAAGTAAGGCTGCCAAGAGGACTTGAAAGCGGGGCAGAATTGCAGGAAACCGATTTCAGGAGGTAGACTGGAATTGCATTGAAAGCATAGGAAAAGAGGCAGAACGTCCACAATGATGCACTTGGCCAAAAAGTGCGTATGCGTTTTTTCCTGAATATATTCAGGAAAAAACGCATACGCTCTTTTTGGCCAACCAAGCAAGCTTGCAAAGGAAATCTGCACTACAATGAAGTCTCACTTCCCCCGGTCAAAAAGGCCATCTGAAAAAAGTGTAAAATCCAGAAAGGCAGGACAGGCCATGGAGAACTGGGAGCCTTGTTATGCTGATGGGCGGGATGTAAATTGCCAACAGACACTGGGGAGAAGTGTATGGTGTTTCCTGAAACATCTAAAAAACAAAGCAACAGAGCCTAGGGCACTTCCACTTATGGTCCTATAGCTTAGGGAAATTAAAATCAAAAAGACACAGCCACCCCAATGTTTGGGACGCCTCTGTTTACAAGAACCTCGTTTACAGTACAAGTTCAACATCGCAGAAAGTGAAAAATGGATAAAGAAGTTGTGGTATTTACTTACAAAGCAATATCACTCAGCAATGAAATCTATGTCATCAGGCCCTTAGCAGCACAATGAGTGGATTCAGGTATGATGATTCTAACTGAAATAAGTCACACAGAAAAAGAAACATCATAAGATATCAGTAATACACGGAATGTAAACTTGGCTACACAGGAACTGAATTACAGAACAGAACAAGGTCTCAAATTTAGAATACCAACTTATGCTTGCTTAAGGGGAAAGGTTAGTTGGGGTGCTGCATAAAACCGGAGACTGAAATGAGCACAGATAAAGTTCCTTAAGCCAAATATGGAATAGACAAGAGCTACTCCTTGCTCAACGAAATGGACTCAACACCGCACATTAAATGCCTAAGAATGTACCTGACTAGTAAATATCTTAAAACCTATGGATTGCTATGTCTCCGAAAGAGAATCAAGCATGTGTACAGGGGCATAAACGCAGCAGTGATAGGATTGGAGAGGTTCGGTGAGCAAATGAAGACCCTTTGAAGTCATATTGCATGGTACCCATTCCACAGGTTTCAACTACCCAGGTTTAAGGTATTCTTCCTTCAGCTAAAAGATGCATGTGGAACCTAGAGTATGATCAACCATGTGATCGGGAGACGTGTTCAAATATGTCTCAGTTTTCGTACCCTGGTACTCGGGTGCAACATTCCAGACGCTTTACTAACACTCTCCCGACTTGGAGAGTCAGTCCCTTTAACCTCCTGTTTGGCACAGTTTGCAATTTCTGCGGAAGATGAACAGGAATAGCGAGAACCAATGAGAGACTAGTTTGAGGTGTCTGGACGGGCAAATTTAACTCTCATTTCCCACCAGGAAGAGGAATTAACCAAAGGCTCAGCGTGCTATGCCGGAACCAGATTAGGGCCTGAAGCCATCCTGCGGTGTTGCGGCCAGCTCACCAGAAAGCGAGTTGAAGAAAGGAGTTCAGGGGCACTGTAATTCACAAACCTGCAGAGTTATAAATGACAGCTATCGTCCAAAAATATACTGAAGTAAGGCTGCCAAGAGGACTTGAAAGCGGGACAGAATTGCAGGAAACCGATTTCAGGAGGTAGACTGGAATTGCATTGAAAGCATAGGAAAAGAGGCAGAACGTCCACAATGATGCACTTGGCCATAAAGTGCGTATGCGTTTTTTCCTGAATATATTCAGGAAAAAACGCATACACCCTTTTTGGCCAACCAAGCAAACTTGCAAAGGAAATCTGCACTACAATGAAGTCTCACTTCCCCCAGGTCAAAAGGGCCATCTGAAAAAAGTGTAAAATCCAGAAAGGCTGGACAGGCCATGGAGAACTGGGAGCCTTGTTATGCTGATGGGTGGGATGTAAATTGCCAACAGCCGCTGTGTAGAAGTGTATGGTGTTTCCTGAAACATCTAAAAAACAAAGCAACAGAGCCTAGGGCACTTCCACTTATGGTCCTATAGCTTAGGGAAATTAAAATCAAAAAGACACAGCCACCCCAAAGTTTGGGATGCCTCTGTTTACCAGAACCTCGTTTACCGTACAAGTTCAATATCACAGAAAGTGAAAAATGGATAAAGAACTTGTGGTACTTACGTACAATGCAGTATCACTCAGCAATGAAATCTATGTCATCAGGCCCGTAGCAGCATAATGAGTGGATTCAGGTACGATGATTCTAACTGAAATAAGTCACACAGAAAAAGAAACATCATAAGATATCACTAATACACGGAATGTAAACTTGGCTACACGGGAACTGAATTCCAAAACAGAACAGGGTCTCAAATTTTGAAAACCAACTTATGCTTGCTTAAGGGGAAAGGTAAGTTGGGGTGCGGCATAAAAACAGAGATTGAAATGAGCACAGATAAAGTTCGTTAAGCCAAATATGGAATAGACAAGAGCTACTCCTTACTCAACGAAATGGACTCAACACCCCATATTAAACGTCTAAGTATGTACCTGACTAGTAAGTATCTTAAAACCTATGGATTGCTATGTCTCCAAAAGAGAATCAAGTGTGTGTACAGGGGCATAAACGCAGCAGTGATAGGATTGGAGAGGTTCGGTGAGCAAATGAAGACCCTTTGAAGTCATATTGCATGGTACCCATTACACGGGTCTCAACTCTCCAGGTTTAAGGTATTCTTCCTTCAGCTAAAACATGCATGTGGAACCCAGAGTATGATCAACCGTGTGAACGGGAGACGTGTTCAAATATGTCTCAGTTTGCCTCCCCTGGTACTCGGGTGCAACATTCCAGACGCTTTACTAACACTCTCCCGACTTGGAGAGTCAGTCCCTTTAACCTCCTGTTTGGCCCAGTTTGCAATTTCTGCGGAAGATGAACAGGAATAGCGAGAACCAATGAGAGACTAGCTGGAGGTGTCTGGACGGGCAAATTTAACTCTCATTTCCCACCAGGAAGAGGAATTAACCAAAGGCTCAGCGTGCCGTGCCGGAACCAGATTAGGGCCTGAAGCCATCCTGCGGTGTTGCGGCCAGCTCACAAGAAAGCGAGTTGAAGAAAGGAGCTCAGGGGCACTGTAATTCACAAACCTGCAGAGTTATAAATGACAGCTATCGTCCAAAAATATACTGAAGTAAGGCTGCCAAGAGGACTTGAAAGCGGGGCAGAATTGCAGGAAACCGATTTCAGGAGGTAGACTGGAATTGCATTGAAAGCATAGGAAAAGAGGCAGAACGTCCACAATGATGCACTTGGCCAAAAAGGGCGTATGCGTTTTTTCCTGAATATATTCAGGAAAAAACGCATACGCCCTTTTTGGCCAACCAAGCAAGCTTGCAAAGGAAATCTGCACTACAATGAAGTCTCACTTCCCCCCGGTCAAAAGGGCCATCTGAAAATATTGTAAAATCCAGAAAGGCAGGACAGGCCATGGAGAACTGGGAGCCTTGTGATGCTGATGGGCGGGATGTAAATTGCCAACAGACACTCGGGAGAAGTGTATGGTGTTTCCTGAAACATCTAAAAAACAAAGCAACAGAGCCTAGGGCACTTCCACTTATGGTCCTATAGCTTAGGGAAATTAAAATCAAAAAGACACAGCCACCCCAAAGTTTGGGACACCTCTGTTTACAAGAACCCCGTTTACCGTACAAGTTCAAAATCACAGAAAGTGAAAAATGGATAAAGAACTTGTGGTACTTACGTACAATGCAGTATCACTCAGCAATGAAATCTATGTCATCAGGCCCGTAGCAGCATAATGAGTGGATTCAGGTACGATGATTCTAACTGAAATAAGTCACACAGAAAAAGAAACATCATAAGATATCACTAATACACGGAATGTAATCTTGGCTACACAGGAACTGAATTCCAAAACAGAACAGGGTCTCAAATTTAGAAAACCAACTTATGCTTGCTTAAGGGGAAAGGTGATTTGGGGTGCTGCATAAAACCAGAGATTGAAATGAGAACAGATAAAGTTCCTTAAGCCAAATATGGAATAGACAAGAGCTACTCCTTACTCAACGAAATGGACTCAACACCGCATATTAAACGCCTAAGAATGTACCTGACTAGTAAGTATCTTAAAACCTATGGATTGCTATGTCTCCAAAGGAGAATCAAGCGTGTGTACAGGGGCATTAACGCAGCACTGATAGGACTGGAGAGGTTCGGTGAGCAAATGAAGACACTTTGAAGTCATATTGCATGGTACCCATTACACGGGTCTCAACTCTCCAGGTTTAAGGTATTCTTCCTTCAGCTAAAACATGCATGTGGAACCCAGAGTATGATCAACCGTGTGAACGGGAGACGTGTTCAAATATGTCTCAGTTTTCCTCCCCTGGTACTCGGGTGCAACATTCCAGACGCTTTACTAACACTCTCCCCACTTGGAGAGTCAGCGCCTTTAACCTCCTGTTTGGCCCAGTTTGCAATTTCTGCGGAAGATGAACAGGAATAGCGAGAACCAATGAGAGAGTAGCTGGAGGTGTCTGGACGGGCAAATTTAACTCTCATTTCCCACCAGGAAGAGGAAATAACCAAAGGCTCAGCGTGCTGTGCCGGAACAAGATTAGGGCCTGAAGCTATCCTGCGGTGTTGCGGCCAGCTCAAAAGAAAGTGAATTGAAGAAAGGAGCTCAGGGGCACTGTAATTCACAAACTTGCAGAGTTATAAATGACAGCTATCGTCCAAAAATATACTGAAGTAAGGCTGCCAAGAGGACTTGAAAGCGGGGCAGAATTGCAGGAAACCGATTTCAGGAGGTAGACTGGAATTGCATTGAAAGCATAGGAAAAGAGGCAGAACGTCCACAATGATGCACTTGGCCAAAAAGGGCGTATGCGTTTTTTCCTGAATATATTCAGGAAAAAACGCATACGCCCTTTTTGGCCAACCAAGCAAGCTTGCAAAGGAAATCTGCACTACAATGAAGTCTCACTTCCCCCCGGTCAAAAGGGCCATCTGAAAAAAGTGTAAAATCCAGAAAGGCAGGACAGGCCATGGAGAACTGGGAGCCTTGTTATGCTGATGGGCGGGATGTAAATTGCCAACAGACACTCGGGAGAAGTGTATGGTGTTTCCTGAAACATCTAAAAAACAAAGCAACAGAGCCTAGGGCACTTCCACTTATGGTCCTATAGCTTAGGGAAATTAAAATCAAAAAGACACAGCCACCCCAAAATTTGGGACGGCTCTTTTTACAGGAATCTCTTCTGTGGCACAAGTTAAATATCCCAGAGAGCAAATAATGGATAAAGAAGTTGCGGTACTTATGTACAACAGAATACCACTCAGCAATGAAATCTATGTCACCAGGCCCGTACCAGCATAATGAGTGGATTGAGGCACGATGATTCTAAGTGAAATAAGTCACACAGAAAAAGAAACATCCTAAGGTATCACTAATACACGGAATGTGAACTTGGCTACACATGAACTGAATTACAAAACAGAACAGGGTCTCAAATTTAGAAAACCAACTTATGGTTGCTTAAGGGGGAAGGTGAGTTGGGGTGCTGCATAAAAGCAGAGTTTGAAATTAGCACAGATACCGTTCCATAAGCCAAATATGTAATAGACAAGACCTACCCCTTGCTCAACGAAATGGATTCAACAATGAGGTATCACCTCACACCTGGTAGAATAGGCATCATAGAAAATCTACAAACAAAAAATGCTGGAAAGGGTGTGGAGAAAAGGAACCCTCTTCCACTATTGTTGGGAATATAAATTGATACAGTCATTATGGAGAACAATATGGAATTTCTTAAGAAACTAACAATAGAATTACCATATGATACAGCAATCCCAGTACTGGACATATACCCAGACAAAACCATAAATCAAAAAGAGTCATTCACCGCAATGTTCATTGCATCACTATTTACAATATCGAGGTAATGGAAGCAACCTAAATGCCTACAGACAGACGAATGCATAAAGCTGTGGTACATATATAAAATGGAATATTACTAAGCCATGAAAAGGAATGAAATTGGGTCATTTGTAGAGACGTCGATGGATCTAGAGACTGTCATACAGAGTGAAGTAAGTCAGAAAGAGAAAAACAAATCTTGTATATTCATGCATATATGTGGAACCTAGAAAAACTGTACAGATTAACCATTTTGCAAGGCATAAATAGAGCAACAGATGTAGACAACAAACGTATGGACAACAAGGGGGGAAAGCTGTTGGGGGGGTGGTGGTGGGAGGAGTTGAGAGACTGGGATTGGCATGTATACATTTATATGTATAAAATAGATAACCAATAAGAACCTGCTGTATAAAAATATAAAATAAAATTCAAAATTAAAAAGAAATAAAATTTAAAAAATAAAACAGAAAAAACAATTATTCCCTGCACATACATGTATTCATATGAATAAATTATTTCCATGCTTATATCTGTAAATACAAAAAAGAGGAATAAAATCTACCTTGAACCAAAAATGAAAAAGAGAAAAAAACACAGAACCCACCAGTTACACAGAGGAAAACCGTATCAGGGCACTTGCTCCAGTTGTAAACAATTCTGAAGTTGGTCAGTGGTGGGGAATCGTCTCCCATTCAGCCAGCAGCCCCCACGCAACAAGCGTCCTCATTGCAAAGCTGGGGCACCGTGCCGAGGCATCTGTGAGTAAACGTGAGCTGAGCCCCAGGCCAGTTGCTGCTGAACTATTCCCACCCGTCCCAGGTAAAACACCTGAATATATACAAGGACTTGAAAGCCTAGAGGAAGGGCCATAGAGCCACACGAGTGACAGCATGCCGGCCGACTTGGTGCCTGCAGGCCAGCCAGGATGGTCCTGGCCCTGGGTGCTCTTCTGGAAGATTTCCATTTCCCTGCCTGAGGTACCCATCCTGTCCCTGTCCCCACTGCTTTTTTCCTTCCTCACCTCTGCCCAGGGAGAAATTCCAGCAGCAGGTATGGGTGACACATCCTCTTCTTTAGCAGGTGGCAGCCTGGCAACTGCTGCAGAAAGCCCAGCAGAGCCCCACTCACACTGGGCCACCCACAAAGCCGTGGCCTCTCACTCCCTCCCACCAGCCCAGCCCCGAGACTGCTGACAGGGCAGAGAAAATGGTGTCAGGCACGGCTGCAGGGGCTCTTGCTGCCTGGAGTGGTATTTATATTGATCTCAACCCAGGCACACCTGGGGAGGGCTGGCCGGCACGGTAAGGCTGCCCAGGTCAGCCAATCATCACCCCTCAGGGGCTCAAAGTTGCAGAAAATGGAACTTGCTGAACCGGCCAGGTCCAAGGAACAGGTGTGGGCTCCTGAGAGTCAGGATAGACAAGGGGCTGCAGCTTTGGCTTGTTTTCTAATCATTTTATCTGGCCCATGAGTGGGAGACAACTTCAAGAAAACCCTCTCCTAATGAGAGGAACCCAGGAGTCAGGGAGAGGAGGGGTGGGTGGTGGTTGGAGACAGAGGCCTGGTGCCCCGGGTGCAGTGGAAGTCTCTGGAAGACCAGGTGGAGGGAGGCCTCACGGAGTGATGCCCAGGGTCACAGACCTGTCGCAGCTGCTGTTTGTTAGTTCAAGTCCTGCTCTGAGGTGCTCTGTGTCAGCTCTGAGCGACAGGTGAGCTGGGGGTGCTCTGCAATGAGGGCTATGTGCACGGTTCCTGTGTGCCCAGCCCTGCCACGGTACCTGCAAGGGTAGCTCTGTATCCTGGGAGGGGCCTGACCACGAGAGCCCCGTGGGCTGGGGTGGGGGTGGGGTACCTGCCCAGGTGAGCTCCATATTCTGCGATTGGTCTGACCACGAGAGCCCCATGGGCTGCTGGGGACCTGGTAAAGGATGTCAGGACAGTCAGTGAAGCCACCGAGGATATACCTCCAGTTGCTCCTAATTGCTACACCCTGCTGGTCATTCTACCAACCACCAGGACATGGTATTCTGTATTAGTCTTCAATGATGCCTTCTTTTGTATTCCATTAGTCCCAGAGTCACAAGAAATTTTGCCTTGTGAGTGGCAGGACTCAACATACAACTAAAACAATACTTCCGGGTCGTCTGGCCCCAAGGGTGCAAAAATTCCCACACCATCTTTGGGGAAAGCTTAGCTAAAGACCTAAAAGTTCTGCCTCTGGAAAAGGAAACCCTCCTTCAATATGCAGACGACATTCTGATCGCCAGCCCTACTAAGGAGGCCTCTGAACTACCAAGCCAATAAAGGATAGAAGTTGTCCAAGAAAAAGCTCAAATATCACAGACTGCAGTGACCTGCCTGGGCTTCATTCTCACAGAAGGTCGGAGAAGCCCATCCCAGGAAAGGGAAGAAACCGTTTTCAGCCTTACCCCTTTCTAAAACTAGAAGACAGCTTAGGGGTTCCTGGGGAGGCCAGGGTTTGCTGCTTCTGGATCCCTAACTACAGTCTACTAGCTGGGCCTCTATATGAAACACTGAAAGGAAAAGATGATGATCCTTTTGAATAGAATCCATAAGTGGCCTTTCAAGAATGGAAAGAGCAGTCAATTCAGACCCTTGCCCTGGAACTCCCTAATTTAGCTAAACCCTTTGACCTTTACATTCCCGGTGAAAGGTGAATCGCCATTGGAGAATTAGTGCAAAAACTGGGACCACTTGAAATGGAACAATGCAAGAATGCCATCCAGGTAGGATAAACTACGGTCACCAAGGGGCTTGGCCCACTGCCACATCTGGCCAAGATACTGGCGGTATCTAAAAACCTGGAAATCAGCAGCCCAAAAGGCCACCTCCTTCCTAAGGGAAAAGGACCCCATGTGGTGATCCTAACCACCAACCATGCCCTGAAGTTGCAGGGTTCGCTCCGTGGGCACACTGACCTCGAGTGAGGAGGCCCTCCAACTCCAACATCCAGAGAGATAACCGGGGGCAACAGGGCACCATGACGACTCGTGTGAACATCACTTGACCTGGAGTTTCTCTCATAAAACAACAAGAGTGTGTCCCAAAAGAGTAGACTACTGCTTGCAGGACTTACTGCACCCAGAGGGGAGCTAATAATCTTGGCGGGGGAACAGTATACCACACTGTCACCATAGAAAAGCCTACAGACACCGTGATGATGGTGGCCAATAAGACCGGCTGGACTCCTGTTTACTTCAAAAGGCTGTTGACTCAGTGGCCATCATGGTCCTTGATCACCACTGACCCTGGACTGTCTGGGAGTTGAGCGGGCAGGGCTCTGACACCTGGTGCTGTTTGTACGTTAATTCAGGGGCCTAATTGAAGAAAGCACAGACTACTGGTCAGAGCATCTAGGCTGGCAGAAACGGTCAGCCTAAGGTGGCCGAACAAATGTGGGGCGGGGTGAAACCGGCCCCCACAGCGTCTCTGCACATCTCTTTCCTGGACCCTTAAAGGTCATTAGAATCTATAACACTTCCAATGCTGGTGCTCAGGCGGACGAGCAGGGAGGCAGGGGTCCTGGGGACAATCAACGTCACCGGGAGGCTGCTGGGGAGAAGCTCTGACCCTCGCCCCAGGGTATGAGGGCTCCCAACTCAGCACTCAGCAGTTACAGAAGAAGGGTCTGCACCCTCAGCACTCCAAGAATGAGGAACGGGACAAAAGGCAGAGGAGGGGTTTGTCCCCAGCAAAGCCCATTAAAAATCCCTGAGAGATAAAAATAGAATCTGGGCAATAAAGTCAAGTCTAACCTTTTTTATCCTTTGTGCTTTGTCTAATTTCACGTGCTCCTAGGGTCCCGCATGCAGAGGTTCCACACCCGGCACTTCAGACCAGATTTCCTAGTGCAGAATGGCTGGGTCGACACCTCAGCTCCTGGGGCCCAGTGCAGACTCCACGATATAGAGCCTGAGCTACAGCCAACCCGGCCCTCGAGAGCTCCGCCGCCTCCCTCCCTCCCACTGACTCTGACAGGATCTCTACACAGCAGCCCAGCCCACAGCCCATGGGGTAGTGCATGCTCTCACCTCTCCATTCTCTGATCAAAATATAAAGTTTCCTTTGCTTGTGAACCAAACTCAGTCTTGATCTGTTGGCCCCAATGACACTGGGCAGGGGGACACTCGTTGGGGTCCACTCTGGAGGATCAGTAACAGAAATTGAGACTATTGTAACCTCAATGAACAGATGTGTGAGCCAAACTGTAGTTAACATAGAACAGTGTATAAGGCTCGGGTAAAATAAGATGTTTTTAACACTTCCATTTGATATTTCCATCACTTTTTATAAGCAAGTTCAGTGAAAAGGTTTGTCTTATTTGTCAGGTCAATATTAGAGAAACGAAGTGATTTCTTTCCAAGGATGTACATCTAATAATCTTGGTTAAACCTTCAATCTTGTTTTAAATGCTTTTCCATTGAAAATGATACCTCTCTTTCAGCTCCCCCATTTCTGAGAAGTATAAAATCTTATAATTTATTATTACCAAAGGGGAAAGGTGGGAGGAGGGATAAATTAACAGTTTGGAATTAACACATACACACTGCTATGTATAAAATAGATCATCAACAAGGAACTACTGTATAGCACAGGGAACTACACTCAACATTTTGCAATAACCTATAAGGGGAAATAATCTGAAAAAGAATAGATATTTTTATTGACATCATCTATCAATGACAGTTAAAGTGTAGCCTAAGGGAAGCTGGTGGTGAGTGCTTCTGACCCTGAAGACTTCAATCATCTAAAGTTTGGACTCTGCCTACTTCCCAAGGCCCTTAATGAACATATGTGTAGCCGTAGCTTAAAAACTTCCCCAGTTTGGGTTTCGGGGAGACACTGATTTTGAAAAAGCCCTGGTGTTCTCCTTACATGAATGGGACTCTTCCTACTGCTAAAACATGTCTGTCACACCCAGAGGATGGTATACCGTCTGATCGGGAAGAGTTTGGAAAAGGCATCTCATCTCCTCATCTCCTGGTGCTCGGGTTCACCCCTCCAGCGTCTTTACTAACAGTCTCCCCACTTGGAGATGTCAGCACTGTCAACATCCTGTTGCGTACAGTTTGGAATTTGTCCAGAGGATGAAGCGGAAGGATGAGGAACAAAGAGAGACAAGTCCTAGGTGTTCAGACAGGCACATGTCACTCTAATTTCCAATCAGGAAGACGAATTGACCAAAGGCTAGGGTTGCCCATGGAAACAGTATAGGGCTTGAGGAAATCCCGCTGCTTTGTGGCCAGTTCCCATAAACACAAGTTGAACAATGGAACTCAGGGGCAGTAAAATTCACAAAACTGCAGAGTTGAAAATATCCATCACTGAAAAATGTCTTGAGGAAAGTCAGAGAAAAGGACTTGTAAGCAAGGGAGAATGGCAGGAAAGGGATTTGAGGAGGTAGAAAGGACTCGCCATTAAGCACAAGAAAAGGAGCTGAACATTGCCAACATTGCAGTTGGCCAAAAAGGGTGTATGTGTTTTTTTCTGTATATATTCAAGAAAAGGGCATACACTTTTTTAGCCAACCAAACAGGTGGGCACTGGAAGTCAATACTACAAAAGATATCACTTCGCATCAGTCAGAAGAGCCATCCTCATAAAGCGTAAACAACAGAAATGCAGGACAGGGCAAGGAGAAGAGGGAGCCCTGTGAGACTTATAGTGGAAATGTATATTGCCAACGGCCATTCTGGAGAAGTGTATTGTGTTTACTAAAGCATCTAAAAAATGAGCTACAGAGCATAGGGCACTTGCACTCATGGGCGTATATCTTGGGAAAAACAAAAATCGAGAGGACACAGGCACCCCAATGTTTACCCCCTCTCTGTTTAAAAGATCCTCGACTAGGATATAACTTAAATGTCTCTGGAGGGAAAAAATGGATAGAGATGTGGTACTTAGGTAGAGTGGAATATTATTCAGCCTGGAAATCAATGAAATATGGCCAGTTGTAACAACTCCAGAGGAGTTACGTATGATCATTCTAAGTGACAGAATTCAAAAAGAAAAAGACACATATCATAAGATATCACTTAAAGGTGGAATCCAAAATGGCTACACATGAAATAAATTACAAAACAAAAACATAGTCAAATATGTAGAAAACACGCATAAGGCTGCTAAACGGGAAAGGTGGGGAGGGGTGAGGCATCATCCAGGAGGTTGAAATTAGCAAAGATACCATTCCAAATACCAAACTGATAATCAACAAGGCCTACACGGTAGCTAAAAGAACTGCACTCAGCACACTCAAGTCACCGGAAAAGAATATATACGACTGGTAAGAATCTGAAAAAGAATTTATTGATGTCTCTCTGTACGTGAATCAAGTGGATGTACAGCAGCAAGAAACAGAGCTTTGAAAATCAGCTGTAACCAATATAGTAATAAATTGAAAAAAATAAACGACAGAGAGACAGAGAAAACCTCTTACAACTTTTCCTCAGGGACGGTGATGCAACATGGATTGAACACATCTAGACCCACAGCAGGATGAGACATAAGGCTGGAAACTGTTTGCGCTAAGAGAAATGTGAGGTTGGGTGAGGAAATGCATACCCTTTAAAGTAATACTACCTGGTACCCATTCAATGGGTCCCAAATCTGCAGGTTCAAGCGATCTTCCTACAGCTAAAACATGCATGGAAAACCCAGAGGACTGTACACCATGTGATCGGGAGATGTGTCTAAAATGCACCTCATTTATCCTCTCCTGGTGCTCCTGTTCACCATTCCAGCCACGTTACTTAGAATCTCCCCACGTGGAGAATCAGCACATTTCAAATTCTGTTTCACACATTTTGCAAATTGTGAGGAGGATGAACGGGAAGAGGGGGAACCAATGAGAGAATAGTTGTAGGGGTTTGGACGGGCACATATCACTCTAATTTCCCATTAAGAATAAGAATTAAAGAAAGGCTCAGCCTGCCTCGCCGGAGCCAAAATAGGGCCTGAAGCAATCCTGCGGGTTTGAGGCCAGCTCACAAAAGAGCAACTTAAAAAATGGAGCTCAGGGTCACTGCAATTCACAAACCTGCAGAGTTATAAATGAAAACTAACGTCCAAAAATATGTTGAGGTAAGGCAAAGAAGAGGATCTGAATGCAAGACAGAATTGCAAGAAACAGATTTCAAGAGATAGATTGGACTCGTCTTTAACGCACATGAAAAGCGGCAGAATTTCGACAATGATGCAGTTGGCCCAAAAGGGCGTATGCGTTTTTTCCTGATTATATCCAGGAAAAAACGCATACGCACTTTATGGGCAACGAAGCAAGCAAGCAATGCAAATGTGCACAACAAAGAAGTCTCACTTCCCACCGGTCAAAAGGGCCATCCTAAAAAATTGTAAAAACCAGAAATGCAGGATAGGCCATGGAGAACAGGGAGCCTTTATACGCTGATGGGCAGTGTGTGACCTGCCAAGAGCCACTCTGGAGAAGTGTATGGTGGTTCCTAAATCATCTAAAAAACAGAGCTACAGAGCATAGGACACTTCCAATCATGGGAGTATATCTAGGGAAGTCTAAAAATCAACAAGACACAAGCACACCACAGTTTAGGGCTACTCTGTTTACAAGAACCTCAACTTCAGTACACCTTAAATATCCCAGGAAAGAGAACAATGGATAAAGAAGATGTGGTACTTATGTACAATGGAATATCTCTTCACCATGAAATCAATGTAATAAGGCTAGTAGAAGGATAAAGAGTGGATTTAGGCCCGATAATACTACTTGAAATAAGTCAAACAGAAAAAGAAACATATCATAAGATATCACTTATAGAGGGAGGGTAAATATGGCTGCACAAGAAATGAATTACAGAACAGAACAGTGTCTCACATTTAGAAAACACACTTATGTCAGCTTAAGGGGAAAGGAGAGGTGGGGTGATGCATAAAACCAGAGTTTGAAATTAGCACAGATACCGTTCAATAAACCAAATAGGTATTAGACAAGATCTACACCTTGCTCAATGAACTGGCCTCAACACACCCTATACACCGCAGAGAAATATATCTGAGTAATAAGAATCTTAAAACCCATGTATTGATATATCTCCATAAGGGAATCAAGTGTGTGCAGAGCGGCACAAACACAGCAGTGAAAATGAGCTAAACCCCATTATAGAAATAAATTTTAAAAACAAAACGCTGAAACAATGAAAGAGAGAAAAATTCTTACAAAATTCGCTCAGGGGCTGTGATGCAACCTGGATTGACCACATATAAACCCACAGCTGGATAAGACATAAGGCTGGACACTTGGGGCTGAGAGGATTGGTGAGCTTTGGTGAGCAACTGCCGAAAGTTTAATGCAATACTTCATGCTACTCATTCCAAGGGTCCCAACACTCCAGGTTGAAGGGAATCTTCCTACAGCTAAACCATGCTTGGGAAACCCAGCGACTGGTATACCATATGATCGGGAATGGTTTCTAAAACACACCTCATTTTTCCTCTCCTGGGGCTCCGGATCGACATTCCAGCCGCTTTACTAACAACATCCCCACATGGAGAGTCAATGCCTTTAAGTTCTGGTATCGCACAGTCTGCAGTTAGTGCGGAGGATGAATGGGAATAGGGGGAACCAGTGAGAAACTAGCTGTAGCGGTTTCAATGGGCACATGTCACTCTAATTTCACATCAGTAAGAAGAATTAACCAAAGGCACAGCAAGGTGCCCCAGAAGAAGAATAGAGCTTCAAGGAATCCTGTGGTTATGAGGCAAGATCACAAAAATAAGAGCTGAAAAATGGAGCTAAGGGCCACTGCAATTCAAAAACCTGCAGAGTTATAAAGGCCAACTATTTTCAAAAAATATATTGAGGTAAGGCTATGAAGAAGCATTGAAAGCAAGGCAGAATTGCAGGAAACCGATTTCAGGAGGTACACTGGAATTACATTGAAAACATATGAAGAGAGTCAGAACCTCGACAATGATGCACTTGGCCAAAAAGGGCGTATGTGTTTTTTCCTGAATATAGTCAGGAAAAAACGCATACACACTTTTTGGCCAACCAAGCAAGCTTGCAAAGGAAATCTGCACTACAATGAAGTCTCACTTTCCCCTGGTCAAAAGGGCCATCTGAAAAAAGTGTAAAATCCATAAAGGCACGACAGGCCATGGAGAACTGGGAGCCTTCTTCTGCTGATGGGCGGGATGTAAATTGCCAACAGCCACTCTGGAGAAGTGTATGGTGTTTCCTGAAACATCTAAAAAACAAAGCAACAGAGCCTAGGGCACTTCCACTTATGGTCCTATAGTTTAGGGAAATTAAAATAAAAAAGACACAGCCACCCCAAAGTTTGGGATGGCTCTGTTTACAAGAACCTCATATACGGTACAAGTTCAATATCGCAGAAAGTGAAAAATGGATAAAGAAGTTGTGGTACTTATGTACAATGCAATATCACTCAGCAATGAAATCTATGTCATCAGGCCCGTAGCAGCATAATGAGTGGATTAAGTACGATGAATCTAACTGAAATAAGTCACACAGAGAAAGAAACATCATAAGATATCACTAATACACGGAATGTAAACTTGGCTACACAGGAACTGAATTCCAAAACAGAACAGGGTCTCAAATTTAGAAAACCAACTTATGCTTGCTTAAGGGGAAAGGTGAGTTGGGGTGCTGCATAAAACCAGAGATTGAAATGAGCACAGATAAAGTTCCTTAAGCCAAATATGGTATAGACAAGAGCTACTCCTTGCTCAACGAAATGGACTCAACACCCCATATTCAACGCCTAGGAATATACCTGCCTAGTAAGAATCATAAAAGCTATGGATTTATATATCTCTGTAAGAGAATCAAGAGTGTGTACAGCGGCATTAAAGCAGTGAAAATCAGCTAAATCCCATATAAAAATAAATTTCTTAAACAAAACACAATGACAGTGAAATAGAGAGCAATACTTAAGTAATTCATTCAAGGCTTCTGAGGCAACCTGCATTTACCATATCTACACCCAGAGCTGGGTGACACATAAGGCTGGACACTTGGGGCTCATAAGATTGGTGAGGTTCGGTGAGCAAATGCAGACCCTTTGAAGTCATATTGCATGGTACCCATTCCATGGGTCTCAACTCTTCAGGTTTAAGGGATTCTTCCTTCAGCTAAAACATGCATGTGGAACCCAGAGTATGATCCACCGTGTGATCGAGAACCTTGTTCAAATGTGTCTCACTTTTCGTTCCCTGGTACTCGGGTGCAACATTCCAGACGCTTTACTAACACTCTCCTCACTTGAAGAGTGAGTGCCTTTAACCTCCTGTTTGGCCCAGTTTGCAATTTCTGCGGAAGATGAACAGGAATAGGGAGAACCAATGAGAGACTAGCTGGAGGTGTCTGGACGGGCAAATTTAACTCTCATTTCCCACAGGGAAGAGGAATAAACCAAAGGCTCAGCATGCCGTGCCGGAACCAGATTAGGGCCTGAAGCCATCCTGCGGTGTTGCGGCCAGGTCACAAGAAAGCGAGTTGAAGAAAGGAGCTCAGGGGCACTGTAATTCACAAACCTGCAGATTTATAAATGACAGTTATTGTCCGAAAATATACTGAAGTAGGGCTGCCAAGAGGACTTGAATGCGGGGCAGAATTGCAGGAAACCGATTTTAGGAGGAATCGGAATTGGATTGCATTTAAAACACAGGAAAAGAGGCAGAATGTCCACAATGATGCACTTGGCCAAAAAGGGCGTATGCGTTTTTTCCTGAATATATTCAGGAAAAAACGCATACGCCCTTTTTGGCCAACCAAGCAAGCTTGCAAAGGAAATCTGCACTACAATGAAGTCTCACTTCCCCCCGGTCAAAAGGGCCATCTGAAAAAAGTGTAAAATCCAGAAAGGCAGGACAGGCCATGGAGAACTGGGAGCCTTTTTATGCTGATGGGCTGGATGTAAATTGCCAACAGCTGCTCTGTAGAAGTGTATGGAGTTTCCTGAAACATCTAAAAAACAAAGCAACAGAGCCTAGGGCACTTCCACTTATGGTCCTATAGCTTAGGGAAATTAAAATCAAAAAGACACAGCCACCCCAAAATTTGGGACGGCTCTTTTTACAGGAATCTCTTCTGTGGCACAAGTTAAATATCCCAGAGAGCAAATAATGGATAAAGAAGTTGTGGTACTTATGTACAACAGAATACCACTCAGCAATGAAATCTATGTCACCAGGCCCGTACCAGCATAATGAGTGGATTGAGGCACGATGATTCTAAGTGAAATAAGTCACACAGAAAAAGAAACATCCTAAGGTATCACTAATACACGGAATGTGAACTTGGCTACACATGAACTGAATTACAAAACAGAACAGGGTCTCAAATTTAGAAAACCAACTTATGCTTGCTTAAGGGGGAAGGTGAGTTGGGGTGCTGCATAAAAGCAGAGTTTGAAATTAGCACAGATACCGTTCCATAAGCCAAATATGTAATAGACAAGACCTACCCCTTGCTCAACGAAATGGATTCAACAATGAGGTATCACCTCACACCTGGTAGAATAGGCATCATAGAAAATCTACAAACAAAAAATGCTGGAAAGGGTGTGGAGAAAAGGAACCCTCTTCCACTATTGTTGGGAATATAAATTGATACAGTCATTATGGAGAACAATATGGAATTTCTTAAGAAACTAACAATAGAATTACCATATGATACAGCAATCCCAGTACTGGACATATACCCAGACAAAACCATAAATCAAAAAGAGTCATTCACCGCAATGTTCATTGCATCACTATTTACAATATCGAGGTAATGGAAGCAACCTAAATGCCTACAGACAGACGAATGCATAAAGCCGTGGTACATATATAAAATGGAATATTACTAAGCCATGAAAAGGAATGAAATTGGGTCATTTGTAGAGACGTCGATGGATCTAGAGACTGTCATACAGAGTGAAGTAAGTCAGAAAGAGAAAAACAAATCTTGTATATTCATGCATATATGTGGAACCTAGAAAAACTGTACAGATTAACCATTTTGCAAGGCATAAATAGAGCAACAGATGTAGACAACAAACGTATGGACAACAAGGGGGGAAAGCTGTTGGGGGGGTGGTGGTGGGAGGAGTTGAGAGACTGGGATTGGCATGTATACATTTATATGTATAAAATAGATAACCAATAAGAACCTGCTGTATAAAAATATAAAATAAAATTCAAAATTAAAAAGAAATAAAATTTAAAAAATAAAACAGAAAAAACAATTATTCCCTGCACATACATGTATTCATATGAATAAATTATTTCCATGCTTATATCTGTAAATACAAAAAAGAGGAATAATATCTACCTTGAACCAAAAACGAAAAAGAGAAAAAAACACAGAACCCACCAGTTACACAGAGGAAAACCGTATCAGGGCACTTGCTCCAGTTGTAAACAATTCTGAAGTTGGTCAGTGGTGGGGAATCGTCTCCCATTCAGCCAGCAGCCCCCACGCAACAAGCGTCCTCATTGCAAAGCTGGGGCACCGTGCCGAGGCATCTGTGAGTAAACGTGAGCTGAGCCCCAGGCCAGTTGCTGCTGAACTATTCCCACCCGTCCCAGGTAAAACACCTGAATATATACAAGGACTTGAAAGCCTAGAGGAAGGGCCATAGAGCCACACGAGTGACAGCATGCCGGCCGACTTGGTGCCTGCAGGCCAGCCAGGATGGTCCTGGCCCTGGGTGCTCTTCTGGAAGATTTCCATTTCCCTGCCTGAGATACCCGTCCTGTCCCTGCCCCCACTGCTTTTTTCCTTCCTCACCTCTGCCCAGGGAGAAATTCCAGCAGCAGGTATGGGTGACACATCCTCTTCTTTAGCAGGTGGCAGCCTGGCAACTGCTGCAGAAAGTCCAGCAGAGCCCCACTCACACTGGGCCACCCACAAAGCCGTGGCCTCTCACTCCCTCCCACCAGCCCAGCCCCGAGACTGCTGACAGGGCAGAGAAAATGGTGTCAGGCACGGCTGCAGGGGCTCTTGCTGCCTGGAGTGGTATTTATATTGATCTCAACCCAGGCACACCTGGGGAGGGCTGGCCGGCACGGTAAGGCTGCCCAGGTCAGCCAATCATCACCCCTCAGGGGCTCAAAGTTGCAGAAAATGGAACTTGCTGAACCGGCCAGGTCCAAGGAACAGGTGTGGGCTCCTGAGAGTCAGGATAGACAAGGGGCTGCAGCTTTGGCTTGTTTTCTAATCATTTTATCTGGCCCATGAGTGGGAGACAACTTCAAGAAAACCCTCTCCTAATGAGAGGAACCCAGGAGTCAGGGAGAGGAGGGGTGGGTGGTGGTTGGAGACAGAGGCCTGGTGCCCCGGGTGCAGTGGAAGTCTCTGGAAGACCAGGTGGAGGGAGGCCTCACGGAGTGATGCCCAGGGTCACAGACCTGTCGCAGCTGCTGTTTGTTAGTTCAAGTCCTGCTCTGAGGTGCTCTGTGTCAGCTCTGAGCGACAGGTGAGCTGGGGGTGCTCTGCAATGAGGGCTATGTGCACGGTTCCTGTGTGCCCAGCCCTGCCACGGTACCTGCAAGGGTAGCTCTGTATCCTGGGAGGGGCCTGACCACGAGAGCCCCGTGGGCTGGGGTGGGGGTGGGGTACCTGCCCAGGTGAGCTCCATATTCTGCGATTGGTCTGACCACGAGAGCCCCATGGGCTGCTGGGGACCTGGTAAAGGATGTCAGGACAGTCAGTGAAGCCACCGAAGATATACCTCCAGTTGCTCCTAATTCCTACACCCTGCTGGTCATTCTACCAACCACCAGGACATGGTATTCTGTATTAGTCTTCAATGATGCCTTCTTTTGTATTCCATTAGTCCCAGAGTCACAAGAAATTTTGCCTTGTGAGTGGCAGGACTCAACATACAACTAAAACAATACTTCCGGGCCGTCTGGCCCCAAGGGTGCAAAAATTCCCACACCATCTTTGGGGAAAGCTTAGCTAAAGACCTAAAAGTTCTACCTCTGGAAAAGGAAACCCTCCTTCAATATGCAGACGACATTCTGATCGCCAGCCCTACTAAGGAGGCCTCTGAACTACCAAGCCAATAAAGGATAGAAGTTGTCCAAGAAAAAGCTCAAATATCACAGACTGCGGTGACCTGCCTGGGCTTCATTCTCACAGAAGGTCAGAGAAGCCCATCCCAGGAAAGGGAAGAAACCATTTTCAGCCTTACCCCTTTCTAAAACTAGAAGACAGCTTAGGGGTTCCTGGGGAGGCCAGGGTTTGCTGCTTCTGGATCCCTAACTACAGTCTACTAGCTGGGCCTCTATATGAAACACTGAAAGGAAAAGATGATGATCCTTTTGAATAGAATCCAGAAGTGGCCTTTCAAGAATGGAAAGAGCAGTCAATTCAGACCCTTGCCCTGGAACTCCCTAATTTAGCTAAACCCTTTGACCTTTACATTCCCGGTGAAAGGTGAATCGCCATTGGAGAATTAGTGCAAAAACTGGGGCCACTTGAAATGGAACAATGCAAGAATGCCATCCAGGTAGGATAAACTACGGTCACTAAGGGGCTTTGCCCACTGCCACATCTGGCCAAGATACTGGCGGTATCTAAAAACCTGGAAATCAGCAGCCCAAAAGGCCACCTCCCTCCTAAGGGAAAAGGACCCCATGTGGTGATCCTAACCACCAACCATGCCCTGAAGTTGCAGGGTTTGCTCCGTGGGCACACCGACCTCGAGTGAGGAGGCCCTCCAACTCCAACATCCAGAGAGATAACCGGGGGCAACAGGGCACCATGACGACTCGTGTGAACATCACTTGACCTGGAGTTTCTCTCATAAAACAACAAGAGTGTGTCCCAAAAGAGTAGACTACTGCTTGCAGGACTTACTGCACCCAGAGGGGAGCTAATAATCTTGGCGGGGGAACAGTGTACCACACTGTCACCATAGAAAAGCCTACAGACACCGTGATGATGGTGGCCAATAAGACCGGCTGGACTCCTGTTTACTTCAAAAGGCTGTTGACTCAGTGGCCATCATGGTCCTTGATCACCACTGACCCTGGACTGTCTGGGAGTTGAGCGGGCAGGGCTCTGACACCTGGTGCTGTTTGTACGTTAATTCAGGGGCCTAATTGAAGAAAGCGCAGACTACTGGTCAGAGCATCTAGGCTGGCAGAAACGGTCAGCCTAAGGTGGCCGAACAAATGTGGGGCGGGGTGAAACCGGCCCCCACAGCGTCTCTGCACATCTCTTTCCTGGATCCTTAAAGGTCATTAGAATCTATAACACTTCCAATGCTGGTGCTCAGGCGGACGAGCAGGGAGGCAGGGGTCCTGGGGACAATCAACGTCACTGGGAGGCTGCTGGGGAGAAGCTCTGACCCTCGCCCCAGGGTATGAGGGCTCCCAACTCAGCACTCAGCAGTTACAGAAGAAGGGTCTGCACCCTCAGCACTCCAAGAATGAGGAACGGGACAAAAGGCAGAGGAGGGGTTTGTCCCCAGCAAAGCCCATTAAAAATCCCTGGGAGATAAAAATAGAATCTGGGCAATAAAGTCAAGTCTAACCTTTTTTATCCTTTGTGCTTTGTCTAATTTCACGTGCTCCTAGGGTCCCGCATGCAGAGGTTCCACACCCGGCACTTCAGACCAGATTTCCTAGTGCAGAATGGCTGGGTCGACACCTCAGCTCCTGGGGCCCAGTGCAGACTCCACGATATAGAGCCTGAGCTACAGCCAAACCGGCCCTCGAGAGCTCCGCCGCCTCCCTCCCTCCCACTGACTCTGACAGGATCTCTACACAGCAGCCCAGCCCACAGCCCACGGGGTAGTGCATGCTCTCACCTCTCCATTCTCTGATCAAAATATAAAGTTTCCTTTGCTTGTGAACCAAACTCAGTCTCGATCTGTTGGCCCCAATGACACTGAGCAGGGGGACACTCGTTGGGGTCCACTCTGGAGGATCAGTAACAGAAATTGAGACTATTGTAACCTCAATGAACAGATGTGTGAGCCAAACTGTAGTTAACATAGAACAGTGTATAAGGCTCGGGTAAAATAAGATGTTTTTAACACTTCCATTTGATATTTCCATCACTTTTTATAAGCAAGTTCAGTGAAAAGGTTTGTCTTATTTGTCAGGTCAATATTAGAGAAATGAAGTGATTTCTTTCCAAGGATGTACATCTAATAATCTTGGTTAAACCTTCAATCTTGTTTTAAATGCTTTTCCATTGAAAATGATACCTCTCTTTCAGCTCCCCCATTTCTGAGAAGTATAAAATCTTATAATTTATTATTACCAAAGGAGAAAGGTGGGAGGAGGGATAAATTAACAGTTTGGAATTAACACATACACACTGCTATGTATAAAATAGATCATCAACAAGGAACTACTGTATAGCACAGGGAACTACACTCAACATTTTGCAATAACCTATAAGGGGAAATAATCTGAAAAAGAATAGATATTTTTATTGACATCATCTATCAATGACAGTTAAAGTGTAGCCTAAGGGAAGCTGGTGGTGAGTGCTTCTGACCCTGAAGACTTCAATCATCTAAAGTTTGGACTCTGCCTACTTCCCAAGGCCCTTAATGAACATATGTGTAGCCGTAGCTTAAAAACTTCCCCAGTTTGGGTTTCGGGGAGACACTGATTTTGAAAAAGCCCTGGTGTTCTCCTTACATGAATGGGACTCTTCCTACTGCTAAAACATGTCTGTCACACCCAGAGGATGGTATACCGTCTGATCGGGAAGAGTTTGGAAAAGGCATCTCATCTCCTCATCTCCTGG
The DNA here is from genome assembly GCF_964374135.1 of Grampus griseus. NCBI lineage: Eukaryota > Metazoa > Chordata > Mammalia > Artiodactyla > Delphinidae > Grampus > Grampus griseus. The sequence continues at coordinate 51,627 of NW_028133349.1, read as the reverse complement.
TGCTCGGGTTCACCCCTCCAGCGTCTTTACTAACAGTCTCCCCACTTGGAGATGTCAGCACTGTCAACATCCTGTTGCGTACAGTTTGGAATTTGTCCAGAGGATGAAGCGGAAGGATGAGGAACAAAGAGAGACAAGTCCTAGGTGTTCAGACAGGCACATGTCACTCTAATTTCCAATCAGGAAGACGAATTGACCAAAGGCTAGGGTTGCCCATGGAAACAGTATAGGGCTTGAGGAAATCCCGCTGCTTTGTGGCCAGTTCCCATAAACACAAGTTGAACAATGGAACTCAGGGGCAGTAAAATTCACAAAACTGCAGAGTTGAAAATATCCATCACTGAAAAATGTCTTGAGGAAAGTCAGAGAAAAGGACTTGTAAGCAAGGGAGAATGGCAGGAAAGGGATTTGAGGAGGTAGAAAGGACTCGCCATTAAGCACAAGAAAAGGAGCTGAACATTGCCAACATTGCAGTTGGCCAAAAAGGGTGTATGTGTTTTTTTCTGTATATATTCAAGAAAAGGGCATACACTTTTTTAGCCAACCAAACAGGTGGGCACTGGAAGTCAATACTACAAAAGATATCACTTCGCATCAGTCAGAAGAGCCATCCTCATAAAGCGTAAACAACAGAAATGCAGGACAGGGCAAGGAGAAGAGGGAGCCCTGTGAGACTTATAGTGGAAATGTATATTGCCAACGGCCATTCTGGAGAAGTGTATTGTGTTTACTAAAGCATCTAAAAAATGAGCTACAGAGCATAGGGCACTTGCACTCATGGGCGTATATCTTGGGAAAAACAAAAATCGAGAAGACACAGGCACCCCAATGTTTACCCCCTCTCTGTTTAAAAGATCCTCGACTAGGATATAACTTAAATGTCTCTGGAGGGAAAAAATGGATAGAGATGTGGTACTTAGGTAGAGTGGAATATTATTCAGCCTGGAAATCAATGAAATATGGCCAGTTGTAACAACTCCAGAGGAGTTACGTATGATCATTCTAAGTGACAGAATTCAAAAAGAAAAAGACACATATCATAAGATATCACTTAAAGGTGGAATCCAAAATGGCTACACATGAAATAAATTACAAAACAAAAACATAGTCAAATATGTAGAAAACACGCATAAGGCTGCTAAACGGGAAAGGTGGGGAGGGGTGAGGCATCATCCAGGAGGTTGAAATTAGCAAAGATACCATTCCAAATACCAAACTGATAATCAACAAGGCCTACACGGTAGCTAAAAGAACTGCACTCAGCACACTCAAGTCACCGGAAAAGAATATATACGACTGGTAAGAATCTGAAAAAGAATTTATTGATGTCTCTCTGTACGTGAATCAAGTGGATGTACAGCAGCAAGAAACAGAGCTTTGAAAATCAGCTGTAACCAATATAGTAATAAATTGAAAAAAATAAACGACAGAGAGACAGAGAAAACCTCTTACAACTTTTCCTCAGGGACGGTGATGCAACATGGATTGAACACATCTAGACCCACAGCAGGATGAGACATAAGGCTGGAAACTGTTTGCGCTAAGAGAAATGTGAGGTTGGGTGAGGAAATGCACACCCTTTAAAGTAATACTACCTGGTACCCATTCAATGGGTCCCAAATCTGCAGGTTCAAGCGATCTTCCTACAGCTAAAACATGCATGGAAAACCCAGAGGACTGTACACCATGTGATCGGGAGATGTGTCTAAAATGCACCTCATTTATCCTCTCCTGGTGCTCCTGTTCACCATTCCAGCCACGTTACTTAGAATCTCCCCACGTGGAGAATCAGCACATTTCAAATTCTGTTTCACACATTTTGCAAATTGTGAGGAGGATGAACGGGAAGAGGGGGAACCAATGAGAGAATAGTTGTAGGGGTTTGGACGGGCACATATCACTCTAATTTCCCATTAAGAATAAGAATTAAAGAAAGGCTCAGCCTGCCTCGCCGGAGCCAAAATAGGGCCTGAAGCAATCCTGTGGGTTTGAGGCCAGCTCACAAAAGAGCAACTTAAAAAATGGAGCTCAGGGTCACTGCAATTCACAAACCTGCAGAGTTATAAATGAAAACTAACGTCCAAAAATATGTTGAGGTAAGGCAAAGAAGAGGATCTGAATGCAAGACAGAATTGCAAGAAACAGATTTCAAGAGATAGATTGGACTCGTCTTTAACGCACATGAAAAGCGGCAGAATTTCGACAATGATGCAGTTGGCCCAAAAGGGCGTATGCGTTTTTTCCTGATTATATCCAGGAAAAAACGCATACGCACTTTATGGGCAACGAAGCAAGCAAGCAATGCAAATGTGCACAACAAAGAAGTCTCACTTCCCACTGGTCAAAAGGGCCATCCTAAAAAATTGTAAAAACCAGAAATGCAGGACAGGCCATGGAGAACAGGGAGCCTTTATACGCTGATGGGCAGTGTGTGAACTGCCGAGAGCCACTCTGGAGAAGTGTATGGTGGTTCCTAAATCATCTAAAAAACAGAGCTACAGAGCATAGGACACTTCCAATCATGGGAGTATATCTAGGGAAGTCTAAAAATCAACAAGACACAAGCACACCACAGTTTAGGGCTACTCTGTTTACAAGAACCTCAACTTCAGTACACCTTAAATATCCCAGGAAAGAGAACAATGGATAAAGAAGATGTGGTACTTATGTACAATGGAATATCTCTTCACCATGAAATCAATGTAATAAGGCTAGTAGAAGGATAAAGAGTGGATTTAGGTCCGATAATACTACTTGAAATAAGTCAAACAGAAAAAGAAACATATCATAAGATATCACTTATAGAGGGAGGGTAAATATGGCTGCACAAGAAATGAATTACAGAACAGAACAGTGTCTCACATTTAGAAAACACACTTATGTCAGCTTAAGGGGAAAGGAGAGGTGGGGTGATGCATAAAACCAGAGTTTGAAATTAGCACAGATACCGTTCAATAAACCAAATAGGTATTAGACAAGATCTACACCTTGCTCAATGAACTGGCCTCAACACACCCTATACACCGCAGAGAAATATATCTGAGTAATAAGAATCTTAAAACCCATGTATTGATATATCTCCATAAGGGAATCAAGTGTGTGCAGAGCGGCACAAACACAGCAGTGAAAATGAGCTAAACCCCATTATAGAAATAAATTTTAAAAACAAAACGCTGAAACAATGAAAGAGAGAAAAATTCTTACAAAATTCGCTCAGGGGCTGTGATGCAACCTGGATTGACCACATATAAACCCACAGCTGGATAAGACATAAGGCTGGACACTTGGGGCTGAGAGGATTGGTGAGCTTTGGTGAGCAACTGCCGAAAGTTTAATGCAATACTTCATGCTACTCATTCCAAGGGTCCCAACACTCCAGGTTGAAGGGAATCTTCCTACAGCTAAACCATGCTTGGGAAACCCAGCGACTGGTATACCATATGATCGGGAATGGTTTCTAAAACACACCTCATTTTTCCTCTCCTGGGGCTCCGGATCGACATTCCAGCCGCTTTACTAACAACATCCCCACATGGAGAGTCAATGCCTTTAAGTTCTGGTATCGCACAGTCTGCAGTTAGTGCGGAGGATGAATGGGAATAGGGGGAACCAGTGAGAAACTAGCTGTAGCGGTTTCAATGGGCACATGTCACTCTAATTTCACATCAGTAAGAAGAATTAACCAAAGGCACAGCAAGGTGCCCCAGAAGAAGAATAGAGCTTCAAGGAATCCTGTGGTTATGAGGCAAGATCACAAAAATAAGAGCTGAAAAATGGAGCTAAGGGCCACTGCAATTCAAAAACCTGCAGAGTTATAAAGGCCAACTATTTTCAAAAAATATATTGAGGTAAGGCTATGAAGAAGCATTGAAAGCAAGGCAGAATTGCAGGAAACCGATTTCAGGAGGTACACTGGAATTACATTGAAAACATATGAAGAGAGTCAGAACCTCGACAATGATGCACTTGGCCAAAAAGGGCGTATGTGTTTTTTCCTGAATATAGTCAGGAAAAAATGCATACACACTTTTTGGCCAACCAAGCAAGCTTGCAAAGGAAATCTGCACTACAATGAAGTCTCACTTTCCCCTGGTCAAAAGGGCCATCTGAAAAAAGTGTAAAATCCATAAAGGCACGACAGGCCATGGAGAACTGGGAGCCTTCTTCTGCTGATGGGCGGGATGTAAATTGCCAACAGCCACTCTGGAGAAGTGTATGGTGTTTCCTGAAACATCTAAAAAACAAAGCAACAGAGCCTAGGGCACTTCCACTTATGGTCCTATAGTTTAGGGAAATTAAAATAAAAAAGACACAGCCACCCCAAAGTTTGGGATGGCTCTGTTTACAAGAACCTCATATACGGTACAAGTTCAATATCGCAGAAAGTGAAAAATGGATAAAGAAGTTGTGGTACTTATGTACAATGCAATATCACTCAGCAATGAAATCTATGTCATCAGGCCCGTAGCAGCATAATGAGTGGATTAAGTACGATGAATCTAACTGAAATAAGTCACACAGAGAAAGAAACATCATAAGATATCACTAATACACGGAATGTAAACTTGGCTACACAGGAACTGAATTCCAAAACAGAACAGGGTCTCAAATTTAGAAAACCAACTTATGCTTGCTTAAGGGGAAAGGTGAGTTGGGGTGCTGCATAAAACCAGAGATTGAAATGAGCACAGATAAAGTTCTATAAGCCAAATATGGAATAGACAAGAGCTACTCCTTGCTCAACGAAATGGACTCAACACCCCATATTCAACGCCTAGGAATATACCTGCCTAGTAAGAATCATTAAAGCTATGGATTTATATATCTCTGTAAGAGAATCAAGAGTGTGTACAGTGGCATTAAAGCAGTGAAAATCAGCTAAATCCCATATTAAAAATAAATTTCTTAAACAAAACACAATGACAGTGAAATAGAGAGCAATACTTAAGTAATTCATTCAAGGCTTCTGAGGCAACCTGCATTTACCATATCTACACCCAGAGCTGGGTGACACATAAGGCTGGACACTTGGGGCTCATAAGATTGGTGAGGTTCGGTGAGCAAATGCAGACCCTTTGAAGTCATATTGCATGGTACCCATTCCATGGGTCTCAACTCTCCAGGTTTAAGGGATTCTTCCTTCAGCTAAAACATGCATGTGGAACCCAGAGTATGATCCACCGTGTGATCGAGAACCGTGTTCAAATGTGTCTCACTTTTCGTTCCCTGGTACTCGGGTGCAACATTCCAGACGCTTTACTAACACTCTCCTCACTTGGAGAGTGAGTGCCTTTAACCTCCTGTTTGGCCCAGTTTGCAATTTCTGCGGAAGATGAACAGGAATAGGGAGAACCAATGAGAGACTAGCTGGAGGTGTCTGGACGGGCAAATTTAACTCTCATTTCCCACAGGGAAGAGGAATAAACCAAAGGCTCAGCATGCCGTGCCGGAACCAGATTAGGGCCTGAAGCCATCCTGCGGTGTTGCGGCCAGGTCACAAGAAAGCGAGTTGAAGAAAGGAGCTCAGGGGCACTGTAATTCACAAACCTGCAGATTTATAAATGACAGTTATTGTCTGAAAATATACTGAAGTAGGGCTGCCAAGAGGACTTGAATGCGGGGCAGAATTGCAGGAAACCGATTTTAGGAGGAATCGGAATTGGATTGCATTTAAAACACAGGAAAAGAGGCAGAATGTCGACAATGATGCACTTGGCCAAAAAGGGCGTATGCGTTTTTTCCTGAATATATTCAGGAAAAAACGCATACGCCCTTTTTGGCCAACCAAGCAAGCTTGCAAAGGAAATCTTCACTACAATGAAGTCTCACTTCCCCCCGGTCAAAAGGGCCATCTGAAAAAAGTGTAAAATCCAGAAAGGCAGGACAGGCCATGGAGAACTGGGAGCCTTTTTATGCTGATGGGCTGGATGTAAATTGCCAACAGCCGCTCTGTAGAAGTGTATGGTGTTTCCTGAAACATCTAAAAAACAAAGCAACAGAGCCTAGGGCACTTCCACTTATGGTCCTATAGCTTAGGGAAATTAAAATCAAAAAGACACAGCCACCCCAAAATTTGGGACGGCTCTTTTTACAGGAATCTCTTCTGTGGCACAAGTTAAATATCCCAGAGAGCAAATAATGGATAAAGAAGTTGCGGTACTTATGTACAACAGAATACCACTCAGCAATGAAATCTATGTCACCAGGCCCGTACCAGCATATTGAGTGGATTGAGGCACGATGATTCTAAGTGAAATAAGTCACACAGAAAAAGAAACATCCTAAGGTATCACTAATACACGGAATGTGAACTTGGCTACACATGAACTGAATTACAAAACAGAACAGGGTCTCAAATTTAGAAAACCAACTTATGCTTGCTTAAGGGGGAAGGTGAGTTGGGGTGCTGCATAAAAGCAGAGTTTGAAATTAGCACAGATACCGTTCCATAAGCCAAATATGTAATAGACAAGACCTACCCCTTGCTCAACGAAATGGATTCAACAATGAGGTATCACCTCACACCTGGTAGAATAGGCATCATAGAAAATCTACAAACAAAAAATGCTGGAAAGGGTGTGGAGAAAAGGAACCCTCTTCCACTATTGTTGGGAATATAAATTGATACAGTCATTATGGAGAACAATATGGAATTTCTTAAGAAACTAACAATAGAATTACCATATGATACAGCAATCCCAGTACTGGACATATACCCAGACAAAACCATAAATCAAAAAGAGTCATTCACCGCAATGTTCATTGCATCACTATTTACAATATCGAGGTAATGGAAGCAACCTAAATGCCCACAGACAGACGAATGCATAAAGCCGTGGTACATATATAAAATGGAATATTACTAAGCCATGAAAAGGAATGAAATTGGGTCATTTGTAGAGACGTCGATGGATCTAGAGACTGTCATACAGAGTGAAGTAAGTCAGAAAGAGAAAAACAAATCTTGTATATTCATGCATATATGTGGAACCTAGAAAAACTGTACAGATTAACCATTTTGCAAGGCATAAATAGAGCAACAGATGTAGACAACAAACGTATGGACAACAAGGGGGAAAGCTGTTGGGGGGGTGGTGGTGGGAGGAGTTGAGAGACTGGGATTGGCATGTATACATTTATATGTATAAAATAGATAACCAATAAGAACCTGCTGTATAAAAATATAAAATAAAATTCAAAATTAAAAAGAAATAAAATTTAAAAAATAAAACAGAAAAAACAATTATTCCCTGCACATACATGTATTCATATGAATAAATTATTTCCATGCTTATATCTGTAAATACAAAAAAGAGGAATAAAATCTACCTTGAACCAAAAACGAAAAAGAGAAAAAAACACAGAACCCACCAGTTACACAGAGGAAAACCGTATCAGGGCACTTGCTCCAGTTGTAAACAATTCTGAAGTTGGTCAGTGGTGGGGAATCGTCTCCCATTCAGCCAGCAGCCCCCACGCAACAAGCGTCCTCATTGCAAAGCTGGGGCACCGTGCCGAGGCATCTGTGAGTAAACGTGAGCTGAGCCCCAGGCCAGTTGCTGCTGAACTATTCCCACCCGTCCCAGGTAAAACACCTGAATATATACAAGGACTTGAAAGCCTAGAGGAAGGGCCATAGAGCCACACGAGTGACAGCATGCCGGCCGACTTGGTGCCTGCAGGCCAGCCAGGATGGTCCTGGCCCTGGGTGCTCTTCTGGAAGATTTCCATTTCCCTGCCTGAGATACCCGTCCTGTCCCTGCCCCCACTGCTTTTTTCCTTCCTCACCTCTGCCCAGGGAGAAATTCCAGCAGCAGGTATGGGTGACACATCCTCTTCTTTAGCAGGTGGCAGCCTGGCAACTGCTGCAGAAAGTCCAGCAGAGCCCCACTCACACTGGGCCACCCACAAAGCCGTGGCCTCTCACTCCCTCCCACCAGCCCAGCCCCGAGACTGCTGACAGGGCAGAGAAAATGGTGTCAGGCACGGCTGCAGGGGCTCTTGCTGCCTGGAGTGGTATTTATATTGATCTCAACCCAGGCACACCTGGGGAGGGCTGGCCGGCACGGTAAGGCTGCCCAGGTCAGCCAATCATCACCCCTCAGGGGCTCACAGTTGCAGAAAATGGAACTTGCTGAACCGGCCAGGTCCAAGGAACAGGTGTGGGCTCCTGAGAGTCAGGATAGACAAGGGGCTGCAGCTTTGGCTTGTTTTCTAATCATTTTATCTGGCCCATGAGTGGGAGACAACTTCAAGAAAACCCTCTCCTAATGAGAGGAACCCAGGAGTCAGGGAGAGGAGGGGTGGGTGGTGGTTGGAGACAGAGGCCTGGTGCCCCGGGTGCAGTGGAAGTCTCTGGAAGACCAGGTGGAGGGAGGCCTCACGGAGTGATGCCCAGGGTCACAGACCTGTCGCAGCTGCTGTTTGTTAGTTCAAGTCCTGCTCTGAGGTGCTCTGTGTCAGCTCTGAGCGACAGGTGAGCTGGGGGTGCTCTGCAATGAGGGCTATGTGCACGGTTCCTGTGTGCCCAGCCCTGCCACGGTACCTGCAAGGGTAGCTCTGTATCCTGGGAGGGGCCTGACCACGAGAGCCCCGTGGGCTGGGGTGGGGGTGGGGTACCTGCCCAGGTGAGCTCCATATTCTGCGATTGGTCTGACCACGAGAGCCCCATGGGCTGCTGGGGACCTGGTAAAGGATGTCAGGACAGTCAGTGAAGCCACCGAAGATATACCTCCAGTTGCTCCTAATTCCTACACCCTGCTGGTCATTCTACCAACCACCAGGACATGGTATTCTGTATTAGTCTTCAATGATGCCTTCTTTTGTATTCCATTAGTCCCAGAGTCACAAGAAATTTTGCCTTGTGAGTGGCAGGACTCAACATACAACTAAAACAATACTTCCGGGCCGTCTGGCCCCAAGGGTGCAAAAATTCCCACACCATCTTTGGGGAAAGCTTAGCTAAAGACCTAAAAGTTCTACCTCTGGAAAAGGAAACCCTCCTTCAATATGCAGACGACATTCTGATCGCCAGCCCTACTAAGGAGGCCTCTGAACTACCAAGCCAATAAAGGATAGAAGTTGTCCAAGAAAAAGCTCAAATATCACAGACTGCGGTGACCTGCCTGGGCTTCATTCTCACAGAAGGTCAGAGAAGCCCATCCCAGGAAAGGGAAGAAACCATTTTCAGCCTTACCCCTTTCTAAAACTAGAAGACAGCTTAGGGGTTCCTGGGGAGGCCAGGGTTTGCTGCTTCTGGATCCCTAACTACAGTCTACTAGCTGGGCCTCTATATGAAACACTGAAAGGAAAAGATGATGATCCTTTTGAATAGAATCCAGAAGTGGCCTTTCAAGAATGGAAAGAGCAGTCAATTCAGACCCTTGCCCTGGAACTCCCTAATTTAGCTAAACCCTTTGACCTTTACATTCCCGGTGAAAGGTGAATCGCCATTGGAGAATTAGTGCAAAAACTGGGGCCACTTGAAATGGAACAATGCAAGAATGCCATCCAGGTAGGATAAACTACGGTCACTAAGGGGCTTTGCCCACTGCCACATCTGGCCAAGATACTGGCGGTATCTAAAAACCTGGAAATCAGCAGCCCAAAAGGCCACCTCCCTCCTAAGGGAAAAGGACCCCATGTGGTGATCCTAACCACCAACCATGCCCTGAAGTTGCAGGGTTCGCTCCGTGGGCACACCGACCTCGAGTGAGGAGGCCCTCCAACTCCAACATCCAGAGAGATAACCGGGGGCAACAGGGCACCATGACGACTCGTGTGAACATCACTTGACCTGGAGTTTCTCTCATAAAACAACAAGAGTGTGTCCCAAAAGAGTAGACTACTGCTTGCAGGACTTACTGCACCCAGAGGGGAGCTAATAATCTTGGCGGGGGAACAGTATACCACACTGTCACCATAGAAAAGCCTACAGACACCGTGATGATGGTGGCCAATAAGACCGGCTGGACTCCTGTTTACTTCAAAAGGCTGTTGACTCAGTGGCCATCATGGTCCTTGATCACCACTGACCCTGGACTGTCTGGGAGTTGAGCGGGCAGGGCTCTGACACCTGGTGCTGTTTGTACGTTAATTCAGGGGCCTAATTGAAGAAAGCGCAGACTACTGGTCAGAGCATCTAGGCTGGCAGAAACGGTCAGCCTAAAGTGGCCAAACAAATGTGGGGCGGGGTGAAACCGGCCCCCACAGCGTCTCTGCACATCTCTTTCCTGGATCCTTAAAGGTCATTAGAATCTATAACACTTCCAATGCTGGTGCTCAGGCGGACGAGCAGGGAGGCAGGGGTCCTGGGGACAATCAACGTCACCGGGAGGCTGCTGGGGAGAAGCTCTGACCCTCGCCCCAGGGTATGAGGGCTCCCAACTCAGCACTCAGCAGTTACAGAAGAAGGGTCTGCACCCTCAGCACTCCAAGAATGAGGAACGGGACAAAAGGCAGAGGAGGGGTTTGTCCCCAGCAAAGCCCATTAAAAATCCCTGGGAGATAAAAATAGAATCTGGGCAATAAAGTCAAGTCTAACCTTTTTTATCCTTTGTGCTTTGTCTAATTTCACGTACTCCTAGGGTCCCGCATGCAGAGGTTCCACACCCGGCACTTCAGACCAGATTTCCTAGTGCAGAATGGCTGGGTCGACACCTCAGCTCCTGGGGCCCAGTGCAGACTCCACGATATAGAGCCTGAGCTACAGCCAACCCGGCCCTCGAGAGCTCCGCCGCCTCCCTCCCTCCCACTGACTCTGACAGGATCTCTACACAGCAGCCCAGCCCACAGCCCACGGGGTAGTGCATGCTCTCACCTCTCCATTCTCTGATCAAAATATAAAGTTTCCTTTGCTTGTGAACCAAACTCAGTCTCGATCTGTTGGCCCCAATGACACTGGGCAGGGGGACACTCGTTGGGGTCCACTCTGGAGGATCAGTAACAGAAATTGAGACTATTGTAACCTCAATGAACAGATGTGTGAGCCAAACTGTAGTTAACATAGAACAGTGTATAAGGCTCGGGTAAAATAAGATGTTTTTAACACTTCCATTTGATATTTCCATCACTTTTTATAAGCAAGTTCAGTGAAAAGGTTTGTCTTATTTGTCAGGTCAATATTAGAGAAACGAAGTGATTTCTTTCCAAGGATGTACATCTAATAATCTTGGTTAAACCTTCAATCTTGTTTTAAATGCTTTTCCATTGAAAATGATACCTCTCTTTCAGCTCCCCCATTTCTGAGAAGTATAAAATCTTATAATTTATTATTACCAAAGGGGAAAGGTGGGAGGAGGGATAAATTAACAGTTTGGAATTAACACATACACACTGCTATGTATAAAATAGATCATCAACAAGGAACTACTGTATAGCACAGGGAACTACACTCAACATTTTGCAATAACCTATAAGGGGAAATAATCTGAAAAAGAATAGATATTTTTATTGACATCATCTATCAATGACAGTTAAAGTGTAGCCTAAGGGAAGCTGGTGGTGAGTGCTTCTGACCCTGAAGACTTCAATCATCTAAAGTTTGGACTCTGCCTACTTCCCAAGGCCCTTAATGAACATATGTGTAGCCGTAGCTTAAAAACTTCCCCAGTTTGGGTTTCGGGGAGACACTGATTTTGAAAAAGCCCTGGTGTTCTCCTTACATGAATGGGACTCTTCCTACTGCTAAAACATGTCTGTCACACCCAGAGGATGGTATACCGTCTGATCGGGAAGAGTTTGGAAAAGGCATCTCATCTCCTCATCTCCTGGTGCTCGGGTTCACCCCTCCAGCGTCTTTACTAACAGTCTCCCCACTTGGAGATGTCAGCACTGTCAACATCCTGTTGCGTACAGTTTGGAATTTGTCCAGAGGATGAAGCGGAAGGATGAGGAACAAAGAGAGACAAGTCCTAGGTGTTCAGACAGGCACATGTCACTCTAATTTCCAATCAGGAAGACGAATTGACCAAAGGCTAGGGTTGCCCATGGAAACAGTATAGGGCTTGAGGAAATCCCGCTGCTTTGTGGCCAGTTCCCATAAACACAAGTTGAACAATGGAACTCAGGGGCAGTAAAATTCACAAAACTGCAGAGTTGAAAATATCCATCACTGAAAAATGTCTTGAGGAAAGTCAGAGAAAAGGACTTGTAAGCAAGGGAGAATGGCAGGAAAGGGATTTGAGGAGGTAGAAAGGACTCGCCATTAAGCACAAGAAAAGGAGCTGAACATTGCCAACATTGCAGTTGGCCAAAAAGGGTGTATGTGTTTTTTTCTGTATATATTCAAGAAAAGGGCATACACTTTTTTAGCCAACCAAACAGGTGGGCACTGGAAGTCAATACTACAAAAGATATCACTTCGCATCAGTCAGAAGAGCCATCCTCATAAAGCGTAAACAACAGAAATGCAGGACAGGGCAAGGAGAAGAGGGAGCCCTGTGAGACTTATAGTGGAAATGTATATTGCCAACGGCCATTCTGGAGAAGTGTATTGTGTTTACTAAAGCATCTAAAAAATGAGCTACAGAGCATAGGGCACTTGCACTCATGGGCGTATATCTTGGGAAAAACAAAAATCGAGAAGACACAGGCACCCCAATGTTTACCCCCTCTCTGTTTAAAAGATCCTCGACTAGGATATAACTTAAATGTCTCTGGAGGGAAAAAATGGATAGAGATGTGGTACTTAGGTAGAGTGGAATATTATTCAGCCTGGAAATCAATGAAATATGGCCAGTTGTAACAACTCCAGAGGAGTTACGTATGATCATTCTAAGTGACAGAATTCAAAAAGAAAAAGACACATATCATAAGATATCACTTAAAGGTGGAATCCAAAATGGCTACACATGAAATAAATTACAAAACAAAAACATAGTCAAATATGTAGAAAACACGCATAAGGCTGCTAAACGGGAAAGGTGGGGAGGGGTGAGGCATCATCCAGGAGGTTGAAATTAGCAAAGATACCATTCCAAATACCAAACTGATAATCAACAAGGCCTACACGGTAGCTAAAAGAACTGCACTCAGCACACTCAAGTCACCGGAAAAGAATATATACGACTGGTAAGAATCTGAAAAAGAATTTATTGATGTCTCTCTGTACGTGAATCAAGTGGATGTACAGCAGCAAGAAACAGAGCTTTGAAAATCAGCTGTAACCAATATAGTAATAAATTGAAAAAAATAAACGACAGAGAGACAGAGAAAACCTCTTACAACTTTTCCTCAGGGACGGTGATGCAACATGGATTGAACACATCTAGACCCACAGCAGGATGAGACATAAGGCTGGAAACTGTTTGCGCTAAGAGAAATGTGAGGTTGGGTGAGGAAATGCACACCCTTTAAAGTAATACTACCTGGTACCCATTCAATGGGTCCCAAATCTGCAGGTTCAAGTGATCTTCCTACAGCTAAAACATGCATGGAAAACCCAGAGGACTGTACACCATGTGATCGGGAGATGTGTCTAAAATGCACCTCATTTATCCTCTCCTGGTGCTCCTGTTCACCATTCCAGCCACGTTACTTAGAATCTCCCCACTTGGAGAATCAGCACATTTCAAATTCTGTTTCACACATTTTGCAAATTGTGAGGAGGATGAACGGGAAGAGGGGGAACCAATGAGAGAATAGTTGTAGGGGTTTGGACGGGCACATATCACTCTAATTTCCCATTAAGAATAAGAATTAAAGAAAGGCTCAGCCTGCCTCGCCGGAGCCAAAATAGGGCCTGAAGCAATCCTGCGGGTTTGAGGCCAGCTCACAAAAGAGCAACTTAAAAAATGGAGCTCAGGGTCACTGCAATTCACAAACCTGCAGAGTTATAAATGAAAACTAACGTCCAAAAATATGTTGAGGTAAGGCAAAGAAGAGGATCTGAATGCAAGACAGAATTGCAAGAAACAGATTTCAAGAGATAGATTGGACTCGTCTTTAACGCACATGAAAAGCGGCAGAATTTCGACAATGATGCAGTTGGCCCAAAAGGGCGTATGCGTTTTTTCCTGATTATATCCAGGAAAAAACGCATACGCACTTTATGGGCAACGAAGCAAGCAAGCAATGCAAATGTGCACAACAAAGAAGTCTCACTTCCCACTGGTCAAAAGGGCCATCCTAAAAAATTGTAAAAACCAGAAATGCAGGACAGGCCATGGAGAACAGGGAGCCTTTATACGCTGATGGGCAGTGTGTGAACTGCCGAGAGCCACTCTGGAGAAGTGTATGGTGGTTCCTAAATCATCTAAAAAACAGAGCTACAGAGCATAGGACACTTCCAATCATGGGAGTATATCTAGGGAAGTCTAAAAATCAACAAGACACAAGCACACCACAGTTTAGGGCTACTCTGTTTACAAGAACCTCAACTTCAGTACACCTTAAATATCCCAGGAAAGAGAACAATGGATAAAGAAGATGTGGTACTTATGTACAATGGAATATCTCTTCACCATGAAATCAATGTAATAAGGCTAGTAGAAGGATAAAGAGTGGATTTAGGTCCGATAATACTACTTGAAATAAGTCAAACAGAAAAAGAAACATATCATAAGATATCACTTATAGAGGGAGGGTAAATATGGCTGCACAAGAAATGAATTACAGAACAGAACAGTGTCTCACATTTAGAAAACACACTTATGTCAGCTTAAGGGGAAAGGAGAGGTGGGGTGATGCATAAAACCAGAGTTTGAAATTAGCACAGATACCGTTCAATAAACCAAATAGGTATTAGACAAGATCTACACCTTGCTCAATGAACTGGCCTCAACACACCCTATACACCGCAGAGAAATATATCTGAGTAATAAGAATCTTAAAACCCATGTATTGATATATCTCCATAAGGGAATCAAGTGTGTGCAGAGCGGCACAAACACAGCAGTGAAAATGAGCTAAACCCCATTATAGAAATAAATTTTAAAAACAAAACGCTGAAACAATGAAAGAGAGAAAAATTCTTACAAAATTCGCTCAGGGGCTGTGATGCAACCTGGATTGACCACATATAAACCCACAGCTGGATAAGACATAAGGCTGGACACTTGGGGCTGAGAGGATTGGTGAGCTTTGGTGAGCAACTGCCGAAAGTTTAATGCAATACTTCATGCTACTCATTCCAAGGGTCCCAACACTCCAGGTTGAAGGGAATCTTCCTACAGCTAAACCATGCTTGGGAAACCCAGCGACTGGTATACCATATGATCGGGAATGGTTTCTAAAACACACCTCATTTTTCCTCTCCTGGGGCTCCGGATCGACATTCCAGCCGCTTTACTAACAACATCCCCACATGGAGAGTCAATGCCTTTAAGTTCTGGTATCGCACAGTCTGCAGTTAGTGCGGAGGATGAATGGGAATAGGGGGAACCAGTGAGAAACTAGCTGTAGCGGTTTCAATGGGCACATGTCACTCTAATTTCACATCAGTAAGAAGAATTAACCAAAGGCACAGCAAGGTGCCCCAGAAGAAGAATAGAGCTTCAAGGAATCCTGTGGTTATGAGGCAAGATCACAAAAATAAGAGCTGAAAAATGGAGCTAAGGGCCACTGCAATTCAAAAACCTGCAGAGTTATAAAGGCCAACTATTTTCAAAAAATATATTGAGGTAAGGCTATGAAGAAGCATTGAAAGCAAGGCAGAATTGCAGGAAACCGATTTCAGGAGGTACACTGGAATTACATTGAAAACATATGAAGAGAGTCAGAACCTCGACAATGATGCACTTGGCCAAAAAGGGCGTATGTGTTTTTTCCTGAATATAGTCAGGAAAAAATGCATACACACTTTTTGGCCAACCAAGCAAGCTTGCAAAGGAAATCTGCACTACAATGAAGTCTCACTTTCCCCTGGTCAAAAGGGCCATCTGAAAAAAGTGTAAAATCCATAAAGGCACGACAGGCCATGGAGAACTGGGAGCCTTCTTCTGCTGATGGGCGGGATGTAAATTGCCAACAGCCACTCTGGAGAAGTGTATGGTGTTTCCTGAAACATCTAAAAAACAAAGCAACAGAGCCTAGGGCACTTCCACTTATGGTCCTATAGTTTAGGGAAATTAAAATAAAAAAGACACAGCCACCCCAAAGTTTGGGATGGCTCTGTTTACAAGAACCTCATATACGGTACAAGTTCAATATTGCAGAAAGTGAAAAATGGATAAAGAAGTTGTGGTACTTATGTACAATGCAATATCACTCAGCAATGAAATCTATGTCATCAGGCCCGTAGCAGCATAATGAGTGGATTAAGTACGATGAATCTAACTGAAATAAGTCACACAGAGAAAGAAACATCATAAGATATCACTAATACACGGAATGTAAACTTGGCTACACAGGAACTGAATTCCAAAACAGAACAGGGTCTCAAATTTAGAAAACCAACTTATGCTTGCTTAAGGGGAAAGGTGAGTTGGGGTGCTGCATAAAACCAGAGATTGAAATGAGCACAGATAAAGTTCTATAAGCCAAATATGGAATAGACAAGAGCTACTCCTTGCTCAACGAAATGGACTCAACACCCCATATTCAACGCCTAGGAATATACCTGCCTAGTAAGAATCATTAAAGCTATGGATTTATATATCTCTGTAAGAGAATCAAGAGTGTGTACAGCGGCATTAAAGCAGTGAAAATCAGCTAAATCCCATATTAAAAATAAATTTCTTAAACAAAACACAATGACAGTGAAATAGAGAGCAATACTTAAGTAATTCATTCAAGGCTTCTGAGGCAACCTGCATTTACCATATCTACACCCAGAGCTGGGTGACACATAAGGCTGGACACTTGGGGCTCATAAGATTGGTGAGGTTCGGTGAGCAAATGCAGACCCTTTGAAGTCATATTGCATGGTACCCATTCCATGGGTCTCAACTCTCCAGGTTTAAGGGATTCTTCCTTCAGCTAAAACATGCATGTGGAACCCAGAGTATGATCCACCGTGTGATCGAGAACCGTGTTCAAATGTGTCTCACTTTTCGTTCCCTGGTACTCGGGTGCAACATTCCAGACGCTTTACTAACACTCTCCTCACTTGGAGAGTGAGTGCCTTTAACCTCCTGTTTGGCCCAGTTTGCAATTTCTGCGGAAGATGAACAGGAATAGGGAGAACCAATGAGAGACTAGCTGGAGGTGTCTGGACGGGCAAATTTAACTCTCATTTCCCACAGGGAAGAGGAATAAACCAAAGGCTCAGCATGCCGTGCCGGAACCAGATTAGGGCCTGAAGCCATCCTGCGGTGTTGCGGCCAGGTCACAAGAAAGCGAGTTGAAGAAAGGAGCTCAGGGGCACTGTAATTCACAAACCTGCAGATTTATAAATGACAGTTATTGTCTGAAAATATACTGAAGTAGGGCTGCCAAGAGGACTTGAATGCGGGGCAGAATTGCAGGAAACCGATTTTAGGAGGAATCGGAATTGGATTGCATTTAAAACACAGGAAAAGAGGCAGAATGTCGACAATGATGCACTTGGCCAAAAAGGGCGTATGCATTTTTTCCTGAATATATTCAGGAAAAAACGCATACGCCCTTTTTGGCCAACCAAGCAAGCTTGCAAAGGAAATCTTCACTACAATGAAGTCTCACTTCCCCCCGGTCAAAAGGGCCATCTGAAAAAAGTGTAAAATCCAGAAAGGCAGGACAGGCCATGGAGAACTGGGAGCCTTTTTATGCTGATGGGCTGGATGTAAATTGCCAACAGCCGCTCTGTAGAAGTGTATGGTGTTTCCTGAAACATCTAAAAAACAAAGCAACAGAGCCTAGGGCACTTCCACTTATGGTCCTATAGCTTAGGGAAATTAAAATCAAAAAGACACAGCCACCCCAAAATTTGGGACGGCTCTTTTTACAGGAATCTCTTCTGTGGCACAAGTTAAATATCCCAGAGAGCAAATAATGGATAAAGAAGTTGCGGTACTTATGTACAACAGAATACCACTCAGCAATGAAATCTATGTCACCAGGCCCGTACCAGCATATTGAGTGGATTGAGGCACGATGATTCTAAGTGAAATAAGTCACACAGAAAAAGAAACATCCTAAGGTATCACTAATACACGGAATGTGAACTTGGCTACACATGAACTGAATTACAAAACAGAACAGGGTCTCAAATTTAGAAAACCAACTTATGCTTGCTTAAGGGGGAAGGTGAGTTGGGGTGCTGCATAAAAGCAGAGTTTGAAATTAGCACAGATACCGTTCCATAAGCCAAATATGTAATAGACAAGACCTACCCCTTGCTCAACGAAATGGATTCAACAATGAGGTATCACCTCACACCTGGTAGAATAGGCATCATAGAAAATCTACAAACAAAAAATGCTGGAAAGGGTGTGGAGAAAAGGAACCCTCTTCCACTATTGTTGGGAATATAAATTGATACAGTCATTATGGAGAACAATATGGAATTTCTTAAGAAACTAACAATAGAATTACCATATGATACAGCAATCCCAGTACTGGACATATACCCAGACAAAACCATAAATCAAAAAGAGTCATTCACCGCAATGTTCATTGCATCACTATTTACAATATCGAGGTAATGGAAGCAACCTAAATGCCCACAGACAGACGAATGCATAAAGCCGTGGTACATATATAAAATGGAATATTACTAAGCCATGAAAAGGAATGAAATTGGGTCATTTGTAGAGACGTCGATGGATCTAGAGACTGTCATACAGAGTGAAGTAAGTCAGAAAGAGAAAAACAAATCTTGTATATTCATGCATATATGTGGAACCTAGAAAAACTGTACAGATTAACCATTTTGCAAGGCATAAATAGAGCAACAGATGTAGACAACAAACGTATGGACAACAAGGGGGAAAGCTGTTGGGGGGGTGGTGGTGGGAGGAGTTGAGAGACTGGGATTGGCATGTATACATTTATATGTATAAAATAGATAACCAATAAGAACCTGCTGTATAAAAATATAAAATAAAATTCAAAATTAAAAAGAAATAAAATTTAAAAAATAAAACAGAAAAAACAATTATTCCCTGCACATACATGTATTCATATGAATAAATTATTTCCATGCTTATATCTGTAAATACAAAAAAGAGGAATAAAATCTACCTTGAACCAAAAACGAAAAAGAGAAAAAAACACAGAACCCACCAGTTACACAGAGGAAAACCGTATCAGGGCACTTGCTCCAGTTGTAAACAATTCTGAAGTTGGTCAGTGGTGGGGAATCGTCTCCCATTCAGCCAGCAGCCCCCACGCAACAAGCGTCCTCATTGCAAAGCTGGGGCACCGTGCCGAGGCATCTGTGAGTAAACGTGAGCTGAGCCCCAGGCCAGTTGCTGCTGAACTATTCCCACCCGTCCCAGGTAAAACACCTGAATATATACAAGGACTTGAAAGCCTAGAGGAAGGGCCATAGAGCCACACGAGTGACAGCATGCCGGCCGACTTGGTGCCTGCAGGCCAGCCAGGATGGTCCTGGCCCTGGGTGCTCTTCTGGAAGATTTCCATTTCCCTGCCTGAGATACCCGTCCTGTCCCTGCCCCCACTGCTTTTTTCCTTCCTCACCTCTGCCCAGGGAGAAATTCCAGCAGCAGGTATGGGTGACACATCCTCTTCTTTAGCAGGTGGCAGCCTGGCAACTGCTGCAGAAAGTCCAGCAGAGCCCCACTCACACTGGGCCACCCACAAAGCCGTGGCCTCTCACTCCCTCCCACCAGCCCAGCCCCGAGACTGCTGACAGGGCAGAGAAAATGGTGTCAGGCACGGCTGCAGGGGCTCTTGCTGCCTGGAGTGGTATTTATATTGATCTCAACCCAGGCACACCTGGGGAGGGCTGGCCGGCACGGTAAGGCTGCCCAGGTCAGCCAATCATCACCCCTCAGGGGCTCACAGTTGCAGAAAATGGAACTTGCTGAGCCGGCCAGGTCCAAGGAACAGGTGTGGGCTCCTGAGAGTCAGGATAGACAAGGGGCTGCAGCTTTGGCTTGTTTTCTAATCATTTTATCTGGCCCATGAGTGGGAGACAACTTCAAGAAAACCCTCTCCTAATGAGAGGAACCCAGGAGTCAGGGAGAGGAGGGGTGGGTGGTGGTTGGAGACAGAGGCCTGGTGCCCCGGGTGCAGTGGAAGTCTCTGGAAGACCAGGTGGAGGGAGGCCTCATGGAGTGATGCCCAGGGTCACAGACCTGTCGCAGCTGCTGTTTGTTAGTTCAAGTCCTGCTCTGAGGTGCTCTGTGTCAGCTCTGAGCGACAGGTGAGCTGGGGGTGCTCTGCAATGAGGGCTATGTGCACGGTTCCTGTGTGCCCAGCCCTGCCACGGTACCTGCAAGGGTAGCTCTGTATCCTGGGAGGGGCCTGACCACGAGAGCCCCGTGGGCTGGGGTGGGGGTGGGGTACCTGCCCAGGTGAGCTCCATATTCTGCGATTGGTCTGACCACGAGAGCCCCATGGGCTGCTGGGGACCTGGTAAAGGATGTCAGGACAGTCAGTGAAGCCACCGAAGATATACCTCCAGTTGCTCCTAATTCCTACACCCTGCTGGTCATTCTACCAACCACCAGGACATGGTATTCTGTATTAGTCTTCAATGATGCCTTCTTTTGTATTCCATTAGTCCCAGAGTCACAAGAAATTTTGCCTTGTGAGTGGCAGGACTCAACATACAACTAAAACAATACTTCCGGGCCGTCTGGCCCCAAGGGTGCAAAAATTCCCACACCATCTTTGGGGAAAGCTTAGCTAAAGACCTAAAAGTTCTACCTCTGGAAAAGGAAACCCTCCTTCAATATGCAGACGACATTCTGATCGCCAGCCCTACTAAGGAGGCCTCTGAACTACCAAGCCAATAAAGGATAGAAGTTGTCCAAGAAAAAGCTCAAATATCACAGACTGCGGTGACCTGCCTGGGCTTCATTCTCACAGAAGGTCAGAGAAGCCCATCCCAGGAAAGGGAAGAAACCATTTTCAGCCTTACCCCTTTCTAAAACTAGAAGACAGCTTAGGGGTTCCTGGGGAGGCCAGGGTTTGCTGCTTCTGGATCCCTAACTACAGTCTACTAGCTGGGCCTCTATATGAAACACTGAAAGGAAAAGATGATGATCCTTTTGAATAGAATCCAGAAGTGGCCTTTCAAGAATGGAAAGAGCAGTCAATTCAGACCCTTGCCCTGGAACTCCCTAATTTAGCTAAACCCTTTGACCTTTACATTCCCGGTGAAAGGTGAATCGCCATTGGAGAATTAGTGCAAAAACTGGGGCCACTTGAAATGGAACAATGCAAGAATGCCATCCAGGTAGGATAAACTACGGTCACTAAGGGGCTTTGCCCACTGCCACATCTGGCCAAGATACTGGCGGTATCTAAAAACCTGGAAATCAGCAGCCCAAAAGGCCACCTCCCTCCTAAGGGAAAAGGACCCCATGTGGTGATCCTAACCACCAACCATGCCCTGAAGTTGCAGGGTTCGCTCCGTGGGCACACCGACCTCGAGTGAGGAGGCCCTCCAACTCCAACATCCAGAGAGATAACCGGGGGCAACAGGGCACCATGACGACTCGTGTGAACATCACTTGACCTGGAGTTTCTCTCATAAAACAACAAGAGTGTGTCCCAAAAGAGTAGACTACTGCTTGCAGGACTTACTGCACCCAGAGGGGAGCTAATAATCTTGGCGGGGGAACAGTATACCACACTGTCACCATAGAAAAGCCTACAGACACCGTGATGATGGTGGCCAATAAGACCGGCTGGACTCCTGTTTACTTCAAAAGGCTGTTGACTCAGTGGCCATCATGGTCCTTGATCACCACTGACCCTGGACTGTCTGGGAGTTGAGCGGGCAGGGCTCTGACACCTGGTGCTGTTTGTACGTTAATTCAGGGGCCTAATTGAAGAAAGCGCAGACTACTGGTCAGAGCATCTAGGCTGGCAGAAACGGTCAGCCTAAAGTGGCCAAACAAATGTGGGGCGGGGTGAAACCGGCCCCCACAGCGTCTCTGCACATCTCTTTCCTGGATCCTTAAAGGTCATTAGAATCTATAACACTTCCAATGCTGGTGCTCAGGCGGACGAGCAGGGAGGCAGGGGTCCTGGGGACAATCAACGTCACCGGGAGGCTGCTGGGGAGAAGCTCTGACCCTCGCCCCAGGGTATGAGGGCTCCCAACTCAGCACTCAGCAGTTACAGAAGAAGGGTCTGCACCCTCAGCACTCCAAGAATGAGGAACGGGACAAAAGGCAGAGGAGGGGTTTGTCCCCAGCAAAGCCCATTAAAAATCCCTGGGAGATAAAAATAGAATCTGGGCAATAAAGTCAAGTCTAACCTTTTTTATCCTTTGTGCTTTGTCTAATTTCACGTACTCCTAGGGTCCCGCATGCAGAGGTTCCACACCCGGCACTTCAGACCAGATTTCCTAGTGCAGAATGGCTGGGTCGACACCTCAGCTCCTGGGGCCCAGTGCAGACTCCACGATATAGAGCCTGAGCTACAGCCAACCCGGCCCTCGAGAGCTCCGCCGCCTCCCTCCCTCCCACTGACTCTGACAGGATCTCTACACAGCAGCCCAGCCCACAGCCCACGGGGTAGTGCATGCTCTCACCTCTCCATTCTCTGATCAAAATATAAAGTTTCCTTTGCTTGTGAACCAAACTCAGTCTCGATCTGTTGGCCCCAATGACACTGGGCAGGGGGACACTCGTTGGGGTCCACTCTGGAGGATCAGTAACAGAAATTGAGACTATTGTAACCTCAATGAACAGATGTGTGAGCCAAACTGTAGTTAACATAGAACAGTGTATAAGGCTCGGGTAAAATAAGATGTTTTTAACACTTCCATTTGATATTTCCATCACTTTTTATAAGCAAGTTCAGTGAAAAGGTTTGTCTTATTTGTCAGGTCAATATTAGAGAAACGAAGTGATTTCTTTCCAAGGATGTACATCTAATAATCTTGGTTAAACCTTCAATCTTGTTTTAAATGCTTTTCCATTGAAAATGATACCTCTCTTTCAGCTCCCCCATTTCTGAGAAGTATAAAATCTTATAATTTATTATTACCAAAGGGGAAAGGTGGGAGGAGGGATAAATTAACAGTTTGGAATTAACACATACACACTGCTATGTATAAAATAGATCATCAACAAGGAACTACTGTATAGCACAGGGAACTACACTCAACATTTTGCAATAACCTATAAGGGGAAATAATCTGAAAAAGAATAGATATTTTTATTGACATCATCTATCAATGACAGTTAAAGTGTAGCCTAAGGGAAGCTGGTGGTGAGTGCTTCTGACCCTGAAGACTTCAATCATCTAAAGTTTGGACTCTGCCTACTTCCCAAGGCCCTTAATGAACATATGTGTAGCCGTAGCTTAAAAACTTCCCCAGTTTGGGTTTCGGGGAGACACTGATGTTGAAAAAGCCCTGGTGTTCTCCTTACATGAATGGGACTCTTCCTACTGCTAAAACATGTCTGTCACACCCAGAGGATGGTATACCGTCTGATCGGGAAGAGTTTGGAAAAGGCATCTCATCTCCTCATCTCCTGGTGCTCGGGTTCACCCCTCCAGCGTCTTTACTAACAGTCTCCCCACTTGGAGATGTCAGCACTGTCAACATCCTGTTGCGTACAGTTTGGAATTTGTCCAGAGGATGAAGCGGAAGGATGAGGAACAAAGAGAGACAAGTCCTAGGTGTTCAGACAGGCACATGTCACTCTAATTTCCAATCAGGAAGACGAATTGACCAAAGGCTAGGGTTGCCCATGGAAACAGTATAGGGCTTGAGGAAATCCCGCTGCTTTGTGGCCAGTTCCCATAAACACAAGTTGAACAATGGAACTCAGGGGCAGTAAAATTCACAAAACTGCAGAGTTGAAAATATCCATCACTGAAAAATGTCTTGAGGAAAGTCAGAGAAAAGGACTTGTAAGCAAGGGAGAATGGCAGGAAAGGGATTTGAGGAGGTAGAAAGGACTCGCCATTAAGCACAAGAAAAGGAGCTGAACATTGCCAACATTGCAGTTGGCCAAAAAGGGTGTATGTGTTTTTTTCTGTATATATTCAAGAAAAGGGCATACACTTTTTTAGCCAACCAAACAGGTGGGCACTGGAAGTCAATACTACAAAAGATATCACTTCGCATCAGTCAGAAGAGCCATCCTCATAAAGCGTAAACAACAGAAATGCAGGACAGGGCAAGGAGAAGAGGGAGCCCTGTGAGACTTATAGTGGAAATGTATATTGCCAACGGCCATTCTGGAGAAGTGTATTGTGTTTACTAAAGCATCTAAAAAATGAGCTACAGAGCATAGGGCACTTGCACTCATGGGCGTATATCTTGGGAAAAACAAAAATCGAGAAGACACAGGCACCCCAATGTTTACCCCCTCTCTGTTTAAAAGATCCTCGACTAGGATATAACTTAAATGTCTCTGGAGGGAAAAAATGGATAGAGATGTGGTACTTAGGTAGAGTGGAATATTATTCAGCCTGGAAATCAATGAAATATGGCCAGTTGTAACAACTCCAGAGGAGTTACGTATGATCATTCTAAGTGACAGAATTCAAAAAGAAAAAGACACATATCATAAGATATCACTTAAAGGTGGAATCCAAAATGGCTACACATGAAATAAATTACAAAACAAAAACATAGTCAAATATGTAGAAAACACGCATAAGGCTGCTAAACGGGAAAGGTGGGGAGGGGTGAGGCATCATCCAGGAGGTTGAAATTAGCAAAGATACCATTCCAAATACCAAACTGATAATCAACAAGGCCTACACGGTAGCTAAAAGAACTGCACTCAGCACACTCAAGTCACCGGAAAAGAATATATACGACTGGTAAGAATCTGAAAAAGAATTTATTGATGTCTCTCTGTACGTGAATCAAGTGGATGTACAGCAGCAAGAAACAGAGCTTTGAAAATCAGCTGTAACCAATATAGTAATAAATTGAAAAAAATAAACGACAGAGAGACAGAGAAAACCTCTTACAACTTTTCCTCAGGGACGGTGATGCAACATGGATTGAACACATCTAGACCCACAGCAGGATGAGACATAAGGCTGGAAACTGTTTGCGCTAAGAGAAATGTGAGGTTGGGTGAGGAAATGCACACCCTTTAAAGTAATACTACCTGGTACCCATTCAATGGGTCCCAAATCTGCAGGTTCAAGCGATCTTCCTACAGCTAAAACATGCATGGAAAACCCAGAGGACTGTACACCATGTGATTGGGAGATGTGTCTAAAATGCACCTCATTTATCCTCTCCTGGTGCTCCTGTTCACCATTCCAGCCACGTTACTTAGAATCTCCCCACGTAGAGAATCAGCACATTTCAAATTCTGTTTCACACATTTTGCAAATTGTGAGGAGGATGAACGGGAAGAGGGGGAACCAATGAGAGAATAGTTGTAGGGGTTTGGACGGGCACATATCACTCTAATTTCCCATTAAGAATAAGAATTAAAGAAAGGCTCAGCCTGCCTCGCCGGAGCCAAAATAGGGCCTGAAGCAATCCTGCGGGTTTGAGGCCAGCTCACAAAAGAGCAACTTAAAAAATGGAGCTCAGGGTCACTGCAATTCACAAACCTGCAGAGTTATAAATGAAAACTAACGTCCAAAAATATGTTGAGGTAAGGCAAAGAAGAGGATCTGAATGCAAGACAGAATTGCAAGAAACAGATTTCAAGAGATAGATTGGACTCGTCTTTAACGCACATGAAAAGCGGCAGAATTTCGACAATGATGCAGTTGGCCCAAAAGGGCGTATGCGTTTTTTCCTGATTATATCCAGGAAAAAACGCATATGCACTTTATGGGCAACGAAGCAAGCAAGCAATGCAAATGTGCACAACAAAGAAGTCTCACTTCCCACTGGTCAAAAGGGCCATCCTAAAAAATTGTAAAAACCAGAAATGCAGGACAGGCCATGGAGAACAGGGAGCCTTTATACGCTGATGGGCAGTGTGTGAACTGCCGAGAGCCACTCTGGAGAAGTGTATGGTGGTTCCTAAATCATCTAAAAAACAGAGCTACAGAGCATAGGACACTTCCAATCATGGGAGTATATCTAGGGAAGTCTAAAAATCAACAAGACACAAGCACACCACAGTTTAGGGCTACTCTGTTTACAAGAACCTCAACTTCAGTACACCTTAAATATCCCAGGAAAGAGAACAATGGATAAAGAAGATGTGGTACTTATGTACAATGGAATATCTCTTCACCATGAAATCAATGTAATAAGGCTAGTAGAAGGATAAAGAGTGGATTTAGGTCCGATAATACTACTTGAAATAAGTCAAACAGAAAAAGAAACATATCATAAGATATCACTTATAGAGGGAGGGTAAATATGGCTGCACAAGAAATGAATTACAGAACAGAACAGTGTCTCACATTTAGAAAACACACTTATGTCAGCTTAAGGGGAAAGGAGAGGTGGGGTGATGCATAAAACCAGAGTTTGAAATTAGCACAGATACCGTTCAATAAACCAAATAGGTATTAGACAAGATCTACACCTTGCTCAATGAACTGGCCTCAACACACCCTATACACCGCAGAGAAATATATCTGAGTAATAAGAATCTTAAAACCCATGTATTGATATATCTCCATAAGGGAATCAAGTGTGTGCAGAGCGGCACAAACACAGCAGTGAAAATGAGCTAAACCCCATTATAGAAATAAATTTTAAAAACAAAACGCTGAAACAATGAAAGAGAGAAAAATTCTTACAAAATTCGCTCAGGGGCTGTGATGCAACCTGGATTGACCACATATAAACCCACAGCTGGATAAGACATAAGGCTGGACACTTGGGGCTGAGAGGATTGGTGAGCTTTGGTGAGCAACTGCCGAAAGTTTAATGCAATACTTCATGCTACTCATTCCAAGGGTCCCAACACTCCAGGTTGAAGGGAATCTTCCTACAGCTAAACCATGCTTGGGAAACCCAGCGACTGGTATACCATATGATCGGGAATGGTTTCTAAAACACACCTCATTTTTCCTCTCCTGGGGCTCCGGATCGACATTCCAGCCGCTTTACTAACAACATCCCCACATGGAGAGTCAATGCCTTTAAGTTCTGGTATCGCACAGTCTGCAGTTAGTGCGGAGGATGAATGGGAATAGGGGGAACCAGTGAGAAACTAGCTGTAGCGGTTTCAATGGGCACATGTCACTCTAATTTCACATCAGTAAGAAGAATTAACCAAAGGCACAGCAAGGTGCCCCAGAAGAAGAATAGAGCTTCAAGGAATCCTGTGGTTATGAGGCAAGATCACAAAAATAAGAGCTGAAAAATGGAGCTAAGGGCCACTGCAATTCAAAAACCTGCAGAGTTATAAAGGCCAACTATTTTCAAAAAATATATTGAGGTAAGGCTATGAAGAAGCATTGAAAGCAAGGCAGAATTGCAGGAAACCGATTTCAGGAGGTACACTGGAATTACATTGAAAACATATGAAGAGAGTCAGAACCTCGACAATGATGCACTTGGCCAAAAAGGGCGTATGTGTTTTTTCCTGAATATAGTCAGGAAAAAATGCATACACACTTTTTGGCCAACCAAGCAAGCTTGCAAAGGAAATCTGCACTACAATGAAGTCTCACTTTCCCCTGGTCAAAAGGGCCATCTGAAAAAAGTGTAAAATCCATAAAGGCACGACAGGCCATGGAGAACTGGGAGCCTTCTTCTGCTGATGGGCGGGATGTAAATTGCCAACAGCCACTCTGGAGAAGTGTATGGTGTTTCCTGAAACATCTAAAAAACAAAGCAACAGAGCCTAGGGCACTTCCACTTATGGTCCTATAGTTTAGGGAAATTAAAATAAAAAAGACACAGCCACCCCAAAGTTTGGGATGGCTCTGTTTACAAGAACCTCATATACGGTACAAGTTCAATATCGCAGAAAGTGAAAAATGGATAAAGAAGTTGTGGTACTTATGTACAATGCAATATCACTCAGCAATGAAATCTATGTCATCAGGCCCGTAGCAGCATAATGAGTGGATTAAGTACGATGAATCTAACTGAAATAAGTCACACAGAGAAAGAAACATCATAAGATATCACTAATACACGGAATGTAAACTTGGCTACACAGGAACTGAATTCCAAAACAGAACAGGGTCTCAAATTTAGAAAACCAACTTATGCTTGCTTAAGGGGAAAGGTGAGTTGGGGTGCTGCATAAAACCAGAGATTGAAATGAGCACAGATAAAGTTCTATAAGCCAAATATGGAATAGACAAGAGCTACTCCTTGCTCAACGAAATGGACTCAACACCCCATATTGAACGCCTAGGAATATACCTGCCTAGTAAGAATCATAAAAGCTATGGATTTATATATCTCTGTAAGAGAATCAAGAGTGTGTACAGCGGCATTAAAGCAGTGAAAATCAGCTAAATCCCATATTAAAAATAAATTTCTTAAACAAAACACAATGACAGTGAAATAGAGAGCAATACTTAAGTAATTCATTCAAGGCTTCTGAGGCAACCTGCATTTACCATATCTACACCCAGAGCTGGGTGACACATAAGGCTGGACACTTGGGGCTCATAAGATTGGTGAGGTTTGGTGAGCAAATGCAGACCCTTTGAAGTCATATTGCATGGTACCCATTCCATGGGTCTCAACTCTCCAGGTTTAAGGGATTCTTCCTTCAGCTAAAACATGCATGTGGAACCCAGAGTATGATCCACCGTGTGATCGAGAACCGTGTTCAAATGTGTCTCACTTTTCGTTCCCTGGTACTCGGGTGCAACATTCCAGACGCTTTACTAACACTCTCCTCACTTGGAGAGTGAGTGCCTTTAACCTCCTGTTTGGCCCAGTTTGCAATTTCTGCGGAAGATGAACAGGAATAGGGAGAACCAATGAGAGACTAGCTGGAGGTGTCTGGACGGGCAAATTTAACTCTCATTTCCCACAGGGAAGAGGAATAAACCAAAGGCTCAGCATGCCGTGCCGGAACCAGATTAGGGCCTGAAGCCATCCTGCGGTGTTGCGGCCAGGTCACAAGAAAGCGAGTTGAAGAAAGGAGCTCAGGGGCACTGTAATTCACAAACCTGCAGATTTATAAATGACAGTTATTGTCTGAAAATATACTGAAGTAGGGCTGCCAAGAGGACTTGAATGCGGGGCAGAATTGCAGGAAACCGATTTTAGGAGGAATCGGAATTGGATTGCATTTAAAACACAGGAAAAGAGGCAGAATGTCGACAATGATGCACTTGGCCAAAAAGGGCGTATGCGTTTTTTCCTGAATATATTCAGGAAAAAACGCATACGCCCTTTTTGGCCAACCAAGCAAGCTTGCAAAGGAAATCTTCACTACAATGAAGTCTCACTTCCCCCCGGTCAAAAGGGCCATCTGAAAAAAGTGTAAAATCCAGAAAGGCAGGACAGGCCATGGAGAACTGGGAGCCTTTTTATGCTGATGGGCTGGATGTAAATTGCCAACAGCCGCTCTGTAGAAGTGTATGGTGTTTCCTGAAACATCTAAAAAACAAAGCAACAGAGCCTAGGGCACTTCCACTTATGGTCCTATAGCTTAGGGAAATTAAAATCAAAAAGACACAGCCACCCCAAAATTTGGGACGGCTCTTTTTACAGGAATCTCTTCTGTGGCACAAGTTAAATATCCCAGAGAGCAAATAATGGATAAAGAAGTTGCGGTACTTATGTACAACAGAATACCACTCAGCAATGAAATCTATGTCACCAGGCCCGTACCAGCATATTGAGTGGATTGAGGCACGATGATTCTAAGTGAAATAAGTCACACAGAAAAAGAAACATCCTAAGGTATCACTAATACACGGAATGTGAACTTGGCTACACATGAACTGAATTACAAAACAGAACAGGGTCTCAAATTTAGAAAACCAACTTATGCTTGCTTAAGGGGGAAGGTGAGTTGGGGTGCTGCATAAAAGCAGAGTTTGAAATTAGCACAGATACCGTTCCATAAGCCAAATATGTAATAGACAAGACCTACCCCTTGCTCAACGAAATGGATTCAACAATGAGGTATCACCTCACACCTGGTAGAATAGGCATCATAGAAAATCTACAAACAAAAAATGCTGGAAAGGGTGTGGAGAAAAGGAACCCTCTTCCACTATTGTTGGGAATATAAATTGATACAGTCATTATGGAGAACAATATGGAATTTCTTAAGAAACTAACAATAGAATTACCATATGATACAGCAATCCCAGTACTGGACATATACCCAGACAAAACCATAAATCAAAAAGAGTCATTCACCGCAATGTTCATTGCATCACTATTTACAATATCGAGGTAATGGAAGCAACCTAAATGCCCACAGACAGACGAATGCATAAAGCTGTGGTACATATATAAAATGGAATATTACTAAGCCATGAAAAGGAATGAAATTGGGTCATTTGTAGAGACGTCGATGGATCTAGAGACTGTCATACAGAGTGAAGTAAGTCAGAAAGAGAAAAACAAATCTTGTATATTCATGCATATATGTGGAACCTAGAAAAACTGTACAGATTAACCATTTTGCAAGGCATAAATAGAGCAACAGATGTAGACAACAAACGTATGGACAACAAGGGGGAAAGCTGTTGGGGGGGTGGTGGTGGGAGGAGTTGAGAGACTGGGATTGGCATGTATACATTTATATGTATAAAATAGATAACCAATAAGAACCTGCTGTATAAAAATATAAAATAAAATTCAAAATTAAAAAGAAATAAAATTTAAAAAATAAAACAGAAAAAACAATTATTCCCTGCACATACATGTATTCATATGAATAAATTATTTCCATGCTTATATCTGTAAATACAAAAAAGAGGAATAAAATCTACCTTGAACCAAAAACGAAAAAGAGAAAAAAACACAGAACCCACCAGTTACACAGAGGAAAACCGTATCAGGGCACTTGCTCCAGTTGTAAACAATTCTGAAGTTGGTCAGTGGTGGGGAATCGTCTCCCATTCAGCCAGCAGCCCCCACGCAACAAGCGTCCTCATTGCAAAGCTGGGGCACCGTGCCGAGGCATCTGTGAGTAAACGTGAGCTGAGCCCCAGGCCAGTTGCTGCTGAACTATTCCCACCCGTCCCAGGTAAAACACCTGAATATATACAAGGACTTGAAAGCCTAGAGGAAGGGCCATAGAGCCACACGAGTGACAGCATGCCGGCCGACTTGGTGCCTGCAGGCCAGCCAGGATGGTCCTGGCCCTGGGTGCTCTTCTGGAAGATTTCCATTTCCCTGCCTGAGATACCCGTCCTGTCCCTGCCCCCACTGCTTTTTTCCTTCCTCACCTCTGCCCAGGGAGAAATTCCAGCAGCAGGTATGGGTGACACATCCTCTTCTTTAGCAGGTGGCAGCCTGGCAACTGCTGCAGAAAGTCCAGCAGAGCCCCACTCACACTGGGCCACCCACAAAGCCGTGGCCTCTCACTCCCTCCCACCAGCCCAGCCCCGAGACTGCTGACAGGGCAGAGAAAATGGTGTCAGGCACTGCTGCAGGGGCTCTTGCTGCCTGGAGTGGTATTTATATTGATCTCAACCCAGGCACACCTGGGGAGGGCTGGCCGGCACGGTAAGGCTGCCCAGGTCAGCCAATCATCACCCCTCAGGGGCTCACAGTTGCAGAAAATGGAACTTGCTGAGCCGGCCAGGTCCAAGGAACAGGTGTGGGCTCCTGAGAGTCAGGATAGACAAGGGGCTGCAGCTTTGGCTTGTTTTCTAATCATTTTATCTGGCCCATGAGTGGGAGACAACTTCAAGAAAACCCTCTCCTAATGAGAGGAACCCAGGAGTCAGGGAGAGGAGGGGTGGGTGGTGGTTGGAGACAGAGGCCTGGTGCCCCGGGTGCAGTGGAAGTCTCTGGAAGACCAGGTGGAGGGAGGCCTCACGGAGTGATGCCCAGGGTCACAGACCTGTCGCAGCTGCTGTTTGTTAGTTCAAGTCCTGCTCTGAGGTGCTCTGTGTCAGCTCTGAGCGACAGGTGAGCTGGGGGTGCTCTGCAATGAGGGCTATGTGCACGGTTCCTGTGTGCCCAGCCCTGCCACGGTACCTGCAAGGGTAGCTCTGTATCCTGGGAGGGGCCTGACCACGAGAGCCCCGTGGGCTGGGGTGGGGGTGGGGTACCTGCCCAGGTGAGCTCCATATTCTGCGATTGGTCTGACCACGAGAGCCCCATGGGCTGCTGGGGACCTGGTAAAGGATGTCAGGACAGTCAGTGAAGCCACCGAAGATATACCTCCAGTTGTTCCTAATTCCTACACCCTGCTGGTCATTCTACCAACCACCAGGACATGGTATTCTGTATTAGTCTTCAATGATGCCTTCTTTTGTATTCCATTAGTCCCAGAGTCACAAGAAATTTTGCCTTGTGAGTGGCAGGACTCAACATACAACTAAAACAATACTTCCGGGCCGTCTGGCCCCAAGGGTGCAAAAATTCCCACACCATCTTTGGGGAAAGCTTAGCTAAAGACCTAAAAGTTCTACCTCTGGAAAAGGAAACCCTCCTTCAATATGCAGACGACATTCTGATCGCCAGCCCTACTAAGGAGGCCTCTGAACTACCAAGCCAATAAAGGATAGAAGTTGTCCAAGAAAAAGCTCAAATATCACAGACTGCGGTGACCTGCCTGGGCTTCATTCTCACAGAAGGTCAGAGAAGCCCATCCCAGGAAAGGGAAGAAACCATTTTCAGCCTTACCCCTTTCTAAAACTAGAAGACAGCTTAGGGGTTCCTGGGGAGGCCAGGGTTTGCTGCTTCTGGATCCCTAACTACAGTCTACTAGCTGGGCCTCTATATGAAACACTGAAAGGAAAAGATGATGATCCTTTTGAATAGAATCCAGAAGTGGCCTTTCAAGAATGGAAAGAGCAGTCAATTCAGACCCTTGCCCTGGAACTCCCTAATTTAGCTAAACCCTTTGACCTTTACATTCCCGGTGAAAGGTGAATCGCCATTGGAGAATTAGTGCAAAAACTGGGGCCACTTGAAATGGAACAATGCAAGAATGCCATCCAGGTAGGATAAACTACGGTCACTAAGGGGCTTTGCCCACTGCCACATCTGGCCAAGATACTGGCGGTATCTAAAAACCTGGAAATCAGCAGCCCAAAAGGCCACCTCCCTCCTAAGGGAAAAGGACCCCATGTGGTGATCCTAACCACCAACCATGCCCTGAAGTTGCAGGGTTCGCTCCGTGGGCACACCGACCTCGAGTGAGGAGGCCCTCCAACTCCAACATCCAGAGAGATAACCGGGGGCAACAGGGCACCATGACGACTCGTGTGAACATCACTTGACCTGGAGTTTCTCTCATAAAACAACAAGAGTGTGTCCCAAAAGAGTAGACTACTGCTTGCAGGACTTACTGCACCCAGAGGGGAGCTAATAATCTTGGCGGGGGAACAGTATACCACACTGTCACCATAGAAAAGCCTACAGACACCGTGATGATGGTGGCCAATAAGACCGGCTGGACTCCTGTTTACTTCAAAAGGCTGTTGACTCAGTGGCCATCATGGTCCTTGATCACCACTGACCCTGGACTGTCTGGGAGTTGAGCGGGCAGGGCTCTGACACCTGGTGCTGTTTGTACGTTAATTCAGGGGCCTAATTGAAGAAAGCGCAGACTACTGGTCAGAGCATCTAGGCTGGCAGAAACGGTCAGCCTAAGGTGGCCGAACAAATGTGGGGCGGGGTGAAACCGGCCCCCACAGCGTCTCTGCACATCTCTTTCCTGGATCCTTAAAGGTCATTAGAATCTATAACACTTCCAATGCTGGTGCTCAGGTGGACGAGCAGGGAGGCAGGGGTCCTGGGGACAATCAACGTCACCGGGAGGCTGCTGGGGAGAAGCTCTGACCCTCGCCCCAGGGTATGAGGGCTCCCAACTCAGCACTCAGCAGTTACAGAAGAAGGGTCTGCACCCTCAGCACTCCAAGAATGAGGAACGGGACAAAAGGCAGAGGAGGGGTTTGTCCCCAGCAAAGCCCATTAAAAATCCCTGGGAGATAAAAATAGAATCTGGGCAATAAAGTCAAGTCTAACCTTTTTTATCCTTTGTGCTTTGTCTAATTTCACGTACTCCTAGGGTCCCGCATGCAGAGGTTCCACACCCGGCACTTCAGACCAGATTTCCTAGTGCAGAATGGCTGGGTCGACACCTCAGCTCCTGGGGCCCAGTGCAGACTCCACGATATAGAGCCTGAGCTACAGCCAACCCGGCCCTCGAGAGCTCCGCCGCCTCCCTCCCTCCCACTGACTCTGACAGGATCTCTACACAGCAGCCCAGCCCACAGCCCATGGGGTAGTGCATGCTCTCACCTCTCCATTCTCTGATCAAAATATAAAGTTTCCTTTGCTTGTGAACCAAACTCAGTCTCGATCTGTTGGCCCCAATGACACTGGGCAGGGGGACACTCGTTGGGGTCCACTCTGGAGGATCAGTAACAGAAATTGAGACTATTGTAACCTCAATGAACAGATGTGTGAGCCAAACTGTAGTTAACATAGAACAGTGTATAAGGCTCGGGTAAAATAAGATGTTTTTAACACTTCCATTTGATATTTCCATCACTTTTTATAAGCAAGTTCAGTGAAAAGGTTTGTCTTATTTGTCAGGTCAATATTAGAGAAATGAAGTGATTTCTTTCCAAGGATGTACATCTAATAATCTTGGTTAAACCTTCAATCTTGTTTTAAATGCTTTTCCATTGAAAATGATACCTCTCTTTCAGCTCCCCCATTTCTGAGAAGTATAAAATCTTATAATTTATTATTACCAAAGGGGAAAGGTGGGAGGAGGGATAAATTAACAGTTTGGAATTAACACATACACACTGCTATGTATAAAATAGATCATCAACAAGGAACTACTGTATAGCACAGGGAACTACACTCAACATTTTGCAATAACCTATAAGGGGAAATAATCTGAAAAAGAACAGATATTTTTATTGACATCATCTATCAATGACAGTTAAAGTGTAGCCTAAGGGAAGCTGGTGGTGAGTGCTTCTGACCCTGAAGACTTCAATCATCTAAAGTTTGGACTCTGCCTACTTCCCAAGGCCCTTAATGAACATATGTGTAGCCGTAGCTTAAAAACTTCCCCAGTTTGGGTTTCGGGGAGACACTGATTTTGAAAAAGCCCTGGTGTTCTCCTTACATGAATGGGACTCTTCCTACTGCTAAAACATGTCTGTCACACCCAGAGGATGGTATACCGTCTGATCGGGAAGAGTTTGGAAAAGGCATCTCATCTCCTCATCTCCTGGTGCTCGGGTTCACCCCTCCAGCGTCTTTACTAACAGTCTCCCCACTTGGAGATGTCAGCACTGTCAACATCCTGTTGCGTACAGTTTGGAATTTGTCCAGAGGATGAAGCGGAAGGATGAGGAACAAAGAGAGACAAGTCCTAGGTGTTCAGACAGGCACATGTCACTCTAATTTCCAATCAGGAAGACGAATTGACCAAAGGCTAGGGTTGCCCATGGAAACAGTATAGGGCTTGAGGAAATCCCGCTGCTTTGTGGCCAGTTCCCATAAACACAAGTTGAACAATGGAACTCAGGGGCAGTAAAATTCACAAAACTGCAGAGTTGAAAATATCCATCACTGAAAAATGTCTTGAGGAAAGTCAGAGAAAAGGACTTGTAAGCAAGGGAGAATGGCAGGAAAGGGATTTGAGGAGGTAGAAAGGACTCGCCATTAAGCACAAGAAAAGGAGCTGAACATTGCCAACATTGCAGTTGGCCAAAAAGGGTGTATGCGTTTTTTTCTGTATATATTCAAGAAAAGGGCATACACTTTTTTAGCCAACCAAACAGGTGGGCACTGGAAGTCAATACTACAAAAGATATCACTTCGCATCAGTCAGAAGAGCCATCCTCATAAAGCGTAAACAACAGAAATGCAGGACAGGGCAAGGAGAAGAGGGAGCCCTGTGAGACTTATAGTGGAAATGTATATTGCCAACGGCCATTCTGGAGAAGTGTATTGTGTTTACTAAAGCATCTAAAAAATGAGCTACAGAGCATAGGGCACTTGCACTCATGGGCGTATATCTTGGGAAAAACAAAAATCGAGAAGACACAGGCACCCCAATGTTTACCCCCTCTCTGTTTAAAAGATCCTCGACTAGGATATAACTTAAATGTCTCTGGAGGGAAAAAATGGATAGAGATGTGGTACTTAGGTAGAGTGGAATATTATTCAGCCTGGAAATCAATGAAATATGGCCAGTTGTAACAACTCCAGAGGAGTTACGTATGATCATTCTAAGTGACAGAATTCAAAAAGAAAAAGACACATATCATAAGATATCACTTAAAGGTGGAATCCAAAATGGCTACACATGAAATAAATTACAAAACAAAAACATAGTCAAATATGTAGAAAACACGCATAAGGCTGCTAAACGGGAAAGGTGGGGAGGGGTGAGGCATCATCCAGGAGGTTGAAATTAGCAAAGATACCATTCCAAATACCAAACTGATAATCAACAAGGCCTACACGGTAGCTAAAAGAACTGCACTCAGCACACTCAAGTCA
The DNA here is from genome assembly GCF_964374135.1 of Grampus griseus. Lineage (NCBI taxonomy): Eukaryota > Metazoa > Chordata > Mammalia > Artiodactyla > Delphinidae > Grampus > Grampus griseus. The sequence goes on along the minus strand of NW_028133349.1, from coordinate 15,035 downwards.
CCGGAAAAGAATATATACGACTGGTAAGAATCTGAAAAAGAATTTATTGATGTCTCTCTGTACGTGAATCAAGTGGATGTACAGCAGCAAGAAACAGAGCTTTGAAAATCAGCTGTAACCAATATAGTAATAAATTGAAAAAAATAAACGACAGAGAGACAGAGAAAACCTCTTACAACTTTTCCTCAGGGACGGTGATGCAACATGGATTGAACACATCTAGACCCACAGCAGGATGAGACATAAGGCTGGAAACTGTTTGCGCTAAGAGAAATGTGAGGTTGGGTGAGGAAATGCACACCCTTTAAAGTAATACTACCTGGTACCCATTCAATGGGTCCCAAATCTGCAGGTTCAAGGGATCTTCCTACAGCTAAAACATGCATGGAAAACCCAGAGGACTGTACACCATGTGATCGGGAGATGTGTCTAAAATGCACCTCATTTATCCTCTCCTGGTGCTCCTGTTCACCATTCCAGCCACGTTACTTAGAATCTCCCCACTTGGAGAATCAGCACATTTCAAATTCTGTTTCACACATTTTGCAAATTGTGAGGAGGATGAACGGGAAGAGGGGGAACCAATGAGAGAATAGTTGTAGGGGTTTGGACGGGCACATATCACTCTAATTTCCCATTAAGAATAAGAATTAAAGAAAGGCTCAGCCTGCCTCGCCGGAGCCAATATAGGGCCTGAAGCAATCCTGCGGGTTTGAGGCCAGCTCACAAAAGAGCAACTTAAAAAATGGAGCTCAGGGTCACTGCAATTCACAAACCTGCAGAGTTATAAATGAAAACTAACGTCCAAAAATATGTTGAGGTAAGGCAAAGAAGAGGATCTGAATGCAAGACAGAATTGCAAGAAACAGATTTCAAGAGATAGATTGGACTCGTCTTTAACGCACATGAAAAGCGGCAGAATTTCGACAATGATGCAGTTGGCCCAAAAGGGCGTATGCGTTTTTTCCTGATTATATCCAGGAAAAAACGCATACGCACTTTATGGGCAACGAAGCAAGCAAGCAATGCAAATGTGCACAACAAAGAAGTCTCACTTCCCACTGGTCAAAAGGGCCATCCTAAAAAATTGTAAAAACCAGAAATGCAGGACAGGCCATGGAGAACAGGGAGCCTTTATACGCTGATGGGCAGTGTGTGAACTGCCGAGAGCCACTCTGGAGAAGTGTATGGTGGTTCCTAAATCATCTAAAAAACAGAGCTACAGAGCATAGGACACTTCCAATCATGGGAGTATATCTAGGGAAGTCTAAAAATCAACAAGACACAAGCACACCACAGTTTAGGGCTACTCTGTTTACAAGAACCTCAACTTCAGTACACCTTAAATATCCCAGGAAAGAGAACAATGGATAAAGAAGATGTGGTACTTATGTACAATGGAATATCTCTTCACCATGAAATCAATGTAATAAGGCTAGTAGAAGGATAAAGAGTGGATTTAGGCCCGATAATACTACTTGAAATAAGTCAAACAGAAAAAGAAACATATCATAAGATATCACTTATAGAGGGAGGGTAAATATGGCTGCACAAGAAATGAATTACAGAACAGAACAGTGTCTCACATTTAGAAAACACACTTATGTCAGCTTAAGGGGAAAGGAGAGGTGGGGTGATGCATAAAACCAGAGTTTGAAATTAGCACAGATACCGTTCAATAAACCAAATAGGTATTAGACAAGATCTACACCTTGCTCAATGAACTGGCCTCAACACACCCTATACACCACAGAGAAATATATCTGAGTAATAAGAATCTTAAAATCCATGTATTGATATATCTCCATAAGGGAATCAAGTGTGTGCAGAGCGGCACAAACACAGCAGTGAAAATGAGCTAAACCCCATTATAGAAATAAATTTTAAAAACAAAACACTGAAACAATGAAAGAGAGAAAAATTCTTACAAAATTTGCTCAGGGGCTGTGATGCAACCTGGATTGACCACATATAAACCCACAGCTGGATAAGACATAAGGCTGGACACTTGGGGCTGAGAGGATTGGTGAGCTTTGGTGAGCAACTGCCGAAAGTTTAATGCAATACTTCATGCTACTCATTCCAAGGGTCCCAACACTCCAGGTTGAAGGGAATCTTCCTACAGCTAAACCATGCTTGGGAAACCCAGCGACTTGTATACCATATGATCGGGAAAGGTTTCTAAAACACACCTCATTTTTCCTCTCCTGGCGCTCCGGATCGACATTCCAGCCGCTTTACTAACAACATCCCCACATGGAGAGTCAATGCCTTTAAGTTCTGGTATCGCACAGTCTGCAGTTAGTGCGGAGGATGAATGGGAATAGGGGGAACCAGTGAGAAACTAGCTGTAGCGGTTTCAATGGGCACATGTCACTCTAATTTCACATCAGTAAGAAGAATTAACCAAAGGCACAGCAAGGTGCCCCAGAAGAAGAATAGAGCTTCAAGGAATCCTGTGGTTATGGGGCAAGATCACAAAAATAAGAGCTGAAAAATGGAGCTAAGGGCCACTGCAATTCAAAAACCTGCAGAGTTATAAAGGCCAACTATTTTCAAAAAATATATTGAGGTAAGGCTATGAAGAAGCATTGAAAGCAAGGCAGAATTGCAGGAAACCGATTTCAGGAGGTACACTGGAATTGCATTTAAAACATATGAAGAGAGTCAGAACCTCGACAGTGATGCACTTCGCCAAAAAGGGCATATGTGTTTTTTCCTGAATATAGTCAGGAAAAAATGCATACACACTTTTTGGCCAACCAAGCAAGCTTGCAAAGGAAATCTGCACTACAATGAAGTCTCACTTTCCCCTGGTCAAAAGGGCCATCTGAAAAAAGTGTAAAATCCATAAAGGCACGACAGGCCATGGAGAACTGGGAGCCTTCTTCTGCTGATGGGCGGGATGTAAATTGCCAACAGCCACTCTGGAGAAGTGTATGGTGTTTCCTGAAACATCTAAAAAACAAAGCAACAGAGCCTAGGGCACTTCCACTTATGGTCCTATAGTTTAGGGAAATTAAAATCAAAAAGACACAGCCACCCCAAAGTTTGGGACGGCTTTGTTTACAAGAACCTCATATACGGTACAAGTTCAATATCGCAGAAAGTGAAAAATGGATAAAGAAGTTGTGGTACTTATGTACAATGCAATATCACTCAGCAATGAAATCTATGTCATCAGGCCCGTAGCAGCATAATGAGTGGATTAAGTACGATGAATCTAACTGAAATAAGTCACACAGAGAAAGAAACATCATAAGATATCACTAATACACGGAATGTAAACTTGGCTACACAGGAACTGAATTCCAAAACAGAACAGGGTCTCAAATTTAGAAAACCAACTTATGCTTGCTTAAGGGGAAAGGTGAGTTGGGGTGCTGCATAAAACCAGAGATTGAAATGAGCACAGATAAAGTTCTATAAGCCAAATATGGAATAGACAAGAGCTACTCCTTGCTCAACGAAATGGACTCAACACCCCATATTCAACGCCTAGGAATATACCTGCCTAGTAAGAATCATAAAAGCTATGGATTTATATATCTCTGTAAGAGAATCAAGAGTGTGTACAGCGGCATTAAAGCAGTGAAAATCAGCTAAATCCCATATTAAAAATAAATTTCTTAAACAAAACACAATGACAGTGAAATAGAGAGCAATACTTAAGTAATTCATTCAAGGCTTCTGAGGCAACCTGCATTTACCATATCTACACCCAGAGCTGGGTGACACATAAGGCTGGACACTTGGGGCTCATAAGATTGGTGAGGTTTGGTGAGCAAATGCAGACCCTTTGAAGTCATATTGCATGGTACCCATTCCATGGGTCTCAACTCTCCAGGTTTAAGGGATTCTTCCTTCAGCTAAAACATGCATGTGGAACCCAGAGTATGATCCACCGTGTGATCGAGAACCGTGTTCAAATGTGTCTCACTTTTCGTTCCCTGGTACTCGGGTGCAACATTCCAGACGCTTTACTAACACTCTCCTCACTTGGAGAGTGAGTGCCTTTAACCTCCTGTTTGGCCCAGTTTGCAATTTCTGCGGAAGATGAACAGGAATAGGGAGAACCAATGAGAGACTAGCTGGAGGTGTCTGGACGGGCAAATTTAACTCTCATTTCCCACAGGGAAGAGGAATAAACCAAAGGCTCAGCATGCCGTGCCGGAACCAGATTAGGGCCTGAAGCCATCCTGCGGTGTTGCGGCCAGGTCACAAGAAAGCGAGTTGAAGAAAGGAGCTCAGGGGCACTGTAATTCACAAACCTGCAGATTTATAAATGACAGTTATTGTCCGAAAATATACTGAAGTAGGGCTGCCAAGAGGACTTGAATGCGGGGCAGAATTGCAGGAAACCGATTTTAGGAGGAATCGGAATTGGATTGCATTTAAAACACAGGAAAAGAGGCAGAATGTCGACAATGATGCCCTTGGCCAAAAAGGGCGTATGCGTTTTTTCCTGAATATATTCAGGAAAAAACGCATACGCCCTTTTTGGCCAACCAAGCAAGCTTGCAAAGGAAATCTGCACTACAATGAAGTCTCACTTCCCCCCGGTCAAAAGGGCCATCTGAAAAAAGTGTAAAATCCAGAAAGGCAGGACAGGCCATGGAGAACTGGGAGCCTTGTTATGCTGATGGGCTGGATGTAAATTGCCAACAGCCGCTCTGTAGAAGTGTATGGTGTTTCCTGAAACATCTAAAAAACAAAGCAACAGAGCCTAGGGCACTTCCACTTATGGTCCTATAGCTTAGGGAAATTAAAATCAAAAAGACACAGCCACCCCAAAATTTGGGACGGCTCTTTTTACAGGAATCTCTTCTGTGGCACAAGTTAAATATCCCAGAGAGCAAATAATGGATAAAGAAGTTGCGGTACTTATGTACAACAGAATACCACTCAGCAATGAAATCTATGTCACCAGGCCCGTACCAGCATAATGAGTGGATTGAGGCACGATGATTCTAAGTGAAATAAGTCACACAGAAAAAGAAACATCCTAAGGTATCACTAATACACGGAATGTGAACTTGGCTACACATGAACTGAATTACAAAACAGAACAGGGTCTCAAATTTAGAAAACCAACTTATGCTTGCTTAAGGGGGAAGGTGAGTTGGGGTGCTGCATAAAAGCAGAGTTTGAAATTAGCACAGATACCGTTCCATAAGCCAAATATGTAATAGACAAGACCTACCCCTTGCTCAACGAAATGGATTCAACAATGAGGTATCACCTCACACCTGGTAGAATAGGCATCATAGAAAATCTACAAACAAAAAATGCTGGAAAGGGTGTGGAGAAAAGGAACCCTCTTCCACTATTGTTGGGAATATAAATTGATACAGTCATTATGGAGAACAATATGGAATTTCTTAAGAAACTAACAATAGAATTACCATATGATACAGCAATCCCAGTACTGGACATATACCCAGACAAAACCATAAATCAAAAAGAGTCATTCACCGCAATGTTCATTGCATCACTATTTACAATATCGAGGTAATGGAAGCAACCTAAATGCCCACAGACAGACGAATGCATAAAGCCGTGGTACATATATAAAATGGAATATTACTAAGCCATGAAAAGGAATGAAATTGGGTCATTTGTAGAGACGTCGATGGATCTAGAGACTGTCATACAGAGTGAAGTAAGTCAGAAAGAGAAAAACAAATCTTGTATATTCATGCATATATGTGGAACTTAGAAAAACTGTACAGATTAACCATTTTGCAAGGCATAAATAGAGCAACAGATGTAGACAACAAACGTATGGACAACAAGGGGGGAAAGCTGTTGGGGGGGTGGTGGTGGGAGGAGTTGAGAGACTGGGATTGGCATGTATACATTTATATGTATAAAATAGATAACCAATAAGAACCTGCTGTATAAAAATATAAAATAAAATTCAAAATTAAAAAGAAATAAAATTTTAAAAATAAAACAGAAAAAACAATTATTCCCTGCACATACATGTATTCATATGAATAAATTATTTCCATGCTTATATCTGTAAATACAAAAAAGAGGAATAAAATCTACCTTGAACCAAAAACGAAAAAGAGAAAAAAAACACAGAACCCACCAGTTACACAGAGGAAAACCGTATCAGGGCACTTGCTCCAGTTGTAAACAATTCTGAAGTTGGTCAGTGGTGGGGAATCGTCTCCCATTCAGCCAGCAGCCCCCACGCAACAAGCGTCCTCATTGCAAAGCTGGGGCACCGTGCCGAGGCATCTGTGAGTAAACGTGAGCTGAGCCCCAGGCCAGTTGCTGCTGAACTATTCCCACCCGTCCCAGGTAAAACACCTGAATATATACAAGGACTTGAAAGCCTAGAGGAAGGGCCATAGAGCCACACGAGTGACAGCATGCCGGCCGACTTGGTGCCTGCAGGCCAGCCAGGATGGTCCTGGCCCTGGGTGCTCTTCTGGAAGATTTCCATTTCCCTGCCTGAGATACCCGTCCTGTCCCTGCCCCCACTGCTTTTTTCCTTCCTCACCTCTGCCCAGGGAGAAATTCCAGCAGCAGGTATGGGTGACACATCCTCTTCTTTAGCAGGTGGCAGCCTGGCAACTGCTGCAGAAAGTCCAGCAGAGCCCCACTCACACTGGGCCACCCACAAAGCCGTGGCCTCTCACTCCCTCCCACCAGCCCAGCCCCGAGACTGCTGACAGGGCAGAGAAAATGGTGTCAGGCACGGCTGCAGGGGCTCTTGCTGCCTGGAGTGGTATTTATATTGATCTCAACCCAGGCACACCTGGGGAGGGCTGGCCGGCACGGTAAGGCTGCCCAGGTCAGCCAATCATCACCCCTCAGGGGCTCACAGTTGCAGAAAATGGAACTTGCTGAACCGGCCAGGTCCAAGGAACAGGTGTGGGCTCCTGAGAGTCAGGATAGACAAGGGGCTGCAGCTTTGGCTTGTTTTCTAATCATTTTATCTGGCCCATGAGTGGGAGACAACTTCAAGAAAACCCTCTCCTAATGAGAGGAACCCAGGAGTCAGGGAGAGGAGGGGTGGGTGGTGGTTGGAGACAGAGGCCTGGTGCCCCGGGTGCAGTGGAAGTCTCTGGAAGACCAGGTGGAGGGAGGCCTCACGGAGTGATGCCCAGGGTCACAGACCTGTCGCAGCTGCTGTTTGTTAGTTCAAGTCCTGCTCTGAGGTGCTCTGTGTCAGCTCTGAGCGACAGGTGAGCTGGGGGTGCTCTGCAATGAGGGCTATGTGCACGGTTCCTGTGTGCCCAGCCCTGCCACGGTACCTGCAAGGGTAGCTCTGTATCCTGGGAGGGGCCTGACCACGAGAGCCCCGTGGGCTGGGGTGGGGGTGGGGTACCTGCCCAGGTGAGCTCCATATTCTGCGATTGGTCTGACCACGAGAGCCCCATGGGCTGCTGGGGACCTGGTAAAGGATGTCAGGACAGTCAGTGAAGCCACCGAAGATATACCTCCAGTTGCTCCTAATTCCTACACCCTGCTGGTCATTCTACCAACCACCAGGACATGGTATTCTGTATTAGTCTTCAATGATGCCTTCTTTTGTATTCCATTAGTCCCAGAGTCACAAGAAATTTTGCCTTGTGAGTGGCAGGACTCAACATACAACTAAAACAATACTTCCGGGCCGTCTGGCCCCAAGGGTGCAAAAATTCCCACACCATCTTTGGGGAAAGCTTAGCTAAAGACCTAAAAGTTCTACCTCTGGAAAAGGAAACCCTCCTTCAATATGCAGACGACATTCTGATCGCCAGCCCTACTAAGGAGGCCTCTGAACTACCAAGCCAATAAAGGATAGAAGTTGTCCAAGAAAAAGCTCAAATATCACAGACTGCGGTGACCTGCCTGGGCTTCATTCTCACAGAAGGTCAGAGAAGCCCATCCCAGGAAAGGGAAGAAACCATTTTCAGCCTTACCCCTTTCTAAAACTAGAAGACAGCTTAGGGGTTCCTGGGGAGGCCAGGGTTTGCTGCTTCTGGATCCCTAACTACAGTCTACTAGCTGGGCCTCTATATGAAACACTGAAAGGAAAAGATGATGATCCTTTTGAATAGAATCCAGAAGTGGCCTTTCAAGAATGGAAAGAGCAGTCAATTCAGACCCTTGCCCTGGAACTCCCTAATTTAGCTAAACCCTTTGACCTTTACATTCCCGGTGAAAGGTGAATCGCCATTGGAGAATTAGTGCAAAAACTGGGGCCACTTGAAATGGAACAATGCAAGAATGCCATCCAGGTAGGATAAACTACGGTCACTAAGGGGCTTTGCCCACTGCCACATCTGGCCAAGATACTGGCGGTATCTAAAAACCTGGAAATCAGCAGCCCAAAAGGCCACCTCCCTCCTAAGGGAAAAGGACCCCATGTGGTGATCCTAACCACCAACCATGCCCTGAAGTTGCAGGGTTCGCTCCGTGGGCACACCGACCTCGAGTGAGGAGGCCCTCCAACTCCAACATCCAGAGAGATAACCGGGGGCAACAGGGCACCATGACGACTCGTGTGAACATCACTTGACCTGGAGTTTCTCTCATAAAACAACAAGAGTGTGTCCCAAAAGAGTAGACTACTGCTTGCAGGACTTACTGCACCCAGAGGGGAGCTAATAATCTTGGCGGGGGAACAGTATACCACACTGTCACCATAGAAAAGCCTACAGACACCGTGATGATGGTGGCCAATAAGACCGGCTGGACTCCTGTTTACTTCAAAAGGCTGTTGACTCAGTGGCCATCATGGTCCTTGATCACCACTGACCCTGGACTGTCTGGGAGTTGAGCGGGCAGGGCTCTGACACCTGGTGCTGTTTGTACGTTAATTCAGGGGCCTAATTGAAGAAAGCGCAGACTACTGGTCAGAGCATCTAGGCTGGCAGAAACGGTCAGCCTAAGGTGGCCGAACAAATGTGGGGCGGGGTGAAACCGGCCCCCACAGCGTCTCTGCACATCTCTTTCCTGGATCCTTAAAGGTCATTAGAATCTATAACACTTCCAATGCTGGTGCTCAGGCGGACGAGCAGGGAGGCAGGGGTCCTGGGGACAATCAACGTCACCGGGAGGCTGCTGGGGAGAAGCTCTGACCCTCGCCCCAGGGTATGAGGGCTCCCAACTCAGCACTCAGCAGTTACAGAAGAAGGGTCTGCACCCTCAGCACTCCAAGAATGAGGAACGGGACAAAAGGCAGAGGAGGGGTTTGTCCCCAGCAAAGCCCATTAAAAATCCCTGGGAGATAAAAATAGAATCTGGGCAATAAAGTCAAGTCTAACCTTTTTTATCCTTTGTGCTTTGTCTAATTTCACGTACTCCTAGGGTCCCGCATGCAGAGGTTCCACACCCGGCACTTCAGACCAGATTTCCTAGTGCAGAATGGCTGGGTCGACACCTCAGCTCCTGGGGCCCAGTGCAGACTCCACGATATAGAGCCTGAGCTACAGCCAACCCGGCCCTCGAGAGCTCCGCCGCCTCCCTCCCTCCCACTGACTCTGACAGGATCTCTACACAGCAGCCCAGCCCACAGCCCACGGGGTAGTGCATGCTCTCACCTCTCCATTCTCTGATCAAAATATAAAGTTTCCTTTGCTTGTGAACCAAACTCAGTCTCGATCTGTTGGCCCCAATGACACTGGGCAGGGGGACACTCGTTGGGGTCCACTCTGGAGGATCAGTAACAGAAATTGAGACTATTGTAACCTCAATGAACAGATGTGTGAGCCAAACTGTAGTTAACATAGAACAGTGTATAAGGCTCGGGTAAAATAAGATGTTTTTAACACTTCCATTTGATATTTCCATCACTTTTTATAAGCAAGTTCAGTGAAAAGGTTTGTCTTATTTGTCAGGTCAATATTAGAGAAACGAAGTGATTTCTTTCCAAGGATGTACATCTAATAATCTTGGTTAAACCTTCAATCTTGTTTTAAATGCTTTTCCATTGAAAATGATACCTCTCTTTCAGCTCCCCCATTTCTGAGAAGTATAAAATCTTATAATTTATTATTACCAAAGGGGAAAGGTGGGAGGAGGGATAAATTAACAGTTTGGAATTAACACATACACACTGCTATGTATAAAATAGATCATCAACAAGGAACTACTGTATAGCACAGGGAACTACACTCAACATTTTGCAATAACCTATAAGGGGAAATAATCTGAAAAAGAATAGATATTTTTATTGACATCATCTATCAATGACAGTTAAAGTGTAGCCTAAGGGAAGCTGGTGGTGAGTGCTTCTGACCCTGAAGACTTCAATCATCTAAAGTTTGGACTCTGCCTACTTCCCAAGGCCCTTAATGAACATATGTGTAGCCGTAGCTTAAAAACTTCCCCAGTTTGGGTTTCGGGGAGACACTGATTTTGAAAAAGCCCTGGTGTTCTCCTTACATGAATGGGACTCTTCCTACTGCTAAAACATGTCTGTCACACCCAGAGGATGGTATACCGTCTGATCGGGAAGAGTTTGGAAAAGGCATCTCATCTCCTCATCTCCTGGTGCTCGGGTTCACCCCTCCAGCGTCTTTACTAACAGTCTCCCCACTTGGAGATGTCAGCACTGTCAACATCCTGTTGCGTACAGTTTGGAATTTGTCCAGAGGATGAAGCGGAAGGATGAGGAACAAAGAGAGACAAGTCCTAGGTGTTCAGACAGGCACATGTCACTCTAATTTCCAATCAGGAAGACGAATTGACCAAAGGCTAGGGTTGCCCATGGAAACAGTATAGGGCTTGAGGAAATCCCGCTGCTTTGTGGCCAGTTCCCATAAACACAAGTTGAACAATGGAACTCAGGGGCAGTAAAATTCACAAAACTGCAGAGTTGAAAATATCCATCACTGAAAAATGTCTTGAGGAAAGTCAGAGAAAAGGACTTGTAAGCAAGGGAGAATGGCAGGAAAGGGATTTGAGGAGGTAGAAAGGACTCGCCATTAAGCACAAGAAAAGGAGCTGAACATTGCCAACATTGCAGTTGGCCAAAAAGGGTGTATGCGTTTTTTTCTGTATATATTCAAGAAAAGGGCATACACTTTTTTAGCCAACCAAACAGGTGGGCACTGGAAGTCAATACTACAAAAGATATCACTTCGCATCAGTCAGAAGAGCCATCCTCATAAAGCGTAAACAACAGAAATGCAGGACAGGGCAAGGAGAAGAGGGAGCCCTGTGAGACTTATAGTGGAAATGTATATTGCCAACGGCCATTCTGGAGAAGTGTATTGTGTTTACTAAAGCATCTAAAAAATGAGCTACAGAGCATAGGGCACTTGCACTCATGGGCGTATATCTTGGGAAAAACAAAAATCGAGAAGACACAGGCACCCCAATGTTTACCCCCTCTCTGTTTAAAAGATCCTCGACTAGGATATAACTTAAATGTCTCTGGAGGGAAAAAATGGATAGAGATGTGGTACTTAGGTAGAGTGGAATATTATTCAGCCTGGAAATCAATGAAATATGGCCAGTTGTAACAACTCCAGAGGAGTTACGTATGATCATTCTAAGTGACAGAATTCAAAAAGAAAAAGACACATATCATAAGATATCACTTAAAGGTGGAATCCAAAATGGCTACACATGAAATAAATTACAAAACAAAAACATAGTCAAATATGTAGAAAACACGCATAAGGCTGCTAAACGGGAAAGGTGGGGAGGGGTGAGGCATCATCCAGGAGGTTGAAATTAGCAAAGATACCATTCCAAATACCAAACTGATAATCAACAAGGCCTACACGGTAGCTAAAAGAACTGCACTCAGCACACTCAAGTCACCGGAAAAGAATATATACGACTGGTAAGAATCTGAAAAAGAATTTATTGATGTCTCTCTGTACGTGAATCAAGTGGATGTACAGCAGCAAGAAACAGAGCTTTGAAAATCAGCTGTAACCAATATAGTAATAAATTGAAAAAAATAAACGACAGAGAGACAGAGAAAACCTCTTACAACTTTTCCTCAGGGACGGTGATGCAACATGGATTGAACACATCTAGACCCACAGCAGGATGAGACATAAGGCTGGAAACTGTTTGTGCTAAGAGAAATGTGAGGTTGGGTGAGGAAATGCATACCCTTTAAAGTAATACTACCTGGTACCCATTCAATGGGTCCCAAATCTGCAGGTTCAAGGGATCTTCCTACAGCTAAAACATGCATGGAAAACCCAGAGGACTGTACACCATGTGATCGGGAGATGTGTCTAAAATGCACCTCATTTATCCTCTCCTGGTGCTCCTGTTCACCATTCCAGCCACGTTACTTAGAATCTCCCCACTTGGAGAATCAGCACATTTCAAATTCTGTTTCACACATTTTGCAAATTGTGAGGAGGATGAACGGGAAGAGGGGGAACCAATGAGAGAATAGTTGTAGGGGTTTGGACGGGCACATATCACTCTAATTTCCCATTAAGAATAAGAATTAAAGAAAGGCTCAGCCTGCCTCGCCGGAGCCAAAATAGGGCCTGAAGCAATCCTGCGGGTTTGAGGCCAGCTCACAAAAGAGCAACTTAAAAAATGGAGCTCAGGGTCACTGCAATTCACAAACCTGCAGAGTTATAAATGAAAACTAACGTCCAAAAATATGTTGAGGTAAGGCAAAGAAGAGGATCTGAATGCAAGACAGAATTGCAAGAAACAGATTTCAAGAGATAGATTGGACTCGTCTTTAACGCACATGAAAAGCGGCAGAATTTCGACAATGATGCAGTTGGCCCAAAAGGGCGTATGCGTTTTTTCCTGATTATATCCAGGAAAAAACGCATACGCACTTTATGGGCAACGAAGCAAGCAAGCAATGCAAATGTGCACAACAAAGAAGTCTCACTTCCCACTGGTCAAAAGGGCCATCCTAAAAAATTGTAAAAACCAGAAATGCAGGACAGGCCATGGAGAACAGGGAGCCTTTATACGCTGATGGGCAGTGTGTGAACTGCCGAGAGCCACTCTGGAGAAGTGTATGGTGGTTCCTAAATCATCTAAAAAACAGAGCTACAGAGCATAGGACACTTCCAATCATGGGAGTATATCTAGGGAAGTCTAAAAATCAACAAGACACAAGCACACCACAGTTTAGGGCTACTCTGTTTACAAGAACCTCAACTTCAGTACACCTTAAATATCCCAGGAAAGAGAACAATGGATAAAGAAGATGTGGTACTTATGTACAATGGAATATCTCTTCACCATGAAATCAATGTAATAAGGCTAGTAGAAGGATAAAGAGTGGATTTAGGTCCGATAATACTACTTGAAATAAGTCAAACAGAAAAAGAAACATATCATAAGATATCACTTATAGAGGGAGGGTAAATATGGCTGCACAAGAAATGAATTACAGAACAGAACAGTGTCTCACATTTAGAAAACACACTTATGTCAGCTTAAGGGGAAAGGAGAGGTGGGGTGATGCATAAAACCAGAGTTTGAAATTAGCACAGATACCGTTCAATAAACCAAATAGGTATTAGACAAGATCTACACCTTGCTCAATGAACTGGCCTCAACACACCCTATACACCACAGAGAAATATATCTGAGTAATAAGAATCTTAAAACCCATGTATTGATATATCTCCATAAGGGAATCAAGTGTGTGCAGAGCGGCACAAACACAGCAGTGAAAATGAGCTAAACCCCATTATAGAAATAAATTTTAAAAACAAAACACTGAAACAATGAAAGAGAGAAAAATTCTTACAAAATTTGCTCAGGGGCTGTGATGCAACCTGGATTGACCACATATAAACCCACAGCTGGATAAGACATAAGGCTGGACACTTGGGGCTGAGAGGATTGGTGAGCTTTGGTGAGCAACTGCCGAAAGTTTAATGCAATACTTCATGCTACTCATTCCAAGGGTCCCAACACTCCAGGTTGAAGGGAATCTTCCTACAGCTAAACCATGCTTGGGAAACCCAGCGACTGGTATACCATATGATCGGGAAAGGTTTCTAAAACACACCTCATTTTTCCTCTCCTGGCGCTCCGGATCGACATTCCAGCCGCTTTACTAACAACATCCCCACATGGAGAGTCAATGCCTTTAAGTTCTGGTATCGCACAGTCTGCAGTTAGTGCGGAGGATGAATGGGAATAGGGGGAACCAGTGAGAAACTAGCTGTAGCGGTTTCAATGGGCACATGTCACTCTAATTTCACATCAGTAAGAAGAATTAACCAAAGGCACAGCAAGGTGCCCCAGAAGAAGAATAGAGCTTCAAGGAATCCTGTGGTTATGGGGCAAGATCACAAAAATAAGAGCTGAAAAATGGAGCTAAGGGCCACTGCAATTCAAAAACCTGCAGAGTTATAAAGGCCAACTATTTTCAAAAAATATATTGAGGTAAGGCTATGAAGAAGCATTGAAAGCAAGGCAGAATTGCAGGAAACCGATTTCAGGAGGTACACTGGAATTGCATTTAAAACATATGAAGAGAGTCAGAACCTCGACAGTGATGCACTTCGCCAAAAAGGGCATATGTGTTTTTTCCTGAATATAGTCAGGAAAAAATACATACACACTTTTTGGCCAACCAAGCAAGCTTGCAAAGGAAATCTGCACTACAATGAAGTCTCACTTTCCCCTGGTCAAAAGGGCCATCTGAAAAAAGTGTAAAATCCATAAAGGCACGACAGGCCATGGAGAACTGGGAGCCTTCTTCTGCTGATGGGCGGGATGTAAATTGCCAACAGCCACTCTGGAGAAGTGTATGGTGTTTCCTGAAACATCTAAAAAACAAAGCAACAGAGCCTAGGGCACTTCCACTTATGGTCCTATAGTTTAGGGAAATTAAAATAAAAAAGACACAGCCACCCCAAAGTTTGGGATGGCTCTGTTTACAAGAACCTCATATACGGTACAAGTTCAATATCGCAGAAAGTGAAAAATGGATAAAGAAGTTGTGGTACTTATGTACAATGCAATATCACTCAGCAATGAAATCTATGTCATCAGGCCCGTAGCAGCATAATGAGTGGATTAAGTACGATGAATCTAACTGAAATAAGTCACACAGAGAAAGAAACATCATA